>NC_068386.1:29334564-29947064 GCF_023724105.1 Carassius gibelio | reverse complement strand
TAGAAGTTATATGCACAAAAACTAATGTTAGGAATTCAATGATCAAGATTGTCAGTTTACAGCTTTCTGAGTGCAGTAATGTTGAAATAGTGATTCTGTTCAAATGAAGTGAAACCAAGCCCAAATCTGCTCAAAAGCTTTTCTCTCTATTAGAGAGAGCTGTTTCATTCAGTATTCAGTGCAAACCTTGCCAAACTGAAAGATGTTTATGCCTTATGAAATACAATGTTTTCTGCAATGCTGTAAGACAGTTTTTAATGTGTTAGAAGTTATATGCACAAAAACTTATGTTAGGACTTCAATGATCAAGATTGTCAGTTTACAGCTTTCTGAGTCCAGTAATGTTGAAATAGTGCTGCTGTTCAAATGAAGTGAAATCAAGCCCAAATCTGCTCAAAAGCTTTTCTCTCTATCAGAGTAAGCTGTTTCATTCAGTATTAAGTGCAAATCTTGCCAAACTGATAGATGCTTATGCCTTATGAAATACAATGTTTTCTGCAATGCTGTAAGACAGTTTTTAATGTGTTAGAAGTTATATGCACAAAAACTAATGTTAGGACTTCAATGATCAAGATTGTCAGTTTACAGCTTTCTGAGTCCAGTAATGTTGAAATAGTGATTCTGTTCAAATGAAGTGAAATCAAGCCCAAATCTGCTCAAAAGCTTTTCTCTCTATTAGAGAAAGCTGTTTCATTCAGTATTCAGTGCAAACCTTGCCAAACTGATAGATGCTTATGCCTTATGAAATACAATGTTTTCTGCAATGCTGTAAGACAGTTTTTAATGTGTTAGAAGTTATATGCACAAAAACTAATGTTAGGACTTCAATGATCAAGATTGTCAGTTTACAGCTTTCTGAGTCCAGTAATGTTGAAATAGTGATTCTGTTCAAATGAAGTGAAACCAAGCCCCAATCTGCTCAAAAGCTTTTCTCTCTATCAGAGTAAGCTGTTTCATTCAGTATTAAGTGCAAATCTTGCCAAACTGATAGATGCTTATGCCTTATGCAATACAATGTTTTCTGCAATGCTGTAAGACAGTTTTTAATGTGTTAGAAGTTATATGCACAAAAACTCATGTTAGGACTTCAATGATCAAGATTGTCAGTTTACAGCTTTCTGAGTCCAGTAATGTTGAAATAGTGCTGCTGTTCAAATGAAGTGAAATCAAGCCCAAATCTGCTCAAAAGCTTTTCTCTCTATCAGAGTAAGCTGTTTCATTAAGTATTAAGTGCAAATCTTGCCAAACTGATAGATGCTTATGCCTTATGAAATACAATGTTTTCTGCAATGCTGTAAGACAGTTTTTAATGTGTTAGAAGTTATATGCACAAAAACTAATGTTAGGACTTCAATGATCAAGATTTTCAGTTTACAGCTTTCTGAGTCCAGTAATGTTGAAATAGTGATTCTGTTCAAATGAAGTGAAACCAAGCCCAAATCTGCTCAAAAGCTTTTCTCTCTATCAGAGTAAGCTGTTTCATTCAGTATTAAGTGCAAATCTTGCCAAACTGATAGATGCTTATGCCTTATGCAATACAATGTTTTCTGCAATGCTGTAAGACAGTTTTTAATGTGTTAGAAGTTATATGCACAAAAACTTATGTTAGGACTTCAATGATCAATATTGTCAGTTTACAGCTTTCTGAGTCCAGTAATGTTGAAATAGTGCTGCTGTTCAAATGAAGTGAAACCAAGCCCAAATCTGCTCAAAAGCTTTTCTCTCTATCAGAGTAAGCTGTTTCATTCAGTATTAAGTGCAAATCTTGCCAAACTGATAGATGCTTATGCCTTATGCAATACAATGTTTTCTGCAATGCTGTAAGACAGTTTTTAATGTGTTAGAAGTTATATGCACAAAAACTTATGTTAGGACTTCAATGATCAAGATTGTCAGTTTACAGCTTTCTGAGTCCAGTAATGTTGAAATAGTGCTGCTGTTCAAATGAAGTGAAACCAAGCCCAAATCTGCTCAAAAGCTTTTCTCTCTATCAGAGTAAGCTGTTTCATTCAGTATTAAGTGCAAATCTTGCCAAACTGATAGATGCTTATGCCTTATGCAATACAATGTTTTCTGCAATGCTGTAAGACAGTTTTTAATGTGTTAGAAGTTATATGCACAAAAACTAATGTTAGGACTTCAATGATCAAGATTGTCAGTTTACAGCTTTCTGAGTCCAGTAATGTTGAAATAGTGATTCTGTTCAAATGAAGTGAAATCAAGCCCAAACCTGTTCAAAAGCTTTTCTCTCTATTAGAGAAAGCTGTTTCATTCAGTATTCAGTGCAAATCTTGCCAAACTGAAACATACTTATGTCTTATCTAATAAAATGTTTTCTGCAATGCTGTAAGACAGTTTTTAATGTGTTAGAAGTTATATGCACAAAAACTAATGTTAGGACTTCAATGATCAAGATTGTCAGTTTACAGCTTTCTGAGTCCAGTAATGTTGAAATAGTGATTCTGTTCAAATGAAGTGAAACCAAGCCCCGATCTGCTCAAAAGCTTTTCTCTCTATCAGAGTAAGCTGTTTCATTCAGTATTAAGTGCAAATCTTGCCAAACTAATAGATGCTTATGCCTTATGCAATACAATGTTTTCTTCAATGCTGTAAGACAGTTTTTAATGTGTTAGAAGTTATATGCACAAAAACTTATGTTAGGACTTCAATGATCAAGATTGTCAGTTTACAGCTTTCTGAGTCCAGTAATGTTGAAATAGTGCTGCTTGTTCAAATGAAGTGAAATCAAGCCCAAATCTGCTCAAAAGCTTTTCTCTCTATCAGAGTAAGCTGTTTCATTCAGTATTAAGTGCAAATCTTGCCAAACTGATAGATGCTTATGCCTTATGAAATACAATGTTTTCTGCAATGCTGTAAGACAGTTTTTAATGTGTTAGAAGTTATATGCACAAAAACTAATGTTAGGACTTCAATGATCAAGATTGTCAGTTTACAGCTTTCTGAGTCCAGTAATGTTGAAATAGTGATTCTGTTCAAATGAAGTGAAATCAAGCCCAAATCTGCTCAAAAGCTTTTCTCTCTATTAGAGAAAGCTGTTTTATTCAGTATTCAGTGCAAACCTTGCCAAACTGATAGATGCTTATGCCTTATGAAATACAATGTTTTCTGCAATGATGTAAGACAGTTTTTAATGTGTTAGAAGTTATATGCACAAAAACTAATGTTAGGACTTCAATGATCAAGATTGTCAGTTTACAGCTTTCTGAGTCCAGTAATGTTGAAATAGTGATTCTGTTCAAATGAAGTGAAACCAAGCCCCAATCTGCTCAAAAGCTTTTCTCTCTATCAGAGTAAGCTGTTTCATTCAGTATTAAGTGCAAATCTTGCCAAACTGATAGATGCTTATGCCTTATGAAATACAATGTTTTATGCAATGCTGTAAGACAGTTTTTAATGTGTTAGAAGTTATATGCACAAAAACTAATGTTAGGAATTCAATGATCAAGATTGTCAGTTTACAGCTTTCTGAGTGCAGTAATGTTGAAATAGTGATTCTGTTCAAATGAAGTGAAACCAAGCCCAAATCTGCTCAAAAGCTTTTCTCTCTATTAGAGAGAGCTGTTTCATTCAGTATTCAGTGCAAACCTTGCCAAACTGAAAGATGTTTATGCCTTATGAAATACAATGTTTTCTGCAATGCTGTAAGACAGTTTTTAATGTGTTAGAAGTTATATGCACAAAAACTTATGTTAGGACTTCAATGATCAAGATTGTCAGTTTACAGCTTTCTGAGTCCAGTAATGTTGAAATAGTGCTGCTGTTCAAATGAAGTGAAATCAAGCCCAAATCTGCTCAAAAGCTTTTCTCTCTATCAGAGTAAGCTGTTTCATTCAGTATTAAGTGCAAATCTTGCCAAACTGATAGATGCTTATGCCTTATGAAATACAATGTTTTCTGCAATGCTGTAAGACAGTTTTTAATGTGTTAGAAGTTATATGCACAAAAACTAATGTTAGGACTTCAATGATCAAGATTGTCAGTTTACAGCTTTCTGAGTCCAGTAATGTTGAAATAGTGATTCTGTTCAAATGAAGTGAAATCAAGCCCAAATCTGCTCAAAAGCTTTTCTCTCTATTAGAGAAAGCTGTTTCATTCAGTATTCAGTGCAAACCTTGCCAAACTGATAGATGCTTATGCCTTATGAAATACAATGTTTTCTGCAATGCTGTAAGACAGTTTTTAATGTGTTAGAAGTTATATGCACAAAAACTAATGTTAGGACTTCAATGATCAAGATTGTCAGTTTACAGCTTTCTGAGTCCAGTAATGTTGAAATAGTGATTCTGTTCAAATGAAGTGAAACCAAGCCCCAATCTGCTCAAAAGCTTTTCTCTCTATCAGAGTAAGCTGTTTCATTCAGTATTAAGTGCAAATCTTGCCAAACTGATAGATGCTTATGCCTTATGCAATACAATGTTTTCTGCAATGCTGTAAGACAGTTTTTAATGTGTTAGAAGTTATATGCACAAAAACTCATGTTAGGACTTCAATGATCAAGATTGTCAGTTTACAGCTTTCTGAGTCCAGTAATGTTGAAATAGTGCTGCTGTTCAAATGAAGTGAAATCAAGCCCAAATCTGCTCAAAAGCTTTTCTCTCTATCAGAGTAAGCTGTTTCATTAAGTATTAAGTGCAAATCTTGCCAAACTGATAGATGCTTATGCCTTATGAAATACAATGTTTTCTGCAATGCTGTAAGACAGTTTTTAATGTGTTAGAAGTTATATGCACAAAAACTAATGTTAGGACTTCAATGATCAAGATTTTCAGTTTACAGCTTTCTGAGTCCAGTAATGTTGAAATAGTGATTCTGTTCAAATGAAGTGAAACCAAGCCCAAATCTGCTCAAAAGCTTTTCTCTCTATCAGAGTAAGCTGTTTCATTCAGTATTAAGTGCAAATCTTGCCAAACTGATAGATGCTTATGCCTTATGCAATACAATGTTTTCTGCAATGCTGTAAGACAGTTTTTAATGTGTTAGAAGTTATATGCACAAAAACTTATGTTAGGACTTCAATGATCAATATTGTCAGTTTACAGCTTTCTGAGTCCAGTAATGTTGAAATAGTGCTGCTGTTCAAATGAAGTGAAACCAAGCCCAAATCTGCTCAAAAGCTTTTCTCTCTATCAGAGTAAGCTGTTTCATTCAGTATTAAGTGCAAATCTTGCCAAACTGATAGATGCTTATGCCTTATGCAATACAATGTTTTCTGCAATGCTGTAAGACAGTTTTTAATGTGTTAGAAGTTATATGCACAAAAACTTATGTTAGGACTTCAATGATCAAGATTGTCAGTTTACAGCTTTCTGAGTCCAGTAATGTTGAAATAGTGCTGCTGTTCAAATGAAGTGAAACCAAGCCCAAATCTGCTCAAAAGCTTTTCTCTCTATCAGAGTAAGCTGTTTCATTCAGTATTAAGTGCAAATCTTGCCAAACTGATAGATGCTTATGCCTTATGCAATACAATGTTTTCTGCAATGCTGTAAGACAGTTTTTAATGTGTTAGAAGTTATATGCACAAAAACTAATGTTAGGACTTCAATGATCAAGATTGTCAGTTTACAGCTTTCTGAGTCCAGTAATGTTGAAATAGTGATTCTGTTCAAATGAAGTGAAATCAAGCCCAAACCTGTTCAAAAGCTTTTCTCTCTATTAGAGAAAGCTGTTTCATTCAGTATTCAGTGCAAATCTTGCCAAACTGAAACATACTTATGTCTTATCTAATAAAATGTTTTCTGCAATGCTGTAAGACAGTTTTTAATGTGTTAGAAGTTATATGCACAAAAACTAATGTTAGGACTTCAATGATCAAGATTGTCAGTTTACAGCTTTCTGAGTCCAGTAATGTTGAAATAGTGATTCTGTTCAAATGAAGTGAAATCAAGCCCAAATCTGCTCAAAAGCTTTTCTCTCTATCAGAGTAAGCTGTTTCATTCAGTATTAAGTGCAAATCTTGCCAAACTGATAGATGCTTATGCCTTATGCAATACAATGTTTTCTGCAATGCTGTAAGACAGTTTTTAATGTGTTAGAAGTTATATGCACAAAAACTTATGTTAGGACTTCAATGATCAAGATTGTCAGTTTACAGCTTTCTGAGTCCAGTAATGTTGAAATAGTGCTGCTGTTCAAATGAAGTGAAATCAAGCCCAAATCTGCTCAAAAGCTTTTCTCTCTATCAGAGTAAGCTGTTTCATTCAGTATTAAGTGCAAATCTTGCCAAACTGATAGATGCTTATGCCTTATGAAATACAATGTTTTCTGCAATGCTGTAAGACAGTTTTTAATGTGTTAGAAGTTATATGCACAAAAACTAATGTTAGGACTTCAATGATCAAGATTGTCAGTTTACAGCTTTCTGAGTCCAGTAATGTTGAAATAGTGATTCTGTTCAAATGAAGTGAAACCAATCCCAAATCTGCTCAAAAGCTTTTCTCTCTATCAGAGTAAGCTGTTTCATTCAGTATTAAGTGCAAATCTTGCCAAACTGATAGATGCTTATGCCTTATGCAATACAATGTTTTCTGCAATGCTGTAAGACAGTTTTTAATGTGTTAGAAGTTATATGCACAAAAACTTATGTTAGGACTTCAATGATCAAGATTGTCAGTTTACAGCTTTCTGAGTCCAGTAATGTTGAAATAGTGCTGCTTGTTCAAATGAAGTGAAATCAAGCCCAAATCTGCTCAAAAGCTTTTCTCTCTATCAGAGTAAGCTGTTTCATTCAGTATTAAGTGCAAATCTTGCCAAACTGATAGATGCTTATGCCTTATGAAATACAATGTTTTCTGCAATGCTGTAAGACAGTTTTTAATGTGTTAGAAGTTATATGCACAAAAACTAATGTTAGGACTTCAATGATCAAGATTGTCAGTTTACAGCTTTCTGAGTCCAGTAATGTTGAAATAGTGATTCTGTTCAAATGAAGTGAAATCAAGCCCAAATCTGCTCAAAAGCTTTTCTCTCTATTAGAGAAAGCTGTTTTATTCAGTATTCAGTGCAAACCTTGCCAAACTGATAGATGCTTATGCCTTATGAAATACAATGTTTTCTGCAATGATGTAAGACAGTTTTTAATGTGTTAGAAGTTATATGCACAAAAACTAATGTTAGGACTTCAATGATCAAGATTGCCAGTTTACAGCTTTCTGAGTCCAGTAATGTTGAAATAGTGATTCTGTTCAAATGAAGTGAAACCAAGCCCCAATCTGCTCAAAAGCTTTTCTCTCTATCAGAGTAAGCTGTTTCATTCAGTATTAAGTGCAAATCTTGCCAAACTGATAGATGCTTATGCCTTATGAAATACAATGTTTTATGCAATGCTGTAAGACAGTTTTTAATGTGTTAGAAGTTATATGCACAAAAACTAATGTTAGGAATTCAATGATCAAGATTGTCAGTTTACAGCTTTCTGAGTGCAGTAATGTTGAAATAGTGATTCTGTTCAAATGAAGTGAAACCAAGCCCAAATCTGCTCAAAAGCTTTTCTCTCTATTAGAGAGAGCTGTTTCATTCAGTATTCAGTGCAAACCTTGCCAAACTGAAAGATGTTTATGCCTTATGAAATACAATGTTTTCTGCAATGCTGTAAGACAGTTTTTAATGTGTTAGAAGTTATATGCACAAAAACTTATGTTAGGACTTCAATGATCAAGATTGTCAGTTTACAGCTTTCTGAGTCCAGTAATGTTGAAATAGTGATTCTGTTCAAATGAAGTGAAATCAAGCCCAAATCTGCTCAAAAGCTTTTCTCTCTATTAGAGAAAGCTGTTTCATTCAGTATTCAGTGCAAACCTTGCCAAACTGATAGATGCTTATGCCTTATGAAATACAATGTTTTCTGCAATGCTGTAAGACAGTTTTTAATGTGTTAGAAGTTATATGCACAAAAACTAATGTTAGGACTTCAATGATCAAGATTGTCAGTTTACAGCTTTCTGAGTCCAGTAATGTTGAAATAGTGATTCTGTTCAAATGAAGTGAAACCAATCCCAAATCTGCTCAAAAGCTTTTCTCTCTATCAGAGTAAGCTGTTTCATTCAGTATTAAGTGCAAATCTTGCCAAACTGATAGATGCTTATGCCTTATGCAATACAATGTTTTCTGCAATGCTGTAAGACAGTTTTTAATGTGTTAGAAGTTATATGCACAAAAACTTATGTTAGGACTTCAATGATCAAGATTGTCAGTTTACAGCTTTCTGAGTCCAGTAATGTTGAAATAGTGCTGCTGTTCAAATGAAGTGAAATCAAGCCCAAATCTGCTCAAAAGCTTTTCTCTCTATCAGAGTAAGCTGTTTCATTCAGTATTAAGTGCAAATCTTGCCAAACTGATAGATGCTTATGCCTTATGAAATACAATGTTTTCTGCAATGCTGTAAGACAGTTTTTAATGTGTTAGAAGTTATATGCACAAAAACTAATGTTAGGACTTCAATGATCAAGATTGTCAGTTTACAGCTTTCTGAGTCCAGTAATGTTGAAATAGTGATTCTGTTCAAATGAAGTGAAATCAAGCCCAAATCTGCTCAAAAGCTTTTCTCTCTATTAGAGAAAGCTGTTTTATTCAGTATTCAGTGCAAACCTTGCCAAACTGATAGATGCTTATGCCTTATGAAATACAATGTTTTCTGCAATGATGTAAGACAGTTTTTAATGTGTTAGAAGTTATATGCACAAAAACTAATGTTAGGACTTCAATGATCAAGATTGTCAGTTTACAGCTTTCTGAGTCCAGTAATGTTGAAATAGTGATTCTGTTCAAATGAAGTGAAACCAAGCCCCAATCTGCTCAAAAGCTTTTCTCTCTATCAGAGTAAGCTGTTTCATTCAGTATTAAGTGCAAATCTTGCCAAACTGATAGATGCTTATGCCTTATGAAATACAATGTTTTATGCAATGCTGTAAGACAGTTTTTAATGTGTTAGAAGTTATATGCACAAAAACTAATGTTAGGAATTCAATGATCAAGATTGTCAGTTTACAGCTTTCTGAGTGCAGTAATGTTGAAATAGTGATTCTGTTCAAATGAAGTGAAACCAAGCCCAAATCTGCTCAAAAGCTTTTCTCTCTATTAGAGAGAGCTGTTTCATTCAGTATTCAGTGCAAACCTTGCCAAACTGAAAGATGTTTATGCCTTATGAAATACAATGTTTTCTGCAATGCTGTAAGACAGTTTTTAATGTGTTAGAAGTTATATGCACAAAAACTTATGTTAGGACTTCAATGATCAAGATTGTCAGTTTACAGCTTTCTGAGTCCAGTAATGTTGAAATAGTGCTGCTGTTCAAATGAAGTTGAAACCAAGCCCAAATCTGCTCAAAAGCTTTTCTCTCTATCAGAGTAAGCTGTTTCATTCAGTATTAAGTGCAAATCTTGCCAAACTGATAGATGCTTATGCCTTATGAAATACAATGTTTTCTGCAATGCTGTAAGACAGTTTTTAATGTGTTAGAAGTTATATGCACAAAAACTAATGTTAGGACTTCAATGATCAAGATTGTCAGTTTACAGCTTTCTGAGTCCAGTAATGTTGAAATAGTGATTCTGTTCAAATGAAGTGAAACCAAGCCCCAATCTGCTCAAAAGCTTTTCTCTCTATCAGAGTAAGCTGTTTCATTCAGTATTCAGTGCAAACCTTGCCAAACTGATAGATGCTTATGCCTTATGCAATACAATGTTTTCTGCAATGCTGTAAGACAGTTTTTAATGTGTTAGAAGTTATATGCACAAAAACTTATGTTAGGACTTCAATGATCAAGATTGTCAGTTTACAGCTTTCTGAGTCCAGTAATGTTGAAATAGTGCTGCTGTTCAAATGAAGTGAAATCAAGCCCAAATCTGCTCAAAAGCTTTTCTCTCTATCAGAGTAAGCTGTTTCATTAAGTATTAAGTGCAAATCTTGCCAAACTGATAGATGCTTATGCCTTATGAAATACAATGTTTTCTGCAATGCTGTAAGACAGTTTTTAATGTGTTAGAAGTTATATGCACAAAAACTAATGTTAGGACTTCAATGATCAAGATTGTCAGTTTACAGCTTTCTGAGTCCAGTAATGTTGAAATAGTGATTCTGTTCAAATGAAGTGAAACCAAGCCCAAATCTGCTCAAAAGCTTTTCTCTCTATCAGAGTAAGCTGTTTCATTCAGTATTAAGTGCAAATCTTGCCAAACTGATAGATGCTTATGCCTTATGCAATACAATGTTTTCTGCAATGCTGTAAGACAGTTTTTAATGTGTTAGAAGTTATATGCACAAAAACTTATGTTAGGACTTCAATGATCAATATTGTCAGTTTACAGCTTTCTGAGTCCAGTAATGTTGAAATAGTGCTGCTGTTCAAATGAAGTGAAACCAAGCCCAAATCTGCTCAAAAGCTTTTCTCTCTATCAGAGTAAGCTGTTTCATTCAGTATTAAGTGCAAATCTTGCCAAACTGATAGATGCTTATGCCTTATGCAATACAATGTTTTCTGCAATGCTGTAAGACAGTTTTTAATGTGTTAGAAGTTATATGCACAAAAACTTATGTTAGGACTTCAATGATCAAGATTGTCAGTTTACAGCTTTCTGAGTCCAGTAATGTTGAAATAGTGCTGCTGTTCAAATGAAGTGAAACCAAGCCCAAATCTGCTCAAAAGCTTTTCTCTCTATCAGAGTAAGCTGTTTCATTCAGTATTAAGTGCAAATCTTGCCAAACTGATAGATGCTTATGCCTTATGCAATACAATGTTTTCTGCAATGCTGTAAGACAGTTTTTAATGTGTTAGAAGTTATATGCACAAAAACTAATGTTAGGACTTCAATGATCAAGATTGTCAGTTTACAGCTTTCTGAGTCCAGTAATGTTGAAATAGTGATTCTGTTCAAATGAAGTGAAATCAAGCCCAAACCTGTTCAAAAGCTTTTCTCTCTATTAGAGAAAGCTGTTTCATTCAGTATTCAGTGCAAATCTTGCCAAACTGAAACATACTTATGTCTTATCTAATAAAATGTTTTCTGCAATGCTGTAAGACAGTTTTTAATGTGTTAGAAGTTATATGCACAAAAACTAATGTTAGGACTTCAATGATCAAGATTGTCAGTTTACAGCTTTCTGAGTCCAGTAATGTTGAAATAGTGATTCTGTTCAAATGAAGTGAAATCAAGCCCAAATCTGCTCAAAAGCTTTTCTCTCTATCAGAGTAAGCTGTTTCATTCAGTATTAAGTGCAAATCTTGCCAAACTGATAGATGCTTATGCCTTATGCAATACAATGTTTTCTGCAATGCTGTAAGACAGTTTTTAATGTGTTAGAAGTTATATGCACAAAAACTTATGTTAGGACTTCAATGATCAAGATTGTCAGTTTACAGCTTTCTGAGTCCAGTAATGTTGAAATAGTGCTGCTGTTCAAATGAAGTGAAATCAAGCCCAAATCTGCTCAAAAGCTTTTCTCTCTATCAGAGTAAGCTGTTTCATTCAGTATTAAGTGCAAATCTTGCCAAACTGATAGATGCTTATGCCTTATGAAATACAATGTTTTCTGCAATGCTGTAAGACAGTTTTTAATGTGTTAGAAGTTATATGCACAAAAACTAATGTTAAGACTTCAATGATCAAGATTGTCAGTTTACAGCTTTCTGAGTCCAGTAATGTTGAAATAGTGATTCTGTTCAAATGAAGTGAAACCAATCCCAAATCTGCTCAAAAGCTTTTCTCTCTATCAGAGTAAGCTGTTTCATTCAGTATTAAGTGCAAATCTTGCCAAACTGATAGATGCTTATGCCTTATGCAATACAATGTTTTCTGCAATGCTGTAAGACAGTTTTTAATGTGTTAGAAGTTATATGCACAAAAACTTATGTTAGGACTTCAATGATCAAGATTGTCAGTTTACAGCTTTCTGAGTCCAGTAATGTTGAAATAGTGCTGCTTGTTCAAATGAAGTGAAATCAAGCCCAAATCTGCTCAAAAGCTTTTCTCTCTATCAGAGTAAGCTGTTTCATTCAGTATTAAGTGCAAATCTTGCCAAACTGATAGATGCTTATGCCTTATGAAATACAATGTTTTCTGCAATGCTGTAAGACAGTTTTTAATGTGTTAGAAGTTATATGCACAAAAACTAATGTTAGGACTTCAATGATCAAGATTGTCAGTTTACAGCTTTCTGAGTCCAGTAATGTTGAAATAGTGATTCTGTTCAAATGAAGTGAAATCAAGCCCAAATCTGCTCAAAAGCTTTTCTCTCTATTAGAGAAAGCTGTTTTATTCAGTATTCAGTGCAAACCTTGCCAAACTGATAGATGCTTATGCCTTATGAAATACAATGTTTTCTGCAATGATGTAAGACAGTTTTTAATGTGTTAGAAGTTATATGCACAAAAACTAATGTTAGGACTTCAATGATCAAGATTGCCAGTTTACAGCTTTCTGAGTCCAGTAATGTTGAAATAGTGATTCTGTTCAAATGAAGTGAAACCAAGCCCCAATCTGCTCAAAAGCTTTTCTCTCTATCAGAGTAAGCTGTTTCATTCAGTATTAAGTGCAAATCTTGCCAAACTGATAGATGCTTATGCCTTATGAAATACAATGTTTTATGCAATGCTGTAAGACAGTTTTTAATGTGTTAGAAGTTATATGCACAAAAACTAATGTTAGGAATTCAATGATCAAGATTGTCAGTTTACAGCTTTCTGAGTGCAGTAATGTTGAAATAGTGATTCTGTTCAAATGAAGTGAAACCAAGCCCAAATCTGCTCAAAAGCTTTTCTCTCTATTAGAGAGAGCTGTTTCATTCAGTATTCAGTGCAAACCTTGCCAAACTGAAAGATGTTTATGCCTTATGAAATACAATGTTTTCTGCAATGCTGTAAGACAGTTTTTAATGTGTTAGAAGTTATATGCACAAAAACTTATGTTAGGACTTCAATGATCAAGATTGTCAGTTTACAGCTTTCTGAGTCCAGTAATGTTGAAATAGTGATTCTGTTCAAATGAAGTGAAATCAAGCCCAAATCTGCTCAAAAGCTTTTCTCTCTATTAGAGAAAGCTGTTTCATTCAGTATTCAGTGCAAACCTTGCCAAACTGATAGATGCTTATGCCTTATGAAATACAATGTTTTCTGCAATGCTGTAAGACAGTTTTTAATGTGTTAGAAGTTATATGCACAAAAACTAATGTTAGGACTTCAATGATCAAGATTGTCAGTTTACAGCTTTCTGAGTCCAGTAATGTTGAAATAGTGATTCTGTTCAAATGAAGTGAAACCAATCCCAAATCTGCTCAAAAGCTTTTCTCTCTATCAGAGTAAGCTGTTTCATTCAGTATTAAGTGCAAATCTTGCCAAACTGATAGATGCTTATGCCTTATGCAATACAATGTTTTCTGCAATGCTGTAAGACAGTTTTTAATGTGTTAGAAGTTATATGCACAAAAACTTATGTTAGGACTTCAATGATCAAGATTGTCAGTTTACAGCTTTCTGAGTCCAGTAATGTTGAAATAGTGCTGCTGTTCAAATGAAGTGAAATCAAGCCCAAATCTGCTCAAAAGCTTTTCTCTCTATCAGAGTAAGCTGTTTCATTCAGTATTAAGTGCAAATCTTGCCAAACTGATAGATGCTTATGCCTTATGAAATACAATGTTTTCTGCAATGCTGTAAGACAGTTTTTAATGTGTTAGAAGTTATATGCACAAAAACTAATGTTAGGACTTCAATGATCAAGATTGTCAGTTTACAGCTTTCTGAGTCCAGTAATGTTGAAATAGTGATTCTGTTCAAATGAAGTGAAATCAAGCCCAAATCTGCTCAAAAGCTTTTCTCTCTATTAGAGAAAGCTGTTTTATTCAGTATTCAGTGCAAACCTTGCCAAACTGATAGATGCTTATGCCTTATGAAATACAATGTTTTCTGCAATGATGTAAGACAGTTTTTAATGTGTTAGAAGTTATATGCACAAAAACTAATGTTAGGACTTCAATGATCAAGATTGTCAGTTTACAGCTTTCTGAGTCCAGTAATGTTGAAATAGTGATTCTGTTCAAATGAAGTGAAACCAAGCCCCAATCTGCTCAAAAGCTTTTCTCTCTATCAGAGTAAGCTGTTTCATTCAGTATTAAGTGCAAATCTTGCCAAACTGATAGATGCTTATGCCTTATGAAATACAATGTTTTATGCAATGCTGTAAGACAGTTTTTAATGTGTTAGAAGTTATATGCACAAAAACTAATGTTAGGAATTCAATGATCAAGATTGTCAGTTTACAGCTTTCTGAGTGCAGTAATGTTGAAATAGTGATTCTGTTCAAATGAAGTGAAACCAAGCCCAAATCTGCTCAAAAGCTTTTCTCTCTATTAGAGAGAGCTGTTTCATTCAGTATTCAGTGCAAACCTTGCCAAACTGAAAGATGTTTATGCCTTATGAAATACAATGTTTTCTGCAATGCTGTAAGACAGTTTTTAATGTGTTAGAAGTTATATGCACAAAAACTTATGTTAGGACTTCAATGATCAAGATTGTCAGTTTACAGCTTTCTGAGTCCAGTAATGTTGAAATAGTGCTGCTGTTCAAATGAAGTTGAAACCAAGCCCAAATCTGCTCAAAAGCTTTTCTCTCTATCAGAGTAAGCTGTTTCATTCAGTATTAAGTGCAAATCTTGCCAAACTGATAGATGCTTATGCCTTATGAAATACAATGTTTTCTGCAATGCTGTAAGACAGTTTTTAATGTGTTAGAAGTTATATGCACAAAAACTAATGTTAGGACTTCAATGATCAAGATTGTCAGTTTACAGCTTTCTGAGTCCAGTAATGTTGAAATAGTGATTCTGTTCAAATGAAGTGAAACCAAGCCCCAATCTGCTCAAAAGCTTTTCTCTCTATCAGAGTAAGCTGTTTCATTCAGTATTCAGTGCAAACCTTGCCAAACTGATAGATGCTTATGCCTTATGCAATACAATGTTTTCTGCAATGCTGTAAGACAGTTTTTAATGTGTTAGAAGTTATATGCACAAAAACTTATGTTAGGACTTCAATGATCAAGATTGTCAGTTTACAGCTTTCTGAGTCCAGTAATGTTGAAATAGTGCTGCTGTTCAAATGAAGTGAAATCAAGCCCAAATCTGCTCAAAAGCTTTTCTCTCTATCAGAGTAAGCTGTTTCATTAAGTATTAAGTGCAAATCTTGCCAAACTGATAGATGCTTATGCCTTATGAAATACAATGTTTTCTGCAATGCTGTAAGACAGTTTTTAATGTGTTAGAAGTTATATGCACAAAAACTAATGTTAGGACTTCAATGATCAAGATTGTCAGTTTACAGCTTTCTGAGTCCAGTAATGTTGAAATAGTGATTCTGTTCAAATGAAGTGAAACCAAGCCCAAATCTGCTCAAAAGCTTTTCTCTCTATCAGAGTAAGCTGTTTCATTCAGTATTAAGTGCAAATCTTGCCAAACTGATAGATGCTTATGCCTTATGCAATACAATGTTTTCTGCAATGCTGTAAGACAGTTTTTAATGTGTTAGAAGTTATATGCACAAAAACTTATGTTAGGACTTCAATGATCAAGATTGTCAGTTTACAGCTTTCTGAGTCCAGTAATGTTGAAATAGTGCTGCTGTTCAAATGAAGTGAAACCAAGCCCAAATCTGCTCAAAAGCTTTTCTCTCTATCAGAGTAAGCTGTTTCATTCAGTATTAAGTGCAAATCTTGCCAAACTGATAGATGCTTATGCCTTATGCAATACAATGTTTTCTGCAATGCTGTAAGACAGTTTTTAATGTGTTAGAAGTTATATGCACAAAAACTTATGTTAGGACTTCAATGATCAAGATTGTCAGTTTACAGCTTTCTGAGTCCAGTAATGTTGAAATAGTGCTGCTGTTCAAATGAAGTGAAATCAAGCCCAAATCTGCTCAAAAGCTTTTCTCTCTATCAGAGTAAGCTGTTTCATTCAGTATTAAGTGCAAATCTTGCCAAACTGATAGATGCTTATGCCTTATGAAATACAATGTTTTCTGCAATGCTGTAAGACAGTTTTTAATGTGTTAGAAGTTATATGCACAAAAACTAATGTTAGGACTTCAATGATCAAGATTGTCAGTTTACAGCTTTCTGAGTCCAGTAATGTTGAAATAGTGATTCTGTTCAAATGAAGTGAAATCAAGCCCAAACCTGTTCAAAAGCTTTTCTCTCTATTAGAGAAAGCTGTTTCATTCAGTATTCAGTGCAAATCTTGCCAAACTGAAACATACTTATGTCTTATCTAATAAAATGTTTTCTGCAATGCTGTAAGACAGTTTTTAATGTGTTAGAAGTTATATGCACAAAAACTAATGTTAGGACTTCAATGATCAAGATTGTCAGTTTACAGCTTTCTGAGTCCAGTAATGTTGAAATAGTGATTCTGTTCAAATGAAGTGAAATCAAGCCCAAATCTGCTCAAAAGCTTTTCTCTCTATCAGAGTAAGCTGTTTCATTCAGTATTAAGTGCAAATCTTGCCAAACTGATAGATGCTTATGCCTTATGCAATACAATGTTTTCTGCAATGCTGTAAGACAGTTTTTAATGTGTTAGAAGTTATATGCACAAAAACTTATGTTAGGACTTCAATGATCAAGATTGTCAGTTTACAGCTTTCTGAGTCCAGTAATGTTGAAATAGTGCTGCTGTTCAAATGAAGTGAAATCAAGCCCAAATCTGCTCAAAAGCTTTTCTCTCTATCAGAGTAAGCTGTTTCATTCAGTATTAAGTGCAAATCTTGCCAAACTGATAGATGCTTATGCCTTATGAAATACAATGTTTTCTGCAATGCTGTAAGACAGTTTTTAATGTGTTAGAAGTTATATGCACAAAAACTAATGTTAGGACTTCAATGATCAAGATTGTCAGTTTACAGCTTTCTGAGTCCAGTAATGTTGAAATAGTGATTCTGTTCAAATGAAGTGAAACCAAGCCCAAATCTGCTCAAAAGCTTTTCTCTCTATTAGAGAAAGCTGTTTTATTCAGTATTAAGTGCAAATCTTGCCAAACTGATAGATGCTTATGCCTTATGAAATACAATGTTTTCTGCAATGCTGTAAGACAGTTTTTAATGTGTTAGAAGTTATATGCACAAAAACTTATGTTAGGACTTCAATGATCAAGATTGTCAGTTTACAGCTTTCTGAGTCCAGTAATGTTGAAATAGTGATTCTGTTCAAATGAAGTGAAACCAAGCCCAAATCTGCTCAAAAGCTTTTCTCTCTATCAGAGTAAGCTGTTTCATTCAGTATTAAGTGCAAATCTTGCCAAACTGATAGATGCTTATGCCTTATGCAATACAATGTTTTCTGCAATGCTGTAAGACAGTTTTTAATGTGTTAGAAGTCATATGCACAAAAACTTATGTTAGGACTTCAATGATCAAGATTGTCAGTTTACAGCTTTCTGAGTCCAGTAATGTTGAAATAGTGCTGCTGTTCAAATGAAGTGAAATCAAGCCCAAATCTGCTCAAAAGCTTTTCTCTCTATCAGAGTAAGCTGTTTCATTCAGTATTAAGTGCAAATCTTGCCAAACTGATAGATGCTTATGCCTTATGAAATACAATGTTTTCTGCAATGCTGTAAGACAGTTTTTAATGTGTTAGAAGTTATATGCACAAAAACTAATGTTAGGACTTCAATGATCAAGATTGTCAGTTTACAGCTTTCTGAGTCCAGTAATGTTGAAATAGTGATTCTGTTCAAATGAAGTGAAATCAAGCACAAATCTGCTCAAAAGCTTTTCTCTCTATTAGAGAAAGCTGTTTCATTCAGTATTAAGTGCAAATCTTGCCAAACTGATAGATGCTTATGCCTTATGAAATACAATGTTTTATGCAATGCTGTAAGACAGTTTTTAATGTGTTAGAAGTTATATGCACAAAAACTAATGTTAGGAATTCAATGATCAAGATTGTCAGTTTACAGCTTTCTGAGTGCAGTAATGTTGAAATAGTGATTCTGTTCAAATGAAGTGAAACCAAGCCCAAATCTGCTCAAAAGCTTTTCTCTCTATTAGAGAGAGCTGTTTCATTCAGTATTCAGTGCAAATCTTGCCAAACTGAAAGATGTTTATGCCTTATGAAATACAATGTTTTCTGCAATGCTGTAAGACAGTTTTTAATGTGTTAGAAGTTATATGCACAAAAACTTATGTTAGGACTTCAATGATCAAGATTGTCAGTTTACAGCTTTCTGAGTCCAGTAATGTTGAAATAGTGCTGCTGTTCAAATGAAGTGAAATCAAGCCCAAATCTGCTCAAAAGCTTTTCTCTCTATCAGAGTAAGCTGTTTCATTCAGTATTAAGTGCAAATCTTGCCAAACTGATAGATGCTTATGCCTTATGAAATACAATGTTTTCTGCAATGCTGTAAGACAGTTTTTAATGTGTTAGAAGTTATATGCACAAAAACTAATGTTAGGACTTCAATGATCAAGATTGTCAGTTTACAGCTTTCTGAGTCCAGTAATGTTGAAATAGTGATTCTGTTCAAATGAAGTGAAATCAAGCCCAAATCTGCTCAAAAGCTTTTCTCTCTATTAGAGAAAGCTGTTTCATTCAGTATTCAGTGCAAACCTTGCCAAACTGATAGATGCTTATGCCTTATGAAATACAATGTTTTCTGCAATGCTGTAAGACAGTTTTTAATGTGTTAGAAGTTATATGCACAAAAACTAATGTTAGGACTTCAATGATCAAGATTGTCAGTTTACAGCTTTCTGAGTCCAGTAATGTTGAAATAGTGATTCTGTTCAAATGAAGTGAAACCAAGCCCCAATCTGCTCAAAAGCTTTTCTCTCTATCAGAGTAAGCTGTTTCATTCAGTATTAAGTGCAAATCTTGCCAAACTGATAGATGCTTATGCCTTATGCAATACAATGTTTTCTGCAATGCTGTAAGACAGTTTTTAATGTGTTAGAAGTTATATGCACAAAAACTTATGTTAGGACTTCAATGATCAAGATTGTCAGTTTACAGCTTTCTGAGTCCAGTAATGTTGAAATAGTGCTGCTGTTCAAATGAAGTGAAATCAAGCCCAAATCTGCTCAAAAGCTTTTCTCTCTATCAGAGTAAGCTGTTTCATTAAGTATTAAGTGCAAATCTTGCCAAACTGATAGATGCTTATGCCTTATGAAATACAATGTTTTCTGCAATGCTGTAAGACAGTTTTTAATGTGTTAGAAGTTATATGCACAAAAACTAATGTTAGGACTTCAATGATCAAGATTGTCAGTTTACAGCTTTCTGAGTCCAGTAATGTTGAAATAGTGCTGCTGTTCAAATGAAGTGAAATCATGCCCAAATCTGCTCAAAAGCGTTTCTCTCTATCAGAGTAAGCTGTTTCATTCAGTATTAAGTGCAAATCTTGCCAAACTGATAGATGCTTATGCCTTATGAAATACAATGTTTTCTGCAATGCTGTAAGACAGTTTTTAATGTGTTAGAAGTTATATGCACAAAAACTAATGTTAGGACTTCAATGATCAAGATTGTCAGTTTACAGCTTTCTGAGTGCAGTAATGTTGAAATAGTGATTATGTTCAAATGAAGTGAAACCAAGCCCAAATCTGCTCAAAAGCTTTTCTCTCTATTAGAGAGAGCTGTTTCATTCAGTATTCAGTGCAAATCTTGCCAAACTGAAAGATGTTTATGCCTTATGAAATACAATGTTTTCTGCAATGCTGTAAGACAGTTTTTAATGTGTTAGAAGTTATATGCACAAAAACTTATGTTAGGACTTCAATGATCAAGATTGTCAGTTTACAGCTTTCTGAGTCCAGTAATGTTGAAATAGTGCTGCTGTTCAAATGAAGTGAAATCAAGCCCAAATCTGCTCAAAAGCTTTTCTCTCTATCAGAGTAAGCTGTTTCATTCAGTATTAAGTGCAAATCTTGCCAAACTGATAGATGCTTATGCCTTATGCAATACAATGTTTTCTGCAATGCTGTAAGACAGTTTTTAATGTGTTAGAAGTTATATGCACAAAAACTTATGTTAGGACTTCAATGATCAAGATTGTCAGTTTACAGCTTTCTGAGTCCAGTAATGTTGAAATAGTGCTGCTGTTCAAATGAAGTGAAATCAAGCCCAAATCTGCTCAAAAGCTTTTCTCTCTATCAGAGTAAGCTGTTTCATTAAGTATTAAGTGCAAATCTTGCCAAACTGATAGATGCTTATGCCTTATGAAATACAATGTTTTCTGCAATGCTGTAAGACAGTTTTTAATGTGTTAGAAGTTATATGCACAAAAACTAATGTTAGGACTTCAATGATCAAGATTGTCAGTTTACAGCTTTCTGAGTCCAGTAATGTTGAAATAGTGCTGCTGTTCAAATGAAGTGAAATCATGCCCAAATCTGCTCAAAAGCGTTTCTCTCTATCAGAGTAAGCTGTTTCATTCAGTATTAAGTGCAAATCTTGCCAAACTGATACATGCTTATGCCTTATGAAATACAATGTTTTCTGCAATGCTGTAAGACAGTTTTTAATGTGTTAGAAGTTATATGCACAAAAACTAATGTTAGGACTTCAATGATCAAGATTGTCAGTTTACAGCTTTCTGAGTGCAGTAATGTTGAAATAGTGATTATGTTCAAATGAAGTGAAACCAAGCCCAAATCTGCTCAAAAGCTTTTCTCTCTATTAGAGAGAGCTGTTTCATTCAGTATTCAGTGCAAATCTTGCCAAACTGAAAGATGTTTATGCCTTATGAAATACAATGTTTTCTGCAATGCTGTAAGACAGTTTTTAATGTGTTAGAAGTTATATGCACAAAAACTTATGTTAGGACTTCAATGATCAAGATTGTCAGTTTACAGCTTTCTGAGTCCAGTAATGTTGAAATAGTGCTGCTGTTCAAATGAAGTGAAATCAAGCCCAAATCTGCTCAAAAGCTTTTCTCTCTATCAGAGTAAGCTGTTTCATTCAGTATTAAGTGCAAATCTTGCCAAACTGATAGATGCTTATGCCTTATGAAATACAATGTTTTCTGCAATGCTGTAAGACAGTTTTTAATGTGTTAGAAGTTATATGCACAAAAACTTATGTTAGGACTTCAATGATCAAGATTGTCAGTTTACAGCTTTCTGAGTCCAGTAATGTTGAAATAGTGATTCTGTTCAAATGAAGTGAAATCAAGCCCAAATCTGCTCAAAAGCTTTTCTCTCTACCAGAGTAAGCTGTTTCCTTCAGTATTAAGTGCAAATCTTGCCAAACTGATAGATGCTTATGCCTTATGAAATACAATGTTTTCTGCAATGCTGTAATACAGTTTTTAATGTGTTAGAAGTTATATGCACAAAAACTAATGTTAGGACTTCAATGATCAAGATTGTCACTTTACAGCTTTCTGAGTCCAGTAATGTTGAAATAGTGATTCTGTTCAAATGAAGTGAAACCAAGCCCAAATCTGCTCAAAAGCTTTTCTCTCTATCAGAGTAAGCTGTTTCATTCAGTATTAAGTGCAAATCTTGCCAAACTGATAGATGCTTATGCCTTATGCAATACAATGTTTTCTGCAATGCTGTAAGACAGTTTTTAATGTGTTAGAAGTTATATGCACAAAAACTTATGTTAGGACTTCAATGATCAAGATTGTCAGTTTACAGCTTTCTGAGTCCAGTAATGTTGAAATAGTGCTGCTTGTTCAAATGAAGTGAAATCAAGCCCAAATCTGCTCAAAAGCTTTTCTCTCTATCAGAGTAAGCTGTTTCATTCAGTATTAAGTGCAAATCTTGCCAAACTGATAGATGCTTATGCCTTATGAAATACAATGTTTTCTGCAATGCTGTAAGACAGTTTTTAATGTGTTAGAAGTTATATGCACAAAAACTAATGTTAGGACTTCAATGATCAAGATTGTCAGTTTACAGCTTTCTGAGTCCAGTAATGTTGAAATAGTGATTCTGTTCAAATGAAGTGAAATCAAGCCCAAATCTGCTCAAAAGCTTTTCTCTCTATTAGAGAAAGCTGTTTCATTCAGTATTCAGTGCAAATCTTGCCAAACTGAAACATACTTATGTCTTATGTAATAAAATGTTTTCTGCAATGCTGTAAGACAGTTTTTAATGTGTTAGAAGTTATATGCACAAAATCTAATGTTAGGACTTCAATGATCAAGATTGTCAGTCTACAGCTTTCTGAGTCCAGTAATGATGAAATAGTGCTTCTGTTCAAATGAAGTGAAATCTAGCCCTAATCTGCTCAAAAGCTTGTCTCTCTATCAGAGAAAGCTGTTTCATTCAATATTCAGTGCAAATCTTGCCAAACTGAAAAATGCTTATGTCTTATGAAATAAAATGTTTTCTGTTATGCTGTAAGACAGTTTTTAATGTGTGAGAAGTTATATGCACAAAAACTAATGTTAGGACTTCAATGATCAAGATTGTCAGTTTACAGCTTTCT
This sequence comes from Carassius gibelio, assembly GCF_023724105.1. Lineage (NCBI taxonomy): Eukaryota > Metazoa > Chordata > Actinopteri > Cypriniformes > Cyprinidae > Carassius > Carassius gibelio. Next base: position 29,924,635 of record NC_068386.1, on the reverse strand, counting down.
GAGTCCAGTAATGTTGAAATAGTGCTTCTGTTCAAATGAAGTGAAATCAAGCCCAAATCTGCTCAAAAGCTTGTCTCTCTATTAGAGAACGCTGTTTCCTTCCATATTCAGTGCAAATCTTGCCAAACTGAAACATGCTTATGTCTTATGAAATAAAATGTTTTCTGGAATGCTGTAAGACAGTTTTTAATGTGTTAGAAGTTATATGCACAAAAACTTATGTTAGGACTTCAATGATCAAGAATGTCAGTTTACAGCTTTCTGAGTCCAGTAATGTTGAAATAGTTCTTCTGTTCAAATGAAGTGAAATCAAGCCCAAATCTGCTCAAAAGCTTGACTCTCTATTAGATAACGCTGTTTAATACCATATTCAGTGCAAATCTTGCCAAACTGAAACATGCTTATGTCTTATGAAATAAAATGTTTTCTGCAATGCTGTAAGACAGTTTTTAATGTGTTAGAAGTTATATGCACAAAAACTAATGTTAGGACTTCAATGATCAAGATTGTCAGTTTACAGCTTTCTCAGTCCAGTAATGCTGAGATAGTGTTTCTCTTCAAATGAAGTGAAATCTAGCCCAAATCTGCTCAAAAGCTTTTCTCTCTATTAGAGAAAGCTGTTTCATTCAATATTCAGTGAAAATCTTGCCAAACTGATAGATGCTTATGCCATATGAAATACAATGTTTTCTGCAATGCTGTAAGACAGTTTTTAATGTGTTAGAAGTTATATGCACAAAAACTAATGTTAGGACTTCAATGATCAAGATTGTCAGTTTACAGCTTTCTGAGTCCAGTAATGTTGAAATAGTGATTCTGTTCAAATGAAGTGAAATCAAGCACAAATCTGCTCAAAAGCTTTTCTCTCTATTAGAGAAAGCTGTTTCATTCAGTATTAAGTGCAAATCTTGCCAAACTGATAGATGCTTATGCCTTATGAAATACAATGTTTTATGCAATGCTGTAAGACAGTTTTTAATGTGTTAGAAGTTATATGCACAAAAACTAATGTTAGGAATTCAATGATCAAGATTGTCAGTTTACAGCTTTCTGAGTGCAGTAATGTTGAAATAGTGATTCTGTTCAAATGAAGTGAAACCAAGCCCAAATCTGCTCAAAAGCTTTTCTCTCTATTAGAGAGAGCTGTTTCATTCAGTATTCAGTGCAAATCTTGCCAAACTGAAAGATGTTTATGCCTTATGAAATACAATGTTTTCTGCAATGCTGTAAGACAGTTTTTAATGTGTTAGAAGTTATATGCACAAAAACTTATGTTAGGACTTCAATGATCAAGATTGTCAGTTTACAGCTTTCTGAGTCCAGTAATGTTGAAATAGTGCTGCTGTTCAAATGAAGTGAAATCAAGCCCAAATCTGCTCAAAAGCTTTTCTCTCTATCAGAGTAAGCTGTTTCATTCAGTATTAAGTGCAAATCTTGCCAAACTGATAGATGCTTATGCCTTATGAAATACAATGTTTTCTGCAATGCTGTAAGACAGTTTTTAATGTGTTAGAAGTTATATGCACAAAAACTAATGTTAGGACTTCAATGATCAAGATTGTCAGTTTACAGCTTTCTGAGTCCAGTAATGTTGAAATAGTGATTCTGTTCAAATGAAGTGAAATCAAGCCCAAATCTGCTCAAAAGCTTTTCTCTCTATTAGAGAAAGCTGTTTCATTCAGTATTCAGTGCAAACCTTGCCAAACTGATAGATGCTTATGCCTTATGAAATACAATGTTTTCTGCAATGCTGTAAGACAGTTTTTAATGTGTTAGAAGTTATATGCACAAAAACTAATGTTAGGACTTCAAAGATCAAGATTGTCAGTTTACAGCTTTCTGAGTCCAGTAATGTTGAAATAGTGATTCTGTTCAAATGAAGTGAAACCAAGCCCCAATCTGCTCAAAAGCTTTTCTCTCTATCAGAGTAAGCTGTTTCATTCAGTATTAAGTGCAAATCTTGCCAAACTGATAGATGCTTATGCCTTATGCAATACAATGTTTTCTGCAATGCTGTAAGACAGTTTTTAATGTGTTAGAAGTTATATGCACAAAAACTTATGTTAGGACTTCAATGATCAAGATTGTCAGTTTACAGCTTTCTGAGTCCAGTAATGTTGAAATAGTGCTGCTGTTCAAATGAAGTGAAATCAAGCCCAAATCTGCTCAAAAGCTTTTCTCTCTATCAGAGTAAGCTGTTTCATTAAGTATTAAGTGCAAATCTTGCCAAACTGATAGATGCTTATGCCTTATGAAATACAATGTTTTCTGCAATGCTGTAAGACAGTTTTTAATGTGTTAGAAGTTATATGCACAAAAACTAATGTTAGGACTTCAATGATCAAGATTGTCAGTTTACAGCTTTCTGAGTCCAGTAATGTTGAAATAGTGCTGCTGTTCAAATGAAGTGAAATCATGCCCAAATCTGCTCAAAAGCGTTTCTCTCTATCAGAGTAAGCTGTTTCATTCAGTATTAAGTGCAAATCTTGCCAAACTGATAGATGCTTATGCCTTATGAAATACAATGTTTTCTGCAATGCTGTAAGACAGTTTTTAATGTGTTAGAAGTTATATGCACAAAAACTAATGTTAGGACTTCAATGATCAAGATTGTCAGTTTACAGCTTTCTGAGTGCAGTAATGTTGAAATAGTGATTATGTTCAAATGAAGTGAAACCAAGCCCCAATCTGCTCAAAAGCTTGTCTCTCTAATAGAGAAAGCTGTTTCATTCAGTATTCAGTGCAAATCTTGCCAAACTGATAGATGCTTATGCCTTATGAAATACAATGTTTTCTGCAATGCTGTAAGACAGTTTTTAATGTGTTAGAAGTTATATGCACAAAAACTTATGTTAGGACTTCAATGATCAAGATTGTCAGTTTACAGCTTTCTGAGTCCAGTAATGTTGAAATAGTGATTCTGTTCAAATGAAGTGAAATCAAGCCCAAATCTGCTCAAAAGCTTTTCTCTCTACCAGAGTAAGCTGTTTCCTTCAGTATTAAGTGCAAATCTTGCCAAACTGATAGATGCTTATGCCTTATGAAATACAATGTTTTCTGCAATGCTGTAATACAGTTTTTAATGTGTTAGAAGTTATATGCACAAAAACTAATGTTAGGACTTCAATGATCAAGATTGTCACTTTACAGCTTTCTGAGTCCAGTAATGTTGAAATAGTGATTCTGTTCAAATGAAGTGAAACCAAGCCCAAATCTGCTCAAAAGCTTTTCTCTCTATCAGAGTAAGCTGTTTCATTCAGTATTAAGTGCAAATCTTGCCAAACTGATAGATGCTTATGCCTTATGCAATACAATGTTTTCTGCAATGCTGTAAGACAGTTTTTAATGTGTTAGAAGTTATATGCACAAAAACTTATGTTAGGACTTCAATGATCAAGATTGTCAGTTTACAGCTTTCTGAGTCCAGTAATGTTGAAATAGTGCTGCTTGTTCAAATGAAGTGAAATCAAGCCCAAATCTGCTCAAAAGCTTTTCTCTCTATCAGAGTAAGCTGTTTCATTCAGTATTAAGTGCAAATCTTGCCAAACTGATAGATGCTTATGCCTTATGAAATACAATGTTTTCTGCAATGCTGTAAGACAGTTTTTAATGTGTTAGAAGTTATATGCACAAAAACTAATGTTAGGACTTCAATGATCAAGATTGTCAGTTTACAGCTTTCTGAGTCCAGTAATGTTGAAATAGTGATTCTGTTCAAATGAAGTGAAATCAAGCCCAAATCTGCTCAAAAGCTTTTCTCTCTATTAGAGAAAGCTGTTTCATTCAGTATTCAGTGCAAATCTTGCCAAACTGAAACATACTTATGTCTTATGTAATAAAATGTTTTCTGCAATGCTGTAAGACAGTTTTTAATGTGTTAGAAGTTATATGCACAAAATCTAATGTTAGGACTTCAATGATCAAGATTGTCAGTCTACAGCTTTCTGAGTCCAGTAATGATGAAATAGTGCTTCTGTTCAAATGAAGTGAAATCTAGCCCTAATCTGCTCAAAAGCTTGTCTCTCTATCAGAGAAAGCTGTTTCATTCAATATTCAGTGCAAATCTTGCCAAACTGAAAAATGCTTATGTCTTATGAAATAAAATGTTTTCTGTTATGCTGTAAGACAGTTTTTAATGTGTGAGAAGTTATATGCACAAAAACTAATGTTAGGACTTCAATGATCAAGATTGTCAGTTTACAGCTTTCTGAGTCCAGTAATGTTGAAATAGTGCTTCTGTTCAAATGAAGTGAAATCAAGCCCAAATCTGCTCAAAAGCTTGTCTCTCTATTAGAGAACGCTGTTTCCTTCCATATTCAGTGCAAATCTTGCCAAACTGAAACATGCTTATGTCTTATGAAATAAAATGTTTTCTGGAATGCTGTAAGACAGTTTTTAATGTGTTAGAAGTTATATGCACAAAAACTTATGTTAGGACTTCAATGATCAAGAATGTCAGTTTACAGCTTTCTGAGTCCAGTAATGTTGAAATAGTTCTTCTGTTCAAATGAAGTGAAATCAAGCCCAAATCTGCTCAAAAGCTTGACTCTCTATTAGATAACGCTGTTTAATACCATATTCAGTGCAAATCTTGCCAAACTGAAACATGCTTATGTCTTATGAAATAAAATGTTTTCTGCAATGCTGTAAGACAGTTTTTAATGTGTTAGAAGTTATATGCACAAAAACTAATGTTAGGACTTCAATGATCAAGATTGTCAGTTTACAGCTTTCTCAGTCCAGTAATGCTGAGATAGTGTTTCTCTTCAAATGAAGTGAAATCTAGCCCAAATCTGCTCAAAAGCTTTTCTCTCTATTAGAGAAAGCTGTTTCATTCAATATTCAGTGAAAATCTTGCCAAACTGATAGATGCTTATGCCATATGAAATACAATGTTTTCTGCAATGCTGTAAGACAGTTTTTAATGTGTTAGAAGTTATATGCACAAAAACTTACGTTAGGACTTCAATGATCAAGATTGTCAGTTTACAGCTTTCTGAGTCCAGTAATGCTGAAATAGTGCTTCTCTTCAAATGAAGTGAAATCTAGCCCAAATCTGCTCAAAAGCTTTTCTCTCTATTAGAGAAAGCTGTTTCATTCAATATTCAGTGCAAATCTTGCCAAACTGAAACATGCTTATGTCTTATGAAATAAAATGTTTTCTGCAATGCTGTAAGACAGTTTTTAATGTGTTAGAAGTTATATACACAAAAACTAATGTTAGGACTTCAATGATCAAGATTGTCAGTTTACAGCTTTCTGAGTCCAGTAATGTTGAAATAGTGCTTCTGTTCAAATGAAGTGAAATCAAGCCCAAATCTGCTCAAAAGCTTTTCTCTCTATTAGAGAAAGCTGTTTCATTCAGTATTCAGTGCAAATCTTGCCAAACTGCAAGATGTTTATGCCTTATGAAATACAATGTTTTCTACAATGCTGTAAGACAGTTTTTAATGTGTTAGAAGTTATATGCACAAAAACTTATGTTAGGACTTCAATGATCAAGATTGTCAGTTTACAGCTTTCTGAGTCCAGTAATGTTGAAATAGTGCCTCTGTTCAAATGAAGTGAAATCAAGCCCAAATCTGCTCAAAAGCTTTTCTCTCTATTAGAGAAAGCTGTTTCATTCAGTATTCAGTGCAAATCTTGCCAAACTGAAAGATGCTTATGCCTTATGAAATACAATGTTTTCTGCAATGCTGTAAGACAGTTTTTAATGTGTTAGAAGTTACATGCACAAAAACTTATGTTAGGACTTCAATGATCAAGATTGTCAGTTTACAGCTTTCTGAGTCTAGTAATGTTGAAATAGTGCCTCTGTTCAAATGAAGTGAAATCTAGCCCAAATCTGCTCAAAAGCTTGTCTCTCTAATAGAGAAAGCTGTTTCATTCAGTATTCAGTGCAAATCTTGCCAAACTGAAAGATGCTTATGCCATATGAAATACAATGTTTGCTGCAATGCTGTAAGACAGTTTTTAATGTGTTAGAAGTTATATGCACAAAAACTTATGTTAGGACTTCAATGATCAAGATTGTCAGTTTACAGCTTTCTGAGTCCAGTAATGTTGAAATAGTGCCTCTGTTCAAATGAAGTGAAATCAAGCCCAAATCTGCTCAAAAGCTTTTCTCTCTATTAGAGAAAGCTGTTTCATTCAGTATTCAGTGCAAATCTTGCCAAACTGAAAGACGCTTATGCCTTATGAAATACAATGTTTTCTGCAATGCTGTAAGACAGTTTTTAATGTGTTAGAAGTTATATGCACAAAAACTTATGTTAGGACTTCAATGATCAAGATTGTCAGTTTACAGCTTTCTGAGTCCAGTAATGTTGAAATAGTGCCTCTGTTCAAATGATGTGAAATCTAGCCCAAATCTGCTCAAAAGCTTGTCTCTCTAAAGCCGCGTTTCCACCACAGGAACTTTACCCAGGAACTAGGGACTTGGTCCGGTACTTGGTGTGTTTCCACCGAAGGAACCAGGAACTAAATAAAAGTTCCGGGTAAAAAAATGCCCCCCAGAAAGTCCCTGCTGGCGAGGTGGTACTTTTTTAAAGTTCCGGAACTTTCGGGGGCGGGACTTTGGCGCTAAACATGCTGATTGGTTGAGTTCACGCAGCATTGGTTGAGTTCAACCACCATTTATTCGGATCAACATTTTCAAAATATTACTGTTATTGTGTCTTGAAATGAAATTTTAAAAGTATTTCAGTCGAGAATGTAGTTGTTTGAAACTCAAATCTGTTGTTTATTTATAAAGACAGCGCCTATTTAAAAATGTGTTTCGCCGATCTCGTAGATGATGAGCTCCACTCGATCAGCGGGAGCTCAGTCCTGATGTATCCGCAGAGAGCAGCCTCTCCTGGGATAGACCTTCTGATATGCCCCGCTGGCTCTGATGTGTCTTTAGTGGTTAAAACATAACATATAATTCAGCTGCGGGGTAAATCTAACAGGTTTTCTTTGGTCTGTATTCAATTTATCTATATGTAAAAATGAAAATAAAAAGGCAAGTCTATATAATATTTCTTTCATTGTAATGGCTGTATATAACGTTACACTTATCCCTGAATTAAGTACATTTCTGCAGCTGTTATTATGTTTAAATGAAAATGAAAAGAGGCAGTGGTATTTTATATCCTATTTCGTTTTATTGTAAATATACTGAGGGGAAAATTGCAGTAGCCAAAGCGATCTGAGTTCACGCAGCATTGGTTGAGTTCAACCACCATTTATTCGGATAATTTTCAAATATTACTGTTATTGTGTCATGAAATGTAATTTTAAAAGTATTTCAGGCGAGAATGTAGTTGTCTAAAACTCAAATCTATGGTTTATTTATAAAGACAGCGCCTATTTAAAAATGTGTTTCGCCGATCTCGTAGACGGTGAGCTCCACTCAATCAGCGGGAGCTCAGTCCTCATGTATCCGCAGAGAGCAGCCTCTCCTGGGATAGACCTTCTGATATGCGCCGCTGGCTCTGATGTGTCTTTAGTGGTTAAACATAAAATATAATTCAGCTGCGGGGTAAATTTAACAGGTTTCCTTTGGTCTGTATTCAATTTATCTATATGTTAAAATGAAAATAAAAAAGGCAAATTTATATAATATTTCGTTTCATTGTAATGGCTATACACATTTCCCTGAACTAAGTACATTTCTGCAGTTGTTATTATGCTTAAATGAAAACGAAAGGAGGCAGTGGTATTTGATATCATATTTCGTTTTATTGTAAATATACAGTAGGGAAAATTGCAGTAGCCAAGACGAGCTGACTGAAGTTATCAAGTATCATATATATAGTATATAGTTACGCTGCTGTTTATAGATTTACCGGACTTGCGTAGTTGCAGACATCACACTCCCCAGTCGATTGCACAAAGTCTGAACCAACTACCGAGGATGCACGTCCAAAATCAGCGTTTTTTTTTTTTTTTTTTTAAATCAGCGGTACTTTGTATTGAGAAACGCGCGCAGACCTACGTCACCAGTCTATTTGCCTAATCTACCCGGTACTTTACACCGCGGTGGAAACGCAGAAAGCAACAGGTCTGGGGGGAAAAAAGTTCCTGGGAAAAAAAGTTCCTGGTACAAATGTTCCGGGTAATTTCGGTGGAAACGCGGCATAATAGAGAAAGCTGTTTCATTCAGTATTCAGTGCAAATCTTGCCAAACTGAAAGATGCTTATGCCATATGAAATACAATGTTTGCTGCAATGCTGTAAGACAGTTTTTATTGTGTTAGAAGTTATATGCACAAAAACTTATGTTGGGACTTCAATGATCAAGATTGTCAGTTTACAGCTTTCTGAGTCCAGTAATGTTGAAATAGTGCCTCTGTTCAAATGAAGTGAAATCAAGCCCAAATCTGCTCAAACGCTTTTCTCTCAAGTAGAGAAAGCTGTTTCATTCAGTATTCAGTGCAAATCTTGCCAAACTGAAAGATGCTTATGCCTTATGAAATACAATGTTTTCTGCAATGCTGTAAGACAGTTTTTAATGTGTTAGAAGTTATATGCACAAAAACTTATGTTAGGACTTCAATGATCAAGATTGTCAGTTTACAGCTTTCTGAGTCCAGTAATGTTGAAATAGTGCTTCTGTTCAAATGAAGTGAAATCTAGCCCAAATCTGCTCAAAAGCGTGTCTCTCTAATAGAGAAAGCTGTTTCATTCAATATTCAGTGCAAATCTTGCCAAACCGAAACATGCTTATGTCTTAGGAAATAAAATGTTTTCTGCAATGCTGTAAGACAGTTTTTAATGTGTTAGAAGTTATATACACAAAAACTAATGTTAGGACTTCAATGATCAAGATTGTCAGTTTACAGCTTTCTGAGTCCAGTAATGTTGAAATAGTGCCTCTGTTCAAATGAAGTGAAATCAAGCCCAAATCTGCTCAAAAGCTTTTCTCTCTATTAGAGAAAGCTGTTTCATTCAGTATTCAGTGCAAATCTTGCCAAACTGAAAGATGCTTATGCCTTATGAAATACAATGTTTTCTGCAATGCTGTAAGACAGTTTTTAATGTGTTAGAAGTTATATGCACAAAAACTTATGTTAGGACTTCAATGATCAAGATTGTCAGTTTACAGCTTTCTGAGTCCAGTAATGTTGAAATAGTGCCTCTGTTCAAATGAAGTGAAATCAAGCCCAAATCTGCTCAAAAGCTTTTCTCTCTATTAGAGAAAGCTGTTTCATTCAGTATTCAGTGCAAATCTTGCCAAACTGAAAGACGCTTATGCCTTATGAAATACAATGTTTTCTGCAATGCTGTAAGACAGTTTTTAATGTGTTAGAAGTTATATGCACAAAAACTTATGTTAGGACTTCAATGATCAAGATTGTCAGTTTACAGCTTTCTGAGTCCAGTAATGTTGAAATAGTGCCTCTGTTCAAATGAAGTGAAATCAAGCCCAAATCTGCTCAAAAGCTTTTCTCTCTATTAGAGAAAGCTGTTTCATTCAGTATTCAGTGCAAATCTTGCCAAACTGAAAGACGCTTATGCCTTATGAAATACAATGTTTTCTGCAATGCTGTAAGACAGTTTTTAATGTGTTAGAAGTTATATGCACAAAAACTTATGTTAGGACTTCAATGATCAAGATTGTCAGTTTACAGCTTTCTGAGTCCAGTAATGTTGAAATAGTGCCTCTGTTCAAATGATGTGAAATCTAGCCCAAATCTGCTCAAAAGCTTGTCTCTCTAAAGCCGCGTTTCCACCGCAGGAACTTTACCCAGGAACTAGGGACTTGGTCCGGTACTTGGTGTGTTTCCACCGAAGGAACCAGGAACTAAATAAAAGTTCCGGGTAAAAAAATGCCCCCCAGAAAGTCCCTGCTGGCGAGGTGGTACTTTTTTAAAGTTCCGGAACTTTCGGGGGCGGGACTTTGGCGCTAAACATGCTGATTGGTTGAGTTCACGCAGCATTGGTTGAGTTCAACCACCATTTATTCGGATCAACATTTTCAAAATATTACTGTTATTGTGTCATGAAATGAAATTTTAAAAGTATTTCAGTCGAGAATGTAGTTGTTTGAAACTCAAATCTGTTGTTTATTTATAAAGACAGCGCCTATTTAAAAATGTGTTTCGCCGATCTCGTAGATGATGAGCTCCACTCGATCAGCGGGAGCTCAGTCCTGATGTATCCGCAGAGAGCAGCCTCTCCTGGGATAGACCTTCTGATATGCCCCGCTGGTTTTGATGTGTCTTTAGTGGTTAAAACATAACATATAATTCAGCTGCGGGGTAAATCTAACAGGTTTTCTTTGGTCTGTATTCAATTTATCTATATGTAAAAATGAAAATAAAAAGGCAAGTCTATATAATATTTCTTTCATTGTAATGGCTGTATATAACGTTACACTTATCCCTGAATTAAGTACATTTCTGCAGCTGTTATTATGTTTAAATGAAAATGAAAAGAGGCAGTGGTATTTTATATCCTATTTCGTTTTATTGTAAATATACTGAGGGGAAAATTGCAGTAGCCAAAGCGATCTGAGTTCACGCAGCATTGGTTGAGTTCAACCACCATTTATTCGGATAATTTTCAAATATTACTGTTATTGTGTCATGAAATGTAATTTTAAAAGTATTTCAGGCGAGAATGTAGTTGTCTAAAACTCAAATCTATGGTTTATTTATAAAGACAGCGCCTATTTAAAAATGTGTTTCGCCGATCTCGTAGACGGTGAGCTCCACTCAATCAGCGGGAGCTCAGTCCTCATGTATCCGCAGAGAGCAGCCTCTCCTGGGATAGACCTTCTGATATGCGCCGCTGGCTCTGATGTGTCTTTAGTGGTTAAACATAAAATATAATTCAGCTGCGGGGTAAATTTAACAGGTTTCCTTTGGTCTGTATTCAATTTATCTATATGTTAAAATGAAAATAAAAAAGGCAAATTTATATAATATTTCATTTCATTGTAATGGCTATACACATTTCCCTGAACTAAGTACATTTCTGCAGTTGTTATTATGCTTAAATGAAAACGAAAGGAGGCAGTGGTATTTGATATCATATTTCGTTTTATTGTAAATATACAGTAGGGAAAATTGCAGTAGCCAAGACGAGCTGACTGAAGTTATCAAGTATCATATATATAGTATATAGTTACGCTGCTGTTTATAGATTTACCGGACTTGCGTAGTTGCAGACATCACACTCCCCAGTCGATTGCACAAAGTCTGAACCAACTACCGAGGATGCACGTCCAAAATCAGCGTTTTTTTTTTTTTTTTTTAAATCAGCGGTACTTTGTATTGAGAAACGCGCGCAGACCTACGTCACCAGTCTATTTGCCTAATCTACCCGGTACTTTACACCGCGGTGGAAACGCAGAAAGCAACAGGTCTGGGGGGAAAAAAGTTCCTGGGAAAAAAAGTTCCTGGTACAAATGTTCCGGGTAATTTCGGTGGAAACGCGGCATAATAGAGAAAGCTGTTTCATTCAGTATTCAGTGCAAATCTTGCCAAACTGAAAGATGCTTATGCCATATGAAATACAATGTTTGCTGCAATGCTGTAAGACAGTTTTTATTGTGTTAGAAGTTATATGCACAAAAACTTATGTTGGGACTTCAATGATCAAGATTGTCAGTTTACAGCTTTCTGAGTCCAGTAATGTTGAAATAGTGCCTCTGTTCAAATGAAGTGAAATCAAGCCCAAATCTGCTCAAACGCTTTTCTCTCAAGTAGAGAAAGCTGTTTCATTCAGTATTCAGTGCAAATCTTGCCAAACTGAAAGATGCTTATGCCTTATGAAATACAATGTTTTCTGCAATGCTGTAAGACAGTTTTTAATGTGTTAGAAGTTATATGCACAAAAACTTATGTTAGGACTTCAATGATCAAGATTGTCAGTTTACAGCTTTCTGAGTCCAGTAATGTTGAAATAGTGCTTCTGTTCAAATGAAGTGAAATCTAGCCCAAATCTGCTCAAAAGCGTGTCTCTCTAATAGAGAAAGCTGTTTCATTCAATATTCAGTGCAAATCTTGCCAAACCGAAACATGCTTATGTCTTAGGAAATAAAATGTTTTCTGCAATGCTGTAAGACAGTTTTTAATGTGTTAGAAGTTATATACACAAAAACTAATGTTAGGACTTCAATGATCAAGATTGTCAGTTTACAGCTTTCTGAGTCCAGTAATGTTGAAATAGTGCCTCTGTTCAAATGAAGTGAAATCAAGCCCAAATCTGCTCAAAAGCTTTTCTCTCTATTAGAGAAAGCTGTTTCATTCAGTATTCAGTGCAAATCTTGCCAAACTGAAAGATGCTTATGCCTTATGAAATACAATGTTTTCTGCAATGCTGTAAGACAGTTTTTAATGTGTTAGAAGTTATATGCACAAAAACTTATGTTAGGACTTCAATGATCAAGATTGTCAGTTTACAGCTTTCTGAGTCTAGTAATGTTGAAATAGTGCCTCTGTTCAAATGAAGTGAAATCTAGCCCAAATCTGCTCAAAAGCTTGTCTCTCTAATAGAGAAAGCTGTTTCATTCAGTATTCAGTGCAAATCTTGCCAAACTGAAAGATGCTTATGCCATATGAAATACAATGTTTGCTGCAATGCTGTAGACAGTTTTTAATGTGTTAGAAGTTATATGCACAAAAACTTATGTTAGGACTTCAATGATCAAGATTGTCAGTTTACAGCTTTCTGAGTCCAGTAATGTTGAAATAGTGCCTCTGTTCAAATGAAGTGAAATCAAGCCCAAATCTGCTCAAAAGCTTTTCTCTCTATTAGAGAAAGCTGTTTCATTCAGTATTCAGTGCAAATCTTGCCAAACTGAAAGACGCTTATGCCTTATGAAATACAATGTTTTCTGCAATGCTGTAAGACAGTTTTTAATGTGTTAGAAGTTATATGCACAAAAACTTATGTTAGGACTTCAATGATCAAGATTGTCAGTTTACAGCTTTCTGAGTCCAGTAATGTTGAAATAGTGCCTCTGTTCAAATGATGTGAAATCTAGCCCAAATCTGCTCAAAAGCTTGTCTCTCTAATAGAGAAAGCTGTTTCATTCAGTATTCAGTGCAAATCTTGCCAAACTGAAAGATGCTTATGCCATATGAAATACAATGTTTGCTGCAATGCTGTAAGACAGTTTTTATTGTGTTAGAAGTTATATGCACAAAAACTTATGTTAGGACTTCAATGATCAAGATTGTCAGTTTACAGCTTTCTGAGTCCAGTAATGTTGAAATAGTGCCTCTGTTCAAATGAAGTGAAATCAAGCCCAAATCTGCTCAAACGCTTTTCTCTCAAGTAGAGAAAGCTGTTTCATTCAGTATTCAGTGCAAATCTTGCCAAACTGAAAGATGCTTATGCCTTATGAAATACAATGTTTTCTGCAATGCTGTAAGACAGTTTTTAATGTGTTAGAAGTTATATGCACAAAAACTTATGTTAGGACTTCAATGATCAAGATTGTCAGTTTACAGCTTTCTGAGTCCAGTAATGTTGAAATAGTGCTTCTGTTCAAATGAAGTGAAATCTAGCCCAAATCTGCTCAAAAGCGTGTCTCTCTAATAGAGAAAGCTGTTTCATTCAATATTCAGTGCAAATCTTGCCAAACTGAAACATGCTTATGTCTTAGGAAATAAAATGTTTTCTGCAATGCTGTAAGACAGTTTTTAATGTGTTAGAAGTTATATACACAAAAACTAATGTTAGGACTTCAATGATCAAGATTGTCAGTTTACAGCTTTCTGAGTCCAGTAATGTTGAAATAGTGCTTTTGTTCAAATGAAGTGAAATCAAGCCCAAATCTGCTCAAAAGCGTGTCTCTCTAATAGAGAAAGCTGTTTCATTCAGTATTCAGTGCAAATCTTGCCAAACTGATAGATGCTTATGCCATATGAAATACAATGTTTTCTGCAATGCTGTAAGACAGTTTTTAATGTGTTAGAAGTTATATGCACAAAAACTTATGTTAGGACTTCAATGATCAAGATTGTCAGTCTACAGCTTTCTGAGTCCAGTAATGCTGAAATAGTGCTTCTGTTCAAATGAAGTGAAATCTAGCCCAAATCTGCTCAAAAGCTTGTCTCTCTATCAGAGAAAGCTGTTTCATTCAATATTCAGTGCAAATCTTGACAAACTGAAAAATGCTTATGTCTTATGAAATAAAATGTTTTCTGTTATGCTGTAAGACAGTTTTTAATGTGTTAGAAGTTATATGCACAAAAACTAATGTTAGGACTTCAATGATCAAGATTGTCAGTTTACAGCTTTCTGAGTCCAGTAATGTTGAAATAGTGCTTCTGTTCAAATGAAGTGAAATCAAGCCCAATTCTGCTCAAAAGCTTGTCTCTCTATTAGAGAACGCTGTTTCCTTCCATATTCAGTGCAAATCTTGCCAAACTGAAACATGCTTGTGCCTTATGAACAACAATGTTTTCTGCAATGCTGTAAGACAGTTTTTAATGTGTTAGAAGTTATATGCACAAAAACTTATGTTAGGACTTCAATGATCAAGATTGTCAGTTTACAGCTTTCTGAGTCCAGTAATGATGAAATAGTGCATCTGTTCAAATGAAGTGAAATCAAGCCCAAATCTGCTCAAAAGCTTGTCTCTCTAATAGAGAAAGCTGTTTCATTCAATATTCAGTGCAAATCTTGCCAAACTGAAAGATGCTTGTGCCTTATGAAATACAGTGTTTTCTGCAATGCTGTAAGACAGTTTTTAATGTGTTAGAAGTTATGTGCAGAAAAACTTATGTTAGGACTTCAATGATCAAGATTGTCAGTTTACAGCTTTCTGAGTCCAGTAATGTTGAAATAGTGCCTCTGTTCAAATGAAGTGAAATCAAGCCCAAATCTGCTCAAAAGCTTTTCTCTCTATTAGAGAAAGCTGTTTCATTCAATATTCAGTGCAAATCTTGCCAAACTGAAAGATGCTTGTGCCTTATGAACAACAATGTTTTCTGCAATGCTGTAAGACAGTTTTTAATGTGTTAGAAGTTATATGCACAAAAACTTATGTTAGGACTTCAATGATCAAGATTGTCAGTTTACAGCTTTCTGAGTCCAGTAATGTTGAAATAGTGCTGCTGTTCAAATGAAGTGAAATCAAGCCCAAATCTGCTCAAAAGCTTTTCTCTCTATCAGAGTAAGCTGTTTCATTAAGTATTAAGTGCAAATCTTGCCAAACTGATAGATGCTTATGCCTTATGAAATACAATGTTTTCTGCAATGCTGTAAGACAGTTTTTAATGTGTTAGAAGTTATATGCACAAAAACTAATGTTAGGACTTCAATGATCAAGATTGTCAGTTTACAGCTTTCTGAGTCCAGTAATGTTGAAATAGTGATTCTGTTCAAATGAAGTGAAACCAAGCCCAAATCTGCTCAAAAGCTTTTCTCTCTATCAGAGTAAGCTGTTTCATTCAGTATTAAGTGCAAATCTTGCCAAACTGATAGATGCTTATGCCTTATGCAATACAATGTTTTCTGCAATGCTGTAAGACAGTTTTTAATGTGTTAGAAGTTATATGCACAAAAACTTATGTTAGGACTTCAATGATCAAGATTGTCAGTTTACAGCTTTCTGAGTCCAGTAATGTTGAAATAGTGCTGCTGTTCAAATGAAGTGAAACCAAGCCCAAATCTGCTCAAAAGCTTTTCTCTCTATCAGAGTAAGCTGTTTCATTCAGTATTAAGTGCAAATCTTGCCAAACTGATAGATGCTTATGCCTTATGCAATACAATGTTTTCTGCAATGCTGTAAGACAGTTTTTAATGTGTTAGAAGTTATATGCACAAAAACTTATGTTAGTACTTCAATGATCAAGATTGTCAGTTTACAGCTTTCTGAGTCCAGTAATGTTGAAATAGTGCTGCTGTTCAAATGAAGTGAAATCAAGCCCAAATCTGCTCAAAAGCTTTTCTCTCTATCAGAGTAAGCTGTTTCATTCAGTATTAAGTGCAAATCTTGCCAAACTGATAGATGCTTATGCCTTATGAAATACAATGTTTTCTGCAATGCTGTAAGACAGTTTTTAATGTGTTAGAAGTTATATGCACAAAAACTAATGTTAGGACTTCAATGATCAAGATTGTCAGTTTACAGCTTTCTGAGTCCAGTAATGTTGAAATAGTGATTCTGTTCAAATGAAGTGAAATCAAGCCCAAACCTGTTCAAAAGCTTTTCTCTCTATTAGAGAAAGCTGTTTCATTCAGTATTCAGTGCAAATCTTGCCAAACTGAAACATACTTATGTCTTATCTAATAAAATGTTTTCTGCAATGCTGTAAGACAGTTTTTAATGTGTTAGAAGTTATATGCACAAAAACTAATGTTAGGACTTCAATGATCAAGATTGTCAGTTTACAGCTTTCTGAGTCCAGTAATGTTGAAATAGTGATTCTGTTCAAATGAAGTGAAATCAAGCCCAAATCTGCTCAAAAGCTTTTCTCTCTATCAGAGTAAGCTGTTTCATTCAGTATTAAGTGCAAATCTTGCCAAACTGATAGATGCTTATGCCTTATGCAATACAATGTTTTCTGCAATGCTGTAAGACAGTTTTTAATGTGTTAGAAGTTATATGCACAAAAACTTATGTTAGGACTTCAATGATCAAGATTGTCAGTTTACAGCTTTCTGAGTCCAGTAATGTTGAAATAGTGCTGCTGTTCAAATGAAGTGAAATCAAGCCCAAATCTGCTCAAAAGCTTTTCTCTCTATCAGAGTAAGCTGTTTCATTCAGTATTAAGTGCAAATCTTGCCAAACTGATAGATGCTTATGCCTTATGAAATACAATGTTTTCTGCAATGCTGTAAGACAGTTTTTAATGTGTTAGAAGTTATATGCACAAAAACTAATGTTAGGACTTCAATGATCAAGATTGTCAGTTTACAGCTTTCTGAGTCCAGTAATGTTGAAATAGTGATTCTGTTCAAATGAAGTGAAACCAAGCCCAAATCTGCTCAAAAGCTTTTCTCTCTATCAGAGTAAGCTGTTTTATTCAGTATTAAGTGCAAATCTTGCCAAACTGATAGATGCTTATGCCTTATGAAATACAATGTTTTCTGCAATGCTGTAAGACAGTTTTTAATGTGTTAGAAGTTATATGCACAAAAACTTATGTTAGGACTTCAATGATCAAGATTGTCAGTTTACAGCTTTCTGAGTCCAGTAATGTTGAAATAGTGATTCTGTTCAAATGAAGTGAAACCAAGCCCAAATCTGCTCAAAAGCTTTTCTCTCTATCAGAGTAAGCTGTTTCATTCAGTATTAAGTGCAAATCTTGCCAAACTGATAGATGCTTATGCCTTATGCAATACAATGTTTTCTGCAATGCTGTAAGACAGTTTTTAATGTGTTAGAAGTTATATGCACAAAAACTTATGTTAGGACTTCAATGATCAAGATTGTCAGTTTACAGCTTTCTGAGTCCAGTAATGTTGAAATAGTGCTGCTGTTCAAATGAAGTGAAATCAAGCCCAAATCTGCTCAAAAGCTTTTCTCTCTATCAGAGTAAGCTGTTTCATTCAGTATTAAGTGCAAATCTTGCCAAACTGATAGATGCTTATGCCTTATGAAATACAATGTTTTCTGCAATGCTGTAAGACAGTTTTTAATGTGTTAGAAGTTATATGCACAAAAACTAATGTTAGGACTTCAATGATCAAGATTGTCAGTTTACAGCTTTCTGAGTCCAGTAATGTTGAAATAGTGATTCTGTTCAAATGAAGTGAAACCAAGCCCAAATCTGCTCAAAAGCTTTTCTCTCTATCAGAGTAAGCTGTTTTATTCAGTATTAAGTGCAAATCTTGCCAAACTGATAGATGCTTATGCCTTATGAAATACAATGTTTTCTGCAATGCTGTAAGACAGTTTTTAATGTGTTAGAAGTTATATGCACAAAAACTTATGTTAGGACTTCAATGATCAAGATTGTCAGTTTACAGCTTTCTGAGTCCAGTAATGTTGAAATAGTGATTCTGTTCAAATGAAGTGAAACCAAGCCCAAATCTGCTCAAAAGCTTTTCTCTCTATCAGAGTAAGCTGTTTCATTCAGTATTAAGTGCAAATCTTGCCAAACTGATAGATGCTTATGCCTTATGCAATACAATGTTTTCTGCAATGCTGTAAGACAGTTTTTAATGTGTTAGAAGTTATATGCACAAAAACTTATGTTAGGACTTCAATGATCAAGATGGTCAGTTTACAGCTTTCTGAGTCCAGTAATGTTGAAATAGTGCTGCTGTTCAAATGAAGTGAAATCAAGCCCAAATCTGCTCAAAAGCTTTTCTCTCTATCAGAGTAAGCTGTTTCATTCAGTATTAAGTGCAAATCTTGCCAAACTGATAGATGCTTATGCCTTATGAAATACAATGTTTTCTGCAATGCTGTAAGACAGTTTTTAATGTGTTAGAAGTTATATGCACAAAAACTAATGTTAGGACTTCAATGATCAAGATTGTCAGTTTACAGCTTTCTGAGTCCAGTAATGTTGAAATAGTGATTCTGTTCAAATGAAGTGAAATCAAGCACAAATCTGCTCAAAAGCTTTTCTCTCTATTAGAGAAAGCTGTTTCATTCAGTATTAAGTGCAAATCTTGCCAAACTGATAGATGCTTATGCCTTATGAAATACAATGTTTTATGCAATGCTGTAAGACAGTTTTTAATGTGTTAGAAGTTATATGCACAAAAACTAATGTTAGGAATTCAATGATCAAGATTGTCAGTTTACAGCTTTCTGAGTGCAGTAATGTTGAAATAGTGATTCTGTTCAAATGAAGTGAAACCAAGCCCAAATCTGCTCAAAAGCTTTTCTCTCTATTAGAGAGAGCTGTTTCATTCAGTATTCAGTGCAAATCTTGCCAAACTGAAAGATGTTTATGCCTTATGAAATACAATGTTTTCTGCAATGCTGTAAGACAGTTTTTAATGTGTTAGAAGTTATATGCACAAAAACTTATGTTAGGACTTCAATGATCAAGATTGTCAGTTTACAGCTTTCTGAGTCCAGTAATGTTGAAATAGTGCTGCTGTTCAAATGAAGTGAAATCAAGCCCAAATCTGCTCAAAAGCTTTTCTCTCTATCAGAGTAAGCTGTTTCATTCAGTATTAAGTGCAAATCTTGCCAAACTGATAGATGCTTATGCCTTATGAAATACAATGTTTTCTGCAATGCTGTAAGACAGTTTTTAATGTGTTAGAAGTTATATGCACAAAAACTAATGTTAGGACTTCAATGATCAAGATTGTCAGTTTACAGCTTTCTGAGTCCAGTAATGTTGAAATAGTGATTCTGTTCAAATGAAGTGAAATCAAGCCCAAATCTGCTCAAAAGCTTTTCTCTCTATTAGAGAAAGCTGTTTCATTCAGTATTCAGTGCAAACCTTGCCAAACTGATAGATGCTTATGCCTTATGAAATACAATGTTTTCTGCAATGCTGTAAGACAGTTTTTAATGTGTTAGAAGTTATATGCACAAAAACTAATATTAGGACTTCAAAGATCAAGATTGTCAGTTTACAGCTTTCTGAGTCCAGTAATGTTGAAATAGTGATTCTGTTCAAATGAAGTGAAACCAAGCCCCAATCTGCTCAAAAGCTTTTCTCTCTATCAGAGTAAGCTGTTTCATTCAGTATTAAGTGCAAATCTTGCCAAACTGATAGATGCTTATGCCTTATGCAATACAATGTTTTCTGCAATGCTGTAAGACAGTTTTTAATGTGTTAGAAGTTATATGCACAAAAACTTATGTTAGGACTTCAATGATCAAGATTGTCAGTTTACAGCTTTCTGAGTCCAGTAATGTTGAAATAGTGCTTCTGTTCAAATGAAGTGAAATCTAGCCCAAATCTGCTCAAAAGCTTTTCTCTCTAGTAGAGAAAGCTGTTTCATTCAGTATTCAGTGCAAATCTTGCCAAACTGAAAGATGCTTATGCCTTATGAAATACAATGTTTTCTGCAATGCTGTAAGACAGTTTTTAATGTGTTAGAAGTTATATGCACAAAAACTTATGTTAGGACTTCAATGATCAAGATTGTCAGTTTACAGCTTTCTGAGTCCAGTAATGATGAAATAGTGCCTCTGTTCAAATGAAGTGAAATCAAGCCCAAATCTGCTCAAAAGCTTTTCTCTCTATTAGAGAAAGCTGTTTCATTCAGTATTCAGTGCAAATCTTGCCAAACTGAAAGATGCTTATGCCTTATGAAATACAATGTTTTCTGCAATGCTGTAAGACAGTTTTTAATGTGTTAGAAGTTATATGCACAAAAACTTATGTTAGGACTTCAATGATCAAGATTGTCAGTTTACAGCTTTCTGAGTCCAGTAATGTTGAAATAGTGCCTCTGTTCAAATGAAGTGAAATCAAGCCCAAATCTGCTCAAAAGCTTGTCTCTCTATTAGAGAAAGCTGTTTCATTCAATATTCAGTGCAAATCTTGCCAAACTGAAACATGCTTATGTCTTACGAAATAAAATGTTTTCTGCAATGCTGTAAGACAGTTTTTAATGTGTTAGAAGTTATATGCACAAAAACTAATGTTAGGACTTTAATGATCAAGATTGTCAGTTTACAGCTTTCTGAGTCCAGTAATGTTGAAATAGTGCTTCTGTTCAAATGAAGTTAAATCAAGCCCAAATCTGCTCAAAAGCTTGACTCTCTATTAGATAACGCTGTTTAATAACATATTCAGTGCAAATCTTGCCAAACTGAAACATGCTTATGCCTTATGAAATAAAATGTTTTCTGCAATGCTGTAAGACAGTTTTTAATGTGTTAGAAGTTATATGCACAAAAACTAACGTTAGGACTTCAATGATCAAGATTGTCAGTTTACAGCTTTCTGAGTCCAGTAATGCTGAAATAGTGTTTCTCTTCAAATGAAGTGAAATCTAGCCCAAATCTGCTCAAAAGCTTTTCTCTCTATTAGAGAAAGCTGTTTCATTCAATATTCAGTGAAAATCTTGCCAAACTGATAGATGCTTATGCCATATGAAATACAATGTTTTCTGCAATGCTGTAAGACAGTTTTTAATGTGTTAGAAGTTATATGCACAAAAACTTACGTTAGGACTTCAATGATCAAGATTGTCAGTTTACAGCTTTCTGAGTCCAGTAATGCTGAAATAGTGCTTCTCTTCAAATGAAGTGAAATCTAGCCCAAATCTGCTCAAAAGCTTTTCTCTCTATTAGAGAAAGCTGTTTCATTCAATATTCAGTGCAAATCTTGCCAAACTGAAACATGCTTATGTCTTATGAAATAAAATGTTTTCTGCAATGCTGTAAGAGAGTTTTTAATGTGTAGAAGTTATATGCACAAAAACTTACGTTAGGACTTCAATGATCAAGATTGTCAGTTTACAGCTTTCTGAGTACAGTAATGCTGAAATAGTGTTTCTCTTCAAATGAAGTGAAATCTAGCCCAAATCTGCTCAAAAGCGTGTCTCTCTATTAGAGAAAGCTGTTTCATTCAATATTCAGTGAAAATCTTGCCAAACTGATAGATGCTTATGCCATATGAAATACAATGTTTTCTGCAATGCTGTAAGACAGTTTTTAATGTGTTAGAAGTTATATGCACAAAAACTTATGTTAGGATTTCAATGATCAAGATTGTCAGTTTACAGCTCTCTGAGTCCAGTAATGCTGAAATAGTGTTTCTCTTCAAATGAAGTGAAATCTAGCCCAAATCTGCTCAAAAGCTTTTCTCTCTATTAGAGAAAGCTGTTTCATTCAATATTCAGTGCAAATCTTGCCAAACTGAAACATGCTTATGTCTTATGAAATAAAATGTTTTCTGCAATGCTGTAAGACAGTTTTTAATGTGATAGAAGTTATATGCACAAAAACTTATGTTAGGACTTCAATGATCAAGATTGTCAGTTTACAGCTTTCTGAGTCCAGTAATGTTGAAATAGTGCTTCTGTTCAAATGAAGTGAAATCTAGCCCAAATCTGCTCAAAAGCTTTTCTCTCTAGTAGAGAAAGGTGTTTCATTCAGTATTCAGTGCAAATCTTGCCAAACTGAAAGATGCTTATGCCTTATGAAATACAATGTTTTCTGCAATGCTGTAAGACAGTTTTTAATGTGTTAGAAGTTATATGCACAAAAACTTATGTTAGGACTTCAATGATCAAGATTGTCAGTTTACAGCTTTCTGAGTCCAGTAATGATGAAATAGTGCCTCTGTTCAAATGAAGTGAAATCAAGCCCAAATCTGCTCAAAAGCTTTTCTCTCTATTAGAGAAAGCTGTTTCATTCAGTATTCAGTGCAAATCTTGCCAAACTGAAAGATGCTTATGCCTTATGAAATACAATGTTTACTGCAATGCTGTAAGACAGTTTTTAATGTGTTAGAAGTTATATGCACAAAAACTTATGTTAGGACTTCAATGATCAAGATTGTCAGTTTACAGCTTTCTGAGTCCAGTAATGTTGAAATAGTGCCTCTGTTCAAATGAAGTGAAATCAAGCCCAAATCTGCTCAAAAGCTTTTCTCTCTATTAGAGAAAGCTGTTTCATTCAGTATTCAGTGCAAATCTTGCCAAACTGAAAGATGCTTATGCCTTATGAAATACAATGTTTTCTGCAATGCTGTAAGACAGTTTTTAATGTGTTAGAAGTTATATGCTCAAAAACTTATGTTAGGACTTCAATGATCAAGATTGTCAGTTTACAGCTTTCTGAGTCCAGTAATGTTGAAATAGTGCCTCTGTTCAAATGAAGTGAAATCTAGCCCAAATCTGCTCAAAAGCTTTTCTCTCTATTAGAGAAAGCTTTTTCATTCAGTATTCAGTGCAAATCTTGCCAAACTGAAAGACGCTTATGCCTTATGAAATACAATGTTTTCTGCAATGCTGTAAGACAGTTTTTAATGTGTTAGAAGTTATATGCACAAAAACTTATGTTAGGACTTCAATGATCAAGATTGTCAGTTTACAGCTTTCTGAGTCCAGTAATGCTGAAATAGTGCTTCTGTTCAAATGAAGTGAAATCTAGCCCAAATCTGCTCAAAAGCTTGTCTCTCTATTAGAGAAAGCTGTTTCATTCAATATTCAGTGCAAATCTTGCCAAACTGAAACATGCTTATGTCTTATGAAATAAAATGTTTTCTGCAATGCTGTAAGAGAGTTTTTAATGTGTTAGAAGTTATATGCACAAAAACTAATGTTAGGACTTCAATGATCAAGATTGTCAGTTTACAGCTTTCTGAGTCCAGTAATGTTGAAATAGTGCATCTGTTCAAATGAAGTGAAATCAAGCCCAAATCTGCTCAAAAGCTTTTCTCTCTATTAGAGAAAGCTGTTTCATTCAATATTCAGTGCAAATCTTGCCAAACTGAAACATGCTTATGTCTTATGAAATAAAATGTTTTCTGCAATGCTGTAAGAGAGTTTTTAATGTGTAGAAGTTATATGCACAAAAACTTACGTTAGGACTTCAATGATCAAGATTGTCAGTTTACAGCTTTCTGAGTCCAGTAATGCTGAAATAGTGTTTCTCTTCAAATGAAGTGAAATCTAGCCCAAATCTGCTCAAAAGCTTTTCTCTCTATTAGAGAAAGCTGTTTCATTCAATATTCAGTGAAAATCTTGCCAAACTGATAGATGCTTATGCCATATGAAATACAATGTTTTCTGCAATGCTGTAAGACAGTTTTTAATGTGTTAGAAGTTATATGCACAAAAACTTATGTTAGGATTTCAATGATCAAGATTGTCAGTTTACAGCTCTCTGAGTCCAGTAATGCTGAAATAGTGTTTCTCTTCAAATGAAGTGAAATCTAGCCCAAATCTGCTCAAAAGCTTTTCTCTCTATTAGAGAAAGCTGTTTCATTCAATATTCAGTGCAAATCTTGCCAAACTGAAACATGCTTATGTCTTATGAAATAAAATGTTTTCTGCAATGCTGTAAGAGAGTTTTTAATGTGTAGAAGTTATATGCACAAAAACTTACGTTAGGACTTCAATGATCAAGATTGTCAGTTTACAGCTTTCTGAGTCCAGTAATGTTGAAATAGTGCTTCTGTTCAAATGAAGTGAAATCTAGCCCAAATCTGCTCAAAAGCGTGTCTCTCTAATAGAGAAAGCTGTTTCATTCAATATTCAGTGCAAATCTTGCCAAACTGAAACATGCTTATGTCTTATGAAATAAAATGTTTTCTGCAATGCTGTAAGACAGTTTTTAATGTGTTAGAAGTTATATGCACAAAAACTTATGTTAGGACTTCAATGATCAAGATTGTCAGTTTACAGCTTTCTGAGTCCAGTAATGCTGAAATAGTGTTTCTCTTCAAATGAAGTGAAATCTAGCCCAAATCTGCTCAAAAGCTTTTCTCTCTATTAGAGAAAGCTGTTTCATTCAATATTCAGTGCAAATCTTGCCAAACTGAAACATGCTTATGTCTTATGAAATAAAATGTTTTCTGCAATGCTGTAAGACAGTTTTTAATGTGATAGAAGTTATATGCACAAAAACTTATGTTAGGACTTCAATGATCAAGATTGTCAGTTTACAGCTTTCTGAGTCCAGTAATGTTGAAATAGTGCTTCTGTTCAAATGAAGTGAAATCTAGCCCAAATCTGCTCAAAAGCGTGTCTCTCTAATAGAGAAAGCTGTTTCATTCAATATTCAGTGCAAATCTTGCCAAACTGAAACATGCTTATGTCTTATGAAATAAAATGTTTTCTGCAATGCTGTAAGACAGTTTTTAATGTGTTAGAAGTTATATGCACAAAAACTTATGTTAGGACTTCAATGATCAAGATTGTCAGTTTACAGCTTTCTGAGTCCAGTAATGCTGAAATAGTGCTTCTCTTCAAATGAAGTGAAATCTAGCCCAAATCTGCTCAAAAGCTTGTCTCTCTATTAGAGAAAGCTGTTTCATTCAATATTCAGTGCAAATCTTGCCAAACTGAAACATGCTTATGTCTTATGAAATAAAATGTTTTCTGCAATGCTGTAAGACAGTTTTTAATGTGTTAGAAGTTATATGCACAAAAACTAATGTTAGGACTTTAATGATCAAGATTGTCAGTTTACAGCTTTCTGAGTCCAGTAATGTTGAAATAGTGCTTCTGTTCAAATGAAGTTAAATCAAGCCCAAATCTGCTCAAAAGCTTGACTCTCTATTAGATAACGCTGTTTAATACCATATTCAGTGCAAATCTTGCCAAACTGAAACATGCTTATGTCTTATGAAATAAAATGTTTTCTGCAATGCTGTAAGACAGTTTTTAATGTGTTAGAAGTTATATGCACAAAAACTAACGTTAGGACTTCAATGATCAAGATTGTCAGTTTACAGCTTTCTGAGTCCAGTAATGCTGAAATAGTGTTTCTCTTCAAATGAAGTGAAATCTAGCCCAAATCTGCTCAAAAGCTTTTCTCTCTATTAGAGAAAGCTGTTTCATTCAATATTCAGTGAAAATCTTGCCAAACTGATAGATGCTTATGCCATATGAAATACAATGTTTTCTGCAATGCTGTAAGACAGTTTTTAATGTGTTAGAAGTTATATGCACAAAAACTTACGTTAGGACTTCAATGATCAAGATTGTCAGTTTACAGCTTTCTGAGTCCAGTAATGCTGAAATAGTGCTTCTCTTCAAATGAAGTGAAATCTAGCCCAAATCTGCTCAAAAGCTTTTCTCTCTATTAGAGAAAGCTGTTTCATTCAATATTCAGTGCAAATCTTGCCAAACTGAAACATGCTTATGTCTTATGAAATAAAATGTTTTCTGCAATGCTGTAAGAGAGTTTTTAATGTGTAGAAGTTATATGCACAAAAACTTACGTTAGGACTTCAATGATCAAGATTGTCAGTTTACAGCTTTCTGAGTCCAGTAATGCTGAAATAGTGTTTCTCTTCAAATGAAGTGAAATCTAGCCCAAATCTGCTCAAAAGCGTGTCTCTCTATTAGAGAAAGCTGTTTCATTCAATATTCAGTGAAAATCTTGCCAAACTGATAGATGCTTATGCCATATGAAATACAATGTTTTCTGCAATGCTGTAAGACAGTTTTTAATGTGTTAGAAGTTATATGCACAAAAACTTATGTTAGGATTTCAATGATCAAGATTGTCAGTTTACAGCTCTCTGAGTCCAGTAATGCTGAAATAGTGTTTCTCTTCAAATGAAGTGAAATCTAGCCCAAATCTGCTCAAAAGCTTTTCTCTCTATTAGAGAAAGCTGTTTCATTCAATATTCAGTGCAAATCTTGCCAAACTGAAACATGCTTATGTCTTATGAAATAAAATGTTTTCTGCAATGCTGTAAGACAGTTTTTAATGTGATAGAAGTTATATGCACAAAAACTTATGTTAGGACTTCAATGATCAAGATTGTCAGTTTACAGCTTTCTGAGTCCAGTAATGTTGAAATAGTGCTTCTGTTCAAATGAAGTGAAATCTAGCCCAAATCTGCTCAAAAGCTTTTCTCTCTAGTAGAGATAGCTGTTTCATTCAGTATTCAGTGCAAATCTTGCCAAACTGAAAGATGCTTATGCCTTATGAAATACAATGTTTTCTGCAATGCTGTAAGACAGTTTTTAATGTGTTAGAAGTTTTATGCACAAAAACTTATGTTAGGACTTCAATGATCAAGATTGTCAGTTTACAGCTTTCTGAGTCCAGTAATGTTGAAATAGTGCTTCTGTTCAAATGAAGTGAAATCTAGCCCAAATCTGCCCAAAAGCGTGTCTCTCTATTAGAGAAAGCTGTTTCATTCAATATTCAGTGCAAATCTTGCCAAACTGAAAGATGCTTATGCCTTATGAAATACAATGTTTTCTGCAATGCTGTAAGACAGTTTTTAATGTGTTAGAAGTTATATGCACAAAAACTTATGTTAGGACTTCAATGATCAAGATTGTCAGTTTACAGCTTTCTGAGTCCAGTAATGTTGAAATAGTGCTTCTGTTCAAATGAAGTGAAATCTAGCCCAAATCTGCTCAAAAGCTTGTCTCTCTAATAGAGAAAGCTGTTTCATTCAATATTCAGTGCAAATCTTGCCAAACTGAAAGATGCTTATGCCTTATGAAATGCAATGTTTTTTGCAATGCTGTAAGACAGTTTTTAATGTGTTAGAAGTTATATGCACAAAAACGTATGCTAGGACTACAATGCTCAAGATTGTCAGTTTACATGTTTCTGAGTCCAGTAATGTTGAAATAGTGCTTTTGTTCAAATGAAGTGAAATCAAGCCCAAATCTGCTCAAAAGCTTTTCTCTCTATTAGAGAAAGCTGTTTCATTCAGTATTCAGTGCAAATCTTGCCAGACTGAAATATGCTTATGTCTTATGAAACAAAATGTTTTTGCAATGCTGTAAGACAGTTTTTAATGTGTTAGAAGTTATATGCACAAAAACTTATGTTAGAGCTTCAATGCTCAAGATTGTCAGTTTACAGGTTTCTGAGACCAGTAATGTTGAAATAGTGCTTGGAGTCTGTGACTGGAGAGAAGCATCATCCATTGGAGTCTATGACTGGAGAGAAGCAACATCCATCGGAGTCTGTGACTGGAGAGAAGCATCAGAGTCACCTGCTGCTCTGCTATTAGCAGCCAAATCACCTAAAGTTCACAGGGTTATTTTAGTTCACAGGTGCATTTCAGAGGTCAGTTTAGTTCACAGGTACAACTTAGTGGAATATTACCAGTACCTCCTAGTGGGAGGTCTTTTATGTGTTCAATCCTGTTCAGTACTACTACTACTGCCCTATGGGATGGCCTTTATACATCTGACCCTCTTCATGACGTACAGTATATTGATCAGCATATTGGTTTCTTTCATAGTTATGCATAATATTATAAGTAAAATAATACCATATTGAGTAAATAACATAGAATAACACATTTATATTGAGTAATTCCAAAGAATAACACAATAACGACAAGACGTATCTTGGACACCTTGGGGTCCAGGGGACAAGTGAGAGGGCCGGAGCTGTCGAAGCATTTATGCTACACTGCTAAGAGGGAGCTAGCTGGAGGTATCATGATGACGGAGTCTTATAGAGGCCGTCGTTATCATACCGAAAGGACCCGAGCATGCAAGGTCGGGTTGTCCAGATTATAGAATCTGACAAAAGTGGACAGCGAGGACCAGCCGGCCACCTCACAGATGCCCTTGATATAGACACCACTAGACCAGGCCCATGAAGAGGCCATACCTCTAGTCGAGAGGGCTCTTACTCCTATATAAGACCCCTTGGTGCGGCCACCAAGACAGACAAAAAGCTGGTCAGGTTGCCGGAATGGCTGTGACCGCTCAATGTATATCCTCAAAGCCTACTGGGCAGAGTAATTCCAGCTCTCGCTCTCCTGACAAAGCAGGCAGTGCAGAGAGGGAAATGACCTGTGCTCTAAACGGGGTCAAGAGCGCTTTAGGGACATAGCCATGCCTGGGTTTTACAATGACCTTTGAGTCAATCTCAAGGCACGCAGGGCTCACCATGAGGGTCTGCAGATTGCCAACACGCTTGACCGGTGCTACAGCAAGTAGCAGAGTAGTTTTGAGCGTTAGGGACCGAAGGTCAGCTGACCGCAGCGCTCAAAGGGAGGTCCTTTGAGTACTCATAGGACCATGTGAAGGTCCCAAGTGGGAACAGTGAGAGGACGCAGGGGGTTCAACGGCTTAGAACCTTTCAGGAAATGCACAATAAGGCTGTTTCGATCCACTGATTGGCCAGCGATAGGAGCATGAAATGCTGCGATGGCTGCTATGTACAGCTTGAGCGTGGAAAGGGTGAGACCCTTGTCTAGACGCTCTTGGAGAAATGATAGTATCGGAGGTACGTCACACTCAACAGGGTCTGTTGTTTCGTGCTGAGCACCAGTCGACGAAGACTGACCATTTCTGGGCGTAGAGGCATCTTGTAGACAGGGCTCTCGTCTGAGAAATGGTGTGTAGCACATCCTCGGGGAGGCTTAAAAGCTCCATTCGAGGGACCATGTGCAGAGCCCAGAGTTCTGGCTGTGGATGCCAGATTGTCCTGTTCGACTGAGAGAGGAGGTCCTGCCTCAGGGGGATCGGCCATGGGAATTTTGTGGAAAGCCCGAATAGCTCCGAGGAACAATCTTGGCTTCTCAAGATTGGGGCCACTAGGAGGACTCTGTGTTTTTCTTCCCTGACTTGTCTGATGATGAGAGCGATCCGGGTAAAAGCATAAAGGAGGCTGTGCCAGTCTTGGGCCAGCACATCTGTGTCCTTCAAAAAAATAGGTTGGGTAATGAAAGTTGCTTTATGAGGTAAAGAGGTTGACCTCTGCCTTCCCAAAGATCTCCCAGATTTTGAGAACCATCTGGAGATGGAGCATCCACTTGTACGAGGGGACATTGCTCCGAGCATGTCTGCTCCCAGATTTTTCCTGCCAGGGAATGCCCATTCCAAGAGGCGCTTTACCAGTGCGCAGAGGCGGCTAGATGAAAGGCCGCCATGGTGATTTATGTAGGACACCACTGTCATGCTGTCCGACTGGACTAGGACGTGGCGCCCCTTCAGGATCACCTGAAAGGATTGAAGGGCTTGTTCCACTGCCAGCATCTTGAGGCAGTTGGCTCTCCTTGTGTGACCAAGAGCCAAAGGCTGGACTGCCCTCGAACAAAGTGCCCCAACCCAGGTTGGACGCATCTGTTGAGCACCTTCCTAAGGATTCATCTAAGGTTCCAGGACTGCCAAACAGGCCTGGTTGACCCTGATGTGAAAGCGGCCATGCCACCAAGCATGAGGTGGGACCCGGAGTTTTAGCAAGTAATGTAGGGGCTGCATATGTAGGAGGCCGAGCAGTAAACCTGGGGAGGCGGAAGCCATCAGCCCTAGCATCCTCTGAAAGAACTTCAGAGGGAAACATTTGTTCTTGGCGGAAGCCGCGAGCTGCTGAATTACCAGAGGGGAAAGCACCTCGTTCATGCACTTTTTCAAAGTGCAGGGAGCTAGAGACAGCCTGAAGAGAAGGACTGTATATTGGTAAGCCACACCATCGAATGCGAATCTCAAGAATCGTCTGTGATGGGGACTATCTGGATGTGAGAGTAAAAATCTTTCAGGTCCAGTGAGAAGAACCAGTCCTCGGGCAAATCTGTGTGAGGATCTGTTTCAATGTCAACCTCCTGAACTTCCGTCTCGTGAGGGAGGGGTTCAGGAGTCTCAGGTCTAAGATGGGTCTGAGACCGCCATCTTTCTTGGGGACAAGGAAATAATTGGCTGTCGAACCCCAATCCGCTTTCTGAGGGAGGAACTATTTCTATGGCTCCCTTCCTTAGCAGAGTCATCACTTCGGTGCGGAGGACCTGAGCGTCGTCCGGTTTTACCAAAGTGGGAATCACCCCACGGAAACATGGGGGTCTTCGGGCAATCTAAGAAGCTTTGCCTAGAACACTTGAAGAATGGCCATGGTGTGCAGTGCTGAAGCAGCTTGGCCTGCAGAAGTATAGGCTCTGCCAGCCATGGCGGAGGTAGTCCAGCAGGGCTTAGAAGGAAGGGCTCTCTTGCTTTTCCACCCCACAGAAAAGCAAAGAAAATCGAGTTCCTCTGCGGCTTTGGAAAGGATGTGGAAAAGCTCGGCATCCATCCCAGCTCTGGCATTGACAGGGTCAAGTGACAGCATGTGGACGGGGTCAGAATCACCGGCCCAATCCTCCGTTTCGGAAGCCTCAAGTGACATTGAGTCACCAAGCAGCTTGTCCGCTAAAAGAGATGAAGTCACTCGCTTCAGCGGAGTGACGCTTCTCTGGGCATGAGAAGAGGACAGGGAACGGCTTTCTCATAGGAGAGGGTGAGGGTGCTGGGTCGGTGTGAGCTCACCCAAATCCGGGCGCTGAGACCTTCTACCCCACTCATGCTTTCACAAAGGCAGCATGAAGTCTCAGTGAGCGCCGCCTCAGCGTGGGGTTTTCCCAGGCAAAAGACAATCTCACCTTGGGTGTGTCTCAGAGGGACTCGACATTAGAAACACTCTTTTAGAGTGGTGAAAACCACTGTAAATTGCTCTTTTAGAAATTACGGATGGTGGCAGGAGATTCGCTGAGAAGCTGCCGGAAGCAGGAAGTGGGCGGCTCGGGGAATGGCTGTCCACGAGAGCTCAGCTGGTCTGCTGCAGTGCCTCTTCGACGGAGAGAGCTCGTTCCAGATGAAGGCACTGAAGGCATGATTGGTTGTCATCTTCATGCAGAGGAATTCGACATTAGAAACGCTCTTTTAGAGCGCTAAAAAAACACTGTAAATTGCTCCTTTAGAAATGACAGATGGCGGCAGGAGATCCGCTGAGAAGCTGCCGGAAGCAGGAAGTGGGCGGCTCGGGAGCAGTTGTCCGCGAGAGCTCAGCTGGTTTGCTGCAGTGCCTTTTCAATGGAGAGAGCTCGTTCCAGGCGAAGGCATTGAAGGCATGATTGAAGTCATAAGAAGCCGAAGGAGACCTGTGCTCAAAGTAGTGAAATGAAGAACAGCTGGAAAACGTATTCCCATTGTTGAGAAGTATGTGTGTCAAGGAAACACTTTACTCAGTGATAACTGGCCAGCTTATAGAAGACTTAGTCAGCATGCCTTTATTCATTATCAGGTCAACCACAGTTGTTTCTTTGTGCACCCACAAACAGGAGCTCACACGCAGCATATAGAATGTGCATGGAGAACCAAGTGAAGTATACCACTATAGGGGTAACATGACTTTAAAGACACTGAAATATCAACTTGCCTTTATTGAATGGCATTATTTTGATGGGGAAACAACATCCCGTACATGAATTACTCCGGGATATTTGTTTGTTTGAACTCAGAGGAAGTGTCAGCCACATTAAAAAAGTTAAAACAGCTTAAGTCATTTGTGGATTAATGCGTATTAGAGATGTTCGATTTGGTGAACTGAATGATTCGTTCGCGAACCGGATATCCAGACTGCTTTGATTTGAACTCTCTCTCACACAGACACGGAAGAGAAGACAATGCTGAATAAAGTCGTCGTTTTTGCTATTTTTGGACCAAAATGTTTTTTCGATGCTTCAGAAAATTCTAACTGACCCTCTGATGTCACATGCACTAATTTGATTATGTTTTTCTTACCTTTCTGGGCATGGACAGTATACCGTACACACAGCTTCAATGGAGGGACTGAGAGCTCTCGGACTAAATCTAAGATATCTTAAACTGTGTTCTGAAGATAAAAGGAGGTCTTACATGTTTGGAACAGCATAAGGGTGAGTTATTAATGACATAATTTTCATTTTTGGGCGAACTAACCCTTTAATTATTTTATGAGTAATACTGCTAAAGATAATACACTGCATCAGGAAACATGCAAACCTTATTATTAAATGTATATTTAGTAGGGGTGGGCAAATCGATCTAAATATCGATAGTATCGACAACAACACTGGTATTGGTATCAGATCGATACAATTGTAACTGAATCGATATTTTTATTTAAATATCACTCATCTACGTTCATTATACTTTGCTCGTGTCTTCTACCTTTACAATCCTGAGCAAACGCTGCTTTCACATCCTGGCCCACTTTGCTACTCCTCCCCCTCCTGCTGCTCTGCTGTGAGTCGTTGTTGTGTCGTCACGTGACTCACTGACACAACGCGCCGAGGAGCAGCGAACAGAGTGAGCGAAGCTGATAGCACATTCAGAAGGGGGGCTTAGGGAATGTAATTGCACAGGTATATTTGTTCTTTGTTTGTTCTTCAGTAATAATTGTGTGCACTTTATTTCATTTGCTTTTAAAACCAGAAAAAAAGGAGAGATTTTTGTTAGTCTTTATTTTTTTAAAAAGGCTGTGAAGAATTAATTCTACAGTGCCTAATAACTAATAATTTTGTGGACTTCAATACATTAATCAAAAAATATTGCCTAAATAATTGATCATTCATTCACCTCAGAAATAATGACATAGACCTACTGCTCTCCCCTACACAAAAGTATTATTTTTTTTTTTTTCGGATCGATACCAAATTTTGCAGTATCACCCACCACTAATATTTAGATGTAATTTAGTATAGGTAAGTATATATTTATTTTAGATGATTCCATGTTATAAAAAAGTAATTATTTTTATATTGTACAAAGAATGTTGTCTGATTTGTGCACTATAAAGTCCAAATCTTACCTAATACAAAGATGGCTGTTTTCAATTGCTTTAATGCAAAATTGCTCTTCACAGCAGTGCTTATAACAAATTTGGAAGAACTGGTAATTTCTATGTAATGTTTATGTAAAATTGTGCACTTTATTTTACAGTCCTATTTCCATTTACTTACTATGGACATACTGCTGAATGTACCTATTAGTTCATGTATAAGTTACACAGTACTCAAGTTGGGGGGGTATAAACATGGAACAAGGTACTTGTTGAGTAATTGATGGTAAATGCCACTGCAGTTAACTTACCTCATCTTTAATGTCACTGATACTCTTAACTAATAGGTTCACCAGAGATTTGTGATGGTGTGATTTTACTTTGGACTTATACAGTAGCTACACTCATATTAACACTTACAATTTATCATGTGTCGAAATCCCTATTTAAAAGAACTGTGCCTGCTGAGTATTAACATTATGCAGTGCTGCACAGTAACTGCAGTGTTCCTAACCAAATTCCAAAGCATGTAGCATGAGGACTTGAACTTACAGATATATTTTATACATTTTCAGATAGTTTCACATTAGTTATGAATGTACCGTTTGTTTGTGGCTGTTATTATTGTTAATAATTAACTTAGTATACTTAAGTGCTACATATTTACCATTTTATTTACATACCATTAGGATGTACAGTAATGTGTCTTATTACTTACCATATTTGGATACTGTAAGGACATGCCTCTTTGTACCCACACTTGATGATGTGGTCATAAAATAAGCAATTAAATGTTTATTTATCCTAGATTATCAGTCATTTTTAATTTGCAAAATAATCAGAGTTCATTATCCATAAAAATCTTCCGGTCGACTTCCTTGCCGCCTGGGACAGCCCAGTCACCTTTATCTGAATGACGTGCGCTGCTCAAGGAAGTTGAGGCGGCTGTCGGAAGTCAAGCCAGCCACAGAGCTCTGCTTGAAGACTCACGATTTATTGTTTTATCTGTGGCAAAAGTGTGTATTTGTCTGCATTCTAATCAATCGCGCTCTGGATCATTAAAAGGAAAGCATGGTATCCTCGTCATTGTTTTACTAGCGGATGGTCATCGAGACGCTGCAGGGCTAACAGTATGAGTGAGCAGTTCTAAAACCTGGGCGGAATTGACACATTGGGAGCCTCCAGCCTCTATACTCACGTCTGGGAAGTTCCAGAAAAACGAGTCGTGAGTACACTACTAGGCAAGTTCTGATGACTGTTTTCACGTGACTTGACTTTTGACTTTTTGACATTTTGTTTTGATCGGGGAAATGTATTTATATATTTTTTTCCTTATTGACTATGGGAACTATATGCAATAAACTGTTAGAATGATTGCTGATCTTGTGACTTGGACTAATTTAATTAATTTATTTTTTTTTGTAGCCTTTGTGGCGGGACAATTTGTGAATTAATTTTTGTTTTTCTTTTTCCTACTCAAACCAAAAAGTTTTTTTTGAGACACTTGAAACTGTGTTGATATTTGTTAATATACATATTTGAATGAATTCTAGTTGTCGGTCATATTGAATGTAGCAGTGGTCTATTTAAAATATAGTTTTTTTTTTGGGGGGGGGGTATTATTGCATTGCAATTATTTTCTCAAATAAGTGAGGCGTTTTGCGAAAGACAAACCAGACTGCACAAGACCTTTGTACGTTTTCGTAAACCGAACTAAATTAATGACAGAAATCCTGTCTGGCCCCCCAGCATTAAGGGGGGGGGGGGGTAGGGGGGGCTGAATCAGAATCAGAATCCAGAGGCTGAAATTTAACAAGAGCAGCATCAGCAACGACGTCTCTATGTGGTATGTATGTACTGAAACTGTATATATTTGCTTAGCGGTTTTGGAAAATGACTAAGTTCCACTTTGTCGTCTTTTTTTTTTTTAAGCTGTACATGTGGAAAGTGCAGTTTGATGACAAAATCACATGTTGTTTACTTGATGTGCTTACGCGCCAATAGCTAAGTTAACAACACAGAGATATTTGAAGCAGTTTTACTCGTGCAGTTTGATGACAACATCGCATGTTGTTTACTTGATGTGCTTACGCGCCGATAGCTAAGTTAACAACACAGAGATATTTGAAGCAGTTTTACTCACCGCATGCGGTTCCAACACACGATCGTGACCCTTTTTCGTTGGGACTGCATTATCCTTAAGAAATAAACGATGTGCAAATCCGGCGTCAAACTGGGCCTTGTTTGTAAAACAAGCATCTTCGAAATGCAGGGGAACAAACACGAACACTTGCACAACTCCGTTGATGCTCTGTAAAAATAAATTCCATCCACTGGTCCCTTAATGCTGTTTCTCTTTGTACAGACACTACCTGTAAGTACTCACACTAGTATAAACACACAAACTAATTAACGTGCGTGTGTTTCTCATTAGTTACAATGTACATACATTTCAGGTAAGTACCTTGTGTTACCATGCATTTGCCTGTAGGTACAAGATATTTACCATGTACGTACCAGGGAAGTACACGTACTGTAAAATAAAGTGCTACTGAGATTTATTAAAAGTCCCCTTCTTCGTGATCCCATGTTTTAAACTTTAGTTAGTGTGTAATGTTGTTGTTAGAGTATAAATAATATCCGTAAAATTCTAAAGCTCAAAGTTCAATGTCAAGCGAGATATTTTATTTAACAGAATTCACCTACAAAAAACAACCCGTTTGGACTACATCCCTCTAGTTCCTGCAGTAATAACGTCACTAAAACAGTTTTTTGACTAACCTCCCACATAAGCCGTATTTGGATGCTGTATTTGGAGATAAATGGTTACAATTTATGTTTAACTTGGTTCCTGAAAATTATAATCCACATTTAAAACTATGTGCAGCACATTTTGCCGAGGACAACTTCCTCAGTCTCAATCAGTTTAATGTCGGATTTACACAAAGATTATTCTTGAAAGATGGAGCAGTTCCCTCTTTGTCTGGAGAAGGCATTGTTTATGGAGCACAACCGGTAAATGTATTTTATTAAGTTGGTACGTTTAACAGTTTCTGTAACTTATTACACAAACGGCAATGCTGTTTAGCTTTGTTAATTAGATGTTAGGGCTGTCCAAAAAAACGAATGCGATTTTTATGCACATCTCATTAGTAAAAACGCTTCTGTGATTATAAGTACATCTCCAGCACATGCTGTGACGATCGTGCAACAGAGAAACACAAGGAGACTGAGAGATCCAATTGCAGGTAAGTTTTATTAACAAAAAGGGTAATCAAAAACAAACAGTCCAAGGAGACAAACAAAACAAAAGAGGGAACCGGAAGGACACCATGGTATAATGAGCATACTCGCACCCTAAAGAGAGCAGCCCGAAAAATGGAGCGCAGCTGGAGGAAAACAAAACTAGAGGTATTTCGTATTGCTTGGCGGGAAAGTAGCATATCCTACAGAAAAGCATTAAAAACTGCTAGATCTGATTACTTTTCTTCTCTTTTAGAAGAAAACAAACATAACCCCAGGTATTTATTCAATACAGTGGCTAAATTAACGAAAAATAAAGCCTCAACAAGTGTTGACATTTCCCAACACCACAGCAGTAATGACTTTATGAACTACTTTACTTCTAAAATCGATACTATTAGAGATAAAATTGCAACCATTCAGCCGTCAGCTACAGTATCACATCAGACAGTCCACTATAGACCCCCTGAGGAACAGTTCCACTCATTCTCTACTATAGGAGAGGAAGAATTGTATAAACTTGTTAAATCATCTAAACTTACAACATGTATGTTGGACCCTATACCATCTAAGCTCTTAAAAGAGGTGCTTCCAGAAGTCATAGGTCCTTTTCTGACTATTATTAATTCCTCATTGTCATTAGGATATGTCCCCAAAACCTTCAAACTGGCTGTTATTAAGCCTCTCATAAAAAAGCCACAACTTGACCCCAGAGAACTAGTTAATTATAGACCAATCTCGAATCTCCCTTTTCTGTCCAAGATACTAGAAAAGGTGGTATCCTCACAATTATATTCCTTCTTAGAGAAAATGGTATATGTGAGGATTTCCAGTCAGGATTTAGACCGTATCATAGTACTGAAACTGCTCTCCTTAGAGTTACAAATGATCTGCTCTTATCATCTGATCGTGGGTGTTTCTCTCTATTAGTTTTATTGGATCTTAGTGCTTCGTTTGACACAATTGACCACAACATTCTTTTGCATAGACTTGAACACTTTGTTGGCATCAGTGGAAGTGCATTAGCATGGTTTAAATCGTACTTATATGATCGCCATCAGTTCGTAGCAGTGAATGAAGATGTATCATATCGATCACAAGTGCAGTATGGAGTACCTCAAGGCTCAGTTCTAGGGCCGCTACTCTTCACGCTTTATATGTTACCCTTGGGAGATATCATCAGGAAACATGGTGTTAGCTTTCACTGTTATGCTGATGATACGCAGCTCTATATTTCCTCGCAGCCCGGTGAAACACACCAATTTGAAAAACTAATGGAATGCATAGTCGATATAAAAAATTGGATGACGAGTAATTTCTTACTGCTAAATTCAGAAAAAACAGAGGTGTTAATCATAGGGCCTAAAAACTCTACTTGTAATAACCTAGAACACTGTCTAAGACTTGATGGTTGCTCTGTCAATTCTTCGTCATCAGTTAGGAACCGAGGTGTGCTACTTGATCGCAATCTTTCCTTAGAAAGCCACGTTTCTAGCATTTGTAAAACTGCATTTTTCCATCTCAAAAATATATCTAAATTACGGCCTATGCTCTCAATGTCAAATGCAGAAATGTTAATCCATGCATTTATGATTTCAAGGTTAGATTATTGTAATGCTTTATTGGGTGGTTGTTCTGCACGCTTGGTAAACAAACTACAGCTAGTCCAAAATGCAGCAGCAAGAGTTCTTACTAGAACCAGGAAGTATGACCATATTAGCCCGGTCCTGTCCACACTGCACTGGCTCCCTATCAAACATCTTATAGATTTTAAAATATTGCTTATTACTTATAAAGCCCTGAATGGTTTAGCACCTCAGTATTTGAATGAGCTCCTTTTACATTATACTCCTCTACGTCCGCTACGTTCTCAAAACTCAGGCAATTTGATAATACCTAGAATATCAAAATCAACTGCGGGCGGCAGATCCTTTTCCTATTTGGCGCCTAAACTCTGGAATAACCTACCTAACATTGTTCGGGAGGCAGACACACTCTTGCAGTTTAAATCTAGATTAAAGATCCATCTCTTTAACCTGGCATACACATAACATACTAATATGCTTTGAATATCCAAATCCGTTAAAGGATTTTTAGGCTGCATTAATTAGGTAAACTGGAACCGGAACACTTCACATAACACCGTACTTTCTACATCATTAGAAGAATGGCATCTACGCTAATATTTGTCTGTTTCTCTCTTGTTCCGAGGTCACCGTGGCCACCAGATCCAGTCTGTGTCCAGATCAGAGGGTCACTGCAGTCACCCGGATCCAGTACGTATCCAGACCAGATGGTGGATCAGCACCTAGAAAGGACCTCTACTGCCCTGAAAGACAGCGGAGACCAGGACAACTAGAGCCCCAGATACAGATGCCCTGTAAAGACCTTGTCTCAGAGGAGCACCAGGACAAGACCACAGGAAACAGATGATTCTTCTGCACAATCTGACTTTGCTGCAGCCTGGAATTTAACTACTGGTTTCGTCTGGTCAGAGGTGAACTGGCCCCCCAACTGAGCCTGGTTTCTCCCAAGGTTTTTTTCTCCATTCTGTCACCGATGGAGTTTCGGTTCCTTGCCGCTGTCGCCTCTGGCTTGCTTAGTTGGGGTCACTTCATCTACAGCGATATCATTGACTTGATTGCAAATTAAAACAGACACTATTTCAACTGAACAGAGATGACATAACTGAATTCAATGATGAACTGCCTTTAACTATCATTTTGCATTATTGAGACACTGTTTTCCAAATGAATGTTGTTCAGTGCTTTGGCGCAATGTATTTTGTTTAAAGCGCTATATAAATAAAGGTGATTGATTGATTGATTGAAGGAATGGAATGGGAACTCGGAGTGCGAGAAGGCAAGGGTAAGTCTCGGGAGACGAGAACATTGGTAACACGAAGGGTAAGGACTCCATACAAACAACAGGGAAAGACAGGTATTTATAAGGAGACTAATGACAATAGATTGCCTGCACCTGGTGCAATTAATTGGAGTGCAATTACTGTGAAGACAGGACCAGACTAGAGGAATTATAGTGCCTATGGTGAAGTGCCTAAGGAGAAGTGAGCTCACTAGTGGACACCCAGGAAAACAGAGACTGACAGTGTGACATTACCCCCTCCTCCACGGAGCAGCTGCCAGATGCTCTACCTGAAACCAAGGGAAAACCAACAGATAAAGACACTAGAAGGGAGGTGGGGCGGCGGAGGACTAAGGGGAGGGACGGAGGGCCAGAAAACATGATACACATAGACAGGAGAACCAGGTAGAATGGGAAAACAGAGACAAAACAACCAGGTAAAATGGGGAAACAGGGACAAACCAACCAGGTAGAATGGGAAAACAGAGACAAAACAACCAGATAAAATGGGGAGACAGAGACAAGACAACCAGGTAAAATGGGAAGACAAAGACAAGTGTAACACAAAACAAGGAGTCCAGGAGGGTGGTGGACCGGCAGAGGATCAGGGGGAGGGACGGAGGGCCAGGTCCAAAGAAGGAAACAGACAGAAAAACAAAAGAAAACAAAAATACAAAAACATAAGTCCATGAAGGACATCATGTGATGCCCACCAGGGCGGAGCAGAGGACCACCACAACCATGTGGTCAAGGCAGAAACCCCCAGGGCGGAGCAGAAGACCACCACATCCTTGTGGTCGATTCCGGAGTCCCCCAGGGCAGAGCAGAAGACCACCACAACTGTGTGGTCAGGGCGGAACCCTACCAGGGCGGAGCAGAAGACCACCACGTCCTTGTGGTTGATGCCGGAGTCCCAGAGGGCAGAGCAGAAAGACCACCACATCTGTGTGGTCAGACCAACGTGAGGATGAAACTCTGGTAATCCTATGGTGTTTCTACTGGATTCCAGAAGATCGGTGCTGACTTGACTCTGCTCATGAAGATTATTGGTGACTTGCATTTGTTCATGAAGATCCCCGATGACTTGACTCAGTCCTTGAAGATCACTGGTGACTTGACTCAGTCCTTGAAGATCACTGGTGACTTGACTCAGTCCTTGAAAATCACCAGTGACTTGACTCTGTCCTTGAAGATCATCAGTGACTTGACGTGACTCTGAAAGGTCAACGGTGACTAGCCTTGTCTCTGGAAGGTCCACGAACACCTAACTCGACTCTGGAAGGTCAACCGGAACCTGACTCAACTCTGGAAAGTCAATGGGCACCTGACTTGACTCTGGAAGGTCAACCGGAATCTGACTTGATTCTGGGGAATCAACTGGAATGTGACTCGACTCTGGAAGGTCAACAGGAACTAGCCCCGACTCTGGAAGGTCAACGGTGACTAACCCTGACTCTGGAAGGTCGACGGTGACTAACCTTGACTCTGGAAGATCAACGGTGACTAACCCTGACTCTGGAGGGTCCATGAGCACCTGACTCGAATTTGGAGGGTCCACGAGCACCTGACTCGACTCTGGAGGGTCAACCGAAACCTGACTCAACTCTGGACAGTCAACTGGAATTTGGCTCGACTCTGGAAGATCGACAGGAACTAGCCCTGATTCTGGAAGGTCAACGGTAACTAACCCTGACTCTGTAAGGTCGACAGTGACTAAACCTGACTCTGGAGGGTCCATTAACACCTGACTCAACTCTGGAAAGTCAACGGGCACCTGACTCGACTCTGGAAGGTCAATAGGAGCCTGACTTGACTCTGGACAGTCAACTGGAATTTGACTCGACTCTGGAAGGTCAGCAGGAACTAGCCCTGACTCTGGAGGGTCAACGGTAACTAACCCTGACTCTGGAAGGTCGACGGTGACTAACCCTGACTCTGGAGGGTCCATGAATACCTGACTCGACTCTGGAGGGTCAACCGGAAACTGACTCAACTCTGGAAAGTCAACGGGCACCTGACTCGACTCTGGGAGGTCAACAGGAATCTGACTCAACTCAGGAAAGCCCACTGCAACTGCCGCTTGGTGCTGAGCTGGCGGCCATGTTGCATTGTGGCGCTGGACTGGTGGCCACTTTGTGCTGTGGCGCTATGCTGGCATCCATCTTGCCTCCTGGCACTGGGTTGGCAGCCATCTTACGCTGTGGCGCTGGACTGGCGGTCATCTTGTGCGTTGGCGCTGAGCTGGTGGCCATCCTGCACTGTAGCGCTGGACTGGTGGCCACTTTGTGCTTTGGCGCTGTGCTGGTGTCCATCTTGCCTCTGGGTTGGCAGCCATCTTGTGCTGTGGCGCTGGGCTGGCAGCCATCTTGTCTCGTGACACTGAGCTGGCGGCCATCTTGCGCTGTGATGTGGGGTTGGCTTCCATCTTGCCCCGTGGTGCTGGGTTGGCGGCCATGTTGCCTCGTGGCGTTGAGCTGACGGCCATCCTGTGCTGTGGTGTAGGGCTGATTTCCATCTTGCCTCGTGGTGCTGGGTTCGCGGTCACCCTGCCAGCGGCGCTGGGTTGGGGGCCATTTAGTGCAGCAGCACAGTATTGGCGGCCATCTTGCATAGCGGCGCTGGCTCAGTCGATTTTTGCTCTCCTCTCCCCTTTCTGTCTACAATGGGGAAATGGCGGTTCCCATCCGAACCCCGGGTCAATGGAAGGCCACAGTGGAGATCGCTGCCGGTGTCATGAGAAATCGAGTCCGCCCAAGAAATCGAGTCCGCTTAAGACCCCGAGTGATCCCATTGGCTCAACGAACATTTAACCCCTTTACGTGCAAACATCGCCGACGGCCCCAGTTTATTATTGTTTCACTTTCACAGCACATTAAACATCACTCTCTTACTTGATCTGGACAAACTGTGCATCAATTGAAAGTTTAAAGACTCTAGCTTCGATATTTGACCAATATTTTCATAAAATATTGTTGGTGTATTGTATGTGTATATTGTATGTGTATGCTGTTATAAAAACAATCAAACAGACATAAATGTAATCTGTTAAACTCAGTCTATTTTGCATTCAAACATTGCTTTAAATAAAGAGACAGGTGATTTATTTGAGCAGAGCTTGTTTTCTGCCTCCACTATTTGGAAAGGCTAATACAAAAATACAAATATATATATATATATATATATATATATATATATATATATATATATATATATATATATATATATATATATCCTATTTTCTATTAAACAAAAAAACTGCTGCAAAGAAAATCTCCTTTTGATTTATTGTGCCTTAATTTACTATTAATTTCATTCATAATTATTCACTTACTGAACGCTATTATGAAAGTATATGTGTTTGTTTATGTTAAATAAAAGATAAACATGAGAAAAGAGTCATATCTTCAATTAAAATGCATCTTGAACAATCGGGTCCCACCTAGCGAGGACCCCTAAGATGGCGGCCGTCGCGGTGCCTGATGATGATGATTCCCCTATCTTCCACAATGAAGAATTTATGAATGGATGACTGCACCTTCACTGCCACTGCATGCCTCACCTGGGCCACAGAGAAAACAATGTTGCTGCCTGTACATGGCACAATTAACCTCTAACCTTACAGCTGAATCAATGCAGTAACACTGTTAACTACCAATGATATTGTACCAAATGTTCAGACTGAATATACAGAGGAGAACTGGTCCCCAGTGTTTTTGGTTAGTCTGGTTTCTCCAAAGGTTTTTTTACTCCAGTATCGACATCTTACAGTTTTTTTCTTAATTAACCACCGTTACCTTTGGCTTGCTTGCTGTATGTATGACGACTAATGCATTTAGCACCAACTATTAAAACAGTGAGGGTGTTTTTGACCACATAGACCACATATGTCTTTCTGTAAAGATTCTTTGAAAATGTTATGCATTTAGAAAAATGTATAAATGTCTTACATTGATAGTGTGCATATTGCTTGAACATTTATATGTAAAAAAGATTGTGTAGAATTATATTATAATTGCAAGTTATAATTAACAATTATAAACTAGCTGCATTTTTAGTTACTTTCAGTGCAAAAAACAGCCAATATTGCCTTACTATTACTGATTTGTAATAGTACAAGTAACTTGTACTATTTTATATACTGTGTTATATGAGTTAAAGTCAATTACAATTGTAATTTCGTCATCATAATGTGATAATTGCAAAATAAATAAAAATCAAAGTGTGTGTGTGTGTGTGTGTGTGTGTGTGTGTATATATATATATATATATATATATATATATATATATATATATATATATATAGTACGTAGGTTCGTTTTATTAATAATTATCTTTCTACTATCCCACAATCTTCTGAATTTGTGGGCTAAACGTGTTTTAGTCATCACAACTGAATCATTATTATTATTATTATTATTTTAGAACTGTAAAATATATTCAAAAGCTGTGCTGAGGCGTTCTAGTAACCGAATATTAAAACTAATTACAATGCATTAGCTGCTAGTTTTATGACATTTAAAAAACATTTTGATCGATTACATTCTGTATGTTACTTTTATTAAATTATTTTAACTTGAAACAACAAGCTACCGCAGCTCCGATTAGCCATACAACAAGTTATCGTGATAACAACTTTTGATCAGGCATTTAAAACAGCTACCGCCTTGGTCCTAAGCGGACTCGATTTCGCGGGGGGACTGGATTTCTCACCACACCAGACCTCCTCTCGACTACACACTCCGGAGCGACCTCCCCTGGTTCCACGGAACACAACTAGGCGAGTACCCTCAAATCCATTCCTCTCCCGTTTCATGGCTGGGGAGGAAATTGGAGCAGACATACCGCTGGATCTCTTTGATGGAGTCCTTCTGTGACGATTGCACCAGAGAAACACAA
Source organism: Carassius gibelio (assembly GCF_023724105.1). NCBI lineage: Eukaryota > Metazoa > Chordata > Actinopteri > Cypriniformes > Cyprinidae > Carassius > Carassius gibelio. The sequence continues at coordinate 29,880,585 of NC_068386.1, read as the reverse complement.
GGAGAGTGAGAGATCCAATTGCAGGTAAGTTTTATTAACAGAAAGGGTAATCAAAAACAAACAGTCCAAGGAGACAAACAAAACAAAAGAGGGAACTGGAAGGAACGGAACGGGAACTCGGAGGGCGAGAAGGCAAGGGTAAGTCTCGGGAGACGAGAACATTGGTAACACGAAGGATAAGGACTCCATACAAACAACAGGGAAAGACAGGTATTTATAAGGAGACTAATGACAACAGTTTGCCTGCACCTGGTGCAATTAATTGGAGTGCAATTACTGTGAAGACAGGACCAGACTAGAGGAATTATAGTGCCTATGGTGAAGTGCCTAAGGAGAAGTGAGCTCACTAGTGGACACCCAGGAAAACAAAAACTGACAGCGTTTTTTTACACGCGAAACATGAACACATGTTATATTGCACACTGTAAACACAATCAAAGCTTAAAAAAAGCGCGAAAATACCAAATACCTTTAAGCTGTAATGAAAAAAACAACAACATACAATTACTGATTATTATAATTTCTTTCTTCTGGTGATTAAAGAGATGTTAACTCTCTCTCTCTCTCTGTCACCCAGGCCCTCAACTACCCCACCCCCTCCCACTTAAAACTCACAATCAACAGACACAGTCACCAACAACACACACTCAATCACCAACCCCCTCCCTTCCAAGTCAAGTCAAGTCACCTGTATTTATATAGCGCTTTAAACAAACAACATTGCGTCAAAGCAACTGAACAACATTCATTAGGAAAACAGTGTGTCAATAATGCAAAATGATAGTTAAAGGCAGTTCATCATTGAATTCAGTGACGTCATCTCTGTTCAGTTAAATAGTGTCTGTGGATTTATTTGCAATCAGGTCAATGATATCGCTGTAGATGAAAGTGACCCCAACTAAGCAAGCCAGAGGCGACAGCGGCAAGGAACTGAAACTCCATTGGTGACAGAATGGAGAAAAAAACCTTGGGAGAAACCAGGCTCAGTTGGGGGGCCAGTTCTCCTCTGCTGCAGCCTGAAATTGGAACTACTGGTTTCGTCTGGTCAAAATCAGATTGTGCAGAAGAATCATCTGTTTCCTGTGGTCTTGTCCTTGTGGTCCTCTGAGACAAGGTCTTTACAGGGGATCTGTATCTGGGGCTCTAGTTTTCCTGGTCCCCTCTGTCTTTCAGGGCAGTAGAGGTCCTTTCTAGGTGCTGATCCACCATCTGGTCTGGATAGGTACTGGATCTGGGTGACTGCAGTGACCCTCTGATCTGGATACAGACTGGATCTGGTGGCTACGGTGACCTCGGAATAAGAGAGAAACAGACAAATATTAGCGTAGATGCCATTATTCTAATGATGTAGCAAGTACATAGGGTGTTACGGGAAGTGTTCCCGGTTCTGGTTTACCTAATTAATGCAGCCTAAAAAATCCATTAACGGATTTGGATATTAAAGCATATTAGTATGTTATATGTAAGCCAGGTTAAAGAGATGGGTCTTTAATCTAGATTTAAACTGCAAGAGTGTGTCTGCCTCCCGAACAATGTTAGGTAGGTTATTCCAGAGTTTAGGCGCCAAATAGGAAAAGGATCTGCCACCCGCAGTTGATTTTGATATTCTAGCTATTATCAAATTGCCTGAGTTTTGAGAACGTAACGGACGTAGAGGATTATAATGTAAAAGGAGCTCATTCAAATACTGAGCTGCTAAACCATTCAGGGCTTTATAAGTAATGAGCAATATTTTAAAATCTATACGATGCTTGATAGGGAGCCAGTGCAGAGTTGACAGGGACCGGGCTAATATGGTGATACTTCCTGGTTCTAGTAGGAACTCTTGCTGCTGCATTTTGGACTAGCTGTAGTTTGTTTACGAAGCATGAAGAATATATATGAGGAGCTCTTTTCCAAAACGCTATAAATCCATTTTAATCATTTTCATGAAAATGACTTTTTTTTTACCTAGACCCATACATTTTGTTAATATTTAATTCATCCTTTTAAAAAGGTATATTGGCACAGTCTGAACATGTTAAAAAAAGATTGCTAAATGAAACAACAATATTTTTTATTACAAATTCAAAGTTTATTTATTTTTTCTCAAAACGCTACAAATCCATATTTCTTTCCAAAATGCTACAAATCCATTTTTTTTTAATTGTTGGTTTTATGTCTTTTTTATAAAAAAACAACAACAACAACAACAACAAAAGAACACACAACATATGACAACAGGGACTCATATTATAAATTAATACAAATTAAATAAAAGCAAATTCATGAAATAAATAGCAGCCAAATAAATAATAAAATTTAAATAAAATAAATATTTGTCCACCACATAAAACAAATAATTTAATAATATATAAATATAAAATAACACGCATACATATACTACCAATTAAATAAACCTACAACAATGTTAACATTACATTCAAATAATTTAGTAACACATTTAGGTTAATAGTCATTCAGTGCCGTAAAAAGTAATGATAGTAATGATAACAATCCTCAATAGGCAAGTAATTTAGAAATACATTCAAAGCCTTTTTTTTTGTAAAGTGTCAAACCTGTAACAAGTAGAACAATTTGTCCACTATATATGCATGAAAAAAAACTAATAATGATAACAATATTCATACCCTTACGAAAATTAACCATGGTTTTACTACAAATAAAACCAAAAAACCATGGTTACTATAGTTAATCCATGGTAACCACAAATTAACCATGGTTTTGCTAAATTAACCACAGTATAACCGTGGTATTTGCAGTAAATCTGTGGTTATACAAATGGTAGTCAACACGCCAAAAAACCATGGGTTACTACAGTTTTACTATAATAAAACCATGGTTATTTTTCATAAGGGTAGGCAAGTCATTCAATAATACATTGGTATTCAGTAAAGTGTCAAACTCGTAAACAGAAGGACCATTGTCCGCTATACATAAAACTAACCACATAGTGTGTGAAATGTGCTTTGAGTGTGTGAGAGGACACAGAGAGAGAGAGAGAGAGAGAGAGAGAGAGAGAGAGAGAGAGTGTGAGTGTATGACAGAGAGTTAGTGAGTGAGTGAGTATAGATCACTCTGCATCTTCATCACTATGGCCTGCGTTGTCAGTCACATGATACAGTGCATCATCATAAAAAGCCCTCACTACATCAGACACACCTACTGCTCCTAATAGTGCCAGCACATCGCGCTTCTTTGCTGCCTTCACAGAGGTTCGCTTTGGAAGTAACTCAGGTGTAACGGATATGCAGATCATCGATTCATGTGTTTAATTCAGATTTTCCAAATGAAACCCTTTTTGCACTAAATGCCTGGGCCTGGCGCCAGCCTGGCTGGACTTAAATTAATTTACGATACCCGTGCAAGCCTCAAAGGAGAAATGAAAACCCACAACCAAATTCCTGAAGACGAAGGAAACCTTTCTTAGAAGTTCCTTACTTTCATCATTTTATTAATAATATGTATTTTAAATATGTTTATGGATTGCATAAAATGGTTAATCCTTGTTATGTGAAGAGTATAAGTTGCTAGGTTATACTTTAGGAAATGTCTCTCCTCACTTTAACTTTCTCAAAGAGAGCCATGTTTCTGCAACCCCCACCCCTGCAGGTCATAAAACTTTATGACCACCCTGGACAACAGGACAGGAGAGAAGCCAAATCACTGGTTTCCTTTCCTTATGCATTCTAAACTTACCTTTTTGTTTTTATGTTTTATAAATGTATTACGTATTCCTTTTTGGTACATTAGATGTTTCCCATATAAATTGGGACTATCTGCAATTTAGCAGTGTGTGTTAATCTTTAATGTGTGTAATTCTGCATTTGAATGTAACTTCATGTTTTGATCATTTATATACATATATATTATGGTTTAGTATTGTTCTAATCGTCATGCTCTGACAGACCCATTTATCTAGAGCAAAGTAATGAAAAATGTATGTAATCTGAATTACAAACTGGCTAGAAATATCCCTGAGGAACTCTGACACGCCCTAGATCACCAGGGGGTTGTTTTCTACAGAGACAAAGTAACTTTTTCCCGCTGCAGATCGCGGACGTTCATTGGATGTTCCCTCGAAAAAGGGGCGTGAACCATTTCAAGCTATAAGAATCGACCGAACAAGGTCCGCCCTCTCTTCCTCTCTTCTTCTCGTTCTTGGTCCTCGGACACGCTGCTCTCCTGTGCGACCAACGTTGCTTCCATTTTAATGGCTCCTTTGGAAGCTTTCGTTTTTGTTGTTTCTTTTCTTTTCTTTACTAAGTTTATTCGACTATTCGCCTCTCCACACAAGGAAGACGAATTCTGGAACATTGTTTGTTGAACCTTTCAAATACCGCGCGAGGACAGAACAAAGGACCACGTGCTACACACTCACGCCAAGATCAAGCGCAGCGTGCACGCGCGTCACATAGACTCCAGGACCACGCACGCTGTTTTCAAAAGGAACAGCGCGCAAAGCTCACGCGCTCGACGCCGATCTTACGCCACGCACACTGGGCCATGCAAGTATCAGTTTTCTATGGAGATTTAAATGCTGCTTTAAATTGTTGCTATGATCTGATCGTTGTTGGCTTCCAAAAGTTACTGACTATGATTTCCATACCTGAGCTCCTTATGTGATCTCATTCTATTCTCTCTCTCTCTCTCTCTCTCTTATTTGGATTCCGTTATGTCTTGTATAAAGCTTACTGTTTGTATTGTCGTACGCATATTTACTCTGTGTGATTTGTAGTTTGATGTATTACTAGTTGATTTATTAAAAACCCATATACTGACGATTGGCTTGGACTCCACCCCACTTACATTACGAGTCACTGAGATGTCTGATCTTTAGCTACAAGCTTTAAATTTAGAAACTAAATTTATCATAAGGATAGGATAATGTTTTCATGGCCAGAGAATATTTTTCCTTGAATTATAAGGCGTGATAACTTTATTGAAAATTGATAGGTCAACAGTGGTTTGCTGGATAAACCACTGTTTGATTTGCAGTAATTTACAGTAAGAGATCACAATAATTGATATGAAGAATGGAATATTGACATATTAATGAGTAAGTTACAGTGCCCTGTGATTATTTATTGGTATAAGCAATTGAGCTGTTTTTCATAATCAATCAAATTTAATGTAACTGTCATCTGAGATATAAATTAATCGTATTCCTGATTAATTATTCAAATTCCCTATATACCATTTGAGTTAATTATTCTGTAAAACTCGTTGTTACATTATGGTGGAGAATGCGGGCATTTCAAACTTCGTTTTGTGAGCAATCAATCTGTGTATATGGTTTTTAATAATTTCTGCACGTGCGCTATGAAATTATGTAACGTTACTTGTGAGATAAGTCGCAAGACGGGAACTCACTCAACTGACTGAGGCAAAAAGCTGGTCAGTCAGCACGCTAGGTATTTGTAGAAACTTAACAGTATAGTCACTGTTATTTTTGATGAAAGTAAACTGCAGTATAATGTTAAAAGTATCCTGTTAAGAAAGATCAAGATCTTTTTACAGTGAGAACATTTTTAATATGAATAATTAAAAGACAAAGAAATCTTTTATTAGTTGCAACATGTAAATCTGAACATGAGCGATGTTCCTCTGATTCAGTTAAAAAGGCCTTGCTTATTAAATATCGTTATTGAATTCGTGGTAAACCACATGATATTCAAAAAATAAAAATAAACGATAAAAACTCCTGGTCTAAAATTGGCTTAGCTACCCGATATTTAAACCTAAAAAAAATTTAAATCATAAGTGCTATTTTGATAAATGTTTATTGGAGTCAACAGATGGAAAATTCCTGTTTTTGTTCTTAACATTTGTGTTGTGGAAGTGAACGGGTCCTTCCTTCACCCTATGTTAATATAGCACCTCAGAGATTAAAACCTTTGGTTTGTTACTTGTGATTTTTGATGCAGAAAATCAGCCTGACAAACGATCAGATAATTTCTAAGTCATTTTGAAATTGTAATTCCGCTATCTAAACACCAGAGGGAACGCGTGGGTTAGAAATTTCAGGGTACGCCCTGCTTTCTGATTCCAGCTTGTATGAGTGCAAAGCTGCCATCCTGTGGCCGTTTCAGATAATGCGCTCTGATTGCTAATTTATAATCCCCTGTGATGTATTTGAATTAGATGTCTAAATTCTCGATAATTATTTGCATTTACAGCTTTGCTCGTGCGAATATTATTACAGGGAAACAAAAGAATGTTCCCTGCCTTTGACTGTTTACATTTACTTTGAGTTTGGTTCAAACATGATTTGAATTAAAATGTAATTGTTAATAGTGGAAATCTAGATGTGTCAGGTCAACTACGGTTTGACCCACTTAGAAGGTAAGCCATCTAGTGGCAGTCTCCTGTTAAATCGACTAACAGACCTCTGTCTTTTCCATTCTGTTTTGAATTGCATGTCCACTTTTACCCTTTTTGATTAATCTCACCCTGTTTGATTAATTTCATGATCATTAATGATAACTTACAAGCTATCATGGGTTATTATAGGATATTATTCATATTTTCCTTTTAATTCTTACATGCTTATTTTAAATTTTGATTTAAACCAGTTTTGAATTTTTTATTTGAATTAAGTTTTCTGCTCAGCAGGTTAAAGACAGAGAAGCAGTACTTCCCCCCCTTGTGGTGAAAACCAGCTACTCCTTCTCTCGTTTCATTCCTGTCTTTTAATTTGATGTTTATTATTTTGCTTCTCTCTTTTGACTTAGGTTATTTTGATAATTACCATTATTATCATAATTCCTTTGTTTTGTTTTATTATCATTAGGTAAAGCTGTTACCTTTCCTCTCTACATATATAGTTACTCAATTGATGTTAAACAAACCAAACCTTAATTAACTTTAAGTTTCCTTTGTTCATCCTTTGTGTATTTGATTGTAGAACTCCCTTGGTGATTGGACAGTCATCTCAGGTTTCCAGTGAGCAAGGCTGCCCGACCGGTGTTACCGATACTGGCTGCGAGTGAAACTCGGTTCCTCTTGTCTCAAGAGACATCAGCAATTTTGGAGCCCCAAAGGTTGTGCTAAAAGTCACAAGCCGTTCGAGACGGCGCCACACCAGAGTAACGGAGGACCGGGGACACTGCGGTTGAGTGTTTGGGGAGCACCGGAGAGGTTGACCAAGCCACTGGTTCCCACCTGAATGACTTCAATTCAACCAGGTGAACCAAAAGTGATAAAACCTATCCACTTATTATAAGCCACAGAATATTAGATATTCCCCCGGATATATTTTAAGTGTTTGACCCTTCTGCTTCTTTAAGCCACACCATATCTCTAGGTTTCCTACCCAGATAGCCCACTCACCTGTTGGCCCTATCTTAAAACCTAGCAGTAGGCTTAGGCCTCCTCATTCTCACTAACACATTGTGTTTCTATTGTTTTTATCTCATTTCAAGTGTTGTTTCACTTTGTTCTTTTTCTACCCTCTATTCTGTTGTGATTTGTTTCTTTCATTTCACATAGAGACAGTAACCTGTGAGCCACCAACACGAAGTTAAATCATAGAGTAACCAGCAGCTGGTGTCATCCCACGACCCGCTAGGCTACTGCCTGTCAAATCTCCATTTCAGGTCCTTCGTTGACCCCAGTTAATTGGCTACTTAACTGTCTGACTGTTTGCATCAGTTAGCCCCAAAATTCTCATAAACGGCACAGCCCGTATGAATATAGCTCGTTAAATGTAGAACGAACTTGCATTGGTCTTTTTGTGTGTGTGTGCTGTGCTTCTCTCACCGACAGAGAATCAGGATGTTCCAGGCATCCAGTCCAGCAGTCCACAGGGGCCACCTCTCGACATGGTTGAAAGCAGTGACGACCCCCTTCCTGCCCAAGGACGCCAGTAACCTGCAGCACCCAGAGCAACTAGACACCGAGCTAGATGAACTGATGGCACACGATCCAACCAAAAGCGACTACTACAGAGAACTCGCCAGGATCTTCGGAAGCCTAGTTCACATTCTCGTCGCCCAGGCACGGCTCAGTGAACGGAGCAACATCGCGGAGGAGGCCTGGAAGAACCAGGCCCCAACCCAGAGCCATCTTGATCAGCTCCTCCTCGAGACCCAGAACCAGCGCGAGAAAGAGGACGACACAGATCCAGAGCTACAGAAAGGAGTTGAAAGACTTCACAATGCCCTGCAAGATCTTCGCCTCAACACAGATCAAAAAGAACAGCTGGAGAGAGAAGCCAGAAAAGAACTCACCAAAAAACTTCAGCAAGGTGACGCTCTCCTAAAAAGAGCAGAGACTGAACTGAAAGAAAGAGACTATAAAACCTGGGCCTGCAAAACACACTTGCAAGCGGCCCGAGCTAAATTCAACAAGCTTACTCTGCAGAGAGACAAGCTCCAAGATCAACTTGACACTGTTCACACAGAACTGAGACAATCTCACAGATTACAGAGTGGCTGGATCGGAGAAACGCACACCACAAAATTTCTCCCGGGCCGCCACTCCAACCCTTTCAGCCAAGAACCCAGAGCTGGAAAAGGGGGTGTAAGCTCACTTCTAAGGAAATCACCAGCCAGCTTACAAGAACATCTGTCAACAACGGAGGGGACAGAACCCTTCCAGAGAACGCATGTCACTAAACCCTGCACTGCTCACAGAGAACTTCACAAGCTAGCCAGAAGCATCTCTACATTCAATCCAGATCCTGCAGGAGGACATGACGTTCTTTACAAGCCATTGACTTTCATTTGCAAACTGTCGCCAACGTGACAGATGTGAACACATTGTACCTGTTAAAAATCACGTCCAACCGTGATGTGCATTGCTTTGTGGATCGTCAACCAGAGACTGTCAAAGCGTACTACCAGCAACTGCTACAGACTTTGATTCTTGAATTCTCTGATCCAAACTGAGACCATGGGCTCCTTACTGCTATGGACCTCAAACAGGGCCGATTTGAAAACCCACAGACTTTCTGTAGTCAGCTATGAAAAGCCTACTTCGGAGCATGCAACGAACCAGGTATTGAACAGAATGTCAACTTAAAAACTCTGTTCCTCCTAAACCTACATGCCAGTTGGAGTTTTCATCTCCGAGTCCCAGCGTGTCCACGTAACAGGACTACACAAGAGTTACGGAACTTAGCCCACAAAGCTTGCACCAAGCAAAAGACTATTTGTGAAAAGACTGTAAAAAACCCCAAAGTCTCTGTCTCTGAGCACTGCTTGGAGTTAACCCTAGATGGCGCCTACAACACCACAGTCACAGACATTTTTACAGAGAGTCAATACCGTTCCAAGCCAGCAGAGGGCAACACAGTGCAGCCACGTCTGAGACAGCAGAGATCCTGAGGGTGCTGAAAGATCTTCTTCACATGAAAACTCGCAAGGAAGATGAGCCAACCACCCAGAACACTGCCCGTCATCTACCGACCACAGAGCTAACTGTTACAGCACAAAGTGACAACAACACCCAAGCTCCACAGTCAACAGCTGCACACCCTGAACGAGACCGCACAGGTCCTCACACCAGGTACCACAAACACAAGGTACCAGAAAATGCTGTTTTGACTACCTGCCTTCGCAGCGAGCTACACAAGACTGGTCCTCACCACCCACCGATCGTCACACCTGCCCTGATGCCAAAATTCCTGGGCAGCCTTGTCAAAAAGGGGATGGGCCGAAAAGGAGTCAACAGGGAAGACCTGATCGACACAGGATTAAACCTGACGATGATCTCATCTCACCTTTTCAAAAGACTCGAACTCTTACACCTCAAACTTATGAACTGAATGTACAGGTGTACAGACAGGATGACATCCAGTTTGAACAGGTTGTTTCCATTCACCTGACAATTGTTCCGATGAGTCTAATACATCCCATGTATGTCCCACCAATGAACACTCATACATTGCTCATCGACAAAGACCTGCTAGAACACTTTGACCCTTTTCTGAACTTCAAACAGCTAAAAGACTTTGCTCAAGTGCAAGAACCTCTTTCTCTCCAGCCACACAGGTTGCTAGAGCCAGACTGTCAGGTCGCAGAGGTCACGGGAACTCCAACAGAGCCAGACGGTCAGGTCACAGAGGTCACGGGAACCCCAGCAGCCAGCCATGAGTACAACGCCCTAACGACAGGCCCAAGTTCAAACCTCTGTACCTTAGTCAACAAACAGGGTACGGTGGTACCAGCTTACACCAAAGGGGTTGCTGTTCGGCTCAACCTGCAATGTGGTCAAACCTTACACCACACGCTGGGTTTCTTCCAATCCTCACCTGAATGTGTGGAACTCGGACTCACACTTGCAAACAACAAGCATGTCAAACACCAACACCTGTTCCAGCAATGTGATAACATCACAAAAACACACAATGTGATCGTGTACTGGAAGAAGGTAAAAGGACACTCGAAGTTACCAAGTCTAGACGAGGACTTTAAAGATCACACTGACACCCTTGCCAAAACTGGCACACTAAACAACATTCTGTGGTCACTCCCAACCCACCCACCCACATTCAAGGTTGAAGTGATTACACACAGCATAAGAACTTTACTAGCTAAACTGCCTACATCAGAATCGCTTACGCTGGCTCCGTTGTCTACACAGACCAACATAGCGGACGTGCGGGCTTCTGAAACCTCGATAATGACTTTGCTTTACCACCTCTCAGACCCCTCCATCCACCCTGGCAACCAGTCTACAGTCACTGACAACCAAATCCCCAGACCACTGCATGATACACAAACCATGCTGCGTGCACACAACAATATTGTGGGTTGTGCACCGTCTGACATCACAATGCCAGGGCTTGTAATGCCACGGAGCAAAAGGGGGATAATGCCAATATATTTCCATGACGCAGCATGTGCTGCACCACGCAGCACCAGAGCCACTGACAAAACACTGAAGCAAGCGTCATGCCAGCAGCAAGATGTGGCAAAACATGGGCGAGGGCGAGGGCAAGCTAAACCCAGTCGCCCCCCACTAAGCAAAGAGGCTGCCCTGTCCAACCAAAGACAGCCCTCGTTTGTTTCTTTCTCCCCTTTCTCTCTCTCTCTCCCTATTATCTGTACCAGGATGCTGCTGTGGTTTGCCGTGCCATGCTGTCAGCCAAAGAGAGGACAGCTGCCACCGAGAAAACCGCGGAGACTCCTGACCACCGATGACAGGGCACACTACCCCAGCACTGTAACCGAATACAGCTGTACAAGGTTCCGATGGAGAGAGGACTCCCTCACTCACACCGAGGCCGATGTCAAACACATGTTCAGCCAACATGAGAAAGTGACGGTTACACAAATGGAGTTAGGTGGACACCACCACCGCTCCAAACAGTTCCCGGGAGCTTTGCTTAGAGCCGCTGCTGCCGCCAGAATGTTTAACATTGCGAACCAGACTGTAAACTCCTTGAAACCACTGTTTACTGTCTTCCAGAAGAACTTTACCCAGACTCAGCTGTTTACAGCATTAACAACAGACATACTGTGGGAGGTTAGCTCCTCCAAAGACAGCCTAACCACGAGTAAAACCCCACCATACATAATACCCTTAAGCCTTGTGTTAACTGTGCTGTCTTACGCCATCGCCATGCCAGCTGACCTGCTACGAATGCACCTGGCCAACTCTCTGGATAGCGCCTTCCTACGGCACGTCAACCCTAAACAGAGAGAAGTGAATGTGCTCCTGAACCAACCCATCAGCGAGTCAAGCCAAGTCTACAGAACTAAAGACATTGTCAGTGTCAGGATGTGGAAAAGCAACACCCACACCAAAACACACATTCCAAATGTGGTGGCCTACCATGACAGCGACTCACAGCTGTACCTGGCCCCAAACATGCACATGTGTGCTTTGTCCAAAGACATTCATTATCTCTGCCTTAGCAAACCTTTGCTCAGACACAACTCTGAAGGAATCTGCGAGCTGCAACCCTGGGTCAGCGATACGCGCTGCCCTGCCGAAGCCAAGCCTCGTACACAAGTCACAGAAACGCAAGCAGAGATTGCGGGTAACAGATGGCTCGTCAACACTCCTGTGCGCTCAGCTACGCTGACCTAGGAGCAGCATGACACTGCCACCCGTGCCAACCTGCTTGACCAAGTACTGAAAGGTACCACCCAACACATTGACATTACTCCTGTCGACACAGCCCTCCAAGCACAGCCTCGAGAGCCCGTTCTGAACCAGTCATCTGCGGTCCGAGCCTGGACTGCTGCCGACACTGCACAGTGCATCTCCACCGTCATTGGTCCCGCCCTGACTCTTGGCGTGACCTTCATCCTATACAGGATACTCAACGAGATGCAAACCTCTACAGCCAAACTCTCCGATGGAATCCCCGGAAAAGGGACGCCAAGTCAAAGACAACACCGAACCTCATCAAGCTGAATCCTCAGCTTCAGGAACCACCTGCCATCATGACCCACCGATGCTACATGACCATCACGATTCACTTGTCATCTGCCCATCCTGATGATTGCCGTCCGATGATGTCCACACAGGGACTTCATCTGACGTAAAGGGGGAGGTGTAACGGATATGCAGATCATCAATTCATGTGTTTAATTCAGATTTTCCAAATGAAACCCTTTTTGCACTAAATACCTGGGCCTGGCGCCAGCCTGGCTGGACTTAAATTAATTTACGATACCCGTGCAAGCCTCAAAGGAGAAATGAAAACCCCCAACCAAATTCCTGAAGACGAAGGAAACCTTTCTTAGAAGTTCCTTACTTTCATCATTTTATTAATAATATGTATTTTAAATATGTTTATGGATTGCATAAAATGGTTAATCCTTGTTATGTGAAGAGTATAAGTTGCTAGGTTATACTTTGGGAAATGTCTCTCCTCACTTTAACTTTCTCAAAGAGAGCCATGTTTCTGCAACCCCCACCCCTGCAGGTCGTAAAACTTTATGACCACCCTGGACAACAGGACAGGAGAGAAGCCAAATCACTGGTTTCCTTTCCTTATGCATTCTAAACTTACCTTTTTGTTTTTATGTTTTATAAATGTATTACGTATTCCTTTTTGGTACATTAGATGTTTCCCATATAAATTGGGACTATCTGCAATTTAGCAGTGTGTGTTAATCTTTAATGTGTGTAATTCTGCATTTGAATGTAACTTCATGTTTTGATCATTTATATATATATATTATGGTTTAGTATTGTTCTAATCGTCATGCTCTGACAGACCCATTTATCTAGAGCAAAGTAATGAAAAATGTATGTAATCTGAATTACAAACTGGCTAGAAATATCCCTGAGGAAATCTGACACGCCCTAGATCACCAGGGGGTTGTTTTCTACAGAGACAAAGGAACTTTTTCCCGCTGCAGATCGCGGACGTTCATTGGATGTTCCCTCGAAAAAGGGGCGTGAACCATTTCAAGCTATAAGAATCGACCGAACAAGGTCCGCCCTCTCTTCCTCTCTTCTTCTCGTTCTTGGTCCTCGGACACGCTGCTCTCCTGTGTGACCAACGTTGCTTCCGCGCGGCCTTAGGCCGCGCTCATAGCGCAAGCCCCCCTCAGCACAGGGGCTGAGAGAAAAAGCCATTTTAATCGCTCCTTTGGAAGCTTTCGTTTTTGTTGTTTCTTTTCTTTTCTTTACTAAGTTTATTCGACTATTCGCCTCTCCACACAAGGAAGACGAATTCTGGAACATTGTTTGTTGAACCTTTCAAATACCGCGCGAGGACAGAACAAAGGACCACGTGCTACACGCTCACGCCAAGATCAAGCGCAGCGTGCACGCGCGTCACATAGACTCCAGGACCACGCACGCTGTTTTCAAAAGGAACAGCGCGCAAAGCTCACACGCTCGACGCCGATCTCACGCCACGCACACTGGGCCATGCAAGTATCAGTTTTCTATGGAGATTTAAATGCTGCTTTAAATTGTTGCTATGATCTGATCGTTGTTGGCTTCCAAAAGTTACTGACTATGATTTCCATACCTGAGCTCCTTATGTGATCTCATTCTATTCTCTCTCTCTCTCTCTCTTATTTGGATTCCGTTATGTCTTGTATAAAGCTTACTGTTTGTATTGTCGTACGCATATTTACTCTGTGTGATTTGTAGTTTGATGTATTACTAGTTGATTTATTAAAAACCCATATACTGACGATTGGCTTGGACTCCACCCCACTTACATTACGAGTCACTGAGATGTCTGATCTTTAGCTACAAGCTTTAAATTTAGAAACTAAATTTATCATAAGGATAGGATAATGTTTTCATGGCCAGAGAATATTTTTCCTTGAATTATAAGGCGTGATAACTTTATTGAAAATTGATAGGTCAACAGTGGTTTGCTGGACAAACCACTGTTTGATTTGCAGTAATTTAAAGTAAGAGATCACAATAATTGATATGAAGAATGGAATATTGACATATTAATGAGTAAGTTACAGTGCCCTGTGATTATTTATTGGTATAAGCAATTGAGCTGTTTTTCATAATCAATCAAATTTAATGTAACTGTCATCTGAGATATAAATTAATCGTATTCCTGATTAATTATTCAAATTCCCTATATACCATTTGAGTTAATTATTCTGTAAAACTCATTGTTGTTACACAGGTTTAAGGTCAGCCCACCGCTTTCCCCGCTTTAATACACTATGAAAACAATACTCCCCATTGTAAGTAGTCTTCAAACCAACCTTGTTGGTACTCAAGTCAAGCATGCGTGCTTCACTGATTTTAAAGCTCTTCTGAGCCTTAACGCACTCTTTTTAGGCTGACCTATAATCAAATGCCTCCCAGTCTTTGCCATAAACGTGAACATGGCCGAATTGCTGCAGGATGGCATGGTATTCCTGTGGTAGCAGAATTGTGTCGATTTTCCTAATCTTCTGCTCAATTCTGCCAAAGACTCGGTCTGCTGGGAGAAAACTGTGGCCCCTTACTGGAAAGGTATGCTCTATGCCAAGGTTGGGAAAAAGCTGACGAAATTCCATGAGCATGGACACCACGTTCATGTTTTTGTTTTGCCCAAAACAAGAGTCACTGAACAGCCGAAGTCCCCTGGATCTGCTGACTTTGTCCTGAAGTCGAACCTTGAGGCAGTCACTCAGTGCAGAAGCAATCATATTGCTGTCTTTGCTATTCTCATTCTCCTGCCACACATAGAGATGGACATCATCTTTTTCCTGTTGGCTGTTCTCACCATGATGTACAACAACACCAAACAGGTACAGATACATCTGCCGTGAGTAATAGGCCTGTCCTATTGGGGTTTTTGGAAGGACCATGTTTTGCGTCATATCAAAACTGAGGGTCACATGACCTTCAGCAACCCTGCCTAACAGGTCATAAAACATGCGAGCTCTGCGACGATGCAAGATGAATGATGCAGATTCCATCTTCTTCTCTGTCTCAGTTAGGTTTGGATCTGTAATCCTGATCTTGTACTTGACACAATCAGAGCATGCATCTGTAGCTGGGTGACGAAGCCAAGATTGAAATCCTTGGAGAACACAGAGTAATAGAGGGAGTAGCTGGTCTGAGCATGGTTCTGAGCCTCAAAGAGTTCATGCATCTTGTGCACATTCAAGTCACTGGGGACATACTTGCGGCCTGGTGCTCCTCTCCGACCATAATGGCTGGCCCTGCAGGTAAAAGACTGGATGTGCTCAACAATGAGTTGCCTTCTCCTGTTATTCTCCTCACTGTGCCGTGCACCACCTCTTCTCTCTGGGCGAGCCTCAGCAGTCTCAGCATAATATTTAGCCACCCGGGACACACGGTCTTTGCTGATGCCTGTGAAAGTAAATAGTTAAGATTGAAATAAAGAATTACACACAACTAACTTGCTATTATCATTGAATTTGAATTGAGATTGCAAACAGGAAGCTGAATCCGAAGTAGAATTTGAATTCCATAAAATTCAAATAAATTCATAATAATTAATTAAGGTGCATTTAACAATGAAGCTTTACAATATATATAACATATGATTACAACATGAATTTCATAAAGTTATTATTGTATGAACTTTACACACAATTTAACATTAAAACATACTCTATAAAACAGATTATTAAAATTGTAATACCAATTTTTTTTTTTATTTGATTACTTTGAAATTAAGATATTGCTAATTATTCTACATTAAGTCAATATATGCTTAATGTTAGTGTCTGTACTTCAATTAGAAAGAAAAATCAATGTTAAAAGTAATGTATCACATTCTCACTTATATGTGATAAGAAATTTCTCTGAATTGTTATGAATTCAGTTCCACTTTTTCAAGTGAATTTCGCAATTCCAATTCAATTCAACATCCTGTAAGGTGAAGTCAATTCAAATTCATTAATTGAACTGAATTAAATTCTGAATTTTGCACAGCCCTGGCAGGGGTCAGGAACCTCTTTTGCATCAGTAGACTAGTATTATTATCAGAAAGTTACTTTCCATGTCACGTTAGCATGCTTGTTTACAGCAAAAAATCTTTGTCACAAGGGAGAAACCTACAAAACGGTATTAAACTAGGCAAATCTAAAATGAAAATTGTACTTACCGAACACTTTAATGAAGGTCGCCTTGCAAACGGGCACCTTCTCCGGGTGATTGCCGCACAAAAGATTGTACTTGACAGAAATGTTCAGGTCTTTTCGTTTGTTAACATCCAGGACTTTAAGACGCTGCCTTTTCACACGCGTTATGTCCAGGAGATTAAGAATGGTCCTGTCCTGGTCAACCTTGTTTGGTCTTACATAAAACTTACTAAAATTCATCATTAGGTCGTCCGGTGACAGCTTCTCTGCCTGACAGAAACCGGTCGCTTCAGCCTTGTGATGACATCCCACAGTGGGTATTAACGCGCCGCCTGAGTGGCGAAGCTTCTTTTTTTGTTGTTTTTTTGTGATTTTCTTTGTCCAATCGGCGTTTTCTGCCGCCAGGTGTAGGTCTCACTGGCTCATCCAGGCCATCAAAAGTGTTATTAGCACTCATTTTGAAGACTGAGCAACACAAACAAGATCCCGATTCAGAGCGCCGCCAAGATTGCGTCAATCTTTCGCCGAATTCTGATTGGTTGATAGGATATATCGCATTTAGACTACAAACAGGTTTGGCGCTTATAGCGTTTTGGAAAAAAACTGCATTTTAAACAAGGAAATATAGCCATTTAGCATGAAACATTGATGGAGCAGAGAATAGGTTCAGTACACGGCATAATGGCATGACAAAGTCATTTTTTTTTTAATTTGGCGTTTATCGCGTTTTGGAAAAGAGCTCTTCATATATATATATATATATATATATATATATATATATATATATATATATATATATATATATATATATATATATATGTAAAAGCTCTTACAGTGGTTACCCAATAAAGCATTACAATAATCTAATCTTGAGGTCATAAATGCATGTATTAACATTTCTGCATTTGACATTGAGAGCATAGGCCGTAATTTAGATATATTTTTGAGATGGAAAAATGCAGTTTTACAAACGCTAGAAACGTGGCTTTCTAAGGAAAGATTGCGATCAAATAGCACACCTAGGTCCTAACTGATGACAAAGAATTGACAGAGCAACCATCTAGTCTTAGACAGTGTTCTAGGTTATTAGAAGCAGAGTTTTTAGGTCCTATAATTAACACCTCAGTTCTTTCTGAATTTAACAGTAAGAAATTACTTGTCATCCAGTTTTTTAATATCGACTATGCATAACCCCAGATGAATCACGTCCAGACCACTCAAGCTGCAGTAACTCAAACCCAGCATAGGAATCCTAGGCGGGCAAGGAATAAGGTCCAGATGGCTCAAGCTGCAGTAACTCAAAGCCAGCGCAGGAATCCTAGGTGGGCGAGGAATAAGGTCCGGAGAATACCAACTGGAGGGACAGGAGCACAACTAGACAAGAGAGACAGATGAGAAATCAAGGAACCAACAACACGAACAGGATGCCAGCAAAACTTAAAAGCAGCACAAATGAGTTGCAGCTGGTGCAACTGGCGATGAATAATGCTATGTAGTATAATAAATGAAAAGACACTTGTTTTTTGCTTTGTTTTATTTTATATAAGGTGTAACATTAAAATATATTAAAGTGCACATAAACATACACAAAACTCAATTACGGAGGGAGGGAAGTAGTCCTATCATACACTTTATCTCAAGTCTTGATGATTTATTACCCTGATTTATGGCCTGATTTATGGCCGTACAGTCCGTGTAGATTGACAGGTAGTCAGAAGTGTGCATGGTCAGTTGGATTGATTTATGACTATAAGGCCTGTCAGTCAAAGCGGTTGCCATGCCACTGGGTCCTGTGACCCTTGATTGACATGGCAGAGGTGTGTAAATCAAAAGATCAAAGAGATCTCAGATTTGACTTGTGTTGTGTTTATTACTGGATATATGATGGTTGTATCTGTAACCAGAGCAGTGGGGGATTTCTTATGATGGTTGTATCTGTAACCAGAGCTGTGGGGGGTTTCTGTGAAGTTCCTTTCTGGCTTGTTGTTCACACCTAAAGACAGTGGGAGGTGTTTGGGTTCTTCCTGGGAAAAAAAAATGGCTGTGCAAAAGTGAGGGTTTTGACGCCTTGACAGGATCTATATGTTTGATCTATATGGTGTTGATACCTAGGCACCAACAGGCCACATGCTCCCCGTCTACAAACACATTTGAAAAGGAGGACGATGTCTGGTGTCTTTCCAGGTGAGAATTTCAAAGAGTGAGAGAGAAAATTATCTAAATCATCAACTAACCAAGCCGCAGAAGAGATAAATAATTGAATGTTATCTGGAATTAATAAAATCAAACAGGCATTCCTTAATGTTAAGAAAATACTATCCATAATATGTGATGTGTAAAAGGAGTTGAAATCTCACGCTAATTTTAAAACCGACTTTAAACACACACACACACAAATTGGTTTTCCATGTTCTATGAGACATCCCGTAGACGTAATGCTTTTTTAGACTGTACAAATTGTATTTTGCATCACCATACTCCAACCTTACACTTAAACCTACCCCTTACAGAAAATTTCGTTAATTTTAAGATTTTCAAAAACACTTCATTCTGTATGATTTATAAACTTGTTTCCTCACAGGGACAAAAACAATCCCCAAGGATTTTGGATATTGCCATCATTGTTCCCCATAACATGGGGTATACCTGAACCACACAAACACACACACACACACACACACATACACAGTAAAACTGAGTAAACTAAATTTTATTTATGAGCAAATTCGTATTTGTTGTTTTTACTTTGTGTTATGTAAGAAATGTTTTAATTTAATAATCTAACCTGTAGTATGTGTACTGTAAATGAACAAATATACATTTAGCTTAAACTCAGTAAAATAATTACACCTACCATTTTAAACATGTTTAAAAGATTACACATTGTGTGTCACTAAAGCAAGGCACACTGTCTATTGTCTTAAAAAATGTTTAAATAACCTGATGACCAGCATTGTTTCTTTAGATCATTTATACACAAGTGCTTTTTTCGCACGAGTAGAAAACTCTTTGGATGTGTTTGGCAAAAACATCATTTCTACATCTTAAATGCATGACTGAACTTTTCTCATTCGACAGAAATACTATTTTCAAATTATTTACCCGGCCTATAACACTTGGTGTAAATGTTCTTACCTAGAACAGAAAACATACACTTTGACTATTTGACTATTTTGTAGGCATCATGTAATGTTAAATGGTTTACAAAAAAAAAAAAAAATTAGCACCAGCAGCTGTGATTTTCAAAATGAAAGAAATGTACAAGCTAAGGATGTTTCAACTATTATCATCATTTCCTTTTGACTCTGATAAACTGGTAATGAATTTTCTATGCAAGTGACATGATATACAGTTCTCATACTATTTGTGTAGATAGCTGTGCTAAAACATTTATGACTATTTTTGCATGCCAGCAGATTATGTCAAGGGTGTTTCACATCTAAGAATCACAATGTTTTTTAAATGACATTTTTCTTACACCTCAAGATTTAGCCATATCAAGATTTTGGACGGCCGTTCACAATTTGTTTGTTGGACTGTACGTTTTTAGGTGATCTCTGTGTGGTGTCATCATAATAGGAATAAATGAAAATTAAGAAATTAAGTTACAGTTTTTCTCTTCGAGATATTTCTTTTAGTGCAACTTTGTGTCCGTCCAAAAAGTGTGATCACATGAAGCATCGACACAACAAAAAATTAAGTCTAGCTGTTTTACACTTAAAACTATTACAACCTAAACAAATGAAACGGTTCCACTGAAACATGTCCACTCGTTTAAGTTTGAGCATGTTAAAGTTTCCACACTCCTGTGTAGAGATAAATTTTATCCATAACCTTTTGTGTATTCACGTGACCAAATCACTAAGAAAGAGAGTATAGCAAGAAAGCAAATGTTTACAATGCATATAAAATTCAGAATACAATTGTTAAAAAAAATTATGTTGATTTGTAAATGGTATTTTTATTAATCCACTAGATTAAGTCATCTTGTTCAGATAGCAGATGAAACCATTCACATTTTGTTTGTTTGGCCGTTTTTGTTTGAAGACTCCTGTAAGTTCATGCTAACTCTCGCGTGGGAAAGAGAGCAGGGTGAGCACATCCTATTCATTTAAGAAAAAGAATTTGACCGAACTTTTTTATTATTTTGACAAAACACAACAACATTAAAGAATGTTACCCGTTCCTATGGCCATCTTCTTTGACTCAAATGAAGCAACATCTCTGGTGTACGTAAGCATCTACAATGTGTGTGTATGTGCTAAACATCTGTTTCTCCACTTCTGCCAGATTTGTTAGATGGGTGTAAGGGAAACAGGTCAATTTAGCTCAAAGGGAATCATTTAAGATTTTAAAGGGAATTTGAACAGAATCACTGTTTCACGGCTGTTCACGGAGACGCGCCTGCGGTTCAGTGAACGAGCCGTTTAACATCAAATCTGCGCTGGATACTAATATCCAAACTATAGTGAAAACACTATCAATTAGCACAGTAACAAGATCGGCAGTTTAAGACATTAACTTGTAAGCACAAAACACAAGATACTTCTCTTTTCAATATGAATAAGGCTTTATTAGATAAATCTAAGACATATAAACTAATCTAACACATAAACGCACGCACACACACATTCACACAAGTTGCAGGAAGGTCGAAAGTTAGGGAAAGATGAGTTTAAGAGAATGGAAATATGGAATCCCAAGTTAACAGCAATATGTTAAATTGCATAGACATGAACAACCAACAATCACGTAATTAGCGCTCGCATTGAGTTCCTCAATGGGGTTAAAATTATATTAGATACACCAGCACAACAAATATCTGGGAATACGTTGCCTTCGTTTGCTGTGAAAGGGACTCCAGTTGAAAGGGGTATCCCGGTGTCGCTGATTGGCTTGAAGTTCAGTAGTGAAGTGACGTCTTGGGAAGCCCGTGGTTGCTGGGCGTTGGCTGAAAGTGCAGAGTCGTGTTCGCTGGTTGAAGTTGAATGGACGTTACAAAACTTAACTCAGAACACGAAACTCTCAAACGGAAAAGAAAAGAAATAAAGTTTGACGAGACTAGGTTGTTTTCTTTCTCATCGTGGCATAGTAGCAGCAGGCAGGCACGCTGGAACCGCGCTCAATGAACCATGATGACTAACCACATGGCTAGATGCTACAAGCTAAAGCTAGGTAGCAAAGCTACAAGCTAAGAGCAGGCATGACTGATAGCACGAGCAAGGCTGGAACTAAAAGCAGACTAAAAGCCCGCATGACTGATAGCACAAGCAATGCTAGACTAAAAACCGACATGGCTAATAGCAGCAGCTAGACTAGAACTAAAAGCAGACAAAAAGCGTGTCCAAAGTTTTTAAACTTCCTTGTTGGCCACCCCTCAAATGTTGCCTTGACCAATCAGATATGTTCTTGGGGTGGGTATCATAAATCATTTGTTTATCTTACCAAGTATGTGGTTCTTGCCTCACAGGGTCTAATTTTGGACATGATTCCTATAACATGATTATGATATATTTTACAAATAAATGATTGTCAGGACAATATCAAGCAAGAAAATGCGATTATTTCAATCCTAGACATGACTAGGTATCCTATAGTTATCAAAAGACATACACAATAAGTGATTATACATGATAGTCAAATGTGTGGGTTACACGTAAATGAATATGGAGTTAAGCAATGGAATGATTCATTCATAAGTCTTTTTTGAGTTCATTCTGGTCCATATATAATGTATAAAAAGGGTTTCTTTGCCATTCTCTGGCAAAGGACTTTTCTCTGAAGACAAAGGTTTAAAGCCCTTCCCCCTTAGGAATTTCAGTCTGGTTCTTCTGGGTGGGGGGAAGTCAATGCAAGTATTTAACTTGATCTCCTGGGTTTACATGTGATGTCCAGCGTTGCATTCCAATCACGAACAATAAATTTGACAATCTCTTCTTCGAATTAAACTTGTCAATAATTGTTCTATTGGTGTTAATGTTGAAAGCTGTTGTGTGAACAAGTTGGTTGGTTGGTTATCTTGCTTGGTTCTTGTGGCACTAGAACTGATTTATGACTTCCTGAGGAGTTCGGCTCTCGTTTCAATGCACACAGCTCTGATAGACTCTTTGATTTGTCTGATTCGACTCATTTCTGCTACATATATCCCCCTTTCGATCGGCGAGGTGTTTAGGTGAAGACATCGTCGATCGCTGGAGAAACAAAGGCAGAAGAAGCAGACAAACACAGCAAACAGCAAGACAACACCTCCATGACAGTTACTGTACTGGTGCAGGCATCAGGTTATTTAGGTACACGTGGTTAAGTTCAATTAGTCAATGTAGTTTAGCACATTGAGGATAGTTTAGATCGTCTTGGAAATTGTTTTTATTTTGATTCATCAATCAAATTTGTGGTTAACTTTGTTTGGTTCTTCTAGGTTGTCTTACTTTACACATTTACCGTTAGTTTTCTAGTAATTTCATTTTCAATTCAATGAATTGACCTATCATGCATGGAGCTCTCTGGCTTCCATTCAGTTTAGAGTGGCTGGCGGATATTAGGTGTTGCGAGTCAATCCTAATATCAGACCTTCGACCCTCACAGGGTGTCTAGGCATTTCACCTACTCAGGAAAGAGGGGAAGGAGAAGGATAGGTAGAAGAAGAACAAAACAAGGCTGCTGTGGGTTTTCCTAGCATGGGTTACAACTACTATTGAGCTAGGATGTCAGGTGCAGCTAGTGTGTCATGAACCTTAACTTAGTGTCAGGTGTTCTACCTATTGTGAGGATGGCTGCACTTTTCTTCATGGTGGGTATGTGTAACTTTGTTACACTAAAAGTTGGATATTCTACCTGTGGGAAGAATATGTTTGTTGACTGTGTTATCAGTAGATGTGTTTACCTCTGGGTGTAGGTAATGTTGTGTGTTACTGGTGTAGTGCATGTGTGGTCAGATCTGTTCAAGTCTGTGTTGTCTCCCCCTTTTTCTAGCATGTCACTGAAGACTGGCTCTCAGCATCCTTGGCTTGGATGAGGGCGTGTCCATGGTCTAATGAGGGGTCAGTCCAGCAAGGCAGGAAGTTCTTTGGCAGACAGTCGGAGGCAGTTTGGCATGGCTGTGTGAAGCTGAGTTGCAAAACTTGTCTCCTATGTTGCATTCTTCTTGTGATGCCTTCTGGCTGTAGCAGACTTTCTGACCTTCTGTGCTCTGGTGGTTGCTGTTGCACAGACAGGGAATTTGGAACTTGGAGTTGGAGTTCATTTGACAGTTTGTTAGTGACTGAGGTGATGTCCTTTAATACCTCAGATTTTTCATCAACAGTTGGCCGTTAAAGACTTGTTCATTCTGGGTTGTTGTTGAACAGGTGCTTGTCATCTCTGATGCGGTGCACCAGGTGATCACCGGCCTTCCGTTCTGTCGTTGGTCACAGCGAGCATGACTCAACTTTGTGGTCACCTGCATATAAATTGTCTTGAAGGAACTCTCTTAGTTGTTCCATGACTTGTTCCGTGTCTTCTAATGGTAAGCGGTTATGTTCTTGTGAGTACTCAGCACTGTGCATGTCTGAGTGGTGCTGAGGTGGGTTTTCTTGTCGCTTACCCACACGAGTTGCTCTTGGATGAGTCAGGTGATTACCTTTGGATATCTGGTTAGGTTTCCAGATGTTATCCTTTTGGTTTCTTGAGAAGCGTGGCTGGTCCCATGGATTTTTCCAGCAGTTGGGCTGAAAGCGGTCGTGGATATGGGCGTCACGTTCTCTGTGCTCTTGATGGAAGACTCTGGTGTTGTGATGCCACTGGGTGTCGTCCAGTGCAAGGCTTGAGTCTTTGTTGACAGAGTTCAAGAGTGTGGATGTTTTGTTACCTTTCTTTGAGGCCAACTTCTGCTTGTTATAGGCCTTCTGTGTTAGGTCACGCAACTGTTGGATGGTCATGGAGTTCGGACAGGCCATGACACCTAGATGGTGACTGACTCCAGGGTGCAGATTCTTTAGGAAGAGGGTTTTGAAGTTCACATCCTCTTCAAGGTCAGAGTTGTTGTGTGCACCAAAGTAGGATTGTCGGAGTCGGTTGTAGTAAGCTTGTGGAGTCTCTTGACGACCTTGTTTGGTTTCCAAGGCAGTTAACAGTCCATGTTCAGACTCTGGGTCTGTAAACTCTTTAATCAGGACCTCACGAAGTCGCTGGTAGTTTGACTTGGTTTGACTGGGCTGTCGATCTAGAAAGTTTCGTACCTCGGAACTGGACGTGGCTCTAAGGAGGTATAACCAGTCTCTGTCAGTCACATGAGGTCTCACTTCCAGGTGAAATTCGATATCTCGCAGATAAGCTTGGATGTCGGGGCTCTCTGTGGAGTTCGGGTTGAACCTGCTGATGTTTTTAGACAGCTTGTTGAGGTCTTTGATGGTCATCCCGTGTGCAGCTTCAAGGCCTTGGACGGAAGGTTTTCTTTCGTTGGCAGGAAAGGGTTGTGTGGCGAAGGCAGGTGAGGTTTTGGGTTGTGGCCCTTCGCTCCTTTCGTCATATGCCAGTTCTTGGACGTGGGACTCTGCTCTGCTCAGCAGTGATGAGGCTAAGAGATGTTTCTCTTTTCTTGGCTCTAGTTTGTGCTTGTAAGCATTTTGGAGTTCTTTTCTGACCATGTAGAGCTCATCGTTGGTATCATCTAGTTGTTGGGTCAGATTGTCCATTTCAGTTCTGTACCTTTCAAGGTGGTCTTTCAAAGCACTGATTTCAGAATTCTTGTTTCTGATGTCTATCTTGGCTTTCTCTAGTAGCTGTTCGGCATACTGGAGTCTGTTTACCAGGTCTTTCTGAGCAGCCGTTGCATGTTGCTGGTCGAGCTGAGCTGCTGCCAGGGCTGCTTGGAGCTTCATAACTTGTTCTGTTGTATCCTGCTCCCTCTCGCTGGGTGCTTTGAGTTGATCTTGAACTTTCACTTCCAGCTTGTCTATGCGACGTTCAGCACGTGTCAGCTCCTCTTGAAGGTGGGTGATGTGCTTGTTGCTCAGTTTCAGCTGGGTTGTGAAGGCATAGCTTAGTGAGCTCGTGATCTTGACTAGCTCCTCGTGGTTGTTGTTCTGGCTTGAATCTTGTGTCAGGAATCTTCTCAGGATTAGGATTATTATTAAAAATAATAACAGTTCAAATGTCTTTGGAGTGAGGCTGTCTGTTATGCCTCTCAGCCAAATGTTCACATCTTCCCCATGGGCAATGGGGTCTGCAGTCTGCGGCATGTTGGCACGCTGGGGAGAAGAGAGACTGACACAGATCTGTGTGGAGTAAAAGCCTATGTGTGGTGGGACAACTAAGTGTTGTATCAGTGATTGTGAACCACTAGTGAAATGTGGTGATGACTGTGTTGGTCTCAGGGTGTCTAAGTAGACTAGAGATGCGAAGACTTTGTCACTCTAATGAGGAAGAGGAAAAGAGAGACAGAGGTGAAAAACAAATTCAAATGACAAGCAAAATTTCTGTTTTTCAAATGAGGAAAATTATTTTTTCCAATTAAATGTTATCAAAAACGTAAATAATATTATTATATTTCTTGCTTTGGACAAAAGAATACAATAATAATTCTGATATCTCTTTTCTTAGTCTGACAGGATTGACACCGTACACCTTTCAGTTGGACCGCTCACCAGGGAGTCAGCGAAGGCGACAGTTGCTCAACACGTATCTCTATTAAATTGATCTCAACGTTGGATGAGATGCTAAAACTTGGATTGCGTTTCCAAATGTAGGGAGGTTAGGAAGAACAAATGAGAGGATGATTACAATCAAATTCATAAGGATGATTCGTCGTCTTTGGCACGATTGTGTATTTACTTCACTTAGAATTGATTGATGGTTCTTACATGTCCTACAAATGTAAAAAGAGAAGAGGAAAGTAAAGGAGAGAGAGGACGGAGATGGTAAGTCTCAGTAGCGGTTATCTGAACTACAAGGAGAGCGTTGTGTTAGTTGCTGCACAACTTATCAAACAAAATAAACTTTAAGTGAAAGAGAGTTGTCTTTCTAATTTATTTGAACTCGTAGTGAGGGATAACAATGTCTCCTTTTAGGGCTCAGGTTTGTCGTTCCCAGGCTAGGATACACAAAAGAAATGGTAAGAAATAGGAAAATTAAAAATTAATAAATGGGCAAAATATGCAAAAATGAAATTAAAAAGAGGAAATCAATACGTAAAACAATAGTGGTTAAGTGTATAACCAAAACAGGAAGAGGGGTAAAACGCATTCAAATAAGTAAAGGTCTGAATAGCATATATTCAGATGGGTAATAAATAAATTAGGAAGAATAAGTTTACTTTAACTTCCAAAGTTCAAGGCTTATTCATTCCTAAAATAATTAGACCCAAAAGAGAATACTAGAAATAAAAGATCATATGAAATGATCTGAAAGGGAAATTTTAAATGCTTCCAAATAAATTTAATGTTTCAATTAAATTTCAATTTGACAATTAATAATTGTGAGTCAGTATTTCCCTTTCTAGTAAAATGAAAATAAGTGGTTTAGTGAGAAAAGAGAGCGATAAAAAGAAAGAGACTAACAAGTGTTAGTTAAGATGTTTAAAATGGTTAAATCACGTCAGCGTTGCCCAAACACACATTATTCTACCACTGGATGGTAATGCTAACGGCTAACCTTTGAGGCTAGTGGCTTTAGTATAGACTTCAATGTAAATGCAATGGTTTCGTTAGCTTAGCGACACCGCAGAGTTTGTGCGCTGCGCGTGCACAGTTCAGAGTTGCTCCGGAAGTACGTTAGGCTTCCGGGTCACGGTCGTCACTATGGCAACCAAAACACATTCTAGTGGATCAGCACATGAATCGTTGCATTGTTGCAAATACAGTTAAGCATGTTACATGAAATGTCGGCTCATTTCAACACTGTACAAATAACAACACCGCCTTTCAGTTGGTTTTGCGATGTGGCACTTAAACTCTCAGTTTGTATAGAGTTAAATTTATCTTAATTCAAATAGCAGCTTCCTGCTGTAGTTAAGGGAACACAGTTATATCAATCTCAGCAATTTGAATCTCCGTGCCAGTTTTTCTGGACACAAACATAAAAGTTTTCCTTCGCTGTTGGTACACAGTTAAACTTTACTTGATCAAGCTTTTAAAACACTCCCATTCAAATTACTCTCGGACACACGCAGTGTTACGCGAGATTGCATTCACTTTGTGAACGGATACAAATGGGCAAACATTGTTCTCTAATGTTTAACGTTAATTTAGGGGAGTAGAATATCAAATTTGATTCGGCAGTGGAACACGCACTGGCAATCAAACTATATGAAATCTGAATACGGGGACTTTGATAAATAGATTGAGGAACCCGCTCAAAACTATTCTTTATTCACCGATTTATATCCCTTTTGAAACACAGTTTAGCTCCGTTCAGCAAACAGTGACTGAGATAGCGTTTGAGACACTGGAACACGCAGTGAAATCAAATCAGCTATAAAACAAGGCATTACACAAATGAGGAACACGCTCAATTTCTACCTTATTGTACGATCTCAGATGTTTACTTTTAAGTTCACTTACTGCTGTTAACAAAGGGGAGACGGACTCGAGTTAAAGTCTCCTCTAGCTCCTTTCATTCAAGCGGGAGGGCGCGCGCTGCTTACGTCACGCAAACACACACACATACTCAGGTCTCGGAAGCTTTTCATCCGTCATTCCTTTAGCAAAATCAAAGATTAAATAACTTGGTTTATGCTCACAATTTAGGTTAAACTGCCCGCAAGCATTCTCCACCATTATAAATGTAAGGGAAACAGGTCAATTTAGCTCAAAGGGAATCATTTAAGATTTTAAAGGGAATTTGAACAGAATCACTGTTTCACGGCTGTTCACGGAGACGCGCCTGCGGTTCAGTGAACGAGCCGTTTAACATCAAATCTGCGCTGGATACTAATATCCAAACTATAGTGAAAACACTATCAATTAGCACAGTAACAAGATCGGCAGTTTAAGACATTAACTTGTAAGCACAAAACACAAGATACTTCTCTTTTCAATATGAATAAGGCTTTATTAGATAAATCTAAGACATATAAACTAATCTAACACATAAACGCACGCACACACACATTCACACAAGTTGCAGGAAGGTCGAAAGTTAGGGAAAGATGAGTTTAAGAGAATGGAAATATGGAATCCCAAGTTAACAGCAATATGTTAAATTGCATAGACATGAACAACCAACAATCACGTAATTAGCGCTCGCATTGAGTTCCTCAATGGGGTTAAAATTATATTAGATACACCAGCACAACAAATATCTGGGAATACGTTGCCTTCGTTTGCTGTGAAAGGGACTCCAGTTGAAAGGGGTATCCCGGTGTCGCTGATTGGCTTGAAGTTCAGTAGTGAAGTGACGTCTTGGGAAGCCCGTGGTTGCTGGGCGTTGGCTGAAAGTGCAGAGTCGTGTTCGCTGGTTGAAGTTGAATGGACGTTACAAAACTTAACTCAGAACACGAAACTCTCAAACGGAAAAGAAAAGAAATAAAGTTTGACGAGACTAGGTTGTTTTCTTTCTCATCGTGGCATAGTAGCAGCAGGCAGGCACGCTGGAACCGCGCTCAATGAACCATGATGACTAACCACATGGCTAGATGCTACAAGCTAAAGCTAGGTAGCAAAGCTACAAGCTAAGAGCAGGCATGACTGATAGCACGAGCAAGGCTGGAACTAAAAGCAGACTAAAAGCCCGCATGACTGATAGCACAAGCAATGCTAGACTAAAAACCGACATGGCTAATAGCAGCAGCTAGACTAGAACTAAAAGCAGACAAAAAGCGTGTCCAAAGTTTTTAAACTTCCTTGTTGGCCACCCCTCAAATGTTGCCTTGACCAATCAGATATGTTCTTGGGGTGGGTATCATAAATCATTTGTTTATCTTACCAAGTATGTGGTTCTTGCCTCACAGGGTCTAATTTTGGACATGATTCCTATAACATGATTATGATATATTTTACAAATAAATGATTGTCAGGACAATATCAAGCAAGAAAATGCGATTATTTCAATCCTAGACATGACTAGGTATCCTATAGTTATCAAAAGACATACACAATAAGTGATTATACATGATAGTCAAATGTGTGGGTTACACGTAAATGAATATGGAGTTAAGCAATGGAATGATTCATTCATAAGTCTTTTTTGAGTTCATTCTGGTCCATATATAATGTATAAAAAGGATTTCTTTGCCATTCTCTGGCAAAGGACTTTTCTCTGAAGACAAAGGTTTAAAGCCCTTCCCCCTTAGGAATTTCAGTCTGGTTCTTCTGGGTGGGGGGAAGTCAATGCAAGTATTTAACTTGATCTCCTGGGTTTACATGTGATGTCCAGCGTTGCATTCCAATCACGAACAATAAATTTGACAATCTCTTCTTCGAATTAAACTTGTCAATAATTGTTCTATTGGTGTTAATGTTGAAAGCTGTTGTGTGAACAAGTTGGTTGGTTGGTTATCTTGCTTGGTTCTTGTGGCACTAGAACTGATTTATGACTTCCTGAGGAGTTCGGCTCTCGTTTCAATGCACACAGCTCTGATAGACTCTTTGATTTGTCTGATTCGACTCATTTCTGCTACATGGGCTTTTGTTGTAATACAGACACATTTGAGAACTATGATGTTCTCACTTTTGTAATGGTTATAGAAAAATTCAAACATAACTGCTGCATACGGAGCAAAACTGACTAAAAAATCACTGAATTAAAAAATGCAAAAGCGTGTACGGCATTTGGCAAAACAGGATTTTAGCTGTAATGAGCACATAAGACAAAAATTGTCAATGTGTGACTTGTAAATATATTCTATTTTATTTTATTTATTTATTTATTTTTACCAGAGATAGTCGACTGATCTGTTTACATGTTGTTTTGCCGTTTTCTGATGAAGAGTTTTCTCTGACTGTGGTCAAACATACAGTGCCTGTTCATAGGAATTTTTACAGCATAACTACAGCATAAAAATATCGCCCCTACATCTAGAGCTCTTGTTCATATAGCTGATGATGATGTTCACATTTTTATTTGTCGTACTCGTTAGTTTCAACATTTCTACTGGACATTAAAGAGTAGGCCTATGTGTACTCCCTTTATGTCAGAAGCATTTACATCTACTGTGTGCTAAGAATTTTCTGCTTTCTCCACTTTTGGTGGATTTACTAGAGGGACTATGTGACCTTGTTGTAATGTGATTACGTTTAAGATCCATATGATTGCACTAAACCCCCTTGAATAGGTTATAGACATACTCTTTTATACAGGAAATGTTTCCACAACAGAAATATGTATCAGAATAACAAATACCTAATTTGAAAATATGAAATCATCTCTTCTAAACTATTGTGAAAACTTTTAATGTTGATCCGGCCCACCAGCCGTGTATCTTTTTCATTGTTTTTTAGATAAAGACTATTCTCAGAGTTTGGTAAACAGGCAAAAACATGAACAAAATGTAGTACAAGATGATTAAATGATTGTCAAGAGACTGTTTAAACTGAGATTGTGATGCACTTTAGAGCTTTTTCTGGTCTACCAGTGTCACAAAGACACAACATTTTCAATCAACTTGAAAATGAGTCCTGCCATTTTCTGTTCTGACTGTTACACTTAATACAAACCCGTCTATTACACTTAAAGTTAGACATTAAAAGTCATGGATGCCACAGGAACTATTTCCTTTCTCTGTTTCTCTAAACATCACACTAAATAAACCAGAGATCACATGTAGAAAGAATTCATTGAAAGGGGCATGTTTTAGTCCATTTTAGATGGTCTGCACCAACACATGTTTTAGATGTTTTAGGTATTCATCAGACTAACAGGTTTGATTCGGGAAACACACACAACTGGAACTGAGTGTTGTCATGTCTTTATAATTGATCTACTTTTACTTTTAAAACAACACAGTGTGAAATTATGGTCTTCGACAGCATGGGCCCCTGAAATGTTGTAGTATATCTTTGTTTTCACAAAATATCTAAACATTTATCTATCTTAAAATATTAGTTATTACGTGTTTACAAAGTTGTCATGTCCGACGTTTACATTTTTAAGAACATCTGATATAGTTTATCATCTTTTAAAATTTATAACGTATATTTCACCAAACCTTGACGCCTGAAAAACGGGTTTAGCATCAGTCCACATTTCAGTTGTTAGCCAGAAAATGCAAGTGAGCCGAGATTTCATTACTGAGATTACTCTGAACCAAGACTGCTTCTTTTAAATATAACATTAACACATTTTTCATGAGCTCAGACCCATTGTTTCATAAACCACAAAAGATTAAAATGTGATTCAACTTTTTATTTCAACAATAGATTTTTGAATATACATTCATACATCGAAATAGTGAAGAAAATGGTCAAATTGGCATTACTAACAAACAGTAATAATGACATTACAGGTGGTCTAGCCAGAAAAGAAAATCTCTACAGGCCAGCACGTTTTGTTCTAGTATGTAGTTGACGTAAGTTTGAACAATTTCACATGTCATGGAACCATAATTTTTTGAAACCAACAATGTACATAAATCTGTTACATATGTACACAGACAGAGAACCTCTTTAATGTCCATCTCATCGTCACATTCAGACATCACATCCAGAATGTTTCTAGTCGATACACAGACTGATTCTTTACTGGTAATAAACATACTAGTCAAATCAGGCCATGGGTTATTTTTCAGGGTTCTTACAACATTAATTTCATTCTTAAGATTTTTTACACACTTGTTATCCCCGGTACAATCATGATTTGGATTCTCTATGACCGCATGCATCAGTTTGATCATTTGTTCTCGGTAACGCTGTTTAAACATAGTGTCTATGTAGTCTGTTACATGACACGCATCCCCCGGGGTACAGTCGCACTTCAGCTGATCATCCGTAGCGGCGCCAGAACTCCAGTTGCAATCCATCTGCTTTTGCCCAGCGTCAGACATCCTTTTCAGAATTTAATTCAAGAGATAGACTTTGTACCCTAATCAATATACTGTAGAATGCTGTCACCACTTCCCAGAATCTGGACTGACTGTATTAATCCACGACGATCCAGGCCTTGTGCAATTTCAGTTTCAATTTCTGGTTTATGGTTCAGATCCGTCGAAGCCTTATTATTTGAAAAATTAGAGAGTGCATCAGTTTCAGACAAATTTGATTGTTGAAGCTGATTCTGTCAGTCCATGTAGATAATGTTTTGATCAACAAGATGTTGCAGTAGCTCCGTTGACCGTGCTGTAAAACCCCTTGTTCGCAGATCTAGGAAAACCTGTGATAACTGCAGAGTTTATGAGGTCAGCCACTCACAGGGGATGAAGACTAGCCATAGTCACGAGGAAGTAGTGGTGGATCTTCTGTACATTTAAACAAAAAAAAGGGTGGTCTTGTTTCTACGTTTCAAATGTTGCTTGGTTGGTTGTTGAGATGGGGGTGTTGCACTCTAAAAGTGGAGGAGGGTGAAGGGGCCTAATTAGGGATGTGTTTTGACCGGCGAAGCCTAGCTTGTGTCACCAAAGAGAATTCTGTAATTTTCACTGGAAGATATTTTGATTATAGATTACGAGGTTTATTAGGATTTTTGTTAAGACACTTGTTTCAAGTAACGGTAATGTATTGTGGCTTGGGAAAACTTAATCCGGCAGCCATTTATTAAACATAGAGCAAGGAACACATAGAAGGGTGAGTAAACACTGAAAAAGAAACATTACAACATCATTGTTCAGGTTTGTTATACCGAATACACTATTATCTGACTGATCATTCAGTTTTAAAATCAATTTAAATTGACTGAAACAGCTTATCTATCATTGTAAAAATTGTGTTCAACATGGGTATGTCACATTGCTCAAAATATAGTCTCTTTTTGCAGCATTCGTAAGAGTTGACCTCAGGAAGAGGCCAGTCACGATCAGACTCATCAGAGTCAAAGTTTGTTTCGAAGTCCTCCCGACGTTTATTTATCTGCATGAGATAATTCTGGTCATGAAGCATTTTGTTCCAACAGGATGCTATAGATATGTAGTCTGGTGGCTTTCTTGCATAGTACCGCATACCAGGCGTTGTACCATCCCATTGGAAAATGTACCAGATGTTTTCATCCATATTAAAGTTTCTCCAAATTTGATTGTAGAAGTATGCCCAGTCTACGGCGGTCAAAAGCAGGTAGGTGCATTCGGATGTATATTCTTCATAAGATTCCAAAACGTAGAGTTTCACAATCTGCAACTCTTTGTCAAACACAAATCTCCCCACACGATCATAAGACACAGTGAAATCTTGTTTCACAATATCTTCATCTTCAATGAGAACCTTTCTTATGCTCTTCCCTTGATTTTTCCTTGGTGCAAAAGTCAGCTCCTCTCTCATTTCAGCAGAACTTCTTTGCGGTGTGTCACACAAAATTCTTCTAGATGTTTCAGGACTGTTTGGAGCCGCGGCAGTCATTGTAACAGGAGCATGCAGAAAGTCTTCTGTGGTTAACTATATGCCCCTAAACCTTTTTTAAATATCACACTTGGAATGTAGGTAAGAGCCCACAGGTGTGAAACAAACAAGAATGTTACACCTTCAGTAGTCATAAAACATTGGATGCTTTAGCACATTCAGTGAGATTATTTTCTCTTAAACAACGTATGTTTTCCTTGCGACCAAAGCATTCAAATGATCTTTGTAGTAAATCTAAAGCACACTGTTGCAAGGTAGTTTTGTTTACACCTTAAGTTTGTGATGACCACTAATATAATTTAATAATGTACAAATCGGCCGAGAACTATAAATATTATTAATGTGTTAATGTTATATTTAAAAGAAGCAGTCTTGGTTCAGAGTGTTAGATGGATATTTCAAGAAAAAAATATTTGTAAAGATCCTCTATATTCACACACACTCACATTACCCAAAACTGTGTTAAATACTTTAATCGAGCAAATTTAAAGAAATCTGACGTATATAAACACAGTAAAGCAGACAACACAAAGAGCTCGCTAACATTACAGCAGTTCTGTTTGCAAAAAAAAAAAAAAAAATCCAGAGACTGACACACACAAAACTCTTTACAATCATGCATGACAATACAATACGATTGTGATGTTAAAAATGAAACCGTGGTTCAGAACAACACGCACAAATCATGGAAAGATAAAAAGAAAACATTTTAATTCTGCTTCAACTAAGGCTCAAGCTCATTTTTGTTTGGTCTGGTTTCAGAGTTGGACTACTACAGTGAAAAACTTTTTATACAGTACATATCTTCACAATGGAGTAATGTGGTGTTAAACGTGGAACAGTAACAAACACTATTCAACATAAACTAGAACCCCAAAACTCTAATGTAACTGTGAGCTAGTTTCACATCATGTAGATAATCTCAGTAATGAAATCTCGGCTCACTTGCATTTTCTGGCTAACAACTGAAATGTGGACTGATGCTAAACCCGTTTTCAGGCGTCAAGGTTTGGTGAAATATACGTTATAAATTTTAAAAGATGATAAACTATATCAGATGTTCTTAAAAACGTAAACGTCGGACATGACAACTTTGTAAACACGTAATAACTAATATTTTAAGATAGATAAATGTTTAGATATTTTGTGAAAACAAAGATATACTACAACATTTCAGGGGCCCATGCTGTCGAAGACCATAATTTCACACTGTGTTGTTTTAAAAGTAAAAGTAGATCAATTATAAAGACATGACAACACTCAGTTCCAGTTGTGTGTGTTTCCCGAATCAAACCTGTTAGTCTGATGAATACCTAAAACATCTAAAACATGTGTTGGTGCAGACCATCTAAAATGGACTAAAACATGCCCCTTTCAATGAATTCTTTCTACATGTGATCTCTGGTTTATTTAGTGTGATGTTTAGAGAAACAGAGAAAGGAAATAGTTCCTGTGGCATCCATGACTTTTAATGTCTAACTTTAAGTGTAATAGACGGGTTTGTATTAAGTGTAACAGTCAGAACAGAAAATGGCAGGACTCATTTTCAAGTTGATTGAAAATGTTGTGTCTTTGTGACACTGGTAGACCAGAAAAAGCTCTAAAGTGCATCACAATCTCAGTTTAAACAGTCTCTTGACAATCATTTAATCATCTTGTACTACATTTTGTTCATGTTTTTGCCTGTTTACCAAACTCTGAGAATAGTCTTTATCTAAAAAACAATGAAAAAGATACACGGCTGGTGGGCCGGATCAACATTAAAAGTTTTCACAATAGTTTAGAAGAGATGATTTCATATTTTCAAATTAGGTATTTGTTATTCTGATACATATTTCTGTTGTGGAAACATTTCCTGTATAAAAGAGTATGTCTATAACCTATTCAAGGGGGTTTAGTGCAATCATATGGATCTTAAACGTAATCACATTACAACAAGGTCACATAGTCCCTCTAGTAAATCCACCAAAAGTGGAGAAAGCAGAAAATTCTTAGCACACAGTAGATGTTAATGCTTCTGACATAAAGGGAGTACACATAGGCCTACTCTTTAATGTCCAGTAGAAATGTTGAAACTAACGAGTACGACAAATAAAAATGTGAACATCATCATCAGCTATATGAACAAGAGCTCTAGATGTAGGGGCGATATTTTTATGCTGTAGTTATGCTGTAAAAATTCCTATGAACAGCAACTGTATGTTTGACCACAGTCAGAAAAAACTCTTCATCAGAAAACGGCAAAACAACATGTAAACAGATCAGTCGACTATCTCTGGTAAAAATAAATAAATAAATAAAATAAAATAGAATATATTTACAAGTCACACATTGACAATTTTTGTCTTATGTGCTCATTACAGCTAAAATCCTGTTTTGCCAAATGCCGTACACGCTTTTGCATTTTTTAATTCAGTGATTTTTTAGTCAGTTTTGCTCCGTATGCAGCAGTTATGTTTGAATTTTTCTATAACCATTACAAAAGTGAGAACATCATAGTTCTCAAATGTGTCTGTATTACAACAAAAGCCCATCTAACAAATCTGGCAGAAGTGGAGAAACAGATGTTTAGCACATACACACACATTGTAGATGCTTACGTACACCAGAGATGTTGCTTCATTTGAGTCAAAGAAGATGGCCATAGGAACGGGTAACATTCTTTAATGTTGTTGTGTTTTGTCAAAATAATAAAAAAGTTCGGTCAAATTCTTTTTCTTAAATGAATAGGATGTGCTCACCCTGCTCTCTTTCCCACGCGAGAGTTAGCATGAACTTACAGGAGTCTTCAAACAAAAACGGCCAAACAAACAAAATGTGAATGGTTTCATCTGCTATCTGAACAAGATGACTTAATCTAGTGGATTAATAAAAATACCATTTACAAATCAACATAATTTTTTTTAACAATTGTATTCTGAATTTTATATGCATTATAAACATTTGCTTTCTTGCTATACTCTCTTTCTTAGTGATTTGGTCACGTGAATACACAAAAGGTTATGGATAAAATTTATCTCTACACAGGAGTGTGGAAACTTTAACATGCTCAAACTTAAACGAGTGGACATGTTTCAGTTGAACCGTTTCATTTGTTTAGGTTGTAATAGTTTTAAGTGTAAAACAGCTAGACTTAATTTTTTGTTGTGTCGATGCTTCATGTGATCACACTTTTTGGACGGACACAAAGTTGCACTAAAAGAAATATCTCGAAGAGAAAAACTGTAACTTAATTTCTTAATTTTCATTTATTCCTATTATGATGACACCACACAGAGATCACCTAAAAACGTACAGTCCAACAAACAAATTGTGAACGGCCGTCCAAAATCTTGATATGGCTAAATCTTGAGGTGTAAGAAAAATGTCATTTAAAAAACATTGTGATTCTTAGATGTGAAACACCCTTGACATAATCTGCTGGCATGCAAAAATAGTCATAAATGTTTTAGCACAGCTATCTACACAAATAGTATGAGAACTGTATATCGTGTCACTTGCATAGAAAATTCATTACCAGTTTATCAGAGTCAAAAGGAAATGATGATAATAGTTGAAACATCCTTAGCTTGTACATTTCTTTCATTTTGAAAATCACAGCTGCTGGTGCTATTTTTTTTTTTTGTAAACCATTTAACATTACATGATGCCTTCAAAATAGTCAAATAGTCAAAGTGTATGTTTTCTGTTCTAGGTAAGAACATTTACACCAAGTGTTATAGGCCGGGTAAGTAATTTGAAAATAGTATTTCTGTCGAATGAGAAAAGTTCAGTCATGCATTTAAGATGTAGAAATGATGTTTTTGCCAAACACATCCAAAGAGTTTTCTACTCGTGCGAAAAAAGCACTTGTGTGCATAAATGATCTAAAGAAACAATGCTGGTCATCAGGTTATTTAAACATTTTTTAAGACAATAGACAGTGTGCCTTGCTTTAGTGACACACAATGTGTAATCTTTTAAACATGTTTAAAATGGTAGGTGTAATTATTTTACTGAGTTTAAGCTAAATGTATATTTGTTCATTTACAGTACACATACTACAGGTTAGATTATTAAATTAAAACATTTCTTACATAACACAAAGTAAAAACAACAAATACGAATTTGCTCATAAATAAAATTTAGTTTACTCAGTTTTACTGTGTATGTGTGTGTGTGTGTGTGTGTTTGTGTGGTTCAGGTATACCCCATGTTATGGGGAACAATGATGGCAATATCCAAAATCCTTGGGGATTGTTTTTGTCCCTGTGAGGAAACAAGTTTATAAATCATACAGAATGAAGTGTTTTTGAAAATCTTAAAATTAACGAAATTTTCTGTAAGGGGTAGGTTTAAGTGTAAGGTTGGAGTATGGGGATGCAAAATACAATTTGTACAGTCTAAAAAAGCATTACATCTACGGGATGTCTCATAGAACATGGAAAACCAATTTGTGTGTGTGTGTGTTTAAAGTCGGTTTTAAAATTAGCGTGAGATTTCAACTCCTTTTACACATCACATATTATGGATAGTATTTTCTTAACATTAAGGAATGCCTGTTTGATTTTATTAATTCCAGATAACATTCAATTATTTATCTCTTCTGCGGCTTGGTTAGTTGATGATTTAGATAATTTTCTCTCTCACTCTTTGAAATTCTCACCTGGAAAGACACCAGACATCGTCCTCCTTTTCAAATGTGTTTGTAGACGGGGAGCATGTGGCCTGTTGGTGCCTAGGTATCAACACC
The DNA here is from genome assembly GCF_023724105.1 of Carassius gibelio. Taxonomy (NCBI): domain Eukaryota; kingdom Metazoa; phylum Chordata; class Actinopteri; order Cypriniformes; family Cyprinidae; genus Carassius; species Carassius gibelio. The sequence continues at coordinate 29,841,910 of NC_068386.1, read as the reverse complement.
ATATAGATCAAACATATAGATCCTGTCAAGGCGTCAAAACCCTCACTTTTGCACAGCCATTTTTTTTTCCCAGGAAGAACCCAAACACCTCCCACTGTCTTTAGGTGTGAACAACAAGCCAGAAAGGAACTTCACAGAAACCCCCCACAGCTCTGGTTACAGATACAACCATCATAAGAAATCCCCCACTGCTCTGGTTACAGATACAACCATCATATATCCAGTAATAAACACAACACAAGTCAAATCTGAGATCTCTTTGATCTTTTGATTTACACACCTCTGCCATGTAAATCAAGGGTCACAGGACCCAGTGGCATGGCAACCGCTTTGACTGACAGGCCTTATAGTCATAAATCAATCCAACTGACCATGCACACTTCTGACTACCTGTCAATCTACACGGACTGTACGGCCATAAATCAGGCCATAAATCAGGGTAATAAATCATCAAGACTTGAGATAAAGTGTATGATAGGACTACTGAGGGATTCTTCAGACCAATCACAACACTTGTGGTCTGTGTATAATTGACACGATAGATTTTTGGAGAGGTGCATGTCAGCATACAACATAAAGGGAGTGTGTCTACATGTAGGCTATGGCGTAGGTCCAACGCAGAAGTATAAATCAGCCTTTTACATCCATCTAAAGGAATTATTTATTTTTGGAACAGTATTCTAAAGTGAAGACCTCTGTAACCCACTAGTAATAACTCAAGTATTACCAAATCAAGCAAAAGGAATTTCTATCCAGAATCTTACAAAAACCTCAAAAGTAATTTTCAGTAATTACTAGATTAATCCTTGCCAAACCTGTCCTGGAGGACCCCCTCCCCTCCCCAAGTTTTGGGGAGGCTTACCAACTTATTCACTTTTGAATACTGAACCAAGTAATTATTAATTCCTTCTCAAGAAATTTGGTATTACTTGTGTCACTAGTGTCGGAAGTTCTAAGCGGTCATGCATTATAGTTTTTTTTCCCTTCTTGTTTTCTCGTTATAACTAATTAATTTTCTCTTTATCTCGACATAATGAAAGTTTGTTTTTCGTTACAACAACATGACAGTTTTATTGTTGCTATAGTAACAAACTCAACTTTGACAGGCATCTGATGGACAACCATGCAGGCGCTCTTACAGTAGCCTATATCTCAGCAAATTTTGCGTTACCTAGATAATAACGTCTACAATACTGTACATAAATAAAGGCTGATCAATCATTGTTGATTTTTCCAGAGACAGTACACCAAACGTTTTGTTTTTGTAATTAACATGTTTAAATGGCAACACTGCGAAACACAGGTGGAGCGCCTTCAGAAGGATGCAGAACTATTCTTTTAGGTCTTTTAGAGCTGCTTGGATTAAACTCACTTTTCATTTTCCCCTTATTTTAAATAAAATTATATATAATTTTTAATTTTTTTAATAGTCATTATATGCTGTGACAGATATCATGTGTGTTACAAGCTTCTATTTGCAAAGAGCGTTCATGTGCAGTGTATGTGCAGAAAAAAACGATTACAACACTATAGAACAAAACTGAATTAAATTAGCCTATGCACTTTACATATACATCATATTTCTTATCAATATGGTTCACAATAAAGATTAATAATAAGGAAAAGAAGCACATTACAAATAGCCTATCATTAAATCCGTCAACCTTGGTTTTGATAAGCAGTTTATTTTGACACAGAATGTGTTGGTGAAACTCATGCATCTAGCAAGAACTTAATACACAAAATAATCATATTGATTCAAGCATTTAACATTTATGAATTCATTAAATGTCAGTATTGAATAAGACTGCACAAATTATAGCGATCACGAAGAAGACACACGTACAGTAAAGTGCAGGGGCGTAGCCATCTTTTCAGAAGTGAGGGGGACAGAAATTACACACACACACACACACACACACACATATATATTGCTGCCATTACAATATAATATAAAACATTAAAGCTGCAAGCAGCGATGAACGGGCCCTCGCACACGGGCTCACCAGCAGCGAGTGGCTTTAGTAAATAGGTGAACGGTGAGAAACATGCATTTAAACTCATAAATATAAGTGGAATATATCAAAGTTTACTCCATATTTGTGCCAATCTTTCTGTTGCCAGCAGGTGGTGCTCTCATTATATTGGACTATTGGCCTTCAGATATGTTCAGGGCAGGACTCTTATCGAACATGTGAAGTTTGGGGAAGATAGAACAAATTATGCCTGAGTTACAACAACTTTTCTTGCTGTGGCGAGACATCAAAATTTGTCATGACGCCATGGACATGCCCTTTAACAAAAACTCAAGATCTCCACAAGTTAACATTGCACAGGCCTTTAGATTAGACTGACTACAAAAAATACATTAATCTCAAAAAAATTCTAGGAGTAGTTTGTCACAGCATACAACATGTCACTTCCTGTTGCCAGCAGGTTGGCGCTATGACTATAAACGAATATGGGCATGTAGATCTGTTAAGGGCAGAAGTCTTATCTAACATGTGAAGTTTGGGGTAGATTGGACATTGTAAGTCTGAGTAACAGCAACTTCCTTTTTCATGGCGAAACATCGAAATTTGTCAGGCCGCCATGGACAAGCCCTTTAACGAAACCTCAAAATCTTCGCAATTTAACATCGCAAATGCCTTTAGATTTAACTGACCAAGTTTGGTGTTGATCTGCATATATCTCTAGGAGTAGTTTGTTAAAGTACAATTATGCAGAGAAAATTCTAAATAACGACTTCCTGATGGGATTCGGATTTCGTAACATGGGACTTTTTTGTAGGTATTGGTGTGTTACATGTGTGTACCGATTTTTATACATGTACGTGAAAGATAGCTCGAGGCGCACTCCATTTAATGTGCATGTGCACTCCGTTGAAAGTTTATAGGTGGCGCTATCAAGCCATTTTGACACACCCAATGGAATATTGGCCTTCAGATCTGTTCAGGCCAGGACCCTTATCACACATGTGAAGTTTGGGCAAGATCGGACACTTTATGCCTGAGTTATAACATCTTTTATTCCCATGACGAGACATCGAACTTTGTCACGGCGCCATGGACACGCCCTTTAACAAAAACTCAAGATCTTCACAACTAAACATCACACAGGTCTTTAGATTAGACTGACCACAAAAAAGACATTGATGTCATAAAATTTGTAGAAATAGTCTGTCACAGTGTAAAATATGTCACTTCCTGTTGCCAATAGGTGGCGCTATGACTATAACTGAATATGGGCATGTAGATCTGTTCAGGTCAGGAGTCTCATCCAACATGTGAAGTTTGGGGCAGATTGGACATTGTATGTCTGAGTTACAGCAACTTCCTTTTTCATGGCGAAACATCGAAATTTGTCAGGCCGCCATGGACCCGCCCTTTAACGAAACCTCAAGTCCTTCGCAATTTAACATCGCAAATGGCTTTAGATTACACTGACCAAGTTTGGTGTTGATCTGAATAAATCTCTAGGAGGAGTTTGTTAAAGTTCAACCCCTGAAAATGGCAAAAACAACACCAATTTTGCAGGGAAAATTCAAAATAACCGACTTCCTGTTGGGATTCGGATTTCGTACCAAGATACTTTTTTGTAGATTTTGGTGTGTTACATGTGTGTACCAATTTTTGTACATGTACGTGAAACATAGCTCGAGGCACACTCCGTTGAAAGTGTATAGGTGGCGCTATCGAGCCATTCTGCCACACCCGGTGGAATATTGGCCTGCAGATCTGTTCAGGTCAGGACTCTTATCACACATGTGAAGTATGGGGAAGATCGGACATTTTATAACATCTTTTATTCCCATTGCGAGACATCGAACTTCGTCGCGGCGCCATGAACAAGCCTTTTAATGAAAACTCAAGATCTTCACAACTGAACATCACACAGGCCTTTAGATTAGACTGACCACAAAAAAGACATTGATGTCATAAAATTTCTAGGAGTAGTTCGTCGCAGCGTAAAATATGTCACTTCCTGTTGCCAATAGGTGGCGCTATGACTATAACTGAATATGGGCATGTCAATCTGTTCAGCTTCGGAGTCTCATCAAACATGTGAAGTTTGGGGCAGATTGGACATTGTATGTGTGAATTATAGCAACTTCATTTTTCATGGCGAATCATCGAAATTCGCCAGGCCGCCACGGACACGCCCTTCAACGAAAACTCAAGATCTTCGCAATTTAACATCGCAAAGGCCTTTAGATTAGGCATACCAAATTTGGTGTTGATTTGAAGAACTCTCTAGGAGGAGTTCGTTAAAATACAACACATGGAAATGACCAAAATTACACAAAATATGCTCATAATATTAAAAATAACTGACTTCCTGTTGGGTTTAGAATTTCGCTACAAGAGTCTTTTTTGTAGGTATTGGTGTGTTACATATGTGTGCCAATTTTCGTGCATGTACGTGAAACATAGCTGGAAGGCTGTTGATTTTCTTGGTATAGGTGGCGCTGTCGAGCCATTTTGCCACACCCTCTTCTGAATCCTATATCAGACGAAAATTTTCACCAGGTTTGACGCGTGTGCAGTTTCATGACTTTTTGAGCATGTTAAAGCCCTCAAAAATGCGATTCATTCGGGAGAAGAAGAAGAAGAAGAAGAAGAAGAAGAAGAAGAAGAAGAAGAAGAAGAATAAAAAATTAAAGCTGCAAGCAGCGATGAACGGGCCCTCGCACCCGGGATAACCGGTAGCGAGTGGCTTTAGTTAATAGGTCAACGGTGAGAAATATGCGTTTAAACTCATAAATATAAGTAGAATATATCAATGTTTATTCCATATATGTGCCAATCTTCCTGTTGCCAGCAGGTGGCGCTATCATTATAATGGAATATTGGCCTTCAGTTGTGTTCAGGGCAGGACCCTTATCACACAAGTGAAGTTTGGGCAAGATCGGACATTTTATGCCTGAGTTAACTTATAACAACATCCTATTTCATGGCGAAACATCGAAATTTGTCAGGCCGCCATGGACACGCCCTTTAACGAAACCTCAAGATCTTTGCAATTTAAGATCGCAAAATCCTTTAGATTACACTGACCAAGTTTGGTGTTGATCTGAATAAATCTCTAGGAGGAGTTTGTTAAAGTACGACCCCTGAAAATGGCCAAAACAACACTAATTTTGCAGAGAAAATTCTAAATAACTGACTTCCTGTTGGGATTCGGATTTCATACCAAGAGACTTTTTCGTAGATATTGGTGAGTTACATGTGTGTACCGATTTTTGTACGTGAAACATAGCTCGAGGCGCACTCCGTTTAAAGTGTATACGCACTCCGTTGAAAGTGTATAGGTGGTGCTATCGAGCCATTTTGGCACACCCAATGGAATATTGGCCTTCAGATCTGTTTAGGCCAGGACCCTTATCACACAAGTGAAGTTTGGGCAAGATCGGACATTATATGCCTGAGTTATAACATCTTTTATTCCCATGGCGAGACATCGAACTTCATCACGGCGCCATGGACACACCTTTTAACAAAAACTCAATATCTTCACAACTAAACATCACACAGGTCTTTAGATTAGACTGACCACAAAAAATACTTTAATCTCAAAAAAATTCTAGGAGTAGTTTGTCGCAGCCTAAAACATGTCACTTCCTGTTGCCAGCAGGTGGCGCTATGACTATAACTGAAAATGGGCATGTAGATCTGTTAAGGGCAGAAGTCTTATCTAACATGTGAAGTTTGGGGCAGATTGGACATTGTATGTCTGAGTTACAGCAACTTCCTTTTTCATGGCGAAACATCGAAATTTGGCAGGCCGCCATGGACACACCCTTTAACGAAACCTCAAGATCTTCGCAATTTAACATCACAAAGGCCTTTAGATTACACTGACCAAGTTTGGTGTTGATCTGAATAAATCTCTAGGAGGAGTTCGTTAAAGTACAACCCCTGAAAATGGCAAAAACAACGCCAATTTTGCAGAGAAAATTCTAAATAACCGACTTCCTGTTGGGATTCGGATTTCGTACCAAGATACTTTTTTGTAGGTATTGGTGTGTTACATGTGTGTACCGATTTTTGTACATGTACGTGAAACATAGCTCGAGGCACACTCCGTTGAAAGTGTATAGGTGGCGCTATCGAGCCATTTTGCCACACCCGATGGAATATTGGCCTTCAGATGTGTTCAGGCCAGGACTCTTATCATACATGTGAAGTTTGGGGATGATCGGACATTTTATGCCTGAGTTATAACATCTTTTATTCCCATGGCGAGACATCGAACTTTGCCATGGTGCGTGGACACGCCTTTTAATGAAAACTCAAGATCTTCACAACTGAACATCGCACAGGCCTTTAGATTAGACTGACCACAAAAAAGACATTGATGTCAAAATATTTCTAGGAGTAGTTCATCACAGCGTAAAATATGTCACTTCCTGTTACCAATAGGTGGCCCTATGACTATAACTGAATATGGGCATGTCAATCTGTTCAGGTTTGGAGTCACATCAAACATGTGAAGTTTGGGGCTGATTGGACATTGTATGTCTGAGTTATAGCTACTTCATTTTTCATGGCGAATCATCGAAATTCGCCAGGCCGCCACGGACACGCCCTTCAACGAAAACTCAAGATCTTCGCAATTTAACATCTCAATGGCCTTTAGATTAGGCATACCAAATTTGGTGTTGATCTGAATTAATCTCTAGGAGTAGTTCGTTAAAATACAATGCATGGAAATGGCAAAAATGACAAAAAATTTGCTCATAATATTAAAAATAACCAACTTCCTGTTGGGTTTAGAATTTTGCTCCAAGAGTCTTTTTTGTAGGTCTTGGTGTCTTACATGTGTTTACCGATTTTCAGACATGTGCGTGAAACGTAGCTCGAGGCGCACACCGCTGAACGTGTATAGGTGGCGCTATCGAGCCATTTTGCCACGCCCACTTCTGAAACCCATATCAGACGTAAATTTTCGCCAGTTCGGAGGTGTGTGCAAATTTTCCTGACTTTTTGAGTATGTTTAGGCCTTCAAAAACACGATTCATTGGGGAGAATAATAATAATAATAATAAATATAGCTGCAAGCAGCGATGGCGGGCTCAAGCCTACAATGCCATCGCCACCCCGGTGGCATCAGGTAAACTGTGCCCAGTGGGCACATGCATTCACAATATCCCTCTGGCAGTGAGGTTTTAAAGGATACGGCAGTTAAAGGGTTAATCAGAATCATCAAGACTTTAAAATCACATTCACAGAACAATATATATAACTTTAGTGACACTTTACAATAATATTTCATTTCTAAACATTATGTTAACATGAACAATATTTATATAGCATTCATTCATGTCAGTTAATATTCCAAACTTAAACATTAAAACATTGTTTTATTGTGATTTTTTTCCAAGCACATTTTACCAATTCCAAACCATATCAATCTTAATAACTACCATTATTTTTTATTTAATCATTTATGAGTGCTATACAATAGTCCAGGAAAGCTGGAAGAGAAAAACTCCTTATATTCATGCGTGCAGAATTATTGGGCATGTTTTCTTTTACAGATGAAATGCGCTAAAAAAGAGTTTTAACTCAAACTGTAAAGCCCATGAGAAATATCAAACACAAATGCAATACAGAAATTGATAAGTTAAGACTTGGCCATTGTACAAAAAATGCTGACTGGGTCATGAGGTCAGAAAAGAAGAAGAAAAAAAACAGGTCAAGAAGAACTGACAAAAAGAATTGCAAAATAATTAGGAATTAATGTGAAGATTAATTTTTAGTCAATTCTGCAAGACAGACTTTCAGGAAAGGAGGTGGAATAAAAAAGAGCTCCTAAATCTTAATCCCGGATTCTGGAAGATATATTCCTCAAACCATCGAACAAGAGGAGGTGGTGCTGGTCCTTCACGAGTCACTGTAATCTGTTCATAAAGCTTATATATAAAGTCTTAATATATATTATTTCATAATACTTCATGGTATTCTAATTAAATATTTTTTTTGAATCTTAGATCTCTCAGAACCTGACACAGAGTAATTCTGGAGACTCCAGGAAAGTGGCAGTTCTGTAAAATGTTGGCGCTGGAGACTAAATGCTCCCTGATAGTTTCACACCTAATTCACTTACACACACACATTACCCACAGTGACAGAGGGACAGAGTTACATCAGATGTTTGATAGTTTTTTAATTTTCTATCATCCATATAGTGTTGTATAGTCATGAAACTATGCATATTTCATCAGAATGACTTGTCTTCTATGTGTACATTTTTTTGAAGTGTTTAGAAGCTGCACTTTAAAAAAATAAAAGACATTTACTGGTTACGTTTTTACTGTTATTTCAATAAATCACCACGACAAAACCATTCAAGCTATCCAAAATTCATTCACACCTGTTCTGTAAGATACATTATTTAAACAGTGGTAAAAGAGGATGTGGGGCTGAACCTTCAAGAGTCACTCAAAACTTATCTGTCCATAAAGCCTATAAAGAATTATTTCTTAATATACAGTTCACAATACGTCAGCTTGTTATTCTAATTAAGTGAGGGTCATTTTATCAGTAAATACATAAAATTCATATTATTTTTCTTTGAAAGATTTCTATAAATGATTTAAATCATACTCGTTTCTACAATAATTATTTAAAAGTAATCCTATAGCTCCATCTGGTGGCCATTATTGGTACTAAGAATTGCAAGCTTGATTTATAAGTTATGATAGTTTTAATTTTATGCTGGCTCTTGAAAATGATAAAGCTATGAAACTTACTGTGCTTCCTTCAAATGATGACTTCTACATATATAAAAAATTATGAAGAGTTGAAATGAAAAATTTTAAAGATATCGTAAAATAACTATTGTATTTTTTTATATTACTTTAATAAATCGCTATGGCCACACCATTTAAGGTATCCTAAACCCATTCGCAATTTAACATCTTCAGTATATTAGCATCATGTTGAAAAAGTTTGGTGTGAACTACTTATGTCTTCTCGGAGGAGTATGAATTCATTTTTACATGCTGATTTTATCATAAATCCACAATAAAATTTCTGAGTTCTGTATCAATCTGTGTTGGTGTTTGTTTATTTTTATTTTTTTTATTTTTCATAGGAAGATAACTGACCCTTTACTCTCCTTTTTAATAAATGTGCTTATAAACCAAGAACAAGCTATTTATAGCTGTATTTATAAACTGCTTACTACTGACTATTAATATTGGGACAAGGCTTTATAAAGCATAAACTGACTATTTACTAATGAGTGCAGTTATTATAAAGTGTTACCAATGCATTTACTAATGTTAACAAATTAGACATTATTTTACAGTGTTATTAAATCCTTTAATGACTTATAAGCATTTGTGAAAGAAGCTTAGTCTTGATCTGTGAACTGAATAGTTTTACTGTTACATCCATGAGATTTTAAAAATGTAGATACATGTCATGTCACAGGATGGAATAGGTCAGTATCAAATGAGTTGAAATTATTATTTGCAGCACAAATAAGTATTTTTAGAATTTTGTTTTTAATTCCTGAAACTGTCAGAAAAGGATAAGGCCTAAGAGATTTCTTAAGCTGTAATGAAAACAGCAATGTTAGCAACAGCAACAAAAAATAACAATTTAAAATAAAAAAAATTTCTGGTGATTAAAGAGATGATTAAGTCTCTCTCTCTCTCTTTCTCTCTCTCATTGTGTCTGCCACTCAGCTCATGCCCATCCCCCACTCACACCCACACACTCACACACACACATGCACTCAGTCAGCACACATACATTGCTCAAACAGAGGGACAGAGTGAGTTGAGATGTCTGACAGTTTTTTAATTTTCTTTTAATCATACAGTGTTGTAAAGTCATGAAACTATGCATATGTCCTCAGAATGATTTGATCTCTGTATGAAATTTTTTTTAAGTGTTTGGAAGCTTATTTTTGGAAATACAAGACAATTAATGATTCCCTTTTTACTGTCATTTCAAAAAATCACCACGACAAAACGGTTCAAGCTAACCAAAATCCGTTCGCAATTTAAGTTCCTCAATGTTTTTTCAACATGTAGACAAAGTTTGGTGAGTATAGTGAACATTTCCTCTGAGGAGAATGCATTAAATCATAGCTCAATTTAAATATTCAAATCAAAATAGCCGACTTCCTGTTGGTCGTGGCTGATGACTGTGAATTAGAAAGTTGTCCGTCTTGATAAAAACAATTTATGTACCAAGTTTGGTGTCTGTAGCTAAAACTAAACCCCCCACTTTTGACAAAAGGTGGCGCTATAGCGTGCCTCCTTCACGCCCTTTTAAAAGCTTTTGCCATTGTCTAGCTATCACTAATACTGATATGTGTTTTGAGTTTCATGTAAATCTGAGGTTGTTGTCTGCCTCAAACTCATCATAACAGAACATTCAAGTTTGACACGTTGCCATGGCAACGCCATATTAGATATCAATATGCCCACAACAGATTTACATCGGCCGTGTTTTGTCATTATTCTGATGAAGTTTTAAGTAAATCGAGTAAAAATAAGATGCTGAATTCAAAGCATTTTGAAAATGACTCACTTCCTGCTGCCAGTTGGTGGCGATATAACGTTGACTCTTAATAGTCACATATATATGATCGGTATCATACAACGAACAAACCAATGAAGTTTGATCAAATTCAGGAAATGTATGTGGATGTTATTAGACATTTTCTGTTTCACATTTCTCCTCATAATTTCCACGCCTCGCTACGGGCAAACCGTTCGAGATATCAAAAATCCCCTCGCAATTTTTCATCCCCAATGTCTTGAGATCATGTTCACCGAGTTTCGTGGCGAACGGGTTGAAAACCTCAGAGGAGTATTTCAAATTCCAGAGCATGCTTTTTTTAAACAGCCCTGAATAACTGACTTCCTGTTGGGCGGAGCCTATGACATAAAGTGTGAAAGTTGTTCGGCTCAATGAGATCTATAAGTGTACCGAGTTTCATATAAATACATGCAAGTCTGTGTGAGCTATGGTTCAAGATTTCTGAAGGTGTTCCAGGGGGCGCTGTAGAGTCCCTGTGCCACGCCTTGGTCCCAGCCTCTGCGGCGTCCTGATGGCCGCAGATTCCAATGTGTGTGCCAATTTTCAAGAGTTTTTGAGCATGTTAAGGCCCCTAAAAACCCCCGGAAGGTTTAATAAAAAATAAAAAAAATAATAAATATAGCTGCAAGCAGCGATGTCGGGCTCAAGCCGTCAGTGCAACGCCACCCCGGTGGCATCGGGAAAACTGTGCCCAGCGGGCATAAGCATTTACAGTAACCCTCTGACAATCAAGTTTAAAGGGATGCGGCAGTTAAAGGGTTAATCCGACCAATCTAGACTTTGAAATCACATACACAGAACAATATATAGAACTTTAGTAACACCTTATTTTTATATTTATTTAAAGATGTATTACTGCTTAATAATGACTATTATTAAGGGAAAAGGCTTTATAATCATGAACTATTTACTAATGCTTAGCTAATGAGTGCAGTTATTATAAAGTGTTACCAATGCATTTACTAATGTTAACAAATTAGACATTATTTTACAGTGTTACCAAATCCTTAAATAATTTATTAGTGTTTTGTAATGATTTTAATGACCTATAAGCATTTGTGAAATAGTTTTGCTTGCATTGCAGCTTTATCTGTCAGTTGAAGAGTTTTACTGTTACATCCATGAGATTAATAAATGTCATGTCACGTCACAGGTTGTCATAGGTCAGTATCAAATGAGTTTGAAATTATTATTTGCAGCACAAATAAGGATTCTTAGGATGTTTTTAAATCCCTAAAACTGTCAGAAAAGGATAAGGCCTAAGAGATTTCTTAACCTGTAATGAAAGGAAAAAAACGCCACCATTAGCAACAACAAAAACAATAACAATTTAAAATACAGATTTTTTTTCCTGATTATTAAAGGGATGATTAGGTCTCTCTCTCTCTCTCTCTCTCTCTCTCTCTGCCAGACAGCACCTCCCTACAGTCCACACACACTGTCAGTCACCAAAAATTCACAGTCACCAACCCCCTCACACTCCCCCTCCCTCTCCCCCTCCCTTTCCTCACACAGAGTGGCCAGAGTGAGATCATGTCAGTTGAGAAGTCTGACAGTTTTCACATTTTCTTTTATCCATACAGTGTTGTAAAGTCGTGAAACTATGCATATTTCCTCAGAATGACTTGTCTTCTATGTGTACATTTTTTTGAAGTGTTTAGAAGCTGCACTTTAAAACAATAAAAGACATTTACTGGTTCCTTTTTTACTGTTATTTCAAAAAATCACCACGACAAAACCATTTAAGCTATCCAAATTCATTCGCAACTGTTCTGTAAGATAAATTCTTTAAACAGTGGTAAAAGAGGATGTGGTGCTGATCCTTCAAGAGTCACTCAAAACTTATCTGTCCATAAAGCCTATTAAGAATTATACTTAATATACAGTATTTCACAATACTTCAGCATGTTATTCTAATTAAGTGAGGGTCATTTTATCAGTAAAATACATAAAATACATATTTTTCTTTGAAAGATCTCTATAAATGATTTAAATCATACTCGTTTCTACAATAATTATTTTAAAGTAATCCTATATCTCCATCTAGTGGCCATTATTGGTACTAAGAATTGCGAGCTTGATTTATAAGTTATGATAGTTTTAATTTTATGCTGGCTCCTGAACATAATAAAGCTATGAAACTTATTGTGCTTCCTTCAAATGATGACTTCTACTTATATAAAAAAATATGAAGAGTTGGAATGAAAAATTGTAAAGATATAGTAAAATAACTATTGTATTTTTTTACGTTACTTTAATAAATCGCTATGGCCACAACATTTAAGGTATCCTAAACCCATTCACAATTTAACATCTTCAGTATATTGGCATCATGTTGAAAAAGTTTGGTGTGAACTACTCTTCTTGGAGGAGTATGAATTCATTTACAGTCTGATTTTATCATAATTCCACAATAACATTTCTGAGTTCTGTATCAATCAGTGTTGTTGTTTGTTTATTTTTATTTTTTTATTTTTCATAGGAAGATAACTGACCCTTTACTCTCCTTTTTAACAAACCAAGGACAAGCTATTTATAGCTGTATTTATAAACTGCTTACTACTGACTATTAATATTGGGACAAGGCTTTATAAAGCATGAACTGACTATTTACTAATGAGTGCAGTTATTATAAAGTGTTACCAATGCATTTACTAATGTTAACAAATTAGACATTATTTTACAGTGTTATTAAATCCTTTAATGACTTATAAGCATTTGTGAAAGCATCTTAGTCTTGTTACATGTACTGTTACATCCATGAGATTTTAAAAATGTAGATACATGTCATGTTACAGGATGGAATAGGTCAGTATCAAATGAGTTGAAATTATTATTTGCAGCACAAATAAGTATTTTTAGAATTTTGTTTTTAATTCCTGAAACTGTCAGAAAAGGAGAAGGCCTAAGAGATTTCTTAAGCTGTAATGAAAACAGCAATGTTAGCAACAACAACAAAAAATAACAATTTAAAATACTTTTTTTTTCTGGTGATTAAAGAGATGATTAAGTCTCTCTCTCTCTCTTTCTCTCTCTCATTGTGTCTGCCACTCAGCTCATGCCCATCCCCCACTCACACACACACACACTCAGTCAGCACACATACATTCCTCAAACAGAGGGACAGAGTGAGTTGAGATGTCTGACAGTTTTTTTATTTTCTTTTAATCATACAGTGTTGTAAAGTCATGAAACTATGCATATATCCTCAGAATGATTTGATCTCTGTATGATTTATTTTTTTTAAGTGTTTGGAAGCTGCAATTTAAAAATACAAGACAATTAATGATTCCCTTTTTACTGTCATTTCAAAAAATCACCACGACAAAACCGTTCCAGCTAACCAAAATCTGTTCGCAATTTAAGTTCCTCGATGTTTTTTCTTCATGTAGACCTAGTTTGGTGTGTATAGTGTACTTCCCCTGTGAGGAGTATTCATTAATTCACAACTGTAAAATCTCAAAAATACACATTCAAATCAAAATAGCCGACTTCCTGTTGATCGTAGCTTATGACTGTGAATTAGAAAGTTGTCCGTCTTGATAAGAACAATTTATGTACCAAGTTTGGTGTCTGTAGCTAAAACTAACCCCCCCACTTTTGACAAAAGGTGGCGCTATAGAGTGCCTCATTCACGCCCTTTTAAAAGCTTTTGCCATTGTCTAGCTATCACTAATACTGATATGTGTTTTGAGTTTCATGTAAATCTGAGCTTGTTGTCTGCCTCAAACTCACCATAACAGAACATTCAAGTTTGACACGTTGCCATGGCAACACTATATCAGATATCAATATCCCCACAACAGATTTTCATCGGCCGTGTTTTGTCATTATTCTGATGAAGTTTTAAGTAAATAGAGTAAAAATAAGATGCTGAATTCAAAGCATTTGGAAAATGACACACTTCCTGCTGCCAGTTGGTGGCGCTATAACGTTGACTCTTAATAGTCACATATATACAATCGTTATCATACAACGAACAAACCCATGAAGTTTGATCAAATTCAGGAAATGTATGTGGATGTTATTAGACATTTCCTGTTTCTCATTTCTCGCCATAAGTTCCACGCCTCGCCACGGGCAAACCGTTCGAGATATCAAAAATCCCCTCGCAATTTTTCATCCTCAATGTCTTGAGATCATGTTCACCGAGTTTCGTGGCGAACGGGTTGAAAACCTCAGAGGAGTATTTCAAATTCCAGAGCATGCTTTTTTTAAACAGCCCTGAATAGCTGATTTCCTGTTGGGCGGAGCCTATGACATAAAGTGTGAAAGTTGTTCGGCTCAATGAGATCTATAAGTGTACTGAGTTTCATATAAATACATGCAAGTGTGTGTGAGCTATGGTTCAAGATTTCTGACTGTGTTCCAGGGGGCGCTGTAGAGCCCCTGTGCCACGCCCGGGTCCCAGCCTCTGCGGCGTCCTGATGGCCGCAGATTCCAATGTGTGTGCCAATTTTCAAGAGTTTTTGAGCATGTTAAGGCCCCCAAAAACCCCCGGAAGGTTTAATAAAAAATAAAAATAATAATAATAATAACAAGAATAATCCTTAGAAGAACAATAGGGCTCTTCGCCCCTTCGGGCTTGAGCCCTAATAAGAAGAATAAACCTTAGAAGAACAATAGGGCTCTTCGCCCCTTCGGGCTTGAGCCCTAAATACAGCTGCAAGCAGCGATGGCGGGCTCAAGCCGTCAGTGCAACGCCACCCCGGTGGCATCGGGAAAACTGTGCCCAGCGGGCATAAGCATTTACAGTAACCCTCTGGCAATCAAGTTTTAAGGGAGACGGCAGTTAAAGGGTTAATCCGACCCATCTAGACTTTGAAATCACACACACAGAACAATATATATAACTTTAGTAACACTTTATTTTAATATATACAAAAAATGTATAAGGTGTGCATTGTAGCTGACACCTAAATTAACACATTAAAATTGTTTTATGACTGCAAGTCTTTCTCCTCAAATGCTATTGAGCTTCAAATTTGCTTTTGAGTCCATGTGAAAAAGTAGCATAATTTACATATGACTTACAGTTTGTTTTAATAAACATCAAACATTTTATTTTATTGTGCATTATAGCTGTCACGTAGATGAACAATTACAGTTGTTTTTATGACTGTAAGTCATACTCTTCAAATGCTACTGATGTTAGAAAAGTGTATAACAAGATCACATATAACTTTAGAGACGGTCCCTAAATTTGAGACTCTCGAATGTCCAATGTCAAGCCAAATTTATGCCTGTTTTTTTTTTTTTTTTTTTTTCTTTCTCAAATTTTCTTTTCTCTGTGCCTGATTGCTTATGTCCTTTACCCGGGCTGATGTCCATCCAAAATTCAAAAATTGAGCCGCAAACATGAGGTGCGAGTGATCGTGAGCACGGATGGGAGAATGGTGAATGTTTTTTTTTTTTTAGCAACTGGGATGGTGTCCCCTCTGGAAGTTGGTGCCCTATGAAGACTGCATACTCTGCATATAGGGAGTCGCGGTACTATCTGGAAGATATATTCCTCAAACCGTCGTTCAAGAGGAGGGGATGCTAGTCCTTCAAGAATCACTCAAAATATTCCGTTCATAAAGCCAATATATAAATTCTTAATATATAGTATTCCACAGTACATCATGTTATTCTAATTAAGTCCTTTTTTTTGGGGATCTTTTACATCTCTCAGAACCTGACACATTGTAATTCTGAGAGTCCAGGAAAGTTGCAGTTCCGGAAAATGGTGGCACTCTAGACTAAATGCTCCATTATAGTGTCACACCTAATTCTTAACTTTAATTCTTTTGCAATTTAGGTGTTTCTGTTCTTCTCCATCTGTTTTTTTTTCTTTCTGACCCTTCTGACCCAGTAAGCATTTTGCTGTCCAGTGGTCATGTCTTTACTTTGTAAATACTGTGGTGATCTAATTTTGAATATTTCTCATGAGGATCTAATAATTTTTTTTTTTTCAGTCTGAGTGAAATGTCTTTTTTGGCTCATTTTATCAGTAAAGGAAAAGTTCCTTCATAGTTATTTTTTTCTCTTCCAGTCTTCATGGTCAACTACATGTATATCACACTCGTTGCCTTTTTTTAGTGCAGCTCAACCAATTCACATCCCATTCGTCAATATTTGTGATATCACAAATCCCGGAAAATGCTTGTTGTAGTCCAAACAAATTTTTTGTTGTAGTTTTTAAAAAGTGATAATTGTGCATGTTCAAATTTCATATATATATATATATATATATATATATATATAATTAAACATAACCACAGCACCACCAAGTGGACAAAACCTTTACCATCCCCAACGTGTCTCCTACTATATATATATATATATATATATATATATATATATATATATATATATATATATATATATATATATATATATATATATATATTTCAAGTGTACAGTTTACTTTTATTGCATATTGAAATAAATATGTGCTTATAAATCAAGAACAAGCTATTTATAGCTGTATTTATAAACTGCTTAGTATTGACTATTAATGTTAAAACAAGGCTTTATAAAGCATAAACTGACTATTTACTAATGAGTGCAGTTATTATAA
This sequence comes from Carassius gibelio, assembly GCF_023724105.1. Taxonomy (NCBI): domain Eukaryota; kingdom Metazoa; phylum Chordata; class Actinopteri; order Cypriniformes; family Cyprinidae; genus Carassius; species Carassius gibelio. The sequence continues at coordinate 29,824,786 of NC_068386.1, read as the reverse complement.
AGTGTTACCAATGCATTTACTAATGTTAACAAATTAGACATTATTTTACAGTGTTATCAAATCCTTAAATGATTTATAAGTTTTTTTAATAATGATTTTATTGACCTATAAGCATTTGTGAAAGTTCTGCTTGCATTACATCTTAGTCTTGATCTGTGAGCTGAACAGATTTACTGTTACATCCATGAGATTATGTAAATTCAAATAAATATCATGTCACAGGATGTCATAGGTCAGTATCAGATGAGTTTGAAATTATTATTTGCAGCACAAATAAGGTTTTTTAGGATTTTTAAAAATCCCTAAAACTGTCAGAAAAGGATAAGGCCTAAGATATTTCTATGTAAGTGGCTAAATGTATTTATGTTTTTATAATTATAATACATAAACTATGAAATTATACAAAATGTATAAAAAAGTAAATAAATAAATACGCACAGACATTTAAAAAAAGCAGCCAAGACGAATGAGTTTCCTTTTTTATATATATAGATTAAAATTGAAGACAGAAGCAGGTAAATGCGGTCACTAAATATTCAAACCGAGTAGATCCACTTCAGATTTATTTCTCAAAAGTTTATGTTCACGTGGCTGTTTTCGTTTATATTAGCCAAGCTATTATGTATTTTGAAATAATCTTGTCCGTGATGTGTTCGTTCGAACGACGAAAGGCAGAACCCTGCAGCTCGAGAGATACGTTATTCTGCCAGTCGCGCTTTCAAATAGTCTTGCACACATAAACGGGTCACAAACACCTGCATTTAGCTTGCTGTGTTATAATGGGTGTATTGTGTGCATTTATGGCAATATTTTATTTGAAAAAGCTCTTAAACAAGAACAAATTAGTTTGTTTTGAACTAGTGACACTGTACACGCTGGTCGGAGGCGGTGATTTCAGATAGGCAGCCGCGAATATTTCGTTTTCACACAAACAGTTCAAAAACATCTGAATTTAGCTCTTGGTGTGTTCTAATTGGTGAATTGTGTGATATCGCGGCAATACTTTATTTTTAATAGCTATAAAACAAGAATAAACTCGTTTTTTCTGAGCTCATCATTCCACACGCTCCTGCTCAGACAGGTGATTCATCTCTCGTGTTTCTCACGTATCACTGACCACACATCAATTATTAATGAGCCCTGACATGGTAATAATCATATATGTTGGTTTAGCTTGTCAGTGTGAATTAAATCCAAGTACTTATTTGTATTTTAACCGATTTAAAAGTGAAAATAAAAGAGAGTCTCCTCCCTTTTTTTTGCGGGAATTGCACCTGTAGGGGCGCTATTTCTCTCAGACAATGGTAGTCTAAGCACACACACTCAAACAGGGGGATAGAGTGAGATCAGATGTCTGACAGTTTTTTAATTTTCTGTTATCCATACAGTGTTGTAAAGTCATGAAACTATGCATATTTCCTCAGAATGACTTTTTTTTCTGTATGAAAAAAGGTTTTGAAGTGTTTGGAATTTAAAAATGCAGGAAAATTAATAATTCCATTTTTACTGTCATTTAAAAAAAATCACCACCACTAAACCATCCAAGCTATCCAAAACCCATTCACAATTTAAGTTCCTCAATGTTTTTTCAACATGTAGACAAAGTTTGGTGTGTATAGTGTAACTCTCCTCTGAGCAGTATGCATTAATTCACAGCTAAATGTAAAAAAAATCCACATTCAAATCAAAATACCCGACTTCCTGTTGGTCGTAGCTGATGACTGTGAATTAGAAAGTTGTCCGTCTTAAAAAGAACAATTTTTGTACTGAGTTTGGTGTTTGTAGCTAAAACTAACCCCCCCACTTTTGACAAAAGGTGGCGCTATAGAGTGCCTCTTCCACACCCTCTTATGAACTTTTGCCAGTGTCTAGCTGTCACTAATACTGATATGTGTTCTGAGTTTGATGAAATTCTAAGCATGTTATATGCCTCAAAATCACCTGAGAAGTATTCCAGTTTGACATGTTGCCATGGCAACAATATTTTTAGATATCAATATCCCCCCAGCAGATTTATATCGGCTGTGTTTTAACATTATTCTGATGAAGTTTGAAGCAAATCGAGTAAAAATAAGATGCTGAATTCCAAGCATTTTGAAAATGACACACTTCCTGCTGCCAGTTGGTGGCGCTATAACTTTGACTCCTAATAGTCACATATATGTGATCGACATCATACAATGAATAATCTGATGAAGTTTGATTGAAATCAGGAAATGTATGTGGATGGTATTAGACACTTCCTGTTTCTCAATTCTCGCCATAATTTCAACGCCTCGCCACGAGCAAACCGTTCGAGATATCAAAAATCCCCTGGCAATTTTTCATCCCCAATGTCTTGAGATCATGTTGACCGAGTTTGGTGGTAAACGGGTAAAAAACCTATGACAAGTATATCAAATTCCAGAGCATGCGCTTTTTACATAACTCTAAATAGCTGACTTCCTGTTGGGCGGAGCCCAATGACATGCAGTACGAAAATTGTTTGGCACAATGAGATCTATATGTGTACTGAGTTTCATATGTATATGTGCAAGTATGTGTGAGCTATACATCAACATTTATGACTGTGTTCCAGGGGGCGCCGTAGAGCCCCTGTGCCACGCCCGGGTCCCAGCCTCTGCAGGCTCCTAAAGGGCACAGATTCCAAAGTGTGTGCAAATTTTCAAGAGTTTTTGAGTATGTTAGGGACCCCAAAAGCCCCCACAACTTTGACCAAAAATATGAATAATAAACCCTAAATAGCCAACTTCCTGTTGGGCGGAGCCTATGACATGCAGTACGAAAGTTGTTTGGTTTAATGAGATCTACATGTGTACCAAGTTTCATGTGTCTACGTGCAAGTATGTGTGATATATGGCCCTCAGTATTCCAGGGAGCGCTGTAGAGCCCCTGTGCCACGCCCGTGTATCAGTCTCTGCCCGACCCTAATGGCCGCAGGTTCCAATCTGTGTGTCAATTTTCAAGAGTTTTCGAGCATGTTAAGGACCCCAAAAGCCCCCGTAACGTTAGAAAAAAATAATAATAATAATAATAAATATAGCTGCAAGCAGCGATGGCGGGCTCAAGCCACCAATGCCATCGCCACCCCGGTGGCATCAGGTAAACTGTGCCCAGCGGGCACATGCATTCACAATATCCCTCTGGCAGTGAGGTTTTAAATGATATGGCAGTTAAAGGGTTAATCCGAATCATCTAGACTTTAAAATCACATTCACAGAACAATATATATATATATATATAACTTTAGTAACACTTTACAATAAGATTTCATTTATAAACATTATGTTAACATGAACAATATTTATATAGCATTCATTCATGTCAGTTAATATTCCAAATTAAACATTAAAACATTGTTTTATTGTGATTTTTTTCCAAGCACATTTTACCAATTCCAAACCATATCAATCTTAATAACTACCATTATTTTTTATTTAATCATTTATGAGTGCTATACAATAGTCCAGGAAAGCTGGAAGAGAAAAACAGGTCAAGAAGAACTGACAAAAAGAATTGCAAAATAATTAGGAATTAATGTGAAGATTAATTTTTAGTCAATTCTGCAAGACAGACTTTCAGGAAAGGAGGTGGAATAAAAATGAGATCCTAAATCTTAATCCCGGATTCTGGAAGATATATTCCTCAAACCATCGGACAAGAGGAGGTGGTGCTGGTCCTTCACGAGTCACTCTAATCTGTTAATTAAGCCTATATATAAAGTCTTAATATATAGTATTTCACAATACTTCATAGTATTCTAATTAAATAATTTTTTGGAATCTTAGATCTCTCAGAACCTGACACATTGTAATTCTGAGACTCAAGGAAAGTGGCAGTTCTGTAAAATGTTGGCGCTGGAGACTAAATGCTCCCTGATAGTTTCACACCTAATTCACTTAACACACACACACACACACACACACATTATCCACAGTGACAGAGGGACAGAGTGATATCAGATGTATGATAGTTTTTTAATTTTCTATCATCCATATAATGTTGTATAGTCATGAAACTATGCATATTTCCTCAGAATGACTTGTCTGCTATGTGTACATTTTTTTGAAGTGTTTAGAAGCTGCACTTTAAAAAAATAAAAGACATTTACTGGTTACTTTTTTACTGTTATTTCAAAAAATCACCACGCAAAATCATTCAAGCTATCCAAAATTCATTCACACCTGTTCTGTAAGATAAATTCTTTAAACAGTGGTAAAAGAGGATGTGGTGCTGAACCTTCAAGAGTCACTCAAAACGTATCTGTCCATAAAGCTTATAAAGAATTATTCTTAATATACAGTTCACAATACTTCAGCTTGTTATTCTAATTAAGTGAGGGTCATTTTATCAGTAAAATACATAAAATACATATTATTTTTCTTTGAAAGATTTCTATAAATGATTTAAATCATACTTGTTTTACAATAATTATTTAAAAGTAATCCTATAGCTCCATCTGGTGGTCATTATTGGAACTAAGAATTGCAAGCTTGATTTATAAGTTATGATAGTTTTAATTTTATGCTGGCTCTTGAAAATGATAAAGCTATGAAACTTACTGTGCTTCCTTCAAATGATGACTTCTACGTATATACAAAATTATGAAGAGTTGGAATGAAAAATTTGAAAGATATACTAAAATAACGATTGTATTTTTTTATGTTACTTTAATAAATCGCTATGGCCACACCATTTAAGCTATCCTAAACCCATTCGCAATTTAACATCTTCAGTATATTAGCTTCATGTTAAAAAAGTTTGCTGTGAACTTGTGTCTTCTTGGAGGAGTATGAATTCATTTACAGGCTGATTTTATCATAAATCCACAATAAAATTTCTGAGTTCTGTATCAATCTGTGTTGTTGTTTGTTTTTTTTTTATTTTTTTATTTTTCATAGGAAGATAACTGACCCTTTACTCTCCTTTTTAATAAATGTGCTTATAAACCAAGAACAAGCTTTTTATAGCTGTATTTATAAACTGCTTACTACTGACTATTAATATTGGGACAAGGCTTTATAAAGCATGAACTGAATATTTACTGTTTGAGTTTGAAATTATTATTTGCAGCACAAATAAGGTTTTTTAGGATTTTTAAAAATCCCTAAAACTGTCAGAAAAGGATAAGGCCTATAAGATTTTATGTGAGTGGCTAAATGTATTTGTTTTTATAACTATAATGCATAAACTATGAAATTATACAAAATGTATAAAAATGTACAACAGTTATTCTTTTCCAATGTTTTTTATTTATTTATTTATTTAATTTTTTTTTATTTTATTTACATTTCAAAAAATTTGCCTACTGCAATCATTCTAAACAGCTTGAATAAAACCTGTCAATATTTATTATAGACCACTGTAACTGTGTATAATCTAACAAACAAGTTTATTATGAAAATAAAAGTGTACACCAGATAAATTGGACGATAAAGAAATTGCTAACAATAGTATAATAGAGCATGTTTTATGTTTTTAGGCGTTTAGATGCAGAAATGGACAAATCAAATGTAAAATAAAATGTAATTGATTTAATTAAATATAGATTAATTCTTGTTAGAGCAAAATAATAAATAAATAAATAAATAAATAAATACGTACACACATTAAAAAAAGCAGCCAAGATGAATGAGTTACATTTTTTATATAGATTAAAATTGAAGACAGAAGCAGCTGGTATATGCGGTCACTTAATATTCAAATCCAGTAGATCCATTTCAGATTTATTTCTCAACAGTTTATGTTCACGTGGCTGTTTTCGTTTATATTAGCCAAGCTATTATGTATTTTGAAATAATCTTGTCCGTGATGTGTTCGTTCGTACGACGAAAGGCAGAATCCTGCAGCTCCAGAGATATGTTATTCTGCCAGTCGCGCTTTCAAATAGTCTTTCACACTTAAACGGGTCACAAACACCTGCATTTAGCTCTTGTAGTGTTACAATGGGTTTATTGTGTGCATTTGTGGTAATATTTTATTTAAAAAAGCTCTTAAACAAGAATAAATTCGTTTGTTTTGAGCTCGACACTGTACGCGCTGATCGGAGGCGGTGATTTCAGATAGGCAGCCGCAAATAATTAATTTTCACACAAACAGTTCAAAAACATCTGAATTTAGCTCTTGGTGTGTTCTAATTGGTTGATTGTGTGATATCGCTGTAATAATTTATTTTTAAAAGCTTTAAAACAGGAATAAATTCGTTTTTTCTGAGCTCTTTACTCCAGACGCTCGTGATCACAGCGGTGATTCATCTCTCCTATTTCTCACGTATCTCTGGCCAGAAATAATTTATCCATGAGCCCTGAACCGGTAATAATCAGATATGTTGGTTTAGCTTGTCAGTGTGAATTAAATCTAAGTATTTATTTGTATTTTTAACCGATTTAAAAGTGAAAGTAAAAGTCCGGGAATTGAACCTGTAGGGGCGCTATTTCTCTCAGACAATGGAAGTCTGAAGCACATATACTCAAACAGAGGGACAGAGTGAGATGAGATGTTTGACAGTTTTTTAATTTTCTGTTATCCATACAGTGTTGTAAAGTCGTGAAACTATCCATATTTACTCAGAATGACTTTTTTTCTGTACGAAAAAAGGTTTTGAAGTGTTTGGAATTTAAAAATGCAGGAAAATTAATAATTCCATTTTTACTGTCATTTAAAAAAATCACCACGACAAAACCGTTTAAGCTATCCAAAATCCATTGGCAATTTAAGTTGTTTAAAATGTTTTGGCATCATGTAGACAAAGTTTGGTGTGTATAGTGTTACTCTCCTCTGAGCAGTATGCATTAATTCACAGCTAAATGTAAAAAAAAATCCACATTCAAATCAAAATAGCTGACTTCCTGTTGATCGTAGCTGATGACTGTGAATTAGAAAGTTGTCCGTCTTGATAAGAAAAATTTTTGTACCGAGTTTGGTGTCTGTAGCTAAAACTACAACCGCCACTTTTGACAAAAGGTGGCGCTATAGAGTGCCTCTTCCACGCCCTCTTATGAACTTTTGCCAGTGTCTAGTTATCATAAATACTGATATGTGTTCTGAGTTTGATGAAATTCTAAGCATGTTATATGCCTCAAAATCACCTGAGAAGTATTCCAGTTTAACATGTTGCCACGGCAACAATATTTTTAGATATCAATATCCCCCCAGCAGATTTATATTGGCTGTGTTTTAACATTATTCTGATGAAGTTTGAAGCAAATCGAGTAAAAATAAGATGCTGAATTCAAATCATTTTGAAAATGACACACTTCCTGCTGCCAGTTGGTGGCGCTATAACTTTGACTCCTAATAGTCACATATATGCGATCGACATCATACAACGAATAATCTGATGCAGTTTGATTAAAATCAGGAAATGTATGTGGATGGTATTAGACACTTCCTGTTTCTCATTTCTCGCCATAATTTCAACACCTCGCCACGAGCAAACCGTTCGAGATATCAAAAATCCCCTGGCAATTTTTCATCCCCAATGTCTTGAGATCATGTTGACCGAATTTGGTGGCAATCGGCAAAAAAACCTATGACAAGTATTTCAAATTCCAGAGCATGCGCTTTTTACATAACTCTAAATAGCTGACTTCCTGTTGGGCGGAGCCGAATGACATGCAGTACGAAAGTTGTTCAGCACGATGAGATCTATATGTGTACTGAGTTTCATATTAATACGAGCAAGTATGTGTGAGCTATACATCAACATTTATGACTGTGTTCCAGGGGGCGCCATAGAGCCCCTGTGCCACGCCCGGGTCCCAGCCTCTGCAGGCTCCTAAAGGCCACAGATTCCAAAGTGTGCGCAAATTTTCAAGAGTTTTTGAGTATGTTAAGGACCCCAAAAGCCCCCACAACTTTGACGAAAAATATGAATACTAAACCCTAAATATCCAACTTCCTGTTGGGCGGAGCCTATGACATGCAGTACAAAAGTTGTTTGGTTTGATGAGATCTACATGTGTACCGAGTTTCGTGTGTCTACGTGCAAGTATGTATGATATATGGCCCTCAGTATTCCAGGGGGCGCTGTAGAGCCCCTGTGCCACGCCCGTGTATCAGTCTCTGCCCGGCCCTAATGGCCGCAGGTTCCAATGTGTGTGCCAATTTTCAAGACTTTTTAAGCATGTTAAGGGCCCCAAAAGCCCCCGAAACCTTGAAGAAAAATAATAATAATAACAAATAATCCTAAGGAAAACAATAGGGCTCTCGCCCTCCAGGCTTGAGCCCTAATAAAAAAGAATCCTAAGGAAAACAATAGGGCTCTCGCCCTCCAGGCTTGAGCCCTAATAATAATAATAATAATAATAATAATAATAAAAAATAATCCTAAGGAAAACAATAGGGCTCTCGCCCTCCAGGCTTGAGCCCTAATAATAAACGGAGCAGATACAATAGGGTCCTCACACCTTCGGTGCTCGGGCCCTAATAAACAAAGCAGATACAAGAGGGTCCTCGCACCTCGGTGCTCGGGCCCTAAATATAGCTGCAAGCAGCGATGGCGGGCTCAAGCCACCAATGCCATCGCCACCCCAGTGGCATCAGGTAAACTGTGTCCAGCGGGCACATGCATTCACAATATCCCTCTGGCAGTGAGGTTTTAAATGATATGGCGGTTAAAGGGTTAATTCGAATCATCTAGACTTTAAAATCACATTCACAGAACAATATATATATATATATATATATATAGTAACACTTTACAATAAGATTTCATTTATAAACATTATGTTAACATGAACAATATTTATATAGCATTCATTCATGTCAGTTAATATTCCAAACTTAAACATTAAAACATTGTTTTATTGTGATTTTTTTCCAAGCACATTTTACCAATTCCAAACCATATCAATCTTAATAACTACCATTATTTTTTATTTAATCATTTATGAGTGCTTTACAATAGTCCAGGAAAGCTGGAAGAGAAATCTCCTTATATTCATGTGTGCAGAATTATTAGGCATGTTTTCTTTTACAGATGAAATGCGCTAAAAAAAGAGTTTTAACTCAAACTGTTTTAACTCAAAGTCGAAAATTATAAAAAACCCATGAGAAATATCAAACACAAATGCAATACAGAAATGGATAAGTTAAGACTTGACCATTGTACAAAAAATGCTGACTGGGTCATGAGGTCAGAAAAGAAGAAGAAAAAAACAGGTCAAGAAGAACTGACAAAAAGAATTGCAAAATAATTAGGAATTAATGTGAAGATTAATTTTTAGTCAATTCTGCAAGACATACTTTCAGGAAAGGAGGTGGAATAAAAATGAGCTCATAAATCTTAATCCCGGATTCTGGAAGATATATTCCTCAAACCATCGGACAAGAGGAGGTGGTGCTGGTCCTTCACGAGTCACTCTAATCTGTTCATAAAGCCTATATATAAAGTCTTAATATATAGTATTTCACAATACTTCATGGTATTCTAATTAAATCATTTTTTGGAATCTTTGATTTCTCAGAACCTGACACATTGTAATTCTGAGACTCCAGGAAAGTGTCAGTTCTGTAAAATGTTGGCACTGGAGGGCTAAATGCTCCCTGATAGTTTCACACCTAATTCACTTAACACATACACACACACACACACACACACACACACACATTACCCACAGTGACAGAGGGACAGAGTGACATCAGATGTATGATAGTTTTTTAATTTTCTATCATCCATATAGTGTTGTATAGTCATGAAACTATGCATATTTCCTCAGAATGACTTGTCTTCTATGTGTAAATTTTTTTGAAGTGTTTAGAAGCTGCACTTAAAAAAATAAAAGACATTTACTGGTTACTTTTTTACTGTTATTTCAAAAAATCACCACGACAAAACCATTCAAGCCATTCAAAATTCATACTCACCTGTACTGTAAGATACATTCTTTAAACTGGTAAAAGAGGATGTGGTGCTGATCCTTCAAGAGTCACTCAAAACTTATCTGTCCATAAAGCCTATAAATAATTATTCTTAATATACAGTTCACAATACTCCAGCTTGTTATTCTAATAAAGTGAGGGTCATTTTATCAGTAAAATACATAAAATTCATATTATTTTTCTTTGAAAGATTTCTATAAATGATTTAAATCATACTTGTTTCTACAATAATTATTTAAAAGTGATTCTATAGCTCCATCTGGTGGCCATTATTGGTACTAAGAATTGCAAGCTTGATTTATATGTTATGATAGTTTTAATTTTATGCTGGCTCTTGAAAATGATAAAGCTATGAAACTTACTGTGCTTCCTTCAAATGATGACTTCTACGTATATAAAAAATTATGAACAGTTGGAATAAAATTTTTTAAAGATATAGTAAAATAACTATTGTATTTTTTTATGTTACTTTAATAAATCTCTATGGCCACACCATTTAAGGTATCCTAAACCCATTCGCAATTTAACATCTTCAGTATATGGCTTCATGTTAAAAAAGTTTGGTGTGAACTACTTGTGTCTTCTTGGAGGAGAATTAATTCATTTACAGGCTGAGTTTATCATAAATCCACAATAACATTTCTGAGTTCTGTATCAATCAGTGTTGTTGTTTGTTTATTTTATTTTTTATTTTTTTGGATTTACATTTTAAAAAATTAGCCTACGGCAATCATTCTAAACAGCTTGAATAAAACCTGTCAATATTTATTATAGACCACTATAACTGTGTATAATCTAACAAACGAGTTTATTATGAAAATAAAAGCGTGTACACCAGATAAACTGGACGATAAAGAAATTGCTAACAATAGTATAATAGAGCATTTAGGTTTTTAGGCGTTTAGATGCAGAAATGGACAAATCAAATGTAAAATAAAATGTAATTGATTTAATTAAATATAGATTAAGTCTTGTTAGAGCAAAATAATAAATAAATACGTACACACATTAAAAAAGCAGCCAAGATTAATGAGTTTCATTTTTTATATAGATTAAAATTGAAGACAGAAGCAGCTGGTATATGCGGTCACTTAATATTAAAATCCAGTAGATCCACTTCAGATTTAATTCTCAACAGTTTTGAGAATTTCATGTTCACGTGGCTGTTTTCGTTTATATTAGCCAAGCTATTATGTATTTTGAAATAATCTTGTCCGTGATGTGTTCGTTCTTACGACGAAAGGCAGAATCCTGCAGCTCGAGAGAGATATATGTTATTCTATTGTTATTAGTCGCGCTTTCAAATAGTCTTGCACACTTAAACGGGTCACAAACACCTGCATTTAGCTCGTGTTGTGTTATAATGGATGTATTGTGTGCATTTATGGCAATAATTTATTTAAAAAAGCTCTTAAACAAGAATAAATTCGTTAGTTTTGAACTTGTGACACTGTGCGCGCTGATCGGAGGCAGTGATTTCAGATAGGCAGCCGCGAATATTTCATTTTTACACAAACAGTTCAAAAACATCTGAATTTAGCTCTTGGTGTGCTCTAATTGGTGAATTGTGTGATATCGCTGCAATACTTTATTTTTAATAGCTATAAAACAAGAATAAACTCGTTTTTTTCTGAGCTCGTCATTCCACACGCTCATGCTCAGAGCGGTGATTCATCTCTCGTGTTTCTCAAGTATCACTGACCACACATCCATTATTAATGAGCCCTGACCTGATAATAATCATATATGTTGGTTTAGCTTGTCAGTGTGAATTAAATCCAAGTCCCAAATCCCTTTTTTAGTCCGGTAACTGCACCTGTAGGGGCGCTATTTCTCTCAGACAATGGAAGTCTAAGCACACACACTCAAACAGATGGACAGAGTGATATGAGATGTCTGACAGTTTTTTAATTTTCTGTTATCCATACAGTGTTGTAAAGTCATGAAACTATGCATATTTACTCAGAATAACTTTTTTTCTGTATGAAAAAAGGTTTTGAAGTGTTTGGAATTTAAAAATGCAGGAAAATTAATAATTCCATCTTTATTGTCATTTAAAAAAATCACCACGACAAAACCATCCAAGCTATCCAAAACCCATTCACAATTTAAGTTCCTCAATGTTTTTTCAACATGTACACCAAGTTTGGTGTGTATAGTGTTACTCTCCTCTGAGCAGTATGCATTAATTCACAGCTAAATGTAAAAAACAATCCACATTCAAATCAAAATAGCTGACTTCCTGTTGATCGTAGCTGATGACTGTGAATTAGAAAGTTGTCCGTCTTGATAAGAACAATTTTTGTACCGAGTTTGGTGTCTGTAGCTAAAACTAACCCCCCCACTTTTGACAAAAGGTGGCGCTATAGAGTGCCTCTTCCACGCCCTCTTATGAACTTTTGCCAGTGTCTAGTTATCATAAATACTGATATGTGTTCTGAATTTCATGAAATTCTAAGTATGTTATATGCCTTAAAATCACCTGAGAAGTATTCAAGTTTGACATGTTGCCACGGCAACAATATTTTTAGATATCAATATCCCCCTAGCAGATTAATATAGGCTGTGTTTTAACATTATTCTGAGGAAGTTTGAAGCAAATCGAGTAAAAATAAGATGCTGAATACAAAGCATTTTGAAAATGACACACTTCCTGCTGCCAGTTGGTGGCGCTATAACTTTGACTCCTAATAGTCACATATATGCGATCGACATCATACAAAGAATAATCTGATGAAGTTTGATTGAAATCAGGAAATGTATGTGGATGGTATTAGACACTTCCTGTTTCTCATTTCTCGCCATAATTTCAACGCCTCGCCACGAGCAAACCGTTTGAGATATCAAAAATCCCCTGGCAATTTTTCATCCCCAGTGCCTTGAGATCATGTTGACCGAGTTTGGCGGCAATCGAGTAAAAAACCTATGACAAGTATTTCAAATTCCAGAGCATACGCTTTTTACATAACTCTAAATAGCTGACTTCCTGTTGGGCGGAGCCTATAACATGCAATACGCAAGTTGTTCGGCACGATGAGATCTATATGTGTACTGAGTTTCATATTAATACGTGCAAGTATGTGTGAGCTATACATCAACATTTATGACTGTGTTCCAGGGGGCGCTGTAGAGCCCCTGTGCCACGCCCGGGTCCCAGCCTCTGCAGGCTCCTTAAGGCCACAGATTCCAAAGTGTGCGCAAACTTTCAAGAGTTTTTGAGTATGTTAAGGACCCCAAAAGCCCCCACAACTTTGACGACAAATATGAATAATAAACCCCAAATAGCCAACTTCCTGTTGGGCGGAGCCTATGATATGCAATTCGAAAGTTGTTTGTATTGATGAGTTCTATATGTGTACCGAGTTTCGTGCGTCTACGTGCAAGTATGTATGATATATGGCCCTCAGCATTCCAGGGGGCGCTGTAGAGCCCCTGTGCCACGCCCGTGTATCAGTCTCTGCCCGGCCCTAATGGCCGCAGGTTCCAATGTGTGTGCCAATTTTCAAGACTTTTTAAGCATGTTAAGGGCCCCAAAAGCCCCCGAGACGTTGAAAAAAAAATAAAAAAAAAAAAAAAAAAATAATAATAATAATAATAATAATAAAAAATAATCCTAAGGAAAACAATAGGCCTCTCGCCCTTTGGGCTTGAGCCCTAAAAATAATCCTAAGGAAAACAATAGGGCTCTCGCCCTCCAGGCTTGAGCCCTAATAAGAATAATCCTTAGGGGAACAATAGGGCTCTTCGCCCCTTCGGGCTTGAGCCCTAATAATCCTAAGGAAAACAATAGGGCTCTCGCCCTCCAGGCTTGAGCCCTAAAAATAATCCTAAGGAAAACAATAGGGCTCTCGCCCTCCAGGCTTGAGCCCTAATAATAAACGGAGCAATTCCAAGAGGGTCCTCGCACCATCGGTGCTCGGGCCCTAATAATAAACAAAGCAGATACAAGAGGGTCCTCGCACCTCGGTGCTCGGGCCCTAATTACAATATACCAGTCAACAGTTTTATAACAGTAAGATTTTTAATGTTTTTAAATAAGTCTCTTTTGCTCACCAAGCCTGCATTTATTTGATCCAGAATACACCAAAAGCAGTAATATTGTGAAATAATTTTACTATTTAAAATAACTGTTTTCTATTTGAATATATTTTAAAATTTAATTTATTCCTGTGATCCAATCTGTATTTTCAGCATCATTACTCCAGTCTTCTGTGTCTCATCCTTCAGAAATAATTATAATATGTTATTTTGCTGATTATCAATATTTAAAACAGATGAGTAAATTTTTTCATTATTCTTTGATGAATAGAATGATTCAAAGATCAACATTTATTTGAAATAAAAAGCTTTTGCAACATTATACACTAAATCATTCAAAAGCTAAATCATTCAAAAGCTTAGAACTTTTTGGGAAAAATAATTATATAAATTAATACTTTTATTTAGCAAGGATTTTTTTAATTGATCAAAAGTAATGATAAAGACGTCATTTTGCAAAAGATTTATATTTCATATAAATGCTGTTCTTCTGAACTTTATATTCATCAAAGAAACCTGCAAAAAATCTACTCCCCGGTTTTAACATTATCATAAGTGTATTTATTTATTTATTTGAGCAGCAAATCAGTATATCAGAATTATTTCTGAAGGATCGTGTGAATGGAGTAATGATGTTAAAAATTCAGCTTTGAAATCTCAACAAATTACATTTTGAAATATATTCAAATAGAAATCAGTTATTTTAAATATAGGCTAGTAAAAATATTAAACATTTTTATTTTTTTGCTGTACTTTGGACCAAATAAATGCAGGCTTGGTGAACAGAAGAGACTTAAAAAAAAAAAAACTTTAATAAGCTTACTGTTCAAAAACTTTTGATAGTGTATAGGCAACTTAATTTTTTCTATAATTTCAAGCTTTGAATTGCCTTAGAAATCTATAATGGCTGGACAATAACAAATAATAATGATTTATATACAAACACGTTTTTTTTATCACATAATAAGGCAGAATAGTTTCTATACTGTAATAGCACTGCATTGTTCATATACTTTATTTATCACCTGCTGGAGATGACTTGAAAAACCACATTGTCGCAACCGTATGTTAAATGTGTTCGTGTTTCCAAAAGTGTTTTCATACAACATAGCTGAACGCTTTTGTCCATATTATGAGTTTCCTGGTATGAATTTCTGCGCGAGCGCCCTCCGGCTTCGACTTCTGGGTCCGAATAGAATATAATTTGCAGACAGTCCCGTCTCTTTGAGTTTGAATCTATATTTATTAACACCAGCTCTTGTGAACACACTTGATCGAAAAATTGGGGTGGGGGGTGGGGGGGGTAGGGGGGATAATTTCTGTTATATTAAAAGTGTGTGTGTGTGTGTGGGGGGGTGTGTGTGTGGGGGGGGGGGGCACACGTCCCCCGCGTTTTCTACATCCCTGGTAAAGTGGATCATTAGACATATAAATACCTAGACGCCTCATTGGCCGCTTTGAGCCGTTGCCGCATCACGTCCGCCATGTTAGTGAGGGCAAGACTGCCTTAAAAACAAATGAAAGTAAACGGGGGAGCTGCGGTTTTTTTCTGAATAAAAACACGATAACGTTCACATTTATCAACCGATTTCAGAGGTTTGTGATCTACGTGCAAAAAAACTTTGCCTCCAGTTATTTAGTTAGTTTTGGAAAATTATTAATTTTCATAAGAAATTGTGAAAGCTCACATTTACTTGTTGATTTCGTTGATTTTTTCGGTTTACAACTAAATTAACTAAATGCATATGGATTTAATGTAATTTGAATGTACATTAAATGAAATGTAGTTGTTTTATTGCTTTCTCTCTATTCAATCCCAACATTTTTCTTTCGTTTTTTTCTCTCTTTCTTGTGTCTCAGGTCAGAACACAGCTCAATTCCCTTTGAAATACTGGGATAAAATCTAAATAATACATATTTAAACACTAATAATTTACTATCGTTGAGAAAATTTAATAAAACAAGTAAATACAAATCAAAAAGTGACACACTTGTTGTCTGCTTTTCATTTTGATAGCACTATAGCCTACAGATGAACTCCACAACAAAAAATAACACATGTAACTGATGAGCCTTTATGGATCCAGTGAAAATAAAAATATACACTGATACAGTGCACAGTAGAAATATAGTAAAAGTTATATGTTATATTAAAAAGTATATGTAGTACAACTTAAAGTAAAGTGAATAATATGAAAAGCGATTACAACGGTACAATAACATATGTGATATAATAGATTTATAATAGCATAAAATTATATGTTTAATATGAATAATACCATAATAACTGAACAACAATAGGTTAATAATAGCAAGAAGAAAATGTAATATCAAGGGTGGCATAATACAGAATGGACAAAAATTAAGAATAAATTAATAGTAAATTAAAGAGTAAAATAAATTAAAAATTAAAATGAAATTTTAAAATACTATTTGTGTAATAATTATTAAGTTCCAAATTGTGTTTAATTAATGAGCTCCTTAAGTATAATATATACATGCACACACACACACACATACACACACACACACACACACACATATGTATATACATGATGCATATTCTATTCTATATACATTCTATAATGCACATTACACACACTCATGCAGAAAACACACATTTTGAAACAGTGGTAAATTTTTCCATGTATGTAAACACACATGAATGTTTGGGTGTGAGTGTGTGAGGTTTACCTTGCACAACAAAATCTCAAAGTATAGTTATGTTTATCACAGACCAGAATATGAGATGCTCCCCTCAAAACACTTTACATTACATTTACATATATTCATTTAGCAGACACTTTTATCCAAAGCGACTTACAGATGAAGACAGTGGAAGCAATCAAAAACAACAAAAAGAGCATTGATATATAAGTGCTATAACAAGTCTCAGTTATGTTAACACAGTACACGTAGCATGGGATTTTAAATAATATAATAAATAAAAAGAAAACAGAATAAAAAAGAAAAAGAAAAAAGAATAGAGCAAGCTAGTTAGAGGTCTTTGCACATACACACACACATACATATACAATTGCATAATAAATGAAAAGAAAATAGAATACAAAAAGATTAGAAAGGTAGTTAGATTTTTTTAAGAATAGAATTAGAATAGAGAGTGTTAAAGTTAGAGGGTCAAATAAAGAGGGAAGAGATGTGTTTTAAGCCGATTCTTGAAGATGGCTAAGGACTCAGCTGCTCGTATTGACTTGGGGAGTTCATTCCACCAGAAGGGAACATTTAACTTAAAAGTCGGTAAAAGTGACTTTGTGCTTCTTTGGGATGGCACAATCAAGCGACGCTCACTTGCAGAACGCAAGCTTCTAGAGGGCACATAAGTCTGAAGTAACAAATTTAGGTAAATGGGTGAAGAACCAGTGGTAGTTTTGTAGGCAAACATCAATGCCTTGAATTTTATGCGAGCAGCAGTGTTAGGCAGTAGCGTCGCTACAAGCAGCGAAGTTACTAGTTTAACTACATTTCTCAGTAGCTTGGTCGTAGCTTTGCTACTTTCTGAATCAAATAGCTTTTCAGTAGTGAAGCTCTTTTTTTTACCAAGTAGTGCGGTAGCTTCCACACAAGTTACATTTTCACAAGCATTTCTGAAGCTCAAACTCAAAACGGGAAATACAACTGCTAAGATCGCTGATCCTGGATCAGTAGTGACGCGACGGCGCTACTTCATCTTGTTCGTGTTTACGGTGGATAGCAACCAACCATCTTTATGATGCATTACCGCCACCTTCTGCACCGGATGGTACCACTCCTTTGCCAGTCACGCAAAAAAATATTTGATGAAATGATGGCATAGGATGAGGTCGGAGAACAGTTAATCCCGAGGACAAGTACATGACACTGACCAAGATAACAAAGAGAAAATATGTTTTCAGATGTTACTTGTAAAAATTATCAGGGTCCCCTTACGAAAGGCAAATATATTTACCAATATATTTCTTAAAATATATTGTGATATATTGTAATATATTATTGTAACAATATTAAAACTCCATATACATCGGGAAGAAGGAGGCGGGAACCGGCGCACAATCAAAAACACTTTCATATTCAAAATAAATAAAAAACGGCGCACCAGCCCCTCGCGGACGACTGATGCGCGCAAATAAAAAGCAAACACATAAAATAATGTCCCAGGCCTGGTCCTCTCTCGTCCTGCACTATAGTCGCTCCAGTTTTATATCCTTCCATCTCCTACGTGGGACTCGATACTGGCGGTGGGGCGCAGGTGTAGCTCATCTCCAATCACTACACCTGGCCTCACTCCTCGTTCCCACGCCTCTCGGCCCCGCCCCACTCGCCACATACCCCCATCGCCCTTCGCAGGCCGGGGGGTACCCTCGACACTGCGCTCTACCCCCCCCCCCCCTTCCCTCCAGGGGGGACCGCTCACGGGGACCTGCGGGAACCTGGGGGTAGGACAGACGAGGCGAGAGAAAAGGAGATGTAAGGAGGAGCGACAGGGACGAGAGAGGGGAGAGAAAAAAAAAATAAAAATTCCGGTTCCCAGATGCACTGCTTCTCGGCCCTCCACCGGCTGGGTGATCTCCTCCGCGGTGCCCGGCGGTGGCACTGGACGGCCCTCGGCGGACAGCACGACACTCCTCCGCCGCCCGGTGGACGGCGACGGCTCCTCCGATTTTGGGCAGTGGCAGGAGTCCCCCGTTCCCTGCCCCTCCGGATTCCATCACGGAGACGGCAGGCTCCGGCCCCCTGGCGAATGGCACCGACTCCTCCGCTCCCTCACGGATGGCAGCCGCCCCTCCATATCGTGGGCGGCCGGCAGCGAGCTCGCCCGTCTCTGGCAACTCGCTCCAGCCCACCGCCTCGAGCGTCCATGGCGGCACATACTTCGCCTCCTCGAGGGCACCGCGGATTCACCACAGCAGCGAGGGATCTTCAGCAGCGCGTCCCTCCTTCTCCCGGGTTTCGGCACCAGTGTAATATTGTTCAATGATCAAAGAGGAAGGAGACCGGAATCGGCGTTCTGAGGCTCGTGGGTATTTATTATACAACTTAAAAGAAAACAGAAAATAAAGTCGCGCCACATGCGCACCCGTTTAAACGTCTTTTCCTCTCTGTGTAAAGCCCGTCTGCTTTGAGGCTTACCCAGCTCGCCTCCGCTCGGATTCCCCACGAGTCCTCAGCTCTCTCGCTCTTCTCTGGTTGTCGTGCAGCTTAAGTACCGGTTCCCCATGCCAATCACTGCAATGAGACCCAGCTGTTAACAGTTTCTCACCTGAACCACTTACCACCGCTCGTCTCTTCATTCGCTCTCCCGTTGCAGACTTCGCTAAACCACGCCTCCGCTGCCACAATTAATTTCCTTTTTATTTCTAATATTTTATATATTTGAATACATTAATAATATATTGATGACACATATATTATATAATTATAATTTTGTTGCCAAATTGATAAGGAACACAAAAAACTATTAAACTAAACAATTACACCTGCCTGTCTGTTTGACTGACAGTTTTAAGCACTGAGATAGAATTGACTTGTAATAAAACGTGTTCAACATCAAAATGTATTTTAAAAGTAGCTTAGATGTAGCAAGCTACTGTTGATGTAGCTTAGCTTGCTACATTTCCCAGGGGGGTAGTTTCAGTTTCCAAGTAGCTTGCCCAACACTGGTGAGCAGCTATTGGAAGCCAGTGCAAATTGATAAACAGAGGTGTGACGTGTATTCTCTTTGGCTCATTCAAAATTAATCTTGCTGAATTAATTGAATTAATTGTATTGAATTAATTGTAAAGGTTTGATAGAATTGGCTGGAAGACCTGCCAAGAGGGCATTGCAATAGTCCAGCCTGGACAGAACAAGAGCTTGAACAAGGAGTTGTGCAGCATGATCCGAAAGAAAGGGCTTGATCTTCTTGATGTTGAACAAAGCAAATCTGCAGGATCGGACAGTTTTAGCAATGTGGTCTGAGAAAGTCAGCTGATCATCAATCATGACTCCAAGGCTTCTAGTTGTTTTTGAAGGAGTTATGGTTGATGTGCCTAACTTGATGGTGAAATTGTGATGGAACGATGGGTTTGCTGGAATCACAAGCAGTACTGTCTTGGCAAGGTTGAGTTGAAGGTGACGGTCCATCATCCAGGAAGAAATGTCTGTTAGACAAGCTGAGATGCGAATAGCTACCGTCGGATGATCAGGATGGAATGAGAGGTAGAGTTGAGTGTCATCAGCATAGCAGTGGTATGAAAAGCCATGTTTCTGAATGACAGAACGTAATGATGCCATGTAGACAGAGAAGAGAAGTGGTCCAAGAACTGAGCCCTGAGGCACCCCAGTAGTTAGATGTTGAGACTTGGACACCTCACCTCTCCAAGATACTTTGAAGGACATATTTGATAGGTAAGACTCAAACCATTGAAGTGTGGTTACTGAGATGCCATTTGCCAGTAGGGTTGATAGGAGGATCTGGTGGTTAACCGTGTCAAAAGCAGCGGACATATCAAGCAGGATAAGTACTGAAGATTTGGATTCTGCTCTTGCCAGTCTTAGAGCTTCAACAACTGAGAGCAAGGCTGTCTCAGTTGAATGTCCACTTCTGAAGCCAGATTGGTTGCTGTCAAGGAGATTGTTGTGTGTGAGAAATGTAGAGCCTTGTTTGAACACAGCTCGTTCAAGTGTTTTTGCAATAAAAGGAAGAAGGGAAACTGGTCTGTAGTTCTCTAAAAGAGATGGGTTGAGGTTGGGTTTCTTAAGTAGTGGAGTTATACGTGCCTGTCTAAATGATGAGGGAAAAACACCAGTGTGGAGGGAAGTGTTGATGATGTGAGTGAGTGCAGGTACAACTGCAGAAGAAAAGGCTTGAAGGAGATGAGATGGAATTTTTATCAGGGAAGCTCCCGGAAACGCGATTGGGCTATTTTTGGACTAGTTTTAAGAAGCAACTAGGCAGGATTTGTTGTGAAAACCTGGCAACCCTGATCTGAACGGACATGCTGGAGATACACTTCTACTTACAGGAGCATCTTTACTGATGAGATGTGCATGAAAATCGCATTCGATTTTTTGCACAGCCCTAGTTGCTGCCGACCGATACTGCCTGAGGTCTTCCAGTCAGAAAGTCCAACAGCCAGTTGCACAGTGAAGTGTTGAGCCCCAGTTGGATCAGTTTGTAAATGAGCTGTTGAGGGATGATTGTGTTGAATGCTGAACTTTCAATGAACAGCATTCTGACATATGAGTCCTTTTTGTCCAGATGTGTGAGTGCTGAGTGGAGGGTAGAAGAGATGGCATCATCGGTCGAGCGGTTGGACCGATATGGAAACTGGAAGGGGTCGAGGGAGGGGGGGAGGGCAGACTTGATGTGGTGCATGACTAGCCGTTCAAAGCACTTCATGAGGATGGGGTGTAAAGACACTTATCAATTACACTTACTTTAGTACAAAATCAGCATTAAACAGCCTGTGCAAAGCTTTTTAAATGCAGTCTATAGTATTAGAATATGAGCAGACCAGGGTCATTCTGTCGATTCACTCAGGGCTACTCTGGGTTTAGTACAAACACAACATTAGTCTGTAGAGGTATAGTCTTGTCTCTTGGAAATGCAGAGAACAGCTTTTCTTAAAGGGTTAGTTCACCCAGATAGCAAAATGATGTAATTAATAGGGCTGGGTATCATTTCAGATGTTCCAGATCAATTCGATTCAAGCTCTCAAATCGATTTGATTTCGATTTCGATTTTCGATTCGATTTCAATTCGATTTTCTGTTAGAGCTGTAAAAGGGCCTTAAAAGTTAAGCCCGACAGGACCCGAGCCCGACAGATTTCAGCCCGAGCCCGACAAGTACATTTTGATTGACAGCTTTTTAAAAGCCCGAACCCATTTACAACCCGACATTATTCAAATGCACGCAGCTCTTCTGCCGTTTGTTAGGAATGAATCATTTATACATGTTGTAACATAATTTATACATGACTAACGTAATAGGCCACTTGGAAGCTTGAATAAAGAAATAAAATAAGTCCTCTGTTAAATCGTAATATCTTAGCACTCTATAAACAGCCCTCGGTATAGGCTCGTTTAGCATATAAATAGGCCAACGCACCAATAAAAACAAGTCTTTCTTAAAAATTTTATTAAGATAAATTCTAAATTAAGATGGGTATTTGGCAATAACAAAATTAATTAAGATAAAGGCTCTGCCGGATTTGCTTCACCATAGCAGCTGACATAATAAAAGAGTGATAATGTCAACATTAGCTTATATACCCTACTCTGTCTACAATATGCATTAAAGACTCAATTAATATTTAGTTATTATTTGAAAAACATCTACTCACCAAAATTAGGTAAGGGCTACGTGTTTGTGTGGAGGAAAATGATTGAATCCACTGTAGATGGCTTCAGCGCGTTCCTGCGCTCACTGATGGCGCGTCCAGCAATATAACCCTCTGGCTCATTGTTCGAGGATTATCATTATAAACAAGGTCAAAACTTTTCCAAACCTCAGACTTTGCTTTAGTTGCTGGTGCTACCGAAACGTAATCAGTTTTGCAAAAACATCGTACATCCATGTAAAAAATATAATCTGCCATGGTTAAATGAGAATCTTTGGAATTTAATGAAGCAAAGAGACTTAGCACTGAAGGCAACTATTAAATTCGGACTACCACATGATAGGAGAAAATTCCAAGAATTACGAAATAAAGTAGTAAAAGATCTAAGGCAGGCTAAAGCTGATTACTTTATTAAATTAATCAATGACTCCTAGGGAAATAGTAAATTGATTTGGGTAAATATTAATAGCATTACAAAGAAGGAGTGTAAATCCATTCAAAATTGGGTAATAAACGAACAATCAAAAGTGATAGAAGATAAAGGAAAAATAGCTACAATCTTTAATTCATTCTTTGTAGATTCAGTACAGTGTCTAGCCAGAAATTTTGGTCTAAGACCAAGAGTACTTGCATCGGCTAATAATGATTTCCCTGTTTTCACAATCAAAAATGTCTCAGAATATACAGTAATGAAAACACTTGATTGTTTGAAAGGGTCCAAGTCTAAGGATGTTTTTGATTTTGATGCAAAATTCTTGAAAAATTATAAATTAATACTATGTAAGCCTTTAACTCATTTGATAAATTTGTCAATAACAAAATCTTATTTTCCTTCATCCTGGAAGGCCGCAGTAGTGACTCCAATCTTAAAAACAGGTAATAGAACTCTTACATCAAATTATAGACCCATTAGTATACTTCCAATAGTTTCTAAAATTACAGAAAAGGTTGTTTATGATCAGCTAGTCTCTCATCTAAATGAAGGTGAATTTACCTTGCACCCGATGCAGTTTGGCTTCCGAAAGCATCACTCGACAGAAACAGCAAATTGTTTCTTTGTGGAACGAATCAAAAGTCTACTTGATAAAGGCGGTGTCGTTGGAGCTTTGTTTTTAGATGTTAAGAAGGCATTTAATACCGTTAATCACAACGTTTTATTATCGAAACTTTCTAAATTTAATTTATCCGTTAATACCATGACCTGGATGGAATCCTATTTCAATAACAGAAAACAATGTACAAGAGTGGGTGATAAGTGTTCCTCATTTGCAAACTGTATTTCAGGGGTCCCTCAAGGGTCTATTTTAGGACTTCTTTTATTTTGTATATATATAAATTACCTCCCTCAAACATGTCCAGATGTTAACATCCAGATGTATGCTGATGACACTGTGATTTTTACCCATTCAAGATCTAAAGAACACGCTGCAGCCAAACTGACAGCTTCGATGAGTAAGGTGTCGGATTGGCTGGCAAATTCATGTTTGACCCTTAATCTAAGTAAAACAGTTTGCATGTATTTTACAGCGAGGATTAATAACTCAGTTAATCCTGATATTTTAATTAAAGGTGAAGTCATTACATCTGTGACACGTTAAATATTTAGGCATCATAATTTACACAAATTTGACCTTCAAAAAACAAGTTAGTAAGGTCATCAAGACTGTTAAGTTTAATCTAAACAATTTTAAGAGTATTAGACATAATTTGTCACTGTCTGCTGCAAACCTATTTGTACACACAATGATTTTTCCCCATTTGTCTTACTGTATAACAACCTGGTCAAAGGCAGGAGCAACTATGCTCAAGCCTATTTATTCACTTTATAAACAAATTTTAAAAGTATTAGACAAAAAAACCTAAGGATTATCATCATTGTAATATTCTGAAAAAATATAATTTTCTCAATTTTGATAATTTCTTATTTTATGCGGATGTATGTCTAATGTTTAAAGTTATTCATGATCGTGCACCCCCTCCTCTTAGAGGATGCATAGTTTTATCCTGCAGTGGCAGTGCCAGTAGAAATAGAGCATCACCTAGGGGTGATTTGGTACCGCATTTTAGAAAGACAACATTTGGGCAATCCGTCTTCTCTGTTAAAGTAGCGGAGAAGTGGAATTCAATACCCACAAACATTAGAAACTCAGGAAGTTTTGCAGTATTTAAAGCCAGCCTCAAATTGTGGCTAAAATCAGCACAAGAGTGTCACCATTAATGATTGCATTGTGGTTTCTGTATTTGGTGTATATATCAAACCGTTTTTATCAATTTTGAATTGATGGATAATATGTATTTTTGTAAATCTATGTAGTGTATTTGTTGTTTAGTGGTTGTTTTGAGTTTTTTGTTTTTTTGTTTTGTCTACCTGCCCAGGGACAACAGATGCAAATTAGCTGTTAGCTAACTCTGGTGCAATTGTCTAAATTGTGCGCTGTCCTTGCCAAATAAACTTTAATAATAATAATAATCATCATCAGAGGCAATAATCCGTTTCAAGTAATCACAGGGTTTATACAGAGTTTCTTAAATTGAATTTACTACCTTTTTACCACCTATTTTACTAACATCACAATATTTTTACTACCAACACGGCTTCAAACTTCAACTGTAGCAGTGTTAAGTGTTAAGTAAAGTGACTAGTAAAGACATGAAATATCTTCCCAAAATGAATTAATAACATATGTAATCACAATTTAATGAGGCAATTATAACTTAATTTCAACACTGGGATGGAGAGATAGAGAACCAGAGAGAGCGAGAAAGAGAAAGTCAGGAGAGGTTCTGTAGGTGTATGTGAGTGTGCATGTGTGTTAGGGCAAGTGAGTGAGCTACATTCAAGTAAGAGGGAACTCTACCATAGGACTTGGATTAATCAAGATATCACAACAGTCCTTGGTCCATAGGATTTACTCAATATGTCAAAGAGTAACAGTTACATAAAAATTAGAAGACAGACTGGACCTTTAGAATGAACAGCTACACAATGTGGAATAATAAAGTGCAATTGTACACTATAATAAAAGTATTTCATTCATAAACAAATAACTTCAACACTGGACACAAGCCAAGCACTGTCCAACACACACACAGAGAGAGATAATTGAATTTTGAAAACTCTTTTATTACAATTTAAGTGTTTTAAAGCATTAAAAACAAACTATTTAAAATAAATTACATAAATTGAGTAAAATAAAGATTGTCATCTACAACAGAGCCCCTCCATAACACCATTCTCAAACATGGCAAGACATGAAGTAACTTTATAAAACCTAAAATCAATCAAAATTCTTGACTTTACCATAGCACCAAACATAGACACCAAATTAAATTCCTGATTTTGTTCAATTTTATCATTCCGACTCATGTATATTGCCATTGTGCTTTTGCCCAAAACAAAATTTAACAACTGACACTCTCTCTGTCGTCTCTTTGTATATTTAACACCAAGGATAAAAGTTTGCATTGAAAATTCTTTATCAAAATACTTAAACAAATTTTGTAAAACTTCAAATAAAGGTTTAAGTCTATGACAATTCATAAAAACATGAAACACAGTCTCCCTTTGTGAGCAAAATGGGCATTCATGGCTTACATCAGGATTCAACACAGAGATAAAAGCATTTACAGCAATAATACAATGTAAAATCCTCCACTGCAAATCTCCAATTTTCTTATTTAATGGTGGCTTGTAAAAAGTTTTCCAGTTTGGCTTAAAAACTTCATCCAAACCTAGCACAGTTCGCCAAGGTATATCAGTTTTTCCATTTAATGTTTTTTTATTAAAACATTTCACACATGACTTGTACAATCTCTTGCCCTTCACTTCTTCAAGGTCCATGACCACTTCTTTTTCTGAATCCAGAAAAATTCCACCTTCCTCCTCTAAAATAGGAGAAACAGTCAAACTTGGAAAAAAATCTTTATCATTGGGAGTAATTTCTCCCTCACCATGTTTCTTAAGTAATTCAGTCTCTTCTACTGTAAGGATAGTCTGTATCTTCTGCAGTATTTTTCCAACCACTCGAGTGGATCTAAACCCCAATTGTGTTGCCACTGCATCCACTTTCATAAAATCTGGTCCTGCCAGACTCATTAATTGACGAAGAGTCACCACTTTAGCCTTTACAAAGGCTTTTGCCAGTGACATTGATGCATTAGTAATGTCCAGTCTTGCACCATAAAGCAATGGCTCTTCCAAAAGCCAATACAATGATGTGGGGTTGCTTCTCCTTTGGAGTTTAAAAAGATTCCGATAAAAAATTGGAAATTTCTCCACATTTAAAGTTTTTGGGTCCAATAAAAATAAGGATTTGTCCAGATTTAGACCTGCACCAGTTTTTAAAACAGCACTTGCCACTGGTCTCCAACTTACAGACTCTGGGCCTTTCAGGAAACGTTGTATAAATTGTAGACGAAATGTTGCTGTCCTACTTTGTAGTCCTTGACCACCTTCTTCCTTTTGTAAGTACAAGATGCTATGAATCACCCAGTGCATCTTATTCCAGAAGAAGTCTATCAACTTTGATTGTATCTTAGCAAGAAACAGTAGTGGTGGGACAACACAAGTCAGTCGATGCCAAAGAGATGAAGCAAAAAGGTTATTAATAATAAGGGTTCGACCCCTATAGGACAATATTTTCTTAATCCACTTCCATTTATCCAGTCTACCCTTTATTTTCTCAATCATCCCTTCCCAATTTTTAATTTGAAAAGACTCATGCCCCAAATAAACTCCCAAATATTTTAACCCATCTTTTTTCCATGTCAGACCACCAGGGAGTTTGAGGGGTTCTGTTATCCAATCTCCCACCAAAACAGCTTCACTTTTTGACCAATTCACTTTTGCAGCTGATACCATTTCAAACTCTTCCAAAGTTTTCGTTAAGAGGTTCACATCATTTTGCTCTTTTATTACAATTACAACAGCATCATCAACATAAGCTGATAAAACAAAAGTACTTTCACAGTTCCTCAATTTGAGGCCTTTCAATACCCTTCTCAACCTTTGCAAAAGTGGTTCTATTGCCAATGTATAGAGCATGCCTGATAATGAACAACCTTGCCTCACTCCACGCTGAACTTTAAAAGGAAAACACAAGCCACCATTAAATTTCAACATACTCTCAATGTCATTATATAATAATTTAATATAACCTTGTGGCGGCGGAGGCGTGGTTCAGCGAGGTCTGCGACGGGAGAGAGAGTGAGGAGACGAGCGGTGGTAAGTGGCTCAAGTGAGAAACAAGTAACACCTGCTTCTCGTTGCAGTGATTGGCGTGGGGAATCGCCATTTAAGCCGCCCGCGAACCGGCAGAGACCGAGAGAGCTGAGGACTCGTGGGCGGAAGCAGCAGACGTGCGGGAGAGACCGTAACCCAGATTAGTGTTCAGTGAACGTGATTGATGCGCATGTGGCGCGAGTTTTGTTTTCTTTTTGAACTAATAAATATTCCCACGAGCCTCAGAACGCCGACTCCGTCCTCCTTCCTTCTCAGCTGATCCTGAGCTTAATATTTCTACACTGGTGCCGAAACCCGGGAGGGAAGGAGAATCACCCCGCCATGCAGACTCCGCCAGGAACATCGGGATCGCCGTTTGCGGAGATCATCACGTCGCTCGCGGGCCTGCACCAAGAACACCACCAGGCCCTGCTGGACTTGCGGGCCGACCACGATCGCCGTTTCCAGGCGATGATGCAGGCCCAGCAGGAGGACCGCGAGCTGTTCCGGAGCTTGCTGGACCGGGAGGTTCGGACGCGGCCGGCAAGCCCCAGTGCCGGCCCCGCTGCCCACATGCCTCTCACGAAGATGGCGCCAACCGACGATCCGGAGGCGTTCCTGGACTTGTTTGAGAGGACGGCCGAGGCATGTGGGTGGCCATCAGACAGCTGGCCGGTCCGGCTGATCCCACTGCTGTCAGGAGAGGCCCAGAAGGCGGCCCAACAACTGCCCGTCCCGAACCTCCTGGTGTATGCCGACCTAAAAAGAGCTATTCTCCAAAGGGTCGGCCTCAGCCCCGAGCAGCATCGTCAGCGCTTCCGGTCGCTGGACCTGGCCGAAGCGGGCCGGCCCTTTGTCCTGGCCCAGCAGCTCCGGGACTCATGCCGCAAATGGCTGTTGGCCGGAGGAAGCGACGCCGAGAGTATCATCAACACGGTGGTACTGGAGCAGTTCGTCTCCCGTCTCCCGAAAAAGACTGCTCAGTGGGTCCAGAGCAGTGTTGTGGGTAACGCTTTACAAAGTAACGCGTTAGAGTACTCTAATTACTTTTTTCCTGAAATTTGTAACTTAACGCGTTAGTTTCGTGCGTAAGTAATCAGTAACTTCGTTATTTTTTTAAAAAAAGTAATCCGTTATTTTAAGGAAAGGAAAATCCCAACTGCAGCCTGCTTTTTGTCAGACAGTAGTCCTAGGTCTACTGTGCCACCTGCGGATGTACAGTATCAGCGGAGCCGAAGCTCTGTGATCGTAAAGTCAATGGCTGTGATACGTCTGTGCCCTGCGCCTGACCCTGTGTGTGTGTGGGTTTTTTTTTTTTTCGAACTCCCGGCAGGATAGCAGAGAGGACAGCGTTTGGTTTATGGAAGTACGCAAATTATTTTCAATTTGTCAACGAAAAAGAAAAGAACATAACGGTAAAATGCACACTCTGCTTTGGTGAAAAGCTTCTGTCGACCGCCAAAAATGCTACCTCAAATTTAACGCTACGTTTTAATCACTACTTTGAAGAGTAAATGTAAAGGGACTGTGTTAAAGCGAATTTAGGCTTGTGACTGTGAGTGACACTTTAATAATAATTAGTTCGGCTATTAAGCGATTTGTCATTTGCCTGTGTGGCAATGAAGGATTTAATTCGGTTTGTTATCATTTTTGTTTGACAGGCAGCTGTTAATTTCTGTTAGATCATTGGCTGGCTGGTTGTTCATCATTTCTTAATGGATTTAAATCTGCAAGCCTGTTTAAGGTTGTGTTTACAAGCATACTTGTACTTTGATAACTGCATTATTTAAAGTTAAAGAAAAATCAGGAGTTATCTTGTGGTGCTCATAATATACAGTAGCCTAGGCTACCCGGGCTGGGTAACGTTAGGTGCGAATTTTGATTAATAATATGTTCTGTGATAATAAATAAATAAAACGCTATGTGGAATAGCCGATTGCTGACTGTCTTTCCTGTTAATGTTATTCTGCATTGTTAATTTAGTCGGATGACTGACGTTATTCATTGTCGGGAGTCACGACTTCTAGGTGCATTTAAAGGGGCCGGGGGCTATGTCTGTCGTATGTCGTGTGTGAGCCGCTGCAAACGGCTTTTAATTTTTGGTAACGCATGAGTACTCTAACGCGTTACTTTTATGAATAGGTAACGCTGTATCATAACTGATTACTTTTAATTGATGGTAACGTTGTAACCTAACTAACTACTTTCCAAAGTAACTATACCCAACACTGGTCCAGAGCCACCAGCCGGCGTCGCTGGATCTGGCCATCCAACTGGCGGAGGACCAGCTGGCGGCTTGTTCCGGGGTCGGCGAACCCCTTCCAGCTATCTCTCTCTCTATCTCTTCCCCTACATCTCTCTCTTCCCCTACCCCAAAGTCTGTTCCTTCTCCTAGGACCCGAGTCGGGGGGCCACCGAGGGCCGCGCCGCGTTGGAGGACGGGGACGGAACTGGCGGCCGGGTCGAGGGGCCCTGCCAGGGGGGCGGGGCCGGCACGCTGGGAGGGGGGCGAGGAGGCTCCTGTCACTTCCCCACGCCAATCACCTGAGCCACTTCCGGCCACTAGGGCGGCGGGGAGGCCTGGGCCAGCCTGCTGGCGTTGCGGGGATCCGGGCCATTTTGTGGATAGGTGCCCGGTCATGGAGGTGGGGACGTTGGTCCGGATCCCGGATGACCCGCAGGCTGCCCCCGATCAAGCTGGGTTGTACCAAATACCTGTGAGTATTAAGGGGGGTATCTATCGGGCTTTGGTGGATTCAGGTTGTAACCAGACCTCCATTCATCAAAGCCTGATACAATCTGGGGCATTGGATATGGGCCGCATGGTTAAAGTGAGGTGTGTGCACGGGGATATAGTGGAATACCCCGTAAAAGCCATAGCTATTAAATTTAGGGACCAAAAGCATTACATGGAGGTGGCCGTTAGTCCGCGCCTCCGGCACCCGCTAATTTTGGGAACCAATTGGCCAGGCTTCGAACAACTATTGGGGTGTTTAACCGTGGGTGCCTCGGGGGATAAGAATCGGCAGGACGGGGGAGCGAGCGCTCAGGTGGGAGAATCTGTGCCAGGACCCAGCGGGACAGCTCCAGGGGAACTGAGCGGCTTGGCGAGGCTGAACCTTGCTAGTTGCAATGACTTTCCCCTGGAACAGTCCCAGGATGAAACCCTCAAACATGCGTTTGAACAGGTCCGGACTATTGATGGACAGGTCCTCCATCCTGACCGTGCGCTCTCCTATCCGTATTTTGCCATTATTAAAGACCGGTTGTATCGCGTGACCCACGACACGCAAACAAAGGAGGATACAACCCAATTGTTAGTACCTCCGAGCCGTCGGGAAATGCTATTCCAGACGGCACATTGCAATCCTATGGCAGGGCATTTGGGAATGACAGCGACACTAAATCGCCTAATGACCCGGTTTTTTTGGCCGGGCATTCACGAGAACGTGCGCAGATGGTGCGCGTCTTGTCGTGAATGTCAGCTGGTAAACCCACCGGCCACCCCAAAAGCGCCATTGCGCCCTCTTCCTCTAGTGCAGGTCCCCTTCGAACGAATTGGCATAGTCGATTACGCAACCCGATATCCTGAGGCAGTGGCGCTCCGCAACATCTCGGCAAAGAGTGTGGCGGACGCCCTGTTTCGTTTAATCTCCCGCGTGGGAATCCCAAAAGAGATTCTCACGGACCAAGGCACCGCGTTTATGTCACGCACGTTACGCGAATTGTACGAATTATTGGGCAATAAAGCGGTACGTACCAGCGTCTATCACCCACAAACGGACGGACTGGTCGAACGCTTTAACCGCACTTTGAAAACGATGATTCGTAAATTCGTACAAGAGGACGCGAAAAATTGGGACAGATGGCTGGAACCCCTCTTATTCGCTGTGCGCGAGGTCCCCCAAGCCTCCACGGGGTTTTCCCCCTTCGAGCTTCTTTACGGACGCCAACCCCGGGGGGTTTTGGACGTCCTGAAAGAAACTTGGGAGGACGGACGTTCGGAGAGTAAAAACAAAATTCAATATGTCTTGGACCTGAGAGCAAAACTCCATACACATCTATGGAGAATTTGCTGCAGGCCCAAGGCAGACAGAGCCAGTCGTATAACAGGGGAACTAGGCTACGAGAATTTGCACCGGGAGATAAAGTGCTCGTTTTACTACCCACCTCTAGCTCCAAATTATTAGCAAAGTGGCAAGGACCCTTTGAGGTCACACAGCGGATAGGGGATCTCAATTATGAAGTAGTACGAACGGATCGGGGCAACACGCGCCAAATTTACCACCTCAACCTCCTCAAAAAATGGAGGGTGGAGGCGTCAGTGCTGTTAGCGACGGCAGTGAGCGGAGAGGAGGATCTCGGGCCAGAAGCGTTTGTCAAAGAGAAATCCCTCGCCCTGGCCCCAGGGGGGGATCACCTCTCGCCCTCGCAGCTCACTGACATCGGGGTGGTTGCAGTCCAAATTTGCCGACGTGTTTTTGCCTCTGCCGGGTCGTACTAATTTGATTCAGCACCATATTGAGACCGAGCCGGGCGTGGTGGTTCGAAGCCGGCCATATAGATTACCTGAACACAAAAAAAAGGTAGTTCAGGCGGAATTAGAAGCTATGCTAGGGATGGGAGTAATCGAGGAGTCCCACAGTGATTGGGCGAGCCCGATAGTTTTGGTGCCTAAAACGGACGGCTCAGTGCGCTTTTGTGTGGACTATCGCAGGGTGAACGCAGTGTCAAAGTTTGATGCTTATCCAATGCCACGGATTGACGAGTTGCTCGATCGGTTAGGCACGGCTCATTTTTATTCGACACTGGACTTAACAAAGGGATATTGGCAGATCCCCTTATCTCCCATGTCCAAAGAAAAAACAGCCTTCACCACGCCGTTTGGATTGCACCAATTTGTGACGCTTCCGTTCGGTTTGTTCGGGGCACCGGCTACGTTTCAGCGCCTCATGGATCGGGTGCTAAGACCCCATGCTGCATATGCCGCGGCCTATCTGGATGATATTATCATCTATAGTGGAGACTGGCAGCGGCATATGGAGCATGTGAGGGCCGTACTTGGGGCGCTGAGACGGGCGGGGCTAACGGCCAATCCGAAGAAGTGCGCAGTTGGGCGGGTGGAGGTAAGGTATCTGGGCTTCCACTTGGGTCACGGGCAGGTGCGTCCCCAAATTGACAAGACGGCAGCGATTGCAGCCTGCCCCAGGCCCAAGACCAAAAAGGAGGTGAGGCAGTTCCTGGGGCTGGCGGGATATTACAGGAGGTTTATCCCTGACTATTCGGACCTCACCAGCCCGCTGACTGACCTCACTAAAAAGGGGGTACCAGATACGGTCCAGTGGACGGAGCAGTGCCAACAGGCTTTCACCCGGGTTAAGGCTGCCCTGTGTGGCGGACCGCTCC
This sequence comes from Carassius gibelio, assembly GCF_023724105.1. NCBI lineage: Eukaryota > Metazoa > Chordata > Actinopteri > Cypriniformes > Cyprinidae > Carassius > Carassius gibelio. The sequence continues at coordinate 29,791,920 of NC_068386.1, read as the reverse complement.
TGCACTCTCCTAACTTTTCTCTCCCCTTTTTTTTGCAGACTGATGCGTCGGACAGGGGGCTGGGCGCAGTCCTGTCCCAGGAGGTGGAGGGGGTGGACCGGCCGGTGCTGTACATTAGTCGAAAGCTCTCAAAGAGAGAGACTAAGTACAGCACCATAGAAAAGGAGTGTTTGGCCATCAGGTGGGCGGTTCTCACCCTTCGCTATTACCTCCTGGGGCGGGAGTTCACCCTCTGCTCGGACCATGCGCCCCTCCAGTGGCTCCACCGCATGAAGGATACCAACGCGCGAATCACTCGTTGGTATCTGGCTCTGCAGCCGTTTAAGTTCAAGGTTATTCACAGGCCGGGGGCGCAGATGGCTGTGGCCGACTTCCTCTCCAGGAATGGGGGGGGGGAGCTGCAGGCCGGATGGCTCCCCGGCCTGAGTCGGGCGGTGGGGGTATGTGGCGGCGGAGGCGTGGTTCAGCGAGGTCTGCGACGGGAGAGAGAGTGAGGAGACGAGCGGTGGTAAGTGGCTCAAGTGAGAAACAAGTAACACATGCTTCTCGTTGCAGTGATTGGCGTGGGGAATCGGCATTTAAGCCGCCCGCGAACCGGCAGAGACCGAGAGAGCTGAGGGCTCGTGGGCGGAAGCAGCAGACGTGCGGGAGAGACCGTAACCCAGATTAGTGTTCAGTGAACGTGATTGATGCGCATGTGGCACGAGTTTTGTTTTCTTTTTGAACTAATAAATATTCCCACGAGCCTCAGAACGCCGACTCCGTCCTCCTTCCTTCTCAGCTGATCCTGAGCTTAATATTTCTACAAACCTTTAAAATCCGAATTAAACCCAAAGGCATCTAGAGTCTTCCATAAATAATCATGCTCTACTCGATCAAATGCCTTTTCTTGATCAATGGAAATCAAGCCAAAGTCAACACCACAAATCTTTGAAAAATCCATCAAGTCTCAGATTAAAAAAATGTTATCAAATATAGATCTTCCAGGCACACAATAGGACTGGTCGGGACTAATTATGTCATCTAAAACTTTCCCTAATCTAATCGCCAATACTTTAGACAAAATTTTGTAGTCAGAGCACAGTAAGGACACTGGTCTCCAATTTTTAATATCACTCAAATCTCCTTTCTTTGGGAGGAGTATAAGAACTGCTCTCCGACTACTAAGTGGTAAAAAAAAACACTGACTAAACTTTCACTAAGAACTGCAAGCAAGTCTTCTCCTATAATGCCCCAGTATGCTTTATAGAATTCAAAAGGAATCCCATCTATCCCTGGAACTTTCCAGTTTTGCGTACTCTGGAGAGCTTCATACAGTTCAATTAAAATTATACCTTCACTAAGTTTTGCATTGGCACTTTCTGATAATTTTGGCAAATCTTCAAAGAAGAAACCATCAACCTCTTGATCTATCCTATGATCAGAACTATAAAGATTTTTATAAAATGTTACTGCTCTTTTCCTCATTTCGACTGGGTCTGATAACAGAACCCCAGCTTCAGACCTTAAATTCTGAATATACCGTCTTTGACCATTCTTTTCTCTAGTCCGAAAAAAAAACTTTAATGGAACATCCATCTGCTCTGCATCCTGAAAATGTGATCTGACCAATGCCCCTTGAGCCTTTCTTTTATAGAATTCAGACAAAGCTGATCTTTTCATGAAAAGGGAATCTAAATGGTCTGGATTTCCTGATTCTTGAATTAAAACTTGAATTTCAATAATTTCCTCTTCTAACTTCTTTATAGACTGAGTTAAAAAAACTTGTGACATTAAGAGTATATTGTTGACATGGTTGACTAATATTTACTTTCCCAATGTCCCACCATTCCTGTAAAGAGGAAAAAATATGTTTTTGTTCTCTAAAAGACTCCCAATAAAACCTAAAAACATCTTTAAACTGTAAATCTGACAACAATGTCACATTAAAATGCCAATAAGAACTACTTATTTTAACAGAACTAACGATCATTCTACACACAACCAAACTATGATTAGAGAAACCAACTGGAAGAATTGAGCCATTCACAAAAAAACTAAGATGATGTTTGAAAACATAAAATCTTTCTAATTGTGCCATTGACAACACATTTTCACAAACATGCGTCCATGTGTATTGTTTAACATCATGATTAAAATCATCTCCATACATCACAAAGCTCATTCCCTTCTATCATTTGTATCAGTTTCCGGCGTGAAGCCATATGTGGTTCTACATGATTCCTATCTATATTTCTTTCAACACAATTAAAATCTCCTCCCACAACCAAAAATTCTTCATTATCACATTTTTCTATTACTGTATTTAATTGATCTAAAAACAACATTCTTTCTAACTGGGAGGTTGGTGCATATACACAAATAAAAACAAAAACATGATCCTCAAATTGAGCTTTTATCTTTAAGAATCTACCTTTTACAGCCTCCTCTACTGAACAAGAGGAGGGAGCAAAATTTTTATTAAACAGAACTGCAACTCCTCCACTGAGTGAAGTATTATGACTCAGAAAAAGAAGACCGCCCCATTCTTTAGCCCATTCGACAGCAATTTTCACATCACTATGTGTCTCCTGTAAAAACAGGACATCGATTTTATTCTGTTTCGCTACTTCATATATCTGAGCTCTCTTTCTGCAATCTCTAGCCCCATTCACATTTAAAGATGCAATGCAAATGTCACTCATAAATAAAAATGAAAAAGAAACTACAGCACAGAGAGCAAAACAGAGGGCATAAATACTATACCATTTCATCATCATTATTCAATTGGAGTTGAATTTTTGTGAAAATTATTTTTAAACGATATACTTATCTGTAAATTTTCCTTCACTCATTAAACACTTAATATTTTCCAGAAGTCTTCTGAGATCTGGAAAATATTCATCAATTTTCACTCCTCTCATATTTTTGGTCACTTTCAAGATTTTTTTGATCTCATCCACTCCATATTCAAGACATGACCAATTCGACTGAGAATAAACGGAGCTGCTGGAATCAGAGCACTCACTCTCACTGCTTTCGTTGTCCACTTCATTCTCTTCTTGGTTCTTTCTAGCCTGTTTCAGAATCATGCTCTTGTCATTTTTTTTCCTCTTCAGAGGTGTCTTAAAAACAACCTGATCCATATCCATTAATGTGTCCTCATTTTGAATTACAGTCTCCACTTGTGACTCAGTATCAGAAAACTGATCTAACGTCATCTGTATGTTACCAAGAGCTTCTCCACAATCGATACTGTTGCTTTCAACACTCTCACCGATTACAAATTCGGATTTTTTTAGCGTTTCCTTCATCAAATTCAATTGCTTTGTCTAGTTAGCTCAGATTCATCATTTTTTTTCTACAGACATGATTTTTGGACCACTAGAATTCGGCGCATTGGAACTACTGGCAACTTCCTCGTCTTCATTCTGCTCACTGTGATGATGATGATGATGAGCGCTGTTTTTTTTGCAAGAAAAACACCTCATCGTGTCTGTTGTCACAAAAACTGCCCTACCCGTCAGGTACCAGGGTTGAATCAACGTTGAAAAACCTTTCGATTTTGCAAATTGGATCAACGTTGAAATCACGACGTTGATTCACCGTTGAAATCGTGACGTTGATGTACGGTTGAAATCACAACGCTGATTCACTGTTGAAATCCCGACGTTGAATCAACGTTGAATAACCTTTCGATTTTGCAAATTGGATCAACGTTGAAATCACGACGTGGATTCACCTTTGAAATCGCGACGCTGTTTCACCGTCTTACCTGCATTATGGGTGAATTAGGGTCGTGCTGCAGCCCTGGGATGAAAGCTGAATGAGGTGTTGATTTTGAAAAGTTAATCAGCGTTGATAACACGACGTTGTTTCCCCGTCGTACCTTGCACCGTGTGTAAATACACCTAGATCCTAGTTGGCATTTAGATCAACAATGTACATGCAAGGCTAAAAATCTAATGACTGGCAGCAATGGCTTTACAAACAACTTCAATAAACGACCACATGCTCAAAATTGTCAAACAGCAGTTAAATTTTGGAAACATACTGAATAAAACAGATGAAAATAATCCCACACTTTATTATGCAGAGTATGCATGGAGGTAATGCTAAAAACATGTAGTAGAACAATCCAAATACAATAATATTTAAAGGTTTTTGTAAAATAATTCGGCACAAAAATGCATATTTTTTTCAGCACTTACAAGACAAACCCTTGTACCTTTATGACTGAAACCAGTGGATCTTTTATTTTGGTGGAAAACTACAGTTTCTGTCAAAAACATGTTTTAGTAATGTGTCTCATTTCAAGTTGTGCACATTTGTGCAGTGAAAATGTGTTGCACAGTACGAGCAGGGAACCTTCCACCAGTTGATTTCTAATGGGAACCCCCCGGACTGTGTCTTCTTTACCGTGGGGAATGCAGAATGAGATTTCTACCGCAGGGCACTCTAAAATGTTAGAACCAGCAGCCTCGTGTATACAGTGTGGTTGTGCTTCGGGTGATCCTTGAAAGTGTCCCAGCGCTAGGTCCTTTCTGACGCCGTCCCCTCCACTCTCTCCCACTTGTGCACTTTCTGTACCGTCCTGTATAAACATTTACATTTAATCATTTAACAGACGCTTTTATCCAAAGCTACTTACAAATGAGAAGAACAGAAGCAGTCAGGTGTACAAGCGAACAACAACAGTATACACGTGCCATGACAAGTCTCAGTTAGTCTAGTACAGAACGCATAGCCAGGTTTTTTTTTTTTTTTTAATATGAAAGACAAGAAAAGAAGGAAAAGTGCTAGCATTAGTTGGTCTTAAAATGTTTCTTGAAAATGAGTAAAGACTCAGCAGTTCGGATTGAGATTGTGAGGTCATTCCAGCAGCTGGGGACAGTCCAGGAAAAGGTCCGTGAGAGTGATTTTGAACTTCTTTGGGATGGCACCACAAGGCGTTGTTCACTTGCAGAGCACAAACTTCTGGAGGACACATAAGATTTAACCAGTGAGTTTAGGTATGTTCACAATGTTTCACAATAACTTTGATATTGTGAAATATATTTAACTGAAAACTGAATGCAAAATAAATCACACAATATTTTCACTTTACAGTTCAGTAACAGTGAGGTTGGAAACAAAGTGGACAACACTATTCATTAAACACTTATTTAATGTATTCAGATGAAAATTTACAATATTAACAAATTATTCACAAGCAGTGTTTTCAGAACCCCCAGTTACACTGTTTTAATCAAAACACTAGTAATACAGTGTAGTAAAACAAATAAAATCTAATTCAGTAAATTTTTAATAAACTAAGTACAATCAAAACCTATCACAAAAGGTCAAAGCATCTCTAGCAGAAGTGACAGTGCAATGTAGCAGAAGAACAATTTCTTACCAATGTTTCAAGAACAAGCTGGATCCTCGATGACTCTACAAGGGGAAAGAAGAAATGGTTTACTGAAAAGTTCTTAAAAAGCAGGATTTCATATTATACCATTTCTTTAAACCACTGGTTCTCAAACTTTTTATACCAAGTACCACTTCAGAAAATATTTGTTATTAAATATTAAGTTGCACCATAATGACCAACATTACATTTCAGCAGCGTAGTAGGCCAAACTATTCAGCTACAGGTCTACAGTTAAAAAATGAGGCAGTTTTATTCTAATAAGAATATTTATTGTTGTCAGACACTTTACCATGTTTGAACATTAACACTACAACTGTGCTTACATACACAGGTAAATAAAAAAAAGTTTAAATTAAAATGTAATTTTAAATGTAATTATGTAACAAAAGTTACAAAACTGTACTGTACTTTAACTCTAACATACTTAAAATGTGCAAAAAAAAAAAAACTTACTCAAAGATTAAGTTAAAATATATTAACATTAATTAGTTTAATTTAGTGATTCACCTGCATAACAACTAGAGGGGGCCGGACACTTTGAGAACCATGGCTTTAAACAATCCTTTTATTTATTTATTCATTTTCATTAATTCATTAAAATTATATTATTTAAATACAGACATTTGCACTTATATGTTTCAGAAAACACTTTGAAACTATTATAAGCATACAAACATATATAACACACCTAATGCATGGGATACATATCAGGAAAATATGGGAAAATCTCTAAAAGACAGACATTAACACATAACTTACCAGCAACACATTAGGTGAGCATCTAACTTGATCAGCTGTGATAAAGCAATGCAAAAATAGACACACGGGTATTTATTCATCTGCAGATTACATGTCCTTTAAACTACCCATTTGTAAACTCTGGTAATACTTTACTATTTTCAAAAGATAATAAAGATAACGTTAGCGATTTTCTTACCTCATTTTGCCAGGATGTTTTCAGGACCTCGCAGAACACCTGACCCTTCTTGAGTTCACAGTTTTTGTTCTCCATTGACATGTCACGACTCAAATTCGCTCAAAATAAATAAAAAATGTACAGGCAAATATGAAATAATTCGGGACCGATAGAGCAGTCAGTTATAACGAGCAGCAGCTCACAGTTAGCCGCCTCACTCACAGAAAGACGACAATAACGGTCATATTTTTAAATGTAGAAAGGCGCGAACCGATTCATTGTCCAGTTTCCTGAATGACAGCCAGATTAACCAATCATGATAGAAGTAATAAAATACAACTACCAATGGGAGTTGTTTCAGTGTGATAAAGCAGCGAAATGTATATAGTTTTATTGTTGTTAATGATGATAATATTTAACATATACCTTTAGATTTTAGAATAGGTATCATGACTAAAATATTTTAAAATGCTATTAAAATAATTAATTAATTTAAATAATTTAATATAAATAATTTAAAAGCTTGTTAACCTTTAACTACCATTTAGCATTAAACATTTTTAACGTTGTTTCATTAAAACAACTGACCTTATTTCAGCCATATTTCAATGTTGAAAGTTGGTCATGTGCTGGAAGTTTTTCAACAGTTCATCTTTAAACGTTGAATCAACGTTGTTTCAACGTTGAAACCACAACTGACCTTATTTCAACCATATTTCAACATTGAAAGTTGGTCATGTGCTGGATGTTTTTCAACCATTCAGCTTTAAACGTTGAATCAACGTTGTTTCAACGTTGAAACCACAACTGACCTTATTTCAACCATATTTCAACGTTGAAGGTCGGTCATGTGCCGGCTGGGTGTGTAATCAAAATCATCCACTTTAAATTAAGATCAGTTCTATTTCCGTTCAGAATACGTGAAACGTCTAAAAGACTCCGATTTGCATCCTATAGCGATCTTTTTTATGGGAGCAATCAGTTTGCCAAAGCGTGACAATTCCTTCATCAACATCTCATCTTTTATAAAGGGAGGTACATTTGAAATGGTGAACTTTTTAAGTTCGGTAAAATTGGCAATATATTCACAGATTCGACTTTTCCGGATCAATAACTCGCGAGCAAAACGTTTTTGGTACACGAATTATGCCTCTTTTTACTCGTAGTGATGTAGTAAACGAGCTACAAGCGAGTTTGCCTGAAAACAAGCTTTCCTCCGTTCTGTACAAAATACGTTGATCTCAATGCGCTGGCGTCTGAGCGACAAGTCCTAAGGCACCGTCTGCAAAGTGCGAAAAGCGAAAAAGGTTACTAATAAAATACTCAATAACTTCACAGTAACACACTGTAGTGTCACCAAATTCAGTTCACACATCACACATCTCCTGCTGGTTATACTACAATGCTGGTTTTAAAAATAGTTGCTTTTGCACAATTTTTATGTTTTTTTTTTTTTTATTATGAAAACGTTAATAACGTAACTGTAACACACTGTACTTTCACCAAATTCAGTTCACACATCACTGCTCTCCTACTGGTTATACTACAACATTGAAAATAGTTGCTTTTGCACCATTTGTATGATTTTTTTTATTATGAAAAACAGTTAATAACTTTACTGTAACACACTGTACTTTCACCAAATTCAGTTCACACATCACTGCTCTCCTGCTGGTTATTCTACAACACTCATTTTTAGATTAATTGATGTTGCACATTTTTTATTATGAAAAATAGTTAATAACTTCACCATTATAGAACATAATAGTTAATAACTTTAATGTAACACACTGTACTTCCACCCAATTCAGTTCACACATCACTGCTCTCCTGCTGGTTATACTACAACTTTCATTTTTAAAGTAATTGCTTTGGCACATTTTTTATGATTTTTCATTTTGAACAATAGTTAATAACTTTACTGTAACACACTGTACTTCCATCAAATTCAGTTCACACATCACTGCTCTCCTGCTGGTTATACTACAACTTTCATTTTGAAAGTAATTGCTTTGGCTAATTATTTTGCATTTTTATTATGAAAAAAAGTTAAAAACATCACCATTATTGAACATAACAGTTAATAACTTTACTGTAACACACTGTACTTCCACCAAATTCAGTTCACAAATCACTGCTTTCCTGCTGGTTATAGTAGAACTTTCATTTTGAAAGTAATTGCTTTGGCACATTTTTTATAATTTTTTATTATGAAAAATAGATAATAAATTCACCATTATTGGACATAATAGTTAAAAACTTTAATGTAACACACTGTACTTCCACCAAATTCAGTTTACTCATCACTGCTCGCCTGTTGTTTATACTACAACTTTGATTTTAAAAGGAAAAGTTTTGGCAGATTTTTGATGATTTTTTTTTTGTTATGAACAATAGTTAATAAATGTACTGTAACACACTGTACTTTCACCAAATTCAGTTCACACATAACGGTTCTCCTACTGGTTATACTACAACTTTCATTTTGAAAGTAATTGCGTTTGCACATTTTTTATGATTTATATTATGAAAAATAGTTAATAAAGTCACCATTATTGAACATAATAGTTAATAACTTTACTGTAACACACTGTATTTCAACCAAATTCAGTTCACACATCACTGCTCTCCTACTGGTTATACTACAACTTTAATTTTGAAAGTAATTGCGTTGGCACATTTTTTATTATTTTTATTATGAAAAATAGTTAATAAAGTCACCATTATTGAACATAATAGTTAATAACTTTACTGTAACACACTGTATTTCAACCAAATTCAGTTCACACATCACTGCTCTCCTGCTGGTTTTATTACAACTTTAATTTTGCAAATAATTCCTTTAACACATTTTTTTATGAATACTAATTAAGGAAAAATTGTTAATAACTTTACTGTAACAGACTGTACTTCCACCAAATTCAGTTTTTTATTATGAAAAATAGTTAATATTTTTAATGTAACACACTGTACTTCCACCAAATTCAGTTCACACATCACTGATCTCCTGCTGGTTACACTACAACACTCATTTTGAAATTAATTGCTTTTGCAAATTTTATATGATTTTTTATTATGAAAAATAGTAAATAACGTCACCGTTATTGAACATAATAGTTAATAACTTTACTGTAACACACTGTATTTCAACCAAATTCAGTTCACACATCACTGCTCTCCTGCTGGTTATACTTCAACTTTCATTTTGAAAGTAATTGCTTTGGCACATTTTTTAGAATTTTTATTATGAAAAATAGTTAATGAATTCACCATTATTAGACAAAATAGTTAATAACTTTACTGTAACACACTGTACTACCATCAAATTCAGTTCACACATCACTGCTCTCCTGCTGGTTATACTACAACTTTCATTTTGAAAGTAATTGCTTTGGCACATTTCTTTGAATTTTTATTATGAAAAAATTGTTAATAACATCACCATTATTGAACATAACAGTTAATAACTTTACTGTAACACACTGTACTTCCATCAAATTCAGTTCACAAATCATTGCTTTGCTGCTGGTTATGCTACAACTTTCATTTTGAAAGTAATTGCTTTGGCACATTTTTTATAATTTTTATTATAAAAAATAGTTAATGAATTCACCATTATTGGACATAATAGTTAACAACTTTACTGTAACACACTTTACTTTCACCAAATTCAGTTTACACATCGCTGCTCTCTTACTGGTTATACTACAACACTCGTTTTGAAATTAATTGCTTTTGCACACTCTTTATGATTTTTATTATGAAAAATAGTTAATAACGTCACCGTTATTGAACATAATAGTTAATAACTTTACTGTAACACACTGTATTTCAACCAAATTCAGTTCACACATCACTGCTCTCCAGCTGGTTATACTACAACTTTCATTTTGAAAGTAATTGGTTTGGCACATTTTTTATGATTTTTTATTTTGAACAATAGTTAATAACTTTACTGTAACACACTGTACTTTCACCAAATTTAGTTCACACATCACTGCTCTCCTGCTGGTTATACTACAACTTTCATTTTGAAAGTAATTGCTTTGGCACATTTTTTTGAATTTTTATTATGAAAAAATAGTTAATAACATCACCATTATTGAACATAACAGTTAATAACTTTACTGTAACACACTGTACTTCCATCAAATTCAGTTCACAAATCACTGCTTTCCTGCTGGTTATGCTACAACTTTCATTTTGAAAGTAATTTTTTTGGCACATTTTTTATAATTTTTATTATAAAAAATAGTTAATTAATTCACCATTATCGGACATAATAGTTAATAACTTTACTGTAACACACTTTACTTTCACCAAATTCAGTTCACACATCGCTGCTCTCTTACTGGTTATACTACAACACTCGTTTTGAAATTAATTGCTTTTGCACACTCTTTATGATTTTTATTATGAAAAATAGTTAATAACGTCATCCGTTATTGAACATAATAGTTAATAACTTTACTGTAACACACTGTATTTCAACCAAATTCAGTTCACACATCACTGCTCTCCTGCTGGTTATACTACAACTTTCATTTTGAAAGTAATTGGTTTGGCACATTTTTTATGATTTTTTATTTTGAACAATAGTTAATAACTTTACTGTAACACACTGTATTTCAACCAAATTTAGTTCACACATCACTGCTCTCCTGCTGGTTATACTACAACTTTCATTTTGAAAGTAATTGGTTTGGCACATTTTTTATGATTTTTTATTTTGAACAATAGTTAATAACTTTAGTGTAACACACTGTACTTTCACCAAATTTAGTTCACACATCACTGCTCTCCTGCTGGTTATACTACAACTTTCATTTTGAAAGTAATTGCTTTGGCACATTTTTTAAAAATTTTTATAATGAAAAATAGTTAATAAATTCACCATTATTGGACATAATAGTTAAAAACTTTAATGTAACACACTGTACTCCCACCCAATTCAGTTCACACATCACTGCTCTCCTGCTGGTTATACTACAACTTTCATTTTGAATGTAATTGCTTTGGTACATTTTTTAGAATTTTTATTATGAAAAAAAAAACAGTTAATGAATTCATCATTATTGGACATAATAGTTAATAACTTTACTGTAACACACTGTACTACCATCAAATTCAGTTCACACATCAATGCTCTCCTGCTGGTTATACTACAACTTTCATTTTGAATGTAATTGTTTTGGTATATTTTTTTGAATTTCTATTATGAAAAAAAAAACTATTAATGAATTCACCATTATTGGACATAATAGTTAATAACTTTACTGTAACACACTACACTTCCATCAAATTCAGTTCACACATCACTTCTCTCCTGCTGGTTATACTACAACTTTCATTTTGAATGTAATTTCTTTGGTACATTTTTTATAATTTTTATTATGAAAAAAAAAATAATGAATTCACCATTATTGGACATAATAGTTAATAACTTTACTGTAACACACAGTATTTCAACCAAATTCAGTTCACACATCACTGCTCTCCTGCTGGTTATACTACAACTTTCATTTTGAAAGTAATTGCTTTGGCACATTTTTTTAAATTTTTATTTTAAAAAACAGTTAATGAATTCACCATTATTGGACATAATGGTTACAGTATTTCAACCAAATTCAGTTCACACATCACTGCTCTTCTGCTGGTTATACTACAACTTTCATTTTGAAAGTAATTGCTTTGGCACTTTTTTTTTGAATTTTTATTATGAAAAAATAGTTAATAACATCACCATTATTGAACATAACAGTTAATAACTTTACTGTAACACACTGTACTTCCATCAAATTCAGTTCACAAATCACTGCTTTCCTGCTGGTTATGCTACAACTTTCATTTTGAAAGTAATTGCTATGGCACATTTTTTTATAATTTATGTGTGAACTGAATTTGATGAATGGTGAATTCATTAATAGTTTTTTTTTCATAATAATAAAAAAAAAAATGTACCAAAGTAATTACTAGTACAGTGTGTTACATTAAAGTTTTTAACTATTATGTCCATTAGTGGTGAATTTATTAACTATTTTTCATAATAATATTTTTTAAAAAATGTGCCAAAGCAATTACTTTCAAAATGAAAGTTGTAGTATAACCAGCAGGAGAGCAGTGATGTGTGAACTGAATTTGGTGAAAGTACAGTGTGTTACAGTAAAGTTATTAACTATTGTTCAAAATAAAAAATCATAAAAAATGTGCCAAAGCAATTACTTTCAAAATGAAAGTTGTAGTATAACCAGCAGGAGAGCAGTGATGTGTGAACTGAATTTGGTGAAAGTACAGTGTGTTACAGTAAAGTTATTAACTATTGTTCAAAATAAAAAATCATAAAAAATGTGCCAAAGCAATTACTTTCAAAATGAAAGTTGTAGTATAACCAGCAGGACAGCAGTGATGTGTGAACTGAATTTGGTTGAAATACAGTGTGTTACAGTAAAATTATTAACGTTTTCATAATAAAAAAACATAAAAATTGTGCAAAAGCAATTACTTTCAAAATGAAAGTTGTAGTATAACCAGCGGGAGAGCAGTGATGTGTGAACTGAATTTGGTGAAAGTACAGTGTGTTACAGTTAAGTTATTAACTGTTATGTTCAATAATGGTGAAGTTATTAACTATTTTTCCAAATAAAAAAATGTAAAAACTGTTCCAAAGCAATTACTTTCAAAATGAAAGTTGTAGTATAACCAGCAGGAGAGCAGTGATGTGTGAACTGAATTTGGTGAAAGTACAGTGTGTTACAGTAAAGTTATTAACTATTGTTCAAAATAAAAAATCATAAAAAATGTGCCAAAGCAATTACTTTCAAAATGAAAGTTGTAGTATAACCAGCAGGAGAGCAGTGATGTGTGAACTGAATTTGGTGAAAGTACAGTGTGTTACAGTAAAGTTATTAACTATTGTTCAAAATAAAAAATCATAAAAAATGTGCCAAAGCAATTACTTTCAAAATGAAAGTTGTAGTATAACCAGCAGGAGAGCAGTGATGTGTGAACTGAATTTGGTTGAAATACAGTGTGTTACAGTAAAGTTATTAACTGTTATGTTCAAAATAAAAAATCATAAAAAATGTGCCAAAGCAATTACTTTCAAAATGAAAGTTGTAGTATAACCAGCAGGAGAGCAGTGATGTGTGAACTGAATTTGGTTGAAACACAGTGTGTTACAGTAAAGTTATTAACTGTTATGTTCAATAACGGTGACGTTATTAACTATTTTTCATAATAAAAATCATAAAGAGTGTGCAAAAGCAATTAATTTCAAAACGAGAGTTGTAGTATAACCAGCAAGAGAGCAGTGATGTGTGAACTGAATTTGGTGAAAGTAAAGTCTGTTACAGTAAAGTTATTAACTATTATGTCCAATAATGGTGAATTCATTAACTATTTTTCATAATATAAATCATAAAAAATGTGCCAACGCAATTACTTTCAAAATTAAAGTTGTAGTATAACCAGTAGGAGAACCGTTATGTGTGAACTGAATTTGGTGAAAGTACAGTGTGTTACAATACATTTATTAACTATTGTTCATAATAAAGAAAATCATCAAAAATCTGCCCAATCAATTCCTTTTAAAATCAAAGTTGTATAAACAGCAGGCGAGCAGTGATGAGTAAACTGAATTTGGTGGAAGTACGGTGTGGGTCCGTGTATCTTTTGGTCATTCGATTTTCTATTTAAAAATAAATAAAGATAAATGAGAAACGATTTGATTTTCGTTTTTTCGTTTTGTTTAAGAAACGGAAAAACGAAAATTTAGCTGGATTTTTCGTATTTTTGTTTGTGGGTAAAAAATCCGATTATGCTTTAATATTTGTTTGAATGTGTGGGCGGCGCTGAAACGCCCCTTTCATCCCTTCTGAACTGCACCGACAAGCGGCAACCGCAAGCTCAGTTCATCTTCAGACTTGACAACTTTATTCATAAAACACCATTTGTATTTTACTTTAGCCTGTGATCTACAACGACATGGAACAAAATATAGGCCTACTACAAATTTTTTGCCTACTTATTTTATTCTAGGCCATTCATTAAAAAAAAATTAAATGGGAAAAATCCAACCCCACATTTATAATAAAATTTATATTAATATAAGTTAAGTTTTCCCCATAATTAGTCTACTTTAAATGTTTTAATTATAGGCTATAGGCTACTTAGAATTATGAACTGAATTCACGAATTCTGTAGATGACTGTATGAATATAGTGACGGTGTGACATCGTTACAGATAATGAGTTCAGACGGGAAACACTGCACCTCTCGTTGGTTTCATTTGAATTACATAGGCCTAAATATAAAATTATTATTATTATTATTCTATTTAAATGGCTTATTTTAAAAGTAGACGTGTCCAGCAAGACATGGTTCGTCTGATGCATGAGCCTGGTTCATTTCTGACGTTTCAGAAAGAAGTTAATGTAGACCGAGATGACAGAAAGCAAATCCTGTTGAGTTTTCATGTTATTTAGGGTGTCTTACGACCCAAACTGATGGAGCTGAAGCTCTTTCCTCTTGTTATCGGGATGGAAGCTGTGGATCGGGATCCGCCGATCGGAGAAGTGCAGCAGACTACACTCTACAAGATAAAGTTTCAGTTGCTGTTGTTTGTATAGCAAATGAAAACATGTTAGGCTGTGAGGTTTTTCTTAAATAGGCATAGAATAAAATTAGTAGGCAAAAAATCTGCACATATTTGTCATTGTAGATCTTACAGTAAAATTCAAATGTCATTGAATAAATTAATTTCTGTTTGGTCAAAAAAAAAAAAAAAAAAAAAAAAAAAATATATATATATATATAAAGCTTGCAAGCACCACTAGCAAAGAATTGGCAGGATTAATAAACTCTGCTGTATGCCGCTTCTCTCCTGGTGAAAATGAACTGAGCTTGCGGTTGCCGCTTGTCGGTGCAGTTCAGAAGGGATGAAAGGGGCGTTTCAGCGCCGCCCACACATTCAAACAAATATTAAAGCATAATCGGATTTTTTACCCACAAACAAAAATACGAAAAATCCAGCTAAATTTTTGTTTTCCGTTTCTTAAACAAAACGAAAAAATGAAAATCAAACCGTTTCTCATTTATCTTTATTTATTTTTAAATAGAAAATCGAATGACCAAAAGATACACGGACCGGTGTGTTACAGTGTTATTAACTACTATGTTCAATAACGGTGAACTAATTAACTATTTTTCATAATAAAAAATCATAAAAAAATTTGCAAAAGCAATTAATTTCAAAATGAGTGTTGTAGTGTAACCAGCAGGAGATCAGTGATGTGTGAACTGAATTTGGTGGAAGTACAGTGTGTTACATTAAAAATATTCACTATTTTTCATAATAAAAAATCCAAAAAAATGTGCAAAAGCAATTTATTTCAAAATGAAAGTTGTAGTGTAACCAGCAGGAGATCAGTGATGTGAGAACTGAATTTGGTGGAAGTACAGTGTGTTACAGTAAAATTATTAACTATTTTTCATAATAAAACATCCAAAAAATGTGCAAAAGCAATTCATTTCAAAATGAAAGTTGTAGTGTAACCAGCAGGAGATCAGTGATGTGTGAACTGAATTTGGTGGAAGTACAGTGTGTTACAGTAAAATTATTAACGTTTTCATAATAAAAAAACATAAAAATTGTGCAAAAGCAATTACTTTCAAAATGAAAGTTGTAGTATAACCAGCGGGAGAGCAGTGATGTGTGAACTGAATTTGGTGAAAGTACAATGTGTTACAGTTAAGTTATTAACTGTTATGTTCAATAATGGTGAAGTTATTAACTATTTTTCCAAATAAAAAAATGTAAAAACTGTTCCAAAGCAATTACTTTCAAAATGAAAGTTGTAGTATAACCAGCAGGAGAGCAGTGATGTGTGAACTGAATTTGGTGAAAGTACAGTGTGTTACAGTAAAGTTATTAACTATTGTTCAAAATAAAAAATCATAACAAATATGCCAAAGCAATTACTTTTAAAATGAAAGTTGTAGTATAACCAGCAGTAGAGCAGTGATGTGTGAAATGAATTTGGTGGAAGTACACTCTTTTACAGTAAAGTTATTAACTATTATGTTCAATAATGGTCAAGTTTTTAACTATTTTTAATAATAAAAATTCTATAAAATGTACCAAAGCAATTACATTCCAAATCAAAGTTGTAGTATAACCAGCAGGAGAGCAGTGATGTGTGAACTGAATTTGTTGAAAGTACAGTGTGTTACAGTTAAGTTATTAAATATTATGTCCAATAATTATGAATTTATACAAATTTAAAAAAATTTACCAAAGCAATTACTTACAAAATGAAAGTTGTAGTATAACCAGCAGGAGAGCAGTGATGTGTGAACTGAATTTGGTGAAAGTACAGTGTGTTACAGTAAAGTTATTAACTATTGTTCAAAATAAAAAATCATAACAAATATGCCAAAGCAATTACTTTTAAAATTAAAGTTGTAGTATAACCAGCAGTAGAGCAGTGATGTGTGAACTGAATTTGGTGGAAGTACACTCTTTTACAGTAAAGTTATTAACTATTATGTTCAATAATGGTGAAGTTTTTAACTATTTTTAATAATAAAAATTCTATAAAATGTACCAAAGCAATTACATTCCGAATCAAAGTTGTAGTATAACCAGCAGGAGAGCAGTGATGTGTGAACTGAATTTGATGAATGTACAGTGTGTTACATTAAAGTTATTAACTATTATGTCCAATAATGGTGAATTCATTAACTATTTTTCATAATAAAAATTCTATAAAATGTGCCAAAGCAATTACTTTCAAAATGAAAGATTTAGTATATCCAGCGGGAGAGCAGTGATGTGTGAACTGAATTTGGTGAAAGTACAGTTTGTAACAGTAAAGTTATTAACTATTTTTCATAATTAAAAATAATATAAAATGTGCCAAAGCAATTATTTTCAACATGAGTGTTGTAGTAAAACCAGCAGGACAGCAGTGATGTGTGATCTGATTTTGATGAATGCACAGTGTGTTACATTAAAGTTATAAACTATTATGTCCAATAATGGTGAATTCATTAACTATTTTTCATAATAAAAATTCAAAAAATGTGCCAAAGCAATTACTTTCTAAATGAAAGTTGTAGTATAACCAGCAGGAAAGCAGTGATGTTTGAACTGAATTTGGTGAAAGTACAGTGTGTTAAATTAAAGTTATTAACTATTATATTCTATAATGGTGAAGTTATTAACTATTTTTCATAATACAAAATGTTCAACATCATTTAATTTAAAAATGAGTGTTGTAGAATAACCAGCAGGAGACCAGTGATGTATGAACTGAATTTGGTGAAAGTACAGTGTGTTACAGTAAAGTTATTAACTGTTTTTCATAACAAAAAAATCATAAAAATTGTGCAAAAGCAACTTTTTTCAATATAAGTGTTGTAGTATAACCAGTAGGAGAGCAGTGATGTGTGAACTGAATTTGGTGAAAGTACAGTGTGTTACAGTAACGTTATTAACATTTTCATAATAAAAAAAATCATAAAAATTGTGCAAAAGCAACTATTTTTAAAACCAACATTGTAGTATAAGCAGCAGGAAGGCAGTGATGTGTGAACTGAATTTGGTGACATTACAGTGTGTCACTGTGAAGTTATTGAGTATTTTATTAGTAACCTTTTTCGCGTTTTGCACTTTGCAGACGGTGCCTTAGGACTTGTCGCTCAGACGCCAGTGCATTGAGATCAACGTATTTTGTACAGAGCGGAGGAAAGCTTATTTTCAGGCAAACTCACTTGCAGCTCGTTTACTACATCACTACGAGTAAAAAGAGGCATAATTCGTGTACCAAAAACGTTTTGCTCGCGAGTTATTGATCCGGAAAAGTCGAATCTGTGAATATCTTGCCAGTTTTACCGAACTACTTTAGTTCGTAGTTGCTGGAGTAGAAAGGGGCAGTACTGGAGTAAATAAACCACGTATGTTTATTCCCTTTCCAACAACTTCATTCGCTTTCTCTACTGTATTGAGGAACAATTGAGTTATTCATTTTGGGCGCCGCTAACACACATTCATGACCCACTACATCACCGACCGCTACACCACACTCCTCCACACTTCCCACAGCCAACACCTTCACACCGTGGCGCCGCGTGAGTGAATCGAGAAACTTAACCCCTTGAGTCGCCATGCTTCCCAGTGCAAATGACTGGTTTAAGCAGGCGCTCAGTCAAGCTTATCCGCTAATTTCACAACAAACAAAACAAACAAACAAAAAACACATACAACAAAAGAGAGAAAATATCTTTTAAAGATGCAGCGGGCACACAAAAAAGACCACACGCTCACCACACCACTCAATCCGCTCAAGAAACGCCCGCAAATGCGCAAAGAGAGAGAGAGAGAGAGAGAGAAAACATCAAACAGAAAACACAAAGCCTCTCTTTGAAACGAATTTCGTTATTATTATTTTGTATAATCACAACACATTCAGACATGAACCGAAACTCAGCGTATAGGTAGTGTAATGGCTATAAACACTATAGTATTTACGGTAGTCCTGTTTGGTAGGGTGAGTATGGTAGTCTCTAGCCTACGTGTCCTTTATGAATGGGCTGGCATTAGCCTTTGAGTAATGGCAGGTGCATGCTGATTGCCAGATAGGTGGTGGTGGTTTCTTTCTTGGAGACTGCAATGATGGTTTGTGCCAGCTTTGGAAAACAGTTGTCGTAGCTGTTGTTAGATGACAATGATGGTTTGTGCCAAACTTGTCTAGCTGGTACTAGGAGCTGGCCTGTGTCACTGTTTTGAATGACTGTTTTTGTCTGGTGTAAAGTATTGCACATTTGCACATGATATATTGGGGGTTGTTGAACCCTGATGGTATTAACTTGCTACCAGCTAAGCCTATTTGTGTTTTAGAACTTTTGACAAGTTAATAAATATTGGTTACTTGAATGACTTGATTGGATAAATTTATTGCTTGACATTGATAGGCTTTACAGTTTGGCGTCACGAACAGGATATTTAAAAAAACTGGTAGCAAGTTGATGTAGAGTAAGGTAAGTTTTCAAAACAGTGACATAGGCTGAAGAGTTGACGAGTGTGGGAACAAGAGACTTCAGTGAAAACTGCATTGGATATAAAGACTGTTGTTGTACGACTGACTTCCAAACGATGGAGCAAGAGCTTGCTGCATTGCAGGAAAGACTGGATAGGGAAAAAGCAGCGATGGATGAACTTAAACAACAGAATGAAGCATTGACTGCCCAGTTACAACAAGTAACAACAACCGATCCTATGGAAACTTCACATTCTCCTTCAGATGTAGGCCAGGCTTATTCAGCAGCCTCACCAACCTCCACAAGTAAAGTTACGACACCTGTTGAAGTGATTTATATGCCTAAAGACAAAAAGATGTTAATGTTTTCCGGTGAACCAGGTACTATCTCCTATCATGATTGGACTGATGAAGTGCAGAACTCTATGAATTATCGACAATATAGAGAAAGAGAACAGGCAGCATTTTTGTATGATCATCTGGAGGGGGGAGCTAAACAGGAGATAAGATATAGCACACCTGAGGTACGCAGGAGTCCTACATTGATTCTAGAGGTTTTAAAGGAGGCATATGGCCATCCATATTCTCTGACTGCTTCTCAAAAGCGTTTTTTTGACAGAAAACAGAAGGCAGGTGAGGGGTTGCGGGAATTTTCTCATTCACTATTGTCTTTGGCAGGGGATATAAATCGTTGTAATGGAGGAGTTGTGTGGGGAGCAGACGATAAGAAATCAGTTCGCAGAGAACGTTAGAGACCCCTCACTTCGTCGAGAACTAAAACGATTAATTAGACAAGACCCAAATATAAAATTCTCAGCGTTGCGGAGAGAATCTATGCTGTTTTGGGAAGAAGATAATGTGCCTGATAGAGCTTTCTATAATTTAGCACCAGAAGATGCAGCAGTTGAATGCTCTGGTATTACAACAAATAAGTCCGTTAACCCTGATTCCTTTCTTCTGGAACTTAGAGATGCAATGAGGAAACAGGAGGAGAAATTAGAGGGGCTTGCACAGCAGGTAGCACGGCTTCAAGTTTCTGAAGGGAGGCGGGGGCGTAGGCCAAGACAGGAACCCAGGTATGATTCAGCAGGAAGACCTATTTGTTTTAGATGTCAGGGAGTAGGACATATTGCACGTTTTTGCTCAAATGTCAATACTGTTGGTGACGCTGGTCGCCAAGTAACCCCATCTGAGGTTGCTAGGGGGGCAGTTGTCCAAACTACTATACAACAGGGAAACGAATTCCCTCTGTAGTTAAGAGCCAGACTATAGGAAGGGAGCAGTTGGGCTCAGGTGATTTCACCCATTCATGGGAAAAAGTATTCCATGCACTTACAGGACCTACTCCAGTTATGGATGTGTATATGGGGGGAGTATGTGTTCCATCTATGATAGATACAGGCTCTATGGTCACCATCATAACCGAGAGTTTTTTTTAAGGAACATTTTGAATGTAAAGGGGAGGATGTTCTAAAAGAATGTGGGTGGTTCTCTTTAAAAGCAGCAAATGGCCTTTCTATACCGTATTTGGGTTATTTGGAACTTGATGTTAAAATTATGGATAAGGTCTTGCCACAGCGTGGCGTTTTGGTGGTGAGAGACCCAACGGATCCTATTACAAAATTGAAGAGAAAATCTGTTCCAGGGTTGGTGGGCATGAACATAATAAAAGATTGCCGTGAAATTCTGTCTGATTCTTTTAATGTAAAGTCACCTGGACCATGTGCTCAAGTGTATCAGGGTTTTGCAAAAGTGATGGCCCCTTCACCTGTACTGGTACCTGCAGGTTCTATGTGTTTGGTTCCCGCTACAGGTTTCCAGAATACTCATGGTTCAGATTATATCGTTTTGGTGGAGGGGTTGGAGGTAGATGAAGGGATTTTACCTGGCTCCTTAATGGTATCTCCAGGTTTGGTGAAGGTGCAGGGTGGCCAGTTAGCTGTTCCTATTGTAAATGCTGGTGCTTTAGATATCAATTTGGCCCCTCATACACGCCTGGCACGCTTGCATGTAGCTGAGGTAGTAGCAGGAGGTTCAAAGTCTATTTCTTTTCAGAATATATCTCCTGGGGAGGTTCAGATTTCATTAGGTTCTGAAGAGGCTTTGGTTTTGAGTCAAGAGGCTGGATCTAGCTCTACACAGGATTTTCAATTTGAATGCCCTTTTTTGGAACCTCAGCAGATAGCTCAGGTTAAAGCATTACTGAATAATTATGCTGATGTGTTTGCTTTCAGTGATAATGATTTTGGGCGCACCTCAATTATACAGCATGAGATACCAGTCACTGATGATGTTCCAGTTCGTCAGCGTTATTGCCGTCTTCCACCAAGCCAATATGAAGAGGTGAAGGATCATATTAGACAGCTTTTGGAGCAAGGTATTATTAGTCAGAGCTGTAGTCCGTATTCATCACCTTTGGTTATTGTTAAGAAAAAAAATGGCAATATGCGGATGTGTGTTGACTACCGCCAGTTAAACTTAAAGACAAGAAAAGATGCATATCCACTCCCTAGAATAGAGGAGTCACTTGATGCACTTAGCGGGGCCCAGTGGTTTTCAACCTTGGACCTCGCTAGTGGTTATAATCAAGTGGAGGTTGCTGAGAAGGACAGACAAAAGACTGCTTTTTGTACACCATTTGGTCTATATCAGTTTAATCATATGGCTTTTGGGCTTTGCAACGCACCCGGAACATTTCAGCGATTTATGGAGAGAATTTTAGGTGATCAGCATTTTCAGTCTTTGCTTCTCTATTTAGATGATGTGGTTGTGTTCTCGTCATCTTTTGAACAACATCTTAGTCGTCTCAGGTTAGTTCTTTCACGTTTTAGGGAGTGTGGCCTAAAAGTGAAATGGAGTAAATGTTCGCTTTTTCAACGCCAAGTATCCTATTTAGGACATGTGATATCTGCTGAGGGGGTTGCAACAGATCCTGAGAAAACCCGGGTAGTAGCCCAATGGCCACGACCAGGTACAGTAACAGAACTTAGATCTTTTTTGGGTTTTGCCGGATATTACAGGCGATTTGTGAAAAATTTTTCTCAGTTGGCAGCACCCCTGCATGCTCTTGCAGCATTGGCCACACCAAAGGCAGGTAAATCTAAGACCACTAGAGTGCCACTTGGTGAACTGTGGGGTTCTGAGTGTGAATCAGCTTTACAGGTATTAAAAGAGAAGCTAGTTACAGCCCCGGTACTTGGCTATGCAGATTTTACAAAGCCCTTCTATTTGGAAGTTGATGCCAGCCATCATGGGTTGGGAGCAATATTGTCCCAAGAAGGGAAAGATGGAAGAAGACCGATTGCATATGCAAGTCATGGGTTAAGGCCATCCGAGCGGAACATGGAGAATTATAGTGCCATGAAGCTAGAGCTGTTGGCATTGAAATGGGCAGTCACAGATAAGTTTCGTGACTATTTGTTAGGCCACAAATTTATAGTGTTTACGGATAATAATCCGCTGAGTCATCTGCAGACTGCCAAGTTTGGTGCCATTGAGCAGAGATGGGTTTCAGACCTGGCTAGATTTGATTTTGAAATTCGTTATAGGCCAGGGCGTCAAAATGGGGGGCGGATGCATTGTCACGACAAACCCAGTCAATGGCTTAACCTGCATTTGGGGGGAGTATTTTTAATCAAACTCCAGAGAAGGGTCATACAATGATGATTAATGAGCAGACAACCACATGTAGCTTCCCTGTGTTTTCTCAGGCAGTTTGGGCCGCTCAACAGCAGGCCTTATTATTATTGCAAGGTTTCGTGTGTATTGGAGTCAGAAAGTAAAACCTGGTAGACTAGTGAGGGCTAAAGAGGATGGTAAGGTCTTGGAACTTCTACGACAATGGGAGAAGTTGGTAGAGGAGGAAGGAGTCTTGTACCGCCAATTTGTGGATACTAAACAAGGCCAGATTAAACAGGTGCTCCTACCTCAGAGTCTGAAGGAGGAAGTCCTTCGTGGGTTACATGATGAACATGGGCATCAGGGTGTAGAACGCACTTTTAAGCTGGTCAGAGCCAGATGTTATTGGCCAGGAATGTTTCAAGATATTGAAACTTATTGTAAGCAATGTGAACGATGTATTGTGGCAAAAGCCCCAGTGCCAAAGTTAGTGACTGAAACCGGTAGTTTGTTAGCTAGAAGACCCTTTGAAGTGGTAGCTATGGATTTCACTGTTCTAGAACCTTCTAGTGATGGTAAGGAGAATGTCTTGATTTTCACTGATGTGTTTTCAAAATTTGTGGTTGCGGTACCTACCCGGGACCAAAAGGCAGTGACTGTGACAAAATCCCTTGTTAGGGATTGGATTCACAAGTATGGGGTCCCCCAACGAATTCATTCAGATCAGGGGAGATGTTTTGAGGCAGAGGTTGTCCGAAACTTGTGTAAAATGTATGGGATTAAGCAGAGTCGAACTACCCCTTATCATCCGCAGGGCAATGGTCAATGCGAGAGGTTCAATCGAACCCTGCATAATTTGTTAAGAACTCTCTCACCATTGAAGATAAGAAGATGGGTTGAATATTTAGCAGAGGTAGTTTTTGCTTATAATACAACCGAGCATGCAAGTACTGGTTATAGCCCATATTTTTTGGTTTTTGGACAGTTGCCAAAGTTACCAGTTGACATTTTGTTTGGGGTAAGCCAGTCAGATTTTACAGAGACGGTTGATGAATGGGTGGTGGGGCATCAGGAGAGATTTAAAGAGGCTTATCAAAAAGCATGGGGGCAGATGGAACATGCTGCTGAAGTTAGGAAGAGATATATTGGTCCTCCTTCACTACAGAGTTCTTTGCAGGTGGGTCAATTGGTTTATCGTAGGAACCACAATTTTTTAGGAAGGCATAAAATTCAGGATTTGTGGATGCCTACGCCCTACAAAGTGATAGCTCAGCCAGATGACACTAAAGCGGTGTATACAGTTGCTCCTGTGGATGAGTCTTGCCCACCAAAGAATGTTCATAGAACAGAATTGAGGCCGTGCGGTCCAGGGGTAGTAGGGGCGGTTCACCAGGATGTCCAGAGTTATAGTGAGGTAGTCTCTGATAGTGAACTGGATGAAGCATGGGTTGTTAGGGAAGAGGCCTCAAATGAATCCTTGCTGAGGATGGGAAATCAGTCAGAACCAGAGGTATGTAGTGAATCAGATGTTGATTCAGTGGAGCAAATTGATTCAGAAGAATCTCAAATGTCCGAAGTCACTCAAGTACCTCCAGGTCAATTGCGGCGTTCTAGTAGATCAACAGCAGGGAGGCATTCTAACCCATTTAATCTACCCAAATCTGTTGTTTCTAATGGAGAAGATAGGGGGGTTTTAGAGTAGACCATTGCTTATAAAGGACACTAGGCTTTTGACATCATATGGAAAAGTGTGGGGATTGTAGTTTAAGTAGGTGGTTAATAGATGAAATTATAAGATCATCGGGACGATGATCAGTGGTGGGGGCGGTGAATGTAATGGCTATAAACACTATACTATTTACGGTAGTCCTGTTTGGTAGGGTGAGTAAGGTAGTCTCTAGCCTACGTGTCCTTTATGAATGGGCTGGCATTAGCCTTTGAGTAATGGCAGGTGCATGCTGATTGCCAGATAGGTGGTGGTGGTTTCTTTTTGGGGACTGCAATGATGGTTTGTGCCAGCTTTGGAAAACAGTTGTCGTAGCTGTTGTTAGATGACAATGATGGTTTGTGCCAGAGTTGGAAAACTTGTCTAGCTGGTACTAGGAGCTGGCCTGTGTCACTGTTTTGAATGACTGTTTTTGTCTGGTGTAAAGTATTGCACATTTGCACATGATATATTGGGGGTTGTTGAACAGAACAATTCAAAACTAAATAAAAGTAGGCTATAGGCTAATCCGTAAGAAATGCATTTTTCTCCGGCGCGTTCACTACTGCGAAGATCGCGAGTCAGTGTCAACCTCATCTTTGCAGCTGACACAGAAACAATTGTTTATTAATAAACAATTAAAATGTCATAATTTTTTTTTTTACAGTGTTTAGGTGCCGTTTATATAAACGCGTCACCACTGCATGAGAGAGAGAGAGAGAGAGAGTGAGACACATGCAAGGTCTCTCCATCTCTGCAGTGCGCTCGCTACACGGTTGCATGCTCGCTTTTGCTCGCTAGCTCTAGATTCGCAGGAGATTTGAACTAATTTCCAGGCATCATAACATTACAAAAGGAAATTGTAATATCTTTTTATTACTATTTTGGTATGATGAACATTCACCCGCCAGTGTGGCGGATAGCCTTTTGAGATTAAGCCTGTTTCACACTGGACGCCGAAGCGACGCGGAACGGAAAATCATGCGTGGTCCGGCGCCTGCCTGTTCACACCAGACCGTATTCTCTGTGGCGGTCAACTAGCGCTTCTGGTCAGACACCCATCGCCTCCCACCCGCCCTGTAGTCCGCCCACTCCCATTGCTGTGTGTGTTGTGTTTTGTTTTTTTTTCTAGTCTGTTTATGTACACAAATATGATCGCATTTGTCACTCGCGGTATTTTAATTTGAAAATTGCTTATATTTTGACAATTGACCAGATTGTCTCGTGTTTCTTGGTGTGACTTCCTTCCGGAATTGACGCGGATCGCTCGCGGCTCGCGCAAAAAAATAGACCAGACGCCGAAACTGGCGCTTCACTGTCGCCAAACGGAAAATCTAACCGCACTTGGCGCTTGTTAATTTCGGACCCGACTACAGGCCAATAAAAACAGGACCGCGGTTTGGACACCCATGATATAGACCAAGTTAGATTGGGCTTCGAAAATTTACTACCTCGTCAGATGACGTTTACTACTTTTTACTAGCCTTAATTTGGCATAATTTAATTTACTACATGGTACATAAGAGGGTGACATCTAGTGGAGAAGAATTAGATTAACGCTAATCTTACATTCAATGTCTGCGGAAATAAATATGGAAAAAAATTCGATACATGGCCTTTGAGAATCGATTTTGAATCGACCACATTTTAAAAAACGATTAATCGAAGAATAAATTTTTTTACCCAGCCCTAGTAATTAATAACTTACCCTCATGTTGTTCCAAACCTGTAAGACCTCCATTTATCTATGGAACACAGTTTAAGATATCTTAGATTTAGTCCGAGATCTCTCAATCCCTCCATTGATGCTGTGTGTACGGTACACTGTCCATGTCCAGAAAGGTAAGAAAAACATCACCAAAGTAGTCCATGTTACATCAGAGGGTCAGTTAGAATTTTTTGAAGCATCGAAAATACATTTTGGTCGCTTCTCAAATATGCATTAATCCACAAATGACTTAAACTGTTAACTTTTTTAATGTGGCTGACACTCCCTCTGAGTTCAAACAAACCAATACCCCGGAGTAATGCATGCACTCAAACAGTACACTGACTGAACTGCTGTGAAGAGAGAACTGAAGATTAACACAGAGCTGAGCCAGATAACGAACAAAAGACTGACTCGTCCACGAGTCAAGAACCGGCTGCATCGGTTTTCGGATCACCAGTAGTTCTTTCGGACAGTTCGATTCAATAAACCGGTTGAAGAAAACTGGTTCTTTTGCGCTCGACGTAATGGCGTCATTTGCGATGACTGCCCTTGATTCAAGCCTTCGGTTTACCCGTGCTCATAACACTAGCACAGAATAAGTTCAGAATCAATCACCAAAAAAAAACTGGTTCTTTTGCGCTCGACGTAATGGCGTCATTTGCGATGACTGCCCTTGATTCAAGCCTTCGGTTTACCCGTGCTCATAACACTAGCACAGAATAAGTTCAGAATCAATCACCAAAAAAATCATTTCGGTTCAGTCACTCTGTGTGTCGGTCTGCTTTAGGCTGAATCACACATGCGCAGTATCATCAGCTCCTCGATTCTTCTTATCTGGCTCGGCTCAGTGTTCATCTTCAGTTCTCTCTTTACAGCAGTTCAGTCACTGTACTGTTTGAGAACATGAATTACTCCGGGATATTTGTTTGTTTGAACTCAGAGGGAGTGTCAGCCACATTAAAAAAGTTAACAGCTTAAGTCATTTGTGGATTAATGCGTATAAGAGATGCAAACTGTTTAAAGGGGAGGGGGTGAAATGCTTTTTCATGCATACTGAGTTTTTTACACTGTTAAAGAGTTGGATTATAAAGGCTCCTATAAGAAAAAAACTTAGGCGCCAAATGATTTTTTTAGGTGACACAGAATAAACATGTTTTATGTGTTTTATTTAAATCATTTATTTTACATTTTAACTTTTTAATCATACTGATGTGTTTATGTCTCGTCTTTTGTTGACTTTATCACTTGGCCCCTGAGTATAGTTTGGGGTCCTCCTCAATGCATCCTGTAAATGTTGTCATACTCTCTTATAAATAAAGGTGCTTCATGATACCATAGAAGAACATTTTGTTTCCTGTCTAAATGGTTTCATAAAGAAACTTTAACATTTGAAGACAATAACAGATTATGAAAAGGTCATAAAGAGATTGTTCTTCAAAGAGCCATTGACTGAATGGTTCTTTGTGGAACCAAAATTGTTCTGTGAAGAACCTTTTAAGCTCCTTTATTTTTAGGAGTGCATGTCTTTCACACTTTCAGTCTGTTTTTCTTAATTAGTAAAATTAAATTTTGTAGGAGGAGTTGAATCATATAGACAACAGGTTAAGTAAAAATATAAAAATTCAATAGCTCATAAATATAGCAAAATGCTCTTCTTTATAGTTATTTTTCTAGCTGACTGATGATGGACACCGAAAGGTTACTGAGGTTAATATTACGTAGCAATGTTAATTGCTACATAATATTGTTGTCATACAATATTACGTGTAGCTTTACACGTTTTCCGCAGTTTGAAAGTGTTGTACTGTATAATCTCTTATAAAATAGCCTACCTTTTGATGTTAATTCATGTTCAGTAGTAAGTAGTAAGCAAGGTATGATAGGTTCACGTGCTCCTTGAACTGAGGCACTACTCGCGATCGCATCGAGTTAAAAACATCTCAACTTTTCAGAATCCCACAAGCGCGCACCGCAGGTCATGTGACAAGAACCAACCAATCAGCTTCATCCTTTCCGGTACCAAAGTTGAAAGCTCAGCCAAGATGAAGGAATAGCTGGTCATAGCTGTATATGGATAGCCATTTTTAAATAAATTTAGTAACAGAGCTGTTGCAAGCGATTTTTAGTGCTGCAAATCCATTTATCCTTTGCTGAAATTTACGCGTCTTCATGGAGAGAGCAGGTCATGGTTGCTTAGCAAAGGCAGACGCCTCAGGAGCGCTTCTGCCCAAGTGCATTGAAAAGGAGAAAGTGGCACGCCTAGCGTTTTCCACGCGTTTTTAGTGGCGATATTTGAACGGCCCCTTAAAGAGCACCAAAACTGTATTTATTGTTTGAATTTTGTTATGAATTTTGAATAATTTTAAAGCTGATACTTTGTAAATTAAAAAGTAACAAAGCACAAAGCGATTACTGGACGGCAAATGCACTTCATATAATTAAGTTCATGCATTAACAGAATACAGCATGGACTAAGATCTTGTTAAGAAGAAGCCTTATGTTTATAAACGAGAACTGCTAACGATATTGCCAATATCCACACAGATGACAGCTTCACTTGTTGTAGTTTGTTCAAATTATGAACGAAATAGATGCTGTTTTTCTGCACTTTCTCTTCAAGTCTCCATCATTTCTCTCTCTCGCATTTATCAGGTGTGTGTCAGCGCTGCTGCGCGGCAGATGAAGACTGTTTAAAACCCCTTTTCCCACTAAAACTGTGATGCTCATTCACTCAATGCGCGAACATAACAAACGATGTGAATGCAAAACAATCAGGAAAAAAGGCATTACATGCAATTTTTTAAGAGATAATAAGTAAATACATAGGCCTAGTCGCCAGTGGCGACCTCAGCAAAAACTTCAGTCGCATTTTAATATTTATGGTCGCAAATGCGACCGTTTTAGTTGCAGTTTGGAGCCCTGGAAATGTCACAAAAGAAGTGTGTTTTTGGTTGCTAGGGCAAGACAACCCTGCACAGATTACCCCCCCCCCAAAAAAAACAGCATTAAGGGACCAGTGGATGGAGTTTATTTTTCCAAGCATCAACGGAGCTGTGCAAGTGTTTTTGTTTATTCCCTGCATTTCGAAGATGCTTGTTTTACAAACAAGGCCCAGTTTGACGCCGGATTTGCATATCGTTTATTTCTTAAGGATATTGCAGTCCCAACGAAAAAGGGTCACGATCGTGTGTTGGAACCGCAGCACATCGCGTAAGCACATCAAGTAAACAACATGCGATGTTGGCATAAAACTGCACTTTCCGAATGTACACCTTAAAAAAAAAAAAAAAAAAGGACAACATAAAGTGGAACTTAGTCATTTTCCAAAACCGCTAAGCAAATATATACAGTTCCAATACATACCACATAGAGACGTCCTGCTTTAGTCGTTGATGCTGCTGCTCTTGTTCAATTTCAGCCTCGGGATCTGATTCTGGATCATAAATATACGCTGAATCTGATTGTTAGCCATGGTTTGTTTTGGATGATGGTTTTTTCCTCACGGTAATGTCACAGTTCCTAGCGCTCTCAACGCCAAAGCCTACTCGCGCTCGTGATTCTTTAGCTCTCCCACACGTCACGCCTCCAGCCACTCGTGTTTTTCCAGGAAAAAACGGTACAGACTTTCTCTTATAAATATAATAAAACTAAAGACTTTTTGGAGTTATGAAGGATGCAGTACTACTCTATAGGTACTCAAGATTAACAGGATATTGAGTGAAAACTAGCATTTCACCCCCCCTTTAAAACGATTCAGTTCAATTTGGTGAACTGAATGATTTGTTCGCAAACCGGATATCCAGACTGCTTTGTTTTGAACTCTCGCACACAACAGACACGGCAGAGAAGACAATGCTGAATAAAGTTGTCTTTTTCGCTATTTTTGGACCAAAATGTATTTTCGATGCTTCAAAAAATTCTTAACTGACCCTCTGATGTCACATAGACTACTTTGATGATGTTTTTCTTACCTTTCTGGACATGGACAGTATACCGTACACATAGCTTCAATGGAGGGACTGAGAGCTCTGGGACTAAATCTAAAATATCTTAAACTGTGTTCTGAAGATAAAAAACGGAGGTCTTACGGGTTTGGAACAACATGAGAGTAAGTTATTAATTACATAATTTTGCTATCTGGGTGAACTACCCCTTTAAGGCTGTCCTTGTCCTGTTTGCAAATGGCTAAAAGGGAAGAAAAACATAGAATCAGGTCACAGTTTTATTAAAAGGAATGAAATCCTTATAATCAAGTGATGGTAAACTTAATCGGAAACACTTTTGAAGAACGGTCCAATTAGTTAATATTAGTTAACTACTTTAGGTAAGATGATCTAAGCAAGAACAATACTTCTACAGCATTTATTAATATTAGTTGATGTTCATTTCAACATTTACTAATGCATTTTTTAAATCAAAAGTTGTCCTTGTTAACATTAGTTAATGCACTCTGAATTAGCATGAACTAATAATGAAAAACTATATTTTCATTAACTAACATGAACAAAGATGAATAAATACAGTAATAAATGTATTGTTCATTGTTTCTTCATGTTAATTAGTGAATTAACTAACATTAACTAAAGGACTATTATTCTAAAGTGTTACCACTTAATCTTTGTAAATAACGGTAGTGAAATTAAAGGTGCTGTAGGGAACTTTTGTTAAAAAAAAAAAATAATTATATATTTATTAAACCTGTCATTATGTCCTGACAGTAGAATATCAGACAAGTAAACTGTGAAAAAAATCAAGCTCATCTGGCTCCTCCCAGTGGTCCTATTGCCATTTGCAGAAAGTCATGCGCTCCCGGTAAAAAACAACCAATCAGAGCTGCGGTCCGTAACTTTGTTTGTGTTCAAAATGTAGAAAAATGAACATAAGCGGGTACACCATGAATCCATTTTCCAAACTGTGTTTTTAGCTTGTCCTGAATCACTAGGGTACACCTATAATAAGTGTTTATATTCGGACTATTTTAGATTGCTTCAGGGGTACCGCGGTGGAGTAACCCAGTACCTTTGTGATTCTTCATAGACATAAACAGAGAGAAGTAGTTCCGGCTACAATGTTCTTCCGCAAGACGCAAGCAGTTCTGTTTATTAACCGCTAGAGCATCAAAAGTTCCCTACTGCAGCTTTAAAGAGACAGATTTAGTTCTATAATTAATCTAGACAGTCAAAGGGCTCACTCTGTATGCTCATAACACCATTTAGTTTATTATATGAACGGCAATATAAGTTACAACGTAATAAGAATTAATTTAAACTTTGAATTCTTATAAAGTCTCAGCTTTCACTGCTAACTACGTTAGCGATATCGCTATCTATTATTAATAGTCTGACACTGGTGGTTAATTAAGCTGTCAGCATAATGTTAAAAATGACCAAAAAACTACGGGAAAGAACAGCTGAGTCTTACCTGTGAAAGATAACACCCCGAGATCTGTTTTTATTATCGTGTGACGGTTTGTAGGTGTCCAATCTGTCAGTGAGTCAGGTATGTTTTCTTCTGTCCTGATGTGAGAATTATGAGAGTTGCCCGCTCCAATATGGCGGCGACGTTGACGTGCGGTCGAGCGGCCAATGAGGCGTCTATGTTATCTATATGTCTATGAAGTGGATAGTGTACACCCCATCAGTTATATTCAGGTCTATAGTGCCACCTGCTGGTACAGTTTTGTAACTTCTTAGAGAAAATTAAGTCAAGACGAGAAAACGACTTTCGTTATGTCGAGATAATGAGAAAATTAAGTATTTATAATGAGAACGACTTTTGTTATGTTGAGATAACGAGAAAATGAAGTCTTTATAACGAGAAAACGAGAAGGAAAAAAATTATAATGCATTGGACGCTTAGAACTTCCGTACTAGTGCGTTACCATGACATTCACTTTAGAATTAATTATACATCATGCATTATTCATATTAATTATGAACCTGTATAAAGTAATTCTTAGTTTTTCTTGAGGAGGTATGGAAAAAAAATGCTCCTGATTATCTAATAGTGAACTACCACATTAGATTAAGATACTAATTATTATTCAGAATTTCTTGTTAGTTACTAGTAGTTACTGAAGTGCTAATATTGTGTAAATCATATGTTCTTGTGTAGTTATTCATTAATGATAGAATAGTACTCATAGATATTACCCAATCTACTATATGGGGACCTTTATGAAGGATTTATCAACTGCAATTATGTTTATTGTTTCTTGATTCATTATTTTAGATTGTGAATTAGCACTTGTTGTATTAAATGGTGCTACATACATTCATGGAAATTAACTCTGGACAGCAAGAGACATACAGAGGCTGTTGTATGTTAATCATTGATACATAAAATAAAAACATAGTGAAAAGGGTAACACAACAAGTGTCCCCCTTTGGAAAATAACATGCAAACTGCCAAACCACCAGTAAATACTATTCTCTTAAGAATGAGCTGAAGAACTTTGTGCAAACTGTTTAATGATATAATAAACAAACAAAACAACTCACAGATGTCACAAGAGAACAAGTCTGGTTACATTTTACAGTACAGAGATCTTTTAAATTCTGTTACATACAACACATCAAACATCACAGGTCAAAATATTTATAGTAGTATAGTATAAAAAATGCTCATGCGTATAAATCACTGTAATAAAGGAGGAGAATGTTTAAAGAATCAGTTAAGGATTAGCAATGAAAGAACAATAAATATGAAAGTTTGTATGAAAATATACACTTCATTCTGCATCCCAACAGTTAAGATGAAGAAAATGCTAATACAAGGATGCAGTGGTTTAGATCTCACTCTCATATGTGTGTAAGTATGTTTTTAAAGAGAGTATCTCCTCATAGGTCCTGCTGGTGCGTCGATAAAAGTCCAGTCCTGTAAGTAACTCCACGTCTCTTATACGTGCCGTGTGTATCTTCATCAGTTCCTCAACCCATTTTGTCTCATCCTCTGAACTCTGGATGAAGAGAAGTATGTTATACACTCAAAAAGCAGTTTTTGTCTGTTATTGTACAGCAAACATGCAAAATTTTAACTCGCTCAAACTATTCAGCTTCTGCAACAAAAGGTAACACTTTAGTATAGGGTCCAATTCACACTAATAAGTAGTTGCTTATTAGCATGTCTATTATTAACAAATTGGCTATTTATTCGTGCTTATAAAGTACATATAATGCATGACATCCATAATCCTACGCAATACCCTAAACTTAACAACTACCTTATAAACTAATAATAATCATCAAATTAGGAGTTAATTGAGGCAAAAGTCATAGTTAATGGTTAGTTAATAGTGAGAATTGGACCCTAAAATAAAGTGTGACCCAAAAGATATTCTGGGTTGATTTCATCCTATTTTTCTATTTGCCACATCAGTGACTTTTTTTGCACTAAAAATCTTTTATCTCCACTGTTGTTCACTTCATTGATTTGCACTCTATCTGTCATTTGCCTTGCGCTGCTTTATTTAACTTTATTTTTAATTTTATTATATGCCTTTTTTTTACATTCCCTTTTTGTATAGCGATATCGTTGACTTGATTGCAAATTAAAACAGACACTATTTCAACTGAACAGAGATGACATCAATGAATTCAATGATGAACTGCCTTTAACTATCATTTTGCATTATTGAGACACTGTTTTCCAAATTAATGTTGTTCAGTGCTTTGGCGCAATGTATTTTGTTTAAAGCACTATATAAATAAAGGTGATTGATTGATTGATTGATATAGTTGTATCTACATGTTATATTTGATCTAGATTTTTAGGCTTTAATGTTAATGTTATCTGTATGCACCGGGGTCTGAGAGTAACGCAATTTCAATTCTCTGTATGTATGTACTGTACATTTGGAAATTGACAATAAAGCAGACTTGACTGATGTGTACCACTACAGAAAATAAAAATGATAAAATGGAATGAATGTAACCTGGGTTAGGTAGGGTTGTTAAAAGTTTTTTTTTTTAGCAGAATTTCTTCTAATAGCTGGATACTTGCATATTTACAGTACTATCAATCATAACAGTGGCACTGTCAGACTGCCAGTATAAGCTTCCATTTATAAATATTAATCAGTAATCAATAGCATGGCAGAGAAGAGAAGAGAAGAGAAGAGAAGAGAAGAGAAGAGAAGAGAAGAGAAGAGAAGAGAAGAGAGGTTTAACACAACTTTATTAATTACAATTTTCCTTCAATAAATCATTATTATCACAATAAATCCTCATTCATGACATCTTGCCTTCATTTTTTAGTCAAATGTTAAAACCAAACCATGCTTACAACAGTTTCTTTTTTAAAAAATTAAGAACAAGCTGTTCTTCATAAATACAACATAAAATGTCCTTTACACACCAATTTTCTCTGAAAGTTATTAAATCTCCCACCAAAACATAGTAAGAAAATTCAATTTTCAATCTATTTGCAATTAAACCCTTCAACATTATTACTGGGTCCAAACCACCAATACCAAGTCGTTTATTTTTCCTAGTCTTCCAAATGGACAGTTTTGCTGTGCCTAAAACATAGTTTAAGAGACCAGAGATGATCTTTTTTGACATTCTATATTTTATGCCCCCTACAAAAACACATTCTGAAAAAGTTTCACCAAAACCTCTAAACCATTCCGTCAAAACTTTAAAAAGCTCATCCAATCGTTTACAATTTAAAAACAGATGTTCCACAGTCTCTTCATCACCACAAAACTCACACTCCCCTCTAACTGCTGGATTCAGGTGAGACACATATCTGTTCGTAGCTATTGCCCCGTTAATAAGCCTCCACTGCAAATCCCCAGTCCGCCTCTCTATTGGAGACTTATACAGGGACCTCCACTGATCTCTCAAGGGAAAGTTAGGCCCAAAAATCCTTATCCATTTCAACGGCTGCCGCTCTTTCAGTGCCTCTTTATGAACAGTCTTAACACATAGGTTATATAAAACCTTTTTAGACATTTCACCAATTGACCATGTCTCAAAAATTCCAGAGCCCTCAATGGATGGATGTTCTTCCAACACACTGGTGTCACAAGTTGACGAAATAAGCAGTTTCTGAGGTGGAACATCAGACTGTTCATTCAGATCCTCTCTTTGTATAAGTTCTCTATAATGTCCTGGCAAAAAAGAACGTATTTCCTCCAAAAACCGGATAGCCAGGCGTCGTGATCGCAGACCCGTGGAAAGCATTATCTCCTCCGCAGTCTTCCATCCCTCCGAAGCGACCAAATCTTTTAATTTTGTACAGTTTCGTCTCAGCATGTTCTCTTGTACACTCTTTGAAGACAATAGTATTCCATGAACTACTGGATTATGGAACAGTGGCTCCTCCAACACCCAGTATTTCGGGATTTCAAATACTCTTTTAATCTTGAAAGTTTTTGCCCATGCTTCCAACACAGATTTATAAAAAGATGTGATCTCTGATAAGTCCATCTCTTGAATTTTTATCCAAAAAAGATGCAGATCATAATTCAAACCTTCTATTCTTCGCAAGATTGCACCAGCAGTACGAGTCCAGAACAAGTCTTTCCTACACAAAAGTTTTTGAGCTGAAAGCAATCTGAATGCTTGAATTCTGCACTTGATATCCATCAATCCCTGTCCTCCTTCACAGGGAGGCAAATAGAGTTGTGCAGCACGAATCCAGTGTTTGCCGTCCCAGAAAAAATCCACGAATCTCTTTTGAATGGAAGTCACCAAATCTTCTGGAGGTTCAACCACCATTAACTTGTGCCATAGTGTGGACGCAGCCAAATTATTTATGACCAAAACTCTCCCTTTATAAGACATGTGTGGTAATAGCCATCGCCACCTAGATAATCGGGCCACCACCTTCTCCAGCATTCCCTCCCAATTTTTTCCTTGAAACTTAGAAGAACCTAAAAAAACACCCAAAGCTTTAAAACCTTCCCTCCCCCATTTTAACCCTCCCGGTAAATGTGGAAGCCTTTGATTAAGCCATTGACCTATTGCATATCCTTCACACTTACTCCAATTAACTTTTGCAGTAGATGCCTTTTCATATACCTCTAGACTTTTTGTAAGATTGGTGACATCATCCTGTCCATTTATAAAAACAGTAACATCGTCTGCATAAGCAGACAATACAATTTTATTACAATTAAAATCATTCGGTATTAAAAAACCTTTAAGATCTCTTCTAATTCGTCTTAAAAGTGGTTCGATTGCAATGCTATATAATTGGCCAGAGAGTGGACATCCTTGCCTAATTCCCCTTTTTACAGGGACTGACGCACTCAACCCACCTCCCACTTTCACTAAAACAGAAACATCTCGATATAACAATTTTACCCAAGAAATAAACTTTTCACCAAAACCAAAATAACTCAAAGCACTAAAAAGATATCCATGGTCGACCCTATCAAAGGCTTTTTCTTGGTCTATAGACAAAAACCCCATATTAATATTCTCTTTAAAACTCAGATCAACAACATCTCTTAAAAGAAAAAGATTATCCATAATAGACCGTTCAGGTACACAATACGTCTGATCACCATGAATAATTGTGTCCAAGTTTTTTTTCAGCCTATTCGCTAAACATTTTGCCAGAATTTTATAATCTGTACATAAAAGTGAAACAGGTCTCCAATTCTTCAAAAATCCTAAATCCCCTTTTTTAGGTAACAATGACAATACTGCTCTTCGGCAGCTACTTGGAAGACAGCCATTTTGAAAACACTCTTTTGTTACTTCATAAAAACCTTGACCCAAAACTTTCCAGAAATGATGATAAAAGTCTGTAGTTATCCCGTCAATACCCGGCGAACGTCCCACTGAAAGTTGTTCAACTGCATCTGTGAGCTCTTGTAAAGTAATGTCACTGTCCAGATTTTCTCTCTGTTTTGATTGCAACTTAGGAAGATCTTGGCAGATGTCCACAACACTCTCCTCATCACATCGTTCAGCATTAAAAAGACCAGAGTAAAAACCAACAGCAAGTTTTCTCATTTCATCTGGATTGTCCGTAATTGTCCCATCTGGATATTTTAGATAAAGCATAGGATTATGCTGCACCACATTTCTCTCCAGTTTAAAAAAATAGGCACTGGGAGCATCCATATCTTTAACAGAACAAAAACGTGACCTTATTAAAGCATTTTTAACTTGCTCTTGTAAGAGTTGTTTCAATTCTAACTTCTTCTTACTTAATTCATTACTTTTACTAATCCCTTCTTCATTGACCATCATCATCTTTTCCATTTCTTCCATTTCAGATTGCAATTTCTGCACAGTATCTCTAATTTTAAGTGATACTTGAGACTGATAACTTTGACAGAAAATTTTAATATGCACCTTCCCAACCTCCCACCACTGACTTTTAGTTTCATAATTATTTTTCTGTAACCTCCAATTTTCCCAAAGGTGAGTAAAACTCTCACAAAATAACCTATTATATAGTAATTTTTTATTAAAGTGCCAATAATACTGTGATCTAAATGTTGTTTTTTTATTTATATCAATAGTTATCATATGATGGTCTGAAAAACCACTAGGAAAAATGGCAGCATCCATCACTCTACTATTAAAAAACGTACTCATATAAAATCTATCTAATCTAGCCCCTTTAACTTCATTATTATATACTTTAATCCATGTATACTGTTTTATCCCTTTATTTCTATTTCTCCATACATTATTTAAATCATGCTCTTGAATCACTTT
Organism: Carassius gibelio; assembly: GCF_023724105.1. Taxonomy (NCBI): domain Eukaryota; kingdom Metazoa; phylum Chordata; class Actinopteri; order Cypriniformes; family Cyprinidae; genus Carassius; species Carassius gibelio. Next base: position 29,753,860 of record NC_068386.1, on the reverse strand, counting down.
AGACAGCACTACACCTGATTGAAAATGTGGTTCTTCACTATTCCTATCAAAATTAAAATTTTCAGTGCAATTCCAGTCTCCCGCCATCACTATGCAAACACTTTTATCATATTTTGAGATATAACTTTTTATCTTTAAGAATAACTCAATCCGCTCTGACCCAACATTTGGTGCATAGACATTGATAAATAAAAATTGTATTCTTTCAACCTCTGCATGAAAAAATAACACCCTTCCAGCTACTACTTCTTCAATTTTGAAAATTTCAACAGCTAAAAACTTTGAAACCAGAATAGCAACTCCAGCACTTGTACTAGACCCATGACTGAGTGCATATTTTCCCTCCCACCATAAACCCCAATCTATCTCATTAGACCTATCAGAATGAGTCTCTTGTAACATAACAATATCTATTTTCCTAATTTTCATAAATTCTGATAGTATAGCTCTTTTATTTTGATCTCTCACTCCATTTATATTAAAAGAGCCTATTCTCATATGCCCCATATTCATAAAAGAGGAAGAGACAGCAATAAGCAGAAAAATACAGGACAGGAAAAACACCCAGTGCATCAAAGTCATTTTACTAATTTGTTGAAGATGGACCTTTACGCTTTCTTAATTTTGTAAGCAGTTTCCTCAATCTAAATCTCTTTTTTTCATTCAGTTCGTCCAACCCAACAGTACGCTGTAATTTAACCACAGATTTCACAAATTTCTCAATATCTGGGAAAAAGTCACTAATTTCTACTGCTCTTCCGAATGTCTCATCCAAAAAATAATTTATCTCTTGTAGAGAATAAAAATTACCCTCTTCCATTTGAGAACATGCTTCTGAAAAACCTGACATTTGTGAGAATGTATCATCATCCCTCATATCTGCCTTATTTTCATCCTCTAGTAGACCTTCTACAGTACATTCCATTCCAACCTCACTAGTGCTTGCAGTCTCAAGACTCAAACAATTCTCATCCCTATCATTGTGTACAACTATAGACTGACTTTCATTTTGTACTGCATTTTCCTGAACCACAATTCCTTCATTATCACTCTCATGTACTTCAGCTACAGCCTGTTCAATTACCGTTTCCTTTCCTTCTGTTTGACTATTGTCTCCAGTCGGCTCATTTACCTCAGATACTACATTGTCAACGTTAGCCTCCTCATTCATATTCACTTGAACTTTATGAGGACAAGCAGTTCGTTTGTGGCCTACGTCACCGCACTCAAAGCACTTTAAACCAGCTGTAGAAGCATAAATCATAAACGACTTACCTTCATCCATGACCCGAAACGATATGTCCAGCGTTGGCTCTTTTAAAAACATGAAGACTTGTCGTCGAAACGACATCACATGTTTCAGTTCCGAACTTTTACAACCCAGTGATATGATTTTTAACGGGCTCGCGATTCTTCCAAACCTAACGAGTTCTCTCTCAATAACGTCATCGGGAATAAACGGCGGCACATTCGAAATAATCACCTTAGTCGTTAACGTAGCCAAAGGGAGGATTGGACAGAAACCTCCATTAATCACAACGCCACTCTCAATAAGTTTCGCAACAAGTCGCTCCTCTTTAAGAAAAACAACAACCGCTTTGTTCATCCTAGAAGCAGAAGATATATTTTCGCAACCGATTTGTTCTCCCACTGCTAATAGCACACTTTCCACCGTAACTCCCTGTTCCGGCACACACCTGACACCATGGCGGAGTGAAGGAGATGGCGCACGCTCACCTGGGAGCGACGCCATTCTCACACTCGCCAATTAATTTGAAAAACGACACAAACCAAAAACTAACTTAACAAAATAAGAAATTTATATATTTTTTTTTTTTGAAAAGTGAAAAGTGAAAAGAAAAAAGAAAAAGATTTTTTTTTTTTTAAGCGGACAGTTGAAACTGAACGTTCTTCCCCACCACACCCTCCACCACTCTCCTACATCTCGCGAGAAGAGAAGAGAAGAGAAGAGAAGAGAAGAGAAGAGAAGAGAAGAGAAGAGAAGAGAGAGGACTTACATTACAGCTTTCATCATTATCTGGTCGGTGTGGAAGGATGAAAGAAAACACACTGAGAGGACCAGTACAGGAGTCAACAGTCTGTGTGTAATCCAGACAACTTGTAATCACAATGTAGAAATGACTTGGAATTTGAACAGAGCCACTGATATACCTGTTAACAAAGGAAGAGTTACATACTCAGATTAAGGATTATATAAATTCAAGTACATTTTAGGACTTGTACAACTTGTTAGGACTATGTAAATTAGTCATCAATCAGATAAGTCATTCACATAAGATAAACACTGACTCAAAAACATGTCAACTGCTGGTGCACTAAAGCTAATTTGTCTGAAACAGTGAAGACAACTTACTGTTTTATTGTCTCTGCTGAATCCCTAAGGCCATTGTAGTCATAGTCAAAGATGGGACCAACAACCACATTCACTCCATTTCTCTCACTAGCATAACGTCTAACAAGTGATTTCTGAAAATAACCCCACACACCTGAAACAACCAAACAAAGATAATAGAGAGAGATACATGACACATAGACAGAAACATAGACAGAAATATGAATTGTTAAAAGACAAATATGAACACATATGGATATTTAAAGGATATAACATAGAAATTAGAGATTAGCACATTAATTGATTTCCAGAATTTCTAAATTGTTGCAAATCTGAAAATAAATTTAACACATGAAAGAAAAGAAAAATCACAAGACAATTTTGCCTCTTGTTTTTATTAGGGGCCAAGCACCGAAGGTGCGAGGCACCTATTGTTTCCGTTGGCGTTATTATTAGGAGCCAAGCACCGAAGGTGCGTAGGCACCTATTGTAATCGTTGGCGTTATTATTATTAGGGGCCAAGCACCGAAGGTGTGAGGCACCTATTGTTTTTTTGGCGTTCTTATTAGGGGCCAAGCACCGAAGGTGCGAGGCACCTATTGTTTTTGTTGGCGTTCTTATTATTATTATTAGGGGCCAAGCACCGAAGGTGCGAGGCACCTATTGTTTTTGTTGGCGTTCTTATTAGGGGCCAAGCACCGAAGGTGCGAGGCACCTATTGTTTTTGTTGGCGTTCTTATTATTATTATTAGGGGCCAAGCACCGAAGGTGCGAGGCACCTATTGTTTTTGTTGGCGTTCTTATTAGGGGCCAAGCACCGAAGGTGCGAGGCACCTATTGTTTTTGTTGGCGTTCTTATTATTATTATTAGGGGCCAAGCACCGAAGGTGCGAGGCACCTATTGTTTTTGTTGGCGTTCTTATTATTAGGGGCCAAGCACCGAAGGTGCGTAGGCACCTATTGTAATCGTTGGCGTTATTAGGGGCCAAGCACCGAAGGTGCGAGGCACCTATTGTTTTTGTTGGCGTTATTAGGGGCCAAGCACAGAAGGTGCGAAGGCACCTATTGTGTTTGTTGGCGTTATTAGGGGCCAAGCACCGAAGGTGCGAAGGCACCTATTGTGTTTGTTGGCGTTATTAGGGGCCAAGCACCGAAGGTGCGTAGGACCCTCTTGTTTTTGTTGGCGTTCTTATTATTATTAGGGGCCAAGCACCGAAGGTGCGTAGGACCCTCTTGTTTTTGTTGGCGTTCTTATTATTATTATTATTATTATTATTCTTCCGACTGGGGGTCTATGGCAGCCCATAGAACCGAATGCGGGAAAGTTGTAATGGTTTGACATTCTGATAGAGGACAGTGCCAACATTAAGTACACCAATTTTGGTGTGTTTAAGTCAATCCCTCTAGCGCCACCAACTGTCCAAAATTTCACTTTTATTTTGTTAATAACTTTTTAACCGTAAGGCCAATCAACAAAATTATTTTTTCTTCTGATTTCTGAGCTCATGCCAATTCGATTGCACCCTATCCAGTCATTTTTCGTCATAGAAATATGGCCGCCATTTTGAATTTTTTAAAAACCTACTTTTTCGAACTCGTCCTAGACGGTTTGTCCGATTCACACGAAAATTGAACCATATCATCCTCAGGCAGTGCTGACCAAAAGTTATGCAAATCAAATTGATTCGTCAAACCGTTTTCGATAAACGCTCTAACAAATTTTACATAGTGCTTACAAAAACAGTCGTAAGGCTGTATCTCGGCAACGACTTATCCTATTCAGACCAAACTTGGTACATGTCATAACAAGCATGACCTGAGGCAACATGCTGTGTTTGGACACAGCGCCACCTACTGGTCCGGAGATATGAAAAACTGCTCTTTTTGCTTATAACTTCTGAACAGTTTGTCCAAAAATCATAACATTGGTCTTGTTAGATTCAGGGCAACATGCCGAGTCGACTGATATCCAATTTTACCAATTCGGCCATTTTGACTGTCGGCCATTTTGAATTTTGTGCTAAAATGCTGTATTTTCAGAACGCATCAACGGATTGTTACAACACTTGGTATGGGTCATCAACACAATGTCCTGAAGGAGCGTGAGAAGTTTCGAAACAGCGCCACCTAGTGGTGATCTTCTTTTTTTAAATGCTTATAACTTTGGGTGTGGTCGACTTATTTTCACCAGACTCATCAAATTGGACTCCTGAAACCTTACCGAGTCCTACGATACCAAACATGCTAGGTTTCGCCTTACGGTTTGTGTAGCGTTGTGATTTAGCGCTTAAAAAACATTTGGCTATATCTTCGAAACCGCTTGTCTGATCGAGACGAAACCACCGTCAGAAGTTCGGAAACATAGGTCGATAGTTATATGACAATGCCCAAATGCCAAAATATTGATAGTAAGGGGTAGTAATATTCAATCAAAGTCAAGAGTCAGTCATTTTTTACATGCTTTTTCATATAAATGTCTATAACTCTGAAGTGAATTGAGATATTTTCACCAAAATTGACACACATATGTATGGGCTCACTCTGAGGACACATACAAAAAATGGTGGGACTGAGCCTCTTGGTGGCGCTATAATAGAACAAAACATGAAATTCCCATTGACTTCAATACAGTTTTATGAAATAAAATGCTATACTAAACAAATGCATTGGTGTAATATTACGAAACTCAGAATGTGCCAACAACACCATCCCCTGAAGGTACTCAAAATATTTTGAAACAGTGCCACCTAGTGGTCAAAAGTTATAAATCAATTTACATAAAGGCTAATAACTTTTGAAAAGATCTGGCTATTGACATGACGCTGATCTTAATAGATTCCTTGGGACAGGCCGAGAACATAGATACCAAGTTTTCCTTATTTGGCTGAACTTCCTGTCCGCCATTTTGATTAATGTTGAAAACCTACTTTTTCGAACTCCTCCTAGACCGTTAGTCAGACTTTCACCAAATTTGACGTGGATCATCTTCAGATCAAGCTGGCAAAATGTTATGGATTTCGTGTCGATATACGAAACGGTTCTCATTTAGCGCATCAACGAATCTGCTGGAAGGGTTCCAAAATGCATTTGAGGCTGTATCTCTGCAAAGCTTTGACATATTTGCACCAAACTTTGTATGTGTCATCGTCACCTCACACTGACCATTCCAAACTAATTTGGTAACAGCGCCACCTATTGGTTACACGTGATAAGCCAATAAATCCTATTACTAGTTGTTGTGTTTATTGTTTTCAAGCCATTTTGCCTAAAATAATCTTAAAACTGTCTTGATTACTCATTCCTGCCGTTCGTCTGAAGCTTGCTTCTGTAGTGCTTGGCCCCGTTATTGCTGCTTGCAGCTATATTTAGGGGCCAAGCACCGAAGGTGCGAAGGCACCTATTGTGTTTGTTGGCGTTATTAGGGGCCAAGCACCGAAGGTGCGTAGGCACCTATTGTTTTCGTTGGCGTTATTATTATTCTTCTTCTTCTTCCGCCGCAAGTCTAAGGCAGCCCATAGAACCGTTTGCGGGAAAGTTGTATAATTTGGCACACTGATAGAGGACAGTCCCAACATTAACTATAGCAAATTTGAAGCCTCTAACTCCTACTCTCTAGCGCCACCACTTGTCCAAACTTTCAATGTTTGTATGCTAATAACTTTTGAACCGTAAGCCAGAAAATGAAAATTCTTTTTTCCTCTGAATCCTTGGCTCAGGCCAAGTCGAATGAACCCTAAAATTCAAAAATCGCAAGGTTTAGTTTTTTCGCTATTTTCAATTATTCGAAAAACCTACTTTTTCGAACTCGTCCTAGACGGTTAGTCCGATTGCCACGAAAATTGGCTCAGATCATCTTCAGACCATGCTGGAAAAAAGTTATGGAATTCAAGTTGATTCGTCCAACTGTTGTCGAATGACACGTAAACAAATTTGATGAAAAGCACGCAAACATGCACGTGAGGCTATATCCCGGCAACGGTTTGTCATATTGAGACCAAACTTGGCGTGTGTTATAACAAGCATGAACTGAGACTACCTGCTGTGTTTCGACACAGCGCCACCTAGTGGTCAGGAGATATGAAAAATGCATATTTTGGCTTATAACTACTGAATGGTTTGGCCAAAAATCACACAACTGGTCTCTTTAGATTCAGTGAGTCATGTCGAGTCGAATGATATCCAATTTTCCTGTGTCGGCCATTTTAGGCGTCGGCCATTTTGAATTATGTTTCAAAATGCTGTATTTTTTGAACGCAGCATCGTATCGTTTCGCAAATAATTACAAAAATATTCGGCTCCATGTCCTGAAGGTACTCAAAAAGTTTGGTGGCAGCGCCACCTTGTGGCCAATAGTTATAATGAAATATCACATAAACGCTAATAACTTTTGAATAAATTAGTCTATTAAAATTAAAATGGTCTCGCTATATTCTGTGGGTCATGCCGAGAGTATTGATACCAATAATGTGAAAATTGGCCTTACTTCCTGTCCGCCATTTTGCTTAATGTTGAAAACCTACTTTTTCGAACTCCTCCTAGACCATTAGCCCAATTTTCACCAAATTTGACGTGAATCATCTTCAGACCATGCTGGCAAAAAGTTATGGATTTTGTGTCGATATACGTAACGGTTCTCATTTAGCGCATCAACGAATTTGCTGGAAGGGTGCCAAAATGCATTTGAGGCTGTATCTCTGCAACACTTTGACATATTTGCACCAAACTTTGTATGTGTCATCGCCACCTCACACTGACCATGCCACATAAATTTGGTAACAGCGCCACCTATTGGTCAACAGTAATAAACCATTCATTAACCATGAGTAATTACACTTTTTAAAATGCTAATAACTTTTTAGTCCATTAGCCTATTGCAAAGAAACTGGGCTCAAAATATTCCCTGGCTTATGCCGATAACATAGATACCAAATATGCCAGTGTTTACTGAAGTTCCGGTCCACCATTTTGATTTATGTGGAAAACCTACTTTTTCGAACTCCTCATGAACCGTATGTCCAATTTTCACCAAATTCGAATCAGATGATCTTCAGACTATGTTGACACAAAGTTATGGATTTTGTGTCGATAGACAAAACCGTTTTCGCATACCAAAGCGACAAAGTTGAAACACAATGACAAAATGACACTTGAGGCTGCATCTCTGGAATGCTGTGGCATATTAACACCAAACTTTGTGTGTGTCATTGAAAAGTCAAACAGAGTACACCAAATTGATTTCATAACAGTGCCACCTATTGGTCAAACTTTATAAGCCAAGTAATCATGCTACTAGAGGTGGTATTATGATTTTTTTTTTTGCCATTTCAATTACAATAATTCCAAAATTACTGTTATTGCTCATTAATGTATTTGGTGTGATGCTTCATGCCATGCTTAGCTCCTACATTTGCCGTTGGAGTGCTTGGCCCCGTAATTGCTGCTTGCAGCTATATTTATTAGGGGCCAAGCACCGAAGGTGCGTAGGACCCTCTTGTTTTTGTTGGCGTTCTTATTATTATTATTATTATTCTTCCGACTGGGCGTCTATGGCAGCCCATAGAACCGAATGCGGGAAAGTTGTAATGGTTTGACATTCTGATAGAGGACAGTGCCAACATTAAGTACACCAATTTTGGTGTGTCTAAGTCAATCCCTCTAGCGCCACCAACTGTCCAAAATTTCACTTTAATTTTGTTAATAACTTTTTAACCCTAAGGCCAATCAACGAAATTCTTTTTTCCTCTAATTTCTGAGCTCATGCCGATTCGATTGCACCCTACGAAGTCATTTCCGTCATAGAAATATGACCGCCATTTTGAATTTCTTTAAAAACCTACTTTTTCGAACTCGTCCTAGACGGTTTGTCCGATTCACACGAAAATTGAACCATATCATCCTCAGGCAGTGCTGACCAAAAGTTATGCAAATCAAATTGATTCGTCAAACCGTTTTCGATAAACGCTCTAACAAATTTTATGTAGTGCTTACAAAAACAGTCGTAAGGCTGTATCTCGGCAACGACTTATCCTATTCAGACCAAACTCGGTACATGTCATAACAAGCATGACCTGAGGCAACATGCTGTGATTGGGCGCAGCGCCACCTACTGATCCGGAGATATGAAAAACTGCTATTTTTGCTTATAACTTCTGAACAGTTTGTCCAAAAATCATAACATTGGTCTTGTTAGATTCAGGGCAACATGCCGAGTCGACTGATATCCAATTTGACCATTTTGGCCATTTTGACTGTCGGCCATTTTGAATTTTGTGCTAAAATGCTGTATTTTCAGAACGCATCAACGGATTGTTACAAAAAATGGTATGGGTCATCAGTACAATGTCCTGAAGGAGCGTGAGAAGTTTCGAAACAGCGCCATCTAGTGGTGATCATCCTTATTTAAATGCTTATAACCTTGGGTGTGGTCGACTTATTTTCTCGAGACTCACCAAATTGGACTCCTGAAACCTTACCGAGTCCAACGATACCAAACATTCTAGGTTTCGCCTTACGGTTTGTGTAGCGTTGTGATTTAGCGCTTAAAAAACATCTGGCTATATCTTTGAAACCGCTTGTCTGATCGAGACGAAACCACCGTCAGAAGTTCGGAAACATAGGTCGATAGCTATACGCCAATGCCCAAATGCCAAAATATTGATAGTAAGGGGTAGTAATATTCAATCAAAGTCAAGAGTCAGTCAATTTTTACGTGCTTTTTCATATAAATGCCCATAACTCTGAAGTGAATTGAGATATTTTCACCAAAATTGACACACATATGTATGGGCTCACTCTGAGCAAACATAAAAAAAATGGTTGGACTGAGCCTCTTGGTGGCGCTATAATAGAACAAAACATGAAATTCTCATTGACTTCAATACAGTTTTGTGAAATAAAATGCTATACTAAACAAATGCATTGGTGTTATATTCCACAACTCAGAATGTGCCAACAACATCATCCCCTGAAGGTACTCAAAATATTTTGAAACAGAGCCACCTAGTGGTCAAAAGTTATAACTCAATTTACATAAAGGCTAATAACTTTTGAAAAGATCTGGCTATTGACATGACGCTGATCTTAATAGATTCCTTGGGTCAAGCCGAGAACATAGATATCAAGTTTTCCTTATTTGGCTGAACTTCCTGTCCGCCATTTTGATTAATGTTGAAAACCTACTTTTTCGAACTCCTCCTAGACCGTTAATCAGATTTTCACCAAATTGGACGTGGATCATCTTCAGACCATGCTGGCAAAATGTTATGGATTTCATGTCGATATACGAAACGGTTCTCATTTAGCGCATCAACGAATTTGCTGGAATGATGCCAACATTCATTTGAGGCTGTATCTCTGCAAAGCTTTGACATATTTGCACCAAACTTTGTATGTGTCATCGTCACCTCACACTGACCATTCCAAACTAATTTGGTAACAGCGCCACCTATTGGTTACATGTGATAAGCCAATAAATCCTATTACTAGTTGTTGTGTTCATTGTTTTTAAGCCATTTTGCCTAAAATAATCTTAAAACTGTCTTAATTACTCATTCCTGCCATTCGTCTGAAGCTTGCTTCTGTAGTGCTTGGCCCCGTTATTGCTGCTTGCAGCTATATTTATTATTATTATTCTTCTTCTTCCACCCCAAGTCTATGGTAGCCCATAGAACCGATTGCGGGAAAGTTGTATAATTTGGCACACTAATAGAGGACTGTCTGAACATTAACCGTAGCAAATTTGAAGTCTCTAACTCAAACTCTCTAGCGCCACCAATTGTCTAAACTTTCAAAAACTTGATGCTAATAACTCTTGAACCGTAAGCCACAAAATGAAAATTCTTTTTTCCTGTGATTCCTTGGCTCATGCCGAGTCGAATGGACACCGAAATTCAAAAATCGCAAGGCTTAGTTTTTTCGCTATCGTCAATTGTTCGTAAAACCTACTTTTTCGAACTCGTCCTAGGCCGTTGCACCGATTGTCACGAAAATTGAATCAGATAATCTTCAGACCATGCTGGCAAAAATTTATGGAATTCAAGTTCATTTCTCAAACCGTTTCCGAATAGCTCATGAACGAATTCTTGGAAAAGCACGCAAACGTGAACGTGAGGCTATATCTCCGCAACGGTTTGGCCTATTGAGACCAATCTTGGTGGGTCTTATAACAACCATTCCCTGGGACTACCTGCAGTGTTTCGGCGCTGTGCCCCCTAGTGGTCAGGAGATATGAAAAATGCATGTTTTTGCTCATAACTTCTGAACGGTTTTGCCAAAAATCACAAAAGTGGTGTCTTTAGATTCAGTGCATCATTCCGAGTCGAATGATACCGAATTTTCCCAATTCGGCCATTTTGGGCGTCGGCCATTTTGGATTTAGTTGTAAATTGCTGTATCTTAAGAATGAAGTTCCGTATCGTTTCGCAAATAATGACAAAAATGTCCGGCTCCATGCCCTGAATGTACACAAAAAAATTGGGGGCAGCGCCACCTTGTGGTCAATAGTTATAACGATTTTTTCGAAAAATGCTAATAACTTTTGCATACATTAGCCTATTGTAACAAAGCTGATGTTGATAGATTCCTTGGGTCATGCCGAGAACACCGATACCCCATTTGTCAATTTTGGCAAAATTTCCTGTCCGCCATTTTGATTCATGTTGAAAACCTACTTTTTCGAACTCCTCCTAGACCGTTGCTCAGATTTTCACCAAATTTGATTTGGATCATCTTCAGACCATGCTGGCAAAAAGTTATGGAATTTGTGTCGATACACGTAACCGTTTTCAATTAGCGTACCAACGAATTTGCTTGAAAGATGCCAAACTGCATCTGAGGCTGTATCTCTGCAAAGGTTGGAGATATTTACACAAAACTTAATATGTGACATTGTCACATCACATTGACCACGCCACATCATTTTGGTCACAGCGCCACCTATTGGTCAAGAGTAATAAACCAATCAATAACCGCTAATTATTACATTTCCAATAATGCTAATAACTTTTGATTGCATTAGCCTATTATCATGAAACATGTCTCAAAATGTTCCTTGGGACATGCCGACAACATACATACCAATTATGTCATATTAAGCAAAACTTCCTGTCCGCCATTTTGATTCATGTTGAAAACCTTTTTTTTTAAACTCATCCTCAACCGTTTGTCCGATTTTCACCAAAATTGAATCAGATCATCTTCAGACCGTGCTGACAAAAAGTTATGGATTTCGTGTCAATAGACGAAACCGTTTTTGTACAGCGCTGCTTCAGATGTCAGGCATCTTCACAAAATGAGTCTGAGGCTATATCTCTGCAAAGCCCATTAGTGGTCTTCCAGTGACATCTAGTGGTCGTAAATGCAATTTATCATACAACACTGTCTATTTAACCTTTATAACTGTTATATGTTGTCTTAATTTCATTCCAAAGAAGCATACGCAATTTATGTATAATTTCACAGTCTAGATAATAGTACTGCACTGATTTTAAATAACCTAGATATGGCTGACAGTAAAAGAATAGAACAGAATTACAGACACACACAAACATGAAATGTTTAAACTAGTATATTAATACCCAATAAGCATGCTTAAACCCACACACAGATGCACACATTTTGTTATATATATAGATAATTAAAATAAATGATGGGTGATAAAACCTATTGCAAGTCTTCTGTTTTTATGGGCTTCTATGTCATTTTTCAGGTTTCATTGCAATCATAATCTGGCATAATTATAAACATTAGATATATCTGTATGAATAAATTGGTAAACTTTGACTCAATGTGATCTGAAATGCTTGAACAGTAATATTAAATAATAGTAATATACATTTTTTTTAGATGAATCCCTCAACAAGCCCATAAACTGTAATGTTTTAGTCTTTAGTGAGCTCATTAGTGGTCTTCCGGTGACATCTAGTGGTTATAATTGCAATTTTTTATTCAACACTGGGTTTTGAAGCTTTATAAATATTACAGTGTTCTTTTTTACCTAATCTCTGTTAAATTTTGCATGATTGTTTAGAAAAAATACAGATCTAATGCATGTGTGATTATATTACCCCTTTTTTTTTTTTTGCAGTTTAATGCCATTAACAACAGAAATCTTTTGTTTTTTTCAGGCCTGTTTAAATGTTATCTAACCAAAGGACAAAATACAACATATTTTTTCAAAGTTATTGATCTAGAGAGTCCTGAGAATATTACTGCAGTGGTTTGATCAAGACTGAACAAAAAACCAGGTGACCCAAAACATTCAAATTCGTGGACCAATTTTACGAAAAAGGCTATAACTCGGGAACAAAATGAGATATCTTCACCAAACTCAGAACTCATATGCATGAACAAAAACTTTAGTCAAATTATATTTTTTTCCATATCTGCCACTTGGTGGCGCTACAGGATGAAAAAAAAACTAAAATGGCTATTACTAAGCAACCGCTGATCCAATCAACTTGAAAATTGGTATGGCCCAATGTGGCATAAGTGTCTATGAGGAATTTCACTTATCTTAAAAAACATGGCCGCCATTGGCCAAACAACTTTAAGCACCTATTTGACAAGGTTAATGGAAGTCGATCGGAATGAAACTCGGTGGGCATGTTCGACTCATTGCCCTAAAGGTCTGTAAGTATTTTGAAAGAAATTGACCACAACATTGTCACCTCCCACAGAACACAACAAAGCGATTTGATTACAGCGCCACCTATTTTCCAAAAATGATAATGCATCATTTTACTGGAGTTTTACTGGCTGTTTCAATTACACTCTTCCAATAATTGCTTTTCTTACTTGTTGCATTTGGTCTGATGCTCCATGCCATGCTTAGCTCCTCGCTGTGGAACTTTTATTAACGATTTTTAGCCATTTCAATTACAATCATGCAATTATTAATTTCATTATTCATTGTTGCATTTGGTCTGATGCTACATATGCTTAGCTCCTGATGTTGCCGCTGGAATGCTTGGCCCCGTGATTGCTGCTTGCAGCTATATTTATTATTCTTCTTCTTCCACCCCAAGTCTATGGTAGCCCATAGAACCGATTGCGGGAAAGTTGTATAATTTGGCACACTAATAGAGGACTGTCTGAACATTAACCGTAGCAAATTTGAAGTCTCTAACTCAAACTCTCTAGCGCCACCAATTGTCTAAACTTTCAAAAACTTGATGCTAATAACTCTTGAACCGTGAGCCACAAAATGAAAATTCTTTTTTCCTGTGATTCCTTGGCTCATGCCGAGTCGAATGGACACCGAAATTCAAAAATCGCAAGGCTTAGTTTTTTCGCTATCGTCAATTGTTCGTAAAACCTACTTTTTCGAACTCGTCCTAGGCCGTTGCACCGATTGTCACGAAAATTGAATCAGATAATCTTCAGACCATGCTGGCAAAAAGTTATGGAATTCAAGTTGATTTCTCAAACCGTTTCCGAATAGCTCATGAACGAATTCTTCGAAAAGCACGCAAACGTGAACGTGAGGCTATATCTCCGCAACGGTTTGGCCTATTGAGACCAATCTTGGTGGGTCTTATAACAACCATTCCCTGGGACTACCTGCAGTGTTTCGGCGCTGTGCCCCCTAGTGGTCAGGAGATATGAAAAATGCATGTTTTTGCTCATAACTTCTGAACGGTTTTGCCAAAAATCACAAAAGTGGTGTCTTTAGATTCAGTGCATCATTCCGAGTCGAATGATACCGAATTGTCCCAATTCGGCCATTTTTGGCGTCGGCCATTTTGGATTTAGTTGTAAATTGCTGTATCTTAAGAATGAAGTTCCGTATCGTTTCGCAAATAATTACAAAAATGTCCGGCTCCATGCCCTGAATGTACACAAAAAAATTGGGGGCAGCGCCACCTTGTGGTCAATAGTTATAACGATTTTTTCGAAAAATGCTAATAACTTTTGCATACATTAGCCTATTGTAACAAAGCTGATGTTGATAGATTCCTTGGGTCATGCCGAGAACACCGATACCCCATTTGTCAATTTTGGCAAAATTTCCTGTCCGCCATTTTGATTCATGTTGAAAACCTACTTTTTCGAACTCCTCCTAGACCGTTGCTCAGATTTTCACCAAATTTGATTTGGATCATCTTCAGACCATGCTGGCAAAAAGTTATGGAATTTGTGTCGATACACGTAACCGTTTTCAATTAGCGTACCAACGAATTTGCTGGAAAGATGCCAAACTGCATCTGAGGCTGTATCTCTGCAAAGGTTGGAGATATTTACACAAAACTTAATATGTGACATTGTCACATCACATTGACCACGCCACATCATTTTGGTCACAGCGCCACCTATTGGTCAAGAGTAATAAACCAATCAATAACCGCTAATTATTACATTTCCAATAATGCTAATAACTTTTGATTGCATTAGCCTATTATCATGAAACATGTCTCAAAATGTTCCTTGGGACATGCCGACAACATGCATACCAATTATGTCATATTAAGCAAAACTTCCTGTCCGCCATTTTGATTCATGTTGAAAACCTTTTTTTTTAAACTCATCCTCAACCGTTTGTCTGATTTTCACCAAAATTGAATCAGATCATCTTCAGACCGTGCTGACAAAAAGTTATGGATTTCGTGTCAATAGACGAAACCGTTTTTGTACAGCACTGCTTCAGATGTCAGGCATCTTCACAAAATGAGTCTGAGGCTATATCTCTGCAAACCTTTGTTGTAATTAAGCCAAACTTGTGTGTGCCATTGTCTAACATGGAGAATAGGCTCACAGACACTCACACACAGAAATTAAATGGTTCAACTATTATATGAATAATCAATAAGCATGATTACACACACACACACACACACACACACAGAGAAGTACATGCCCACACATTTTGTTGTATGTAGATATTTGAAATAAATTATAGGTGACACACAACTCACAGAAAGACTTCTTTTCTTACATTTCTATGTCAGGTTTCATTGCATTCATATTCTGACATAATAATAAACATTTGATATACATGTATGAATAAATTGTTGAACTTTCACTCAATGTGATCTTAAATGCTTGAACAGTAATATTAAATAATAGTAATATGTATTTTTCTAGATGAATCAATCATCGAGACAATGAACTGTAATGTTTTAGTCTTTAGTGAGCCCATTAGTGGTCTTCCAGTTACATCTAGTGGTCGTAAATGCAATTTATCATACAACACTGTCTCTTTAACCTTTATAACTGTTATATGTTGTCTTAATTTCATTCCAAAGAAGCATACGCAATTTATGTATAATTTCACAGTCTAGATAATAGTACTGCACTGATTTTAAATAACCTAGATATGGCTGACGGTAAAAGAATAGAACAGAATTACAGACACACACAAACATGAAATGTTTAAACTACTATATTAATACTCAATAAGCATGCTTAAAGCCACACACAGATGCACACATTTTGTTATATATATAGATAATTAAAATAAATGATGGGTGATAAAACCTATTGCAAGTCTTCTGTTTTTATGGGCTTCTATGTCATTGTTCAGGTTTCATTGCAATCATAATCTGGCATAATTATAAACATTAGATATATCTGTATGAATAAATTGGTAAACTTTGACTCAATGTGATCTGAAATGCTTGAACAGTAATATTAAATAATAGTAATATACATTTTTTCTAGATGAATCCCTCAACAAGCCCATAAACTGTAATGTTTTAGTCTTTAGTGAGCTCATTAGTGGTCTTCCGGTGACATCTAGTGGTTATAATTGCAATTTTTTATTCAACACTGGGTTTTGAAGCTTTATAAATATTACAGTGTTCTTTTTTACCTAATCTCTGTTAAATTTTGCATGATTGTTTAGAAAAAATACAGATCTAATGCATGTGTGATTATATTACCCCTTTTTCTTTTTGCAGTTTAATGCCATTCACAACAGAAATCTTTTGTTTTTTAGGCCTGTTTAAATGTTATCTAACCAAAGGACAAAATACAACATATTTTTTCAAAGTTATTGATCTAGAGAGTCCTGAGAATATTACTGCAGTGGTTTGATCAAGACTGAACAAAAAACCAGGTGACCCAAAACATTCAAATTCGTGGACCAATTTTATGAAAAAGGCTATAACTCGGGAACAAAATGAGATATCTTCACCAAACTCAGAACTCATATGCATGAACAAAAACTTTAGTCAAATTATTTTTTTTTTCCATATCTGCCACTTGGTGGCGCTACAGGATGAAAAAAAAAACTAAAATGGCTATAACTAAGCAACCGCTGATCCAATCAACTTGAACATTGGTATGGCCCAATGTGGCATAAGTGTCTATGAGGAATTTCACTTATCTTAAAAAACATGGCCGCCATTGGCCAAACAAATTTAAGCACCTATTTGACAAGGTTAATGGAAGTCGATCGGAACGAAACTCGGTGGGCATGTTCGATTCATTGCCCTAAAGGTCTGTAAGTATTTTGAAAGAAATTGCCCACAACATTGTCACCTCCCACAGAACACAACAAAGCGATTTGATTACAGCACCAACTATTTTCCAAAAATGATAATGCATCATTTTACTGGAGTTTTACTGGCTGTTTCAATTACACTCTTCCAATAATTGCTTTTCTTACTCGTTGCATTTGGTCTGATGCTCCATGCCATGCTTCGCTCCTCGCTGTGGAACTTTTATTAACGATTTTCAGCCATTTCAATTACAATCATGCAATTATTAATTTCATTATTCATTGTTGCATTTGGTCTGATGCTACATATGCTTAGCTTCTGATGTTGCCGCTGGAATGCTTGGCCCCGTGATTGCTGCTTGCAGCTATATTTAGGGGCCAAGCACCGAAGGTGCGTAGGCACCTATTGTAATCGTTGGCGTTATTATTATTCTTCTTCTTCCGCCGCAAGTCTATGGCAGCCCATAGAACCGATTGCGGGAAAGTTGTATAATTTGGCACACTGATAGAGGACAGTCCCAACATTAACTATAGCAAATTTGAAGTCTCTATCTCCTACTCTCTAGCGCCACCACTTGTCCAAACTTTCAATGTTTGTATGCTAATAACTTTTGAACCGTAAGCCAGAAAATGGAAATTCTTTTTTCCTCTGAATCCTTGGCTCATGCCAAGTCGAATGAACCCCAAAATTCAAAAATCGCAAGGTTTAGTTTTTTCGCTATTTTCAATTATTCGAAAAACCTACTTTTTCGAACTCGTCCTAGACGGTTAGTCCGATTGCCACGAAAATTGGCTCAGATCATCTTCAGACCATGCTGGCAAAAAGTTATGGAATTCAAGTTGATTCGTCCAACTGTTGTTGAATGACACGTAAACAAATTTGACGAAAAGCACGCAAACATGCACGTGAGGCTATATCCCGGCAACGGTTTGTCATATTGAGACCAAACTTGGCGTGTGTTATAACAAGCATGAACTGAGACTACCTGCAGTGTTTCGACACAGCGCCACCTAGTGGTCAGGAGATATGAAAAATGCATATTTTGGCTTATAACTACTGAATGGTTTGGCCAAAAATCACACAACTGGTCTCTTTAGATTCAGTGAGTCATGTCGAGTCAAATGATATCCAATTTTCCTGTGTCGGCCATTTTAGGCGTCGGCCATTTTGAATTATGATTTAAAATGCTGTATTTTTTGAACGCAGCATCGTATCGTTTCGCAAATAATTACAAAAATATTCGGCTCCATGCCCTGAAGGTACTCAAAAAGTTTGGTGGCAGCGCCACCTTGTGGCCAATAGTTATAATGAAATATCACATAAATGCTAATAACTTTTGAATAAATTAGTCTATTAAAATTAAAATGGTCTCGCTATATTCTGTGGGTCATGCCGAGAGTATTGATACCAATAATGTGAAAATTGGCCTTACTTCCTGTCCGCCATTTTGCTTAATGTTGAAAACCTACTTTTTCGAACTCCTCCTAGACCGTTAGCCCAATTTTCACCAAATTTGACGTGAATCATCTTCAGACCATGCTGGCAAAAAGTTATGGATTTTGTGTCGATATACGTAACGGTTCTCATTTAGCGCATCAACGAATTTGCTGGAAGGGTGCCAAAATGCATTTGAGGCTGTATCTCTGCAACACTTTGACATATTTGCACCAAACTTTGTATGTGTCATCGCCACCTCACACTGACCATGCCACATAAATTTGGTAACAGCGCCACCTATTGGTCAAGAGTAATAAACCATTCATTAACCATGAGTAATTACACTTTTTAAAATGCTAATAACTTTTTAATGCATTAGCCTATTTGAATGAAACTGGGCTCAAAATATTCCCTGGCTTATGCCGATAACATAGATACCAAATATACCACGGTAAGCTGAACTTCCGGTCCGCCATTTTGATTTATGTTGAAAACATACTTTTTCGAATTCCTCATCAACCGTATGTCCGATTTTCACCAAATTCGAATCAAATGATCTTCAGGCTATACTGATTCAAAGTTATGGATTTTGAGTCGATAGACAAAACCGTTTTCGCATACCACATCGACGAATTTGAGGCACAATGAGAAAATGACACTTGAGGCTGTATCCCTGGAATGCTTTGGCATATTGACACCAAACTTTGTGTGTGTCATTGAAAAGTCACACAGAGTACACCAAATTGATTTTATAACAGTGTCACCTATTGGTCAAGCTTGATAAACCAAGTAATCATGCTACTAGAGGTGGTATTGGTGTTTTTTTTGCCATTTCAAATACAATAATTCCAAAATTGCTGTTATTGCTCATTAATGTATTTGGTGTGATGCTTTATGCGATGCTTAGCTACTACATTTGCCGTTGGAGTGCTTGGCCCCGTAATTGCTGCTTGCAGCTATATTTAGGGGCCAAGCACCGAAGGTGCGAAGGCACCTATTGTGTTTGTTGGCGTTATTATTCTTCCTCTTCTTCTTCCACCCCAAGTCTATGGTAGCCCATAGAACCGATTGCGGGAAAGTTGTATAATTTGGCACACTAATAGAGGACTGTCTGAACATTAACCGTAGCAAATTTGAAGTCTCTAACTCAAACTCTCTAGCGCCACCAATTGTCTAAACTTTCAAAAACTTGATGCTAATAACTCTTGAACCGTAAGCCACAAAATGAAAATTCTTTTTTCCTGTGATTCCTTGGCTCATGCCGAGTTGAATGGACACCGAAATTCAAAAATCGCAAGGTTTAGTTTTTTCGCTATCGTCAATTGTTCATAAAACCTACTTTTTCGAACTCGTCCTGGGCCGTTGCACCGATTGTCACGAAAATTGAATCAGATAATCTTCAGACCATGCTGGCAAAAAGTTATGGAATTCAAGTTGATTTCTCGAACCGTTTCCGAATAGCTCATGAACGAATTCTTCGAAAAGCACGCAAATGTGAACGTGAGGCTATATCTCCGCAACGGTTTGGCCTATTGAGACCAATCTTGGTGGGTCTTATAACAACCATTCCCTGGGACTACCTGCAGTGTTTCGGCGCTGTGCCCCCTAGTGGTCAGGAGATATGAAAAATGCATGTTTTTGCTCATAACTTCTGAACGGTTTTGCCAAAAATCACAAAAGTGGTGTCTTTAGATTCAGTGCATCATTCCGAGTCGAATGATACCGAATATTCCCAATTCGGCCATTTTGGGCGTCGGCCATTTTGAATTTAGTTGTAAATTGCTGTATCTTAAGAATGAAGTTCCGTATCGTTTCGCAAATAATTACAAAAATGTCCGGCTCCATGCCCTGAATGTACACAAAAAAATTGGGGGCAGCGCCACCTTGTGGTCAATAGTTATAACGATTTTTCGAAAAATGCTAATAACTTTTGCATACATTAGCCTATTGTAACACAACTGATGTTGATAGATTCCTTGGGTCATGCCGAGAACACCGATACCCCATTTGTCAATTTTGGCAAAATTTCCTGTCCGCCATTTTGATTCATGTTGAAAACCTACTTTTTCGAACTCCTCCTAGACCGTTGCTCAGATTTTCACCAAATTTGATTTGGATCATCTTCAGACCATGCTGGCAAAAAGTTATGGAATTTGTGTCGATACACGTAACCGTGTTCAATTAGCGTACCAACGAATTTGCTGGAAAGATGCCAAACTGCATCTGAGGCTGTATCTCTGCAAAGGTTGGAGATATTTACACAAAACTTAATATGTGACATTGTCACATCACATTGACCACGCCACATCATTTTGGTCACAGCGCCACCTATTGGTCAAGAGTAATAAACCAATCCATAACCGCTAATTATTACATTTCCAATAATGCTAATAACTTTTGATTGCATTAGCCTATTATCATGAAACATGTCTCAAAATGTTCCTTGGGACATGCCGACAACATACATACCAATTATGTCATATTAAGCAAAACTTCCTGTCCGCCATTTTGATTCATGTTGAAAACCTTTTTTTTTTAAACTCATCCTCAACCGTTTGTCTGATTTTCACCAAAATTGAATCAGATCATCTTCAGACCGTGCTGACAAAAAGTTATGGATTTCGTGTCAATAGACGAAACCGTTTTTTTACAGCGCTGCTTCAGATGTCAGGCATCTTCACAAAATGAGTCTGAGGCTATATCTCTGCAAAGCTTTGTTGTAATTAAGCCAAACTTGTGTGTGCCATTGTCTAACATAGAGAATAGGCTCACAGACACTCACACACAGAAATGAAATGGTTCAACTATTATATGAATAATCAATAAGCATGAGTACACACACACACACACACACACACACACACACACAGAGAAGTACATGCCCACACATTTTGTTGTATGTAGATATTTGAAATAAATTATAGGTGACACACAACTCACAGAAAGACTTCTTTTCTTACATTTCTATGTCAGGTTTCATTGCATTCATATTCTGACATAATAGTAAACATTTGATATACATGTATGAATAAATTGTTGAACTTTCACTCAATGTGATCTTAAATGCTTGAACAGTAATATTAAATAATAGTAATATATATTTTTCTAGATGAAACCATCATCGAGACAATGAACTGTAATGTTTTAGTCTTTAGTGAGCCCAATAGTGGTCTTCCAGTGACATCTAGTGGTCGTAAATGCAATTTATCATACAACACTGTCTCTTTAACCTTTATAACTGTTATATGTTGTCTTAATTTCATTCCAAAGAAGCATACGCAATTTATGTATAATTTCACAGTCTAGATAATAGTACTGCACTGATTTTAAATAACCTAGATATGGCTGACAGTAAAAGAATAGAACAGAATTACAGACACACACAAACATGAAATGTTTAAACTACTATATTAATACTCAATAAGCATGCTTAAACCCACACACAGATGCACACATTTTATTATATATATAGATAATTAAAATAAATGATGGGTGATAAAACCTATTGCAAGTCTTCTGTTTTTATGGGCTTCTATGTCATTTTTCAGGTTTCATTGCAATCATAATCTGGCATAATTATAAACATTAGATATATCTGTATGAATAAATTGGTAAACTTTGACTCAATGTGATCTGAAATGCTTGAACAGTAATATTAAATAATAGTAATATACATTTTTTTCTAGATGAATCCCTCAACAAGCCCATAAACTGTAATGTTTTAGTCTTTAGTGAGCTCATTAGTGGTCTTCCGGTGACATCTAGTGGTTATAATTGCAATTTTTTATTCAACACTGGGTTTTGAAGCTTTATAAATATTACAGTGTTCTTTTTTACCTAATCTCTGTTAAATTTTGCATGATTGTTTAGAAAAAATACAGATCTAATGCATGTGTGATTATATTATCCCTTTTTTTTTTGCAGTTGAATGCCATTCACAACAGAAATCTTTTGTTTTTTAGGCCTGTTTAAATGTTATAGCACCAGCTATTTTCTGATCTTAATGAAACTTTGCATGATTGGTGGGTCATCTTTCACATGTTATAACCAAGTTTCATAAAGTTTTGAGTTTTTGTTTCAGTTTTATAGGCTTTAGGTTACATGTGGCCACGGCCCTTTCCTAAATGACCTCTTATAGCTAACCAAAGGACAAAATACAACATATTTTTTCAAAGTTATTGATCTAGAGAGTCCTGAGAATATTACTGCAGTGGTTTGATCAAGACTGAACAAAAAACCAGGTGACCCAAAACATTCAAATTCGTGGACCAATTTTACGAAAAAGGCTATAACTCGGGAACAAAATGAGATATCTTCACCAAACTCAGAACTCATATGCATGAAAAAAAACTTTAGTCAAATTATTATTATTTTTCCATATCTGCCACTTGGTGGCGCTACAGGATGAAAAAAAATCAAATTGCTATAACTAAGCAACCGTTGATCCAATCAACTTGAAAATTGATATGGCCCAATGTGGCACAAGTGCTCTATGAGGAATTTCACTTATCTTAAAAAACATGGCCACCATTGGCCAAACAACTTTAATCACCTATTTGACAAGGTTAATGGAAGTCGATCGGAACGAAACTCGGTGGGCATGTTCGACTCATTGCCATAAAGGTCTGTAAGTATTTTGAAAGAAATTGCCCACAACATTGTCACCTCCCACAGAACACAACAAAGCGATTTGATTACAGCGCCACCTATTTTCCAAAAATGATAATGCATCATTTTACTGGAGTTTTACTGGCTGTTTCAATTACACTCTTCCAATAATTGCTTTTCTTACTCGTTGCATTGGGTCTGATGCTCCATGCCATGCTTAGCTCCTCGCTGTGGAACTTTTATTAACGATTTTCAGCCATTTCAATTACAATCATGCAATTATTAATTTCATTATTCATTGTTGCATTTGGTCTGATGCTACATATGCTTAGCTCCTGATGTTGCCGCTGGAATGCTTGGCCCCCGTGATTGCTGCTTGCAGCTATATTTAGGGGCCAAGCACCGAAGGTGCGAATTGTTTGTTTTTTGTTTGTTTGTTATTAGGGGCCAAGCACCGAAGGTGCGTAGGCACCTATTGTTTTCGTTGGCGTTATTAGGGGCCAAGCACCGAAGGTGCGAGGCACCTATTGTTTTTGTTCCGGTTCTTCTTCTTATTATTATTATTATTAGGGGCCAAGCACCGAAGGTGCGAAGGCACCTATTGTGTTTGTTGGCGTTATTATTCTTCTTCTTCCACCCCAAGTCTATGGTAGCCCATAGAACCGATTGCGGGAAAGTTGTATAATTTGGCACACTAATAGAGGACTGTCTGAACATTAACCGTAGCAAATTTGAAGTCTCTAACTCAAACTCTCTAGCGCCACCAATTGTCTAAACTTTCAAAAACTTGATGCTAATAACTCTTGAACCGTAAGCCACAAAATGAAAATTCTTTTTTCCTGTGATTCCTTGGCTCATGCCGAGTCAAATGGACACCGAAATTCAAAAATCGCAAGGTTTAGTTTTTTCGCTATCGTCAATTGTTCGTAAAACCTACTTTTTCGAACTCGTCCTAGGCCGTTGCACCGATTGTCACGAAAATTGAATCAGATAATCTTCAGACCATGCTGGCAAAAAGTTATGGAATTCAAGTTGATTTCTCAAACCGTTTCCGAATAGCTCATGAACGAATTCTTCGAAAAGCACGCAAACGTGAACGTGAGGCTATATCTCCGCAACGGTTTGGCCTATTGAGACCAATCTTGGTGGGTCTTATAACAACCATTCCCTGGGACTACCTGCAGTGTTTCGGCGCTGTGCCCCCTAGTGGTCAGGAGATATGAAAAATGCATGTTTTTGCTCATAACTTCTGAACGGTTTTGCCAAAAATCACAAAAGTGGTGTCTTTAGATTCAGTGCATCATTCCGAGTCGAATGATACCGAATTTTACCAATTCGGCCATTTTGGGCGTCGGCCATTTTGAATTTAGTTGTAAATTGCTGTATCTTAAGAATGAAGTTCCGTATCGTTTCGCAAATAATAACAAAAATGTCCGGCTCCATGCCCTGAATGTACACAAAAAAATTGGGGGCAGCGCCACCTTGTGGTCAATAGTTATAACGATTTTTCGAAAAATGCTAATAACTTTTGCATACATTAGCCTATTGTAACAAAGCTGATGTTGATAGATTCCTTGGGTCATGCCGAGAACACAGATACCCCATTTGTCAATTTTGACAAAATTTCCTGTCCGCCATTTTGATTCATGTTGAAAACCTACTTTTTCGAACTCCTCCTAGACCGTTGCTCAGATTTTCACCAAATTTGATTTGGATCATCTTCAGACCATGCTGGCAAAAAGTTATGGAATTTGTGTCGATACACGTAACCGTTTTCAATTAGCGTACCAACGAATTTGCTGGAAAGATGCCAAACTGCATCTGAGGCTGTATCTCTGCAAAGGTTGGAGATATTTACACAAAACTTAATATGTGACATTGTCCCATCACATTGACCACGCCACATCATTTTGGTCACAGCGCCACCTATTGGTCAAGAGTAATAAACCAATCAATAACCGCTAATTATTACATTTCCAATAATGCTAATAACTTTTGATTGCATTAGCCTATTATCATGAAACATGTCTCAACATGTTCCTTGGGACATGCCGACAACATACATACCAATTATGTCATATTAAGCAAAACTTCCTGTCCGCCATTTTGATTCATGTTGAAAACCCTTTTTTTTAAACTCATCCTCAACCGTTTGTCTGATTTTCACCAAAATTGAATCAGATCATCTTCAGACCGTGCTGACAAAAAGTTATGGATTTCGTGTCAATAGACGAAACCGTTTTTGTACAGCGCTGCTTCAGATGTCAGGCATCTTCACAAAATGAGTCTGAGGCTATATCTCTGCAAAGCTTTGTTGTAATTAAGCCAAACTCGTGTGTGCCATTGTCTAACATGGAGAATAGGCTCACAGACACTCACACACAGAAATGAAATGGTTCAACTATTATATGAATAATCAATAAGCATGATTACACACACACACACACACACACACACACACACACAGAGAGAAGTACATGCCCACACATTTTGTTGTATGTAGATATTTGAAATAAATTATAGGTGACACACAACTCACAGAAAGACTTCTTTTCTTACATTTCTATGTCAGGTTTCATTGCATTCATATTCTGACATAATAGTAAACATTTGATATACATGTATGAATAAATTGTTGAACTTTCACTCAATGTGATCTTAAATGCTTGAACAGTAATATTAAATAATAGTAATATATATTTTTCTAGATGAATCAATCATCGAGACAATGAACTGTAATGTTTTAGTCTTTAGTGAGCCCATTAGTGGTCTTCCAGTGACATCTAGTGGTCGTAAATGCAATTTATCATACAACACTGTCTCTTTAACCTTTATAACTGTTATATGTTGTCTTAATTTCATTCCAAAGAAGCATACGCAATTTATGTATAATTTCACAGTCTAGATAATAGTACTGCACTGATTTTAAATAACCTAGATATGGCTGACAGTAAAAGAATAGAACAGAATTACAGACACACACAAACATGAAATGTTTAAACTACTATATTAATACTCAATAAGCATGCTTAAACCCACACACAGATGCACACATTTTATTATATATATAGATAATTAAAATAAATGATGGGTGATAAAACCTATTGCAAGTCTTCTGTTTTTATGGGCTTCTATGTCATTTTTCAGGTTTCATTGCAATCATAATCTGGCATAATTATAAACATTAGATATATCTGTATGAATAAATTGGTAAACTTTGACTCAATGTGATCTGAAATGCTTGAACAGTAATATTAAATAATAGTAATATACATTTTTTTCTAGATGAATCCCTCAACAAGCCCATAAACTGTAATGTTTTAGTCTTTAGTGAGCTCATTAGTGGTCTTCCGGTGACATCTAGTGGTTATAATTGCAATTTTTTATTCAACACTGGGTTTTGAAGCTTTATAAATATTACAGTGTTCTTTTTTACCTAATCTCTGTTAAATTTTGCATGATTGTTTAGAAAAAATACAGATCTAATGCATGTGTGATTATATTATCCCTTTTTTTTTTGCAGTTGAATGCCATTCACAACAGAAATCTTTTGTTTTTTAGGCCTGTTTAAATGTTATAGCACCAGCTATTTTCTGATCTTAATGAAACTTTGCATGATTGGTGGGTCATCTTTCACATGTTATAACCAAGTTTCATAAAGTTTTGAGTTTTTGTTTCAGTTTTATAGGCTTTAGGTTACATGTGGCCACGGCCCTTTCCTAAATGACCTCTTATAGCTAACCAAAGGACAAAATACAACATATTTTTTCAAAGTTATTGATCTAGAGAGTCCTGAGAATATTACTGCAGTGGTTTGATCAAGACTGAACAAAAAACCAGGTGACCCAAAACATTCAAATTCGTGGACCAATTTTACGAAAAAGGCTATAACTCGGGAACAAAATGAGATATCTTCACCAAACTCAGAACTCATATGCATGAAAAAAAACTTTAGTCAAATTATTATTATTTTTCCATATCTGCCACTTGGTGGCGCTACAGGATGAAAAAAAATCAAATTGCTATAACTAAGCAACCGTTGATCCAATCAACTTGAAAATTGATATGGCCCAATGTGGCACAAGTGCTCTATGAGGAATTTCACTTATCTTAAAAAACATGGCCACCATTGGCCAAACAACTTTAATCACCTATTTGACAAGGTTAATGGAAGTCGATCGGAACGAAACTCGGTGGGCATGTTCGACTCATTGCCATAAAGGTCTGTAAGTATTTTGAAAGAAATTGCCCACAACATTGTCACCTCCCACAGAACACAACAAAGCGATTTGATTACAGCGCCACCTATTTTCCAAAAATGATAATGCATCATTTTACTGGAGTTTTACTGGCTGTTTCAATTACACTCTTCCAATAATTGCTTTTCTTACTCGTTGCATTGGGTCTGATGCTCCATGCCATGCTTAGCTCCTCGCTGTGGAACTTTTATTAACGATTTTCAGCCATTTCAATTACAATCATGCAATTATTAATTTCATTATTCATTGTTGCATTTGGTCTGATGCTACATATGCTTAGCTCCTGATGTTGCCGCTGGAATGCTTGGCCCCCGTGATTGCTGCTTGCAGCTATATTTAGGGGCCAAGCACCGAAGGTGCGAATTGTTTGTTTTTTGTTTGTTTGTTATTAGGGGCCAAGCACCGAAGGTGCGTAGGCACCTATTGTTTTCGTTGGCGTTATTAGGGGCCAAGCACCGAAGGTGCGAGGCACCTATTGTTTTTGTTCCGGTTCTTCTTATTATTATTATTATTATTAGGGGCCAAGCACCGAAGGTGCGAAGGCACCTATTGTGTTTGTTGGCGTTATTATTCTTCTTCTTCCACCCCAAGTCTATGGTAGCCCATAGAACCGATTGCGGGAAAGTTGTATAATTTGGCACACTAATAGAGGACTGTCTGAACATTAACCGTAGCAAATTTGAAGTCTCTAACTCAAACTCTCTAGCGCCACCAATTGTCTAAACTTTCAAAAACTTGATGCTAATAACTCTTGAACCGTAAGCCACAAAATGAAAATTCTTTTTTCCTGTGATTCCTTGGCTCATGCCGAGTCGAATGGACACCGAAATTCAAAAATCGCAAGGTTTAGTTTTTTCGCTATCGTCAATTGTTCGTAAAACCTACTTTTTCGAACTCGTCCTAGGCCGTTGCACCGATTGTCACGAAAATTGAATCAGATAATCTTCAGACCATGCTGGCAAAAAGTTATGGAATTCAAGTTGATTTCTCAAACCGTTTCCGAATAGCTCATGAACGAATTCTTCGAAAAGCACGCAAACGTGAACGTGAGGCTATATCTCCGCAACGGTTTGGCCTATTGAGACCAATCTTGGTGGGTCTTATAACAACCATTCCCTGGGACTACCTGCAGTGTTTCGGCGCTGTGCCCCCTAGTGGTCAGGAGATATGAAAAATGCATGTTTTTGCTCATAACTTCTGAACGGTTTTGCCAAAAATCACAAAAGTGGTGTCTTTAGATTCAGTGCATCATTCCGAGTCGAATGATACCGAATTTTACCAATTCGGCCATTTTGGGCGTCGGCCATTTTGAATTTAGTTGTAAATTGCTGTATCTTAAGAATGAAGTTCCGTATCGTTTCGCAAATAATAACAAAAATGTCCGGCTCCATGCCCTGAATGTACACAAAAAAATTGGGGGCAGCGCCACCTTGTGGTCAATAGTTATAACGATTTTTCGAAAAATGCTAATAACTTTTGCATACATTAGCCTATTGTAACAAAGCTGATGTTGATAGATTCCTTGGGTCATGCCGAGAACACAGATACCCCATTTGTCAATTTTGACAAAATTTCCTGTCCGCCATTTTGATTCATGTTGAAAACCTACTTTTTCGAACTCCTCCTAGACCGTTGCTCAGATTTTCACCAAATTTGATTTGGATCATCTTCAGACCATGCTGGCAAAAAGTTATGGAATTTGTGTCGATACACGTAACCGTTTTCAATTAGCGTACCAACGAATTTGCTGGAAAGATGCCAAACTGCATCTGAGGCTGTATCTCTGCAAAGGTTGGAGATATTTACACAAAACTTAATATGTGACATTGTCCCATCACATTGACCACGCCACATCATTTTGGTCACAGCGCCACCTATTGGTCAAGAGTAATAAACCAATCAATAACCGCTAATTATTACATTTCCAATAATGCTAATAACTTTTGATTGCATTAGCCTATTATCATGAAACATGTCTCAACATGTTCCTTGGGACATGCCGACAACATACATACCAATTATGTCATATTAAGCAAAACTTCCTGTCCGCCATTTTGATTCATGTTGAAAACCCTTTTTTTTAAACTCATCCTCAACCGTTTGTCTGATTTTCACCAAAATTGAATCAGATCATCTTCAGACCGTGCTGACAAAAAGTTATGGATTTCGTGTCAATAGACGAAACCGTTTTTGTACAGCGCTGCTTCAGATGTCAGGCATCTTCACAAAATGAGTCTGAGGCTATATCTCTGCAAAGCTTTGTTGTAATTAAGCCAAACTCGTGTGTGCCATTGTCTAACATGGAGAATAGGCTCACAGACACTCACACACAGAAATGAAATGGTTCAACTATTATATGAATAATCAATAAGCATGATTACACACACACACACACACACACACAGAGAGAAGTACATGCCCACACATTTTGTTGTATGTAGATATTTGAAATAAATTATAGGTGACACACAACTCACAGAAAGACTTCTTTTCTTACATTTCTATGTCAGGTTTCATTGCATTCATATTCTGACATAATAGTAAACATTTGATATACATGTATGAATAAATTGTTGAACTTTCACTCAATGTGATCTTAAATGCTTGAACAGTAATATTAAATAATAGTAATATATATTTTTCTAGATGAATCAATCATCGAGACAATGAACTGTAATGTTTTAGTCTTTAGTGAGCCCATTAGTGGTCTTCCAGTGACATCTAGTGGTCGTAAATGCAATTTATCATACAACACTGTCTCTTTAACCTTTATAACTGTTATATGTTGTCTTAATTTCATTCCAAAGAAGCATACGCAATTTATGTATAATTTCACAGTCTAGATAATAGTACTGCACTGATTTTAAATAACCTAGATATGGCTGACAGTAAAAGAATAGAACAGAATTACAGACACACACAAACATGAAATGTTTAAACTACTATATTAATACTCAATAAGCATGCTTAAACCCACACACAGATGCACACATTTTGTTATATATATAGATAATTAAAATAAATGATGGGTGATAAAACCTATTGCAAGTCTTCTGTTTTTATGGGCTTCTATGTCATTTTTCAGGTTTCATTGCAATCATAATCTGGCATAATTATAAACATTAGATATATCTGTATGAATAAATTGGTAAACTTTGACTCAATGTGATCTGAAATGCTTGAACAGTAATATTAAATAATAGTAATATACATTTTTTCTAGATGAATCCCTCAACAAGCCCATAAACTGTAATGTTTTAGTCTTTAGTGAGCTCATTAGTGGTCTTCCGGTGACATCTAGTGGTTATAATTGCAATTTTTTATTCAACACTGGGTTTTGAAGCTTTATAAATATTACAGTGTTCTTTTTTACCTAATCTCTGTTAAATTTTGCATGATTGTTTAGAAAAAATACAGATCTAATGCATGTGTGATTATATTACCCCTTTTTCTTTTTGCAGTTTAATGCCATTCACAACAGAAATCTTTTGTTTTTTAGGCCTGTTTAAATGTTATCTAACCAAAGGACAAAATACAACATATTTTTTCAAAGTTATTGATCTAGAGAGTCCTGAGAATATTACTGCAGTGGTTTGATCAAGACTGAACAAAAAACCAGGTGACCCAAAACATTCAAATTCGTGGACCAATTTTATGAAAAAGGCTATAACTCGGGAACAAAATGAGATATCTTCACCAAACTCAGAACTCATATGCATGAACAAAAACTTTAGTCAAATTATTTTTTTTTTCCATATCTGCCACTTGGTGGCGCTACAGGATGAAAAAAAAAACTAAAATGGCTATAACTAAGCAACCGCTGATCCAATCAACTTGAACATTGGTATGGCCCAATGTGGCATAAGTGTCTATGAGGAATTTCACTTATCTTAAAAAACATGGCCGCCATTGGCCAAACAAATTTAAGCACCTATTTGACAAGGTTAATGGAAGTCGATCGGAACGAAACTCGGTGGGCATGTTCGATTCATTGCCCTAAAGGTCTGTAAGTATTTTGAAAGAAATTGCCCACAACATTGTCACCTCCCACAGAACACAACAAAGCGATTTGATTACAGCACCAACTATTTTCCAAAAATGATAATGCATCATTTTACTGGAGTTTTACTGGCTGTTTCAATTACACTCTTCCAATAATTGCTTTTCTTACTCGTTGCATTTGGTCTGATGCTCCATGCCATGCTTCGCTCCTCGCTGTGGAACTTTTATTAACGATTTTCAGCCATTTCAATTACAATCATGCAATTATTAATTTCATTATTCATTGTTGCATTTGGTCTGATGCTACATATGCTTAGCTCCTGATGTTGCCGCTGGAATGCTTGGCCCCGTGATTGCTGCTTGCAGCTATATTTAGGGGCCAAGCACCGAAGGTGCGAAGGCACCTATTGTGTTCGTTGGCGTTATTAGGGGCCAAGCACCGAAGGTGCGAAGGCACCTATTGTGTTCGTTGGCGTTATTATTATTAGGGGCCAAGCACCGAAGGTGCGTAGGCACCTATTGTTTTCGTTGGCGTTATTATTATTCTTCTTCTTCTTCTTCCGCCGCAAGTCTATGGCAGCCCATAGAACCGTTTGCGGGAAAGTTGTATAATTTGGCACACTGATAGAGGACAGTCCCAACATTAACTATAGCAAATTTGAAGCCTCTAACTCCTACTCTCTAGCGCCACCACTTGTCCAAACTTTCAATGTTTGTATGCTAATAACTTTTGAACCGTAAGCCAGAAAATGGAAATTCTTTTTTCCTCTGAATCCTTGGCTCAGGCCAAGTCGAATGAACCCTAAAATTCAAAAATCGCAAGGTTTAGTTTTTTCGCTATTTTCAATTATTCGAAAAACCTACTTTTTCGAACTCGTCCTAGACGGTTAGTCCGATTGCCACGAAAATTGGCTCAGATCATCTTCAGACCATGCTGGCAAAAAGTTATGGAATTCAAGTTGATTCGTCCAACTGTTGTCGAATGACACGTAAACAAATTTGACGAAAAGCACGCAAACATGCATGTGAGGCTATATCCCGGCAACGGTTTGTCATATTGAGACCAAACTTGGCGTGTGTTATAACAAGCATGAACTGAGACTGCCTGCTGTGTTTCGACACAGCGCCACCTAGTGGTCAGGAGATATGAAAAATGCATATTTTGGCTTATAACTACTGAATGGTTTGGCCAAAAATCACACAACTGGTCTCTTTAGATTCAGTGAGTCATGTCGAGTCGAATGATATCCAATTTTCCTGTGTCGGCCATTTTAGGCGTCGGCCATTTTGAATTATGTTTCAAAATGCTGTATTTTTTGAACGCAGCATCGTATCGTTTCGCAAATAATTACAAAAATATTCGGCTCCATGCCCTGAAGGTACTCAAAAAGTTTGGTGGCAGCGCCACCTTGTGGCCAATAGTTATAATGAAATATCACATAAACGCTAATAACTTTTGAATAAATTAGTCTATTAAAATTAAAATGGTCTCGCTATATTCTGTGGGTCATGCCGAGAGTATTGATATCAATAATGTGAAAATTGGCCTTACTTCCTGTCCGCCATTTTGCTTAATGTTGAAAACCTACTTTTTCGAACTCCTCCTAGACCGTTAGCCCAATTTTCACCAAATTTGACGTGAATCATCTTCAGACCATGCTGGCAAAAAGTTATGGATTTTGTGTTGATATACGTAACGGTTCTCATTTAGCGCATCAACGAATTTGCTGGAAGGGTGCCAAAATGCATTTGAGGCTGTATCTCTGCAACACTTTGACATATTTGCACCAAACTTTGTATGTGTCATCGCCACCTCACACTGACCATGCCACATAAATTTGGTAACAGCGCCACCTATTGGTCAAGAGTAATAAACCATTCATTAACCATGAGTAATTACACTTTTTAAAATGCTAATAACTTTTTAGTCCATTAGCCTATTGCAACGAAACTGGGCTCAAAATATTCCCTGGCTTATGCCGATAACATAGATACCAAATATGCCAGTGTTTACTGAAGTTCCGGTCCACCATTTTGATTAATGTGGAAAACCTACTTTTTCGAACTCCTCATGAACCGTATGTCCAATTTTCACCAAATTCGAATCAGATGATCTTCAGACTATGTTGACACAAAGTTATGGATTTTGTGTCGATAGACAAAACCGTTTTCGCATACCAAAGCGACGAAGTTGAAACACAATGACAAAATGACACTTGAGGCTGCATCTCTGGAATGCTGTGGCATATTAACACCAAACTTTGTGTGTGTCATTGAAAAGTCAAACAGAGTACACCAAATTGATTTCATAACAGTGCCACCTATTGGTCAAACTTTATAAGCCAAGTAATCATGCTACTAGAGGTGGTATTATGATTTTTTTTTTTGCCATTTCAATTACAATAATTCCAAAATTACTGTTATTGCTCATTAATGTATTTGGTGTGATGCTTCATGCCATGCTTAGCTCCTACATTTGCCGTTGGAGTGCTTGGCCCCGTAATTGCTGCTTGCAGCTATATTTATTATTATTATTCTTCTTCTTCCACCCCAAGTCTATGGTAGCCCATAGAACCGATTGCGGGAAAGTTGTATAATTTGGCACACTAATAGAGGACTGTCTGAACATTAACCGTAGCAAATTTGAAGTCTCTAACTCAAACTCTCTAGCGCCACCAATTGTCTAAACTTTCAAAAACTTGATGCTAATAACTCTTGAACCGTAAGCCACAAAATGAAAATTCTTTTTTCCTGTGATTCCTTGGCTCATGCCGAGTCGAATGGACACCGAAATTCAAAAATCGCAAGGCTTAGTTTTTTCGCTATCGTCAATTGTTCGTAAAACCTACTTTTTCGAAATCGTCCTAGGCCGTTGCACCGATTGTCACGAAAATTGAATCAGATAATCTTCAGACCATGCTGGCAAAAAGTTATGGAATTCAAGTTGATTTCTCAAACCGTTTCCGAATAGCTCATGAACGAATTCTTCGAAAAGCACGCAAACGTGAACGTGAGGCTATATCTCCGCAACGGTTTGGCCTATTGAGACCAATCTTGGTGGGTCTTATAACAACCATTCCCTGGGACTACCTGCAGTGTTTCGGCGCTGTGCCCCCTAGTGGTCAGGAGATATGAAAAATGCATGTTTTTGCTCATAACTTCTGAACGGTTTTGCCAAAAATCACAAAAGTGGTGTCTTTAGATTCAGTGCATCATTCCGAGTCGAATGATACCGAATTTTCCCAATTCGGCCATTTTGGGCGTCGGCCATTTTGGATTTAGTTGTAAATTGCTGTATCTTAAGAATGAAGTTCCGTATCGTTTCGCAAATAATTACAAAAATGTCCGGCTCCATGCCCTGAATGTACACAAAAAAATTGGGGGCAGCGCCACCTTGTGGTCAATAGTTATAACGATTTTTTCGAAAAATGCTAATAACTTTTGCATACATTAGCCTATTGTAACAAAGCTGATGTTGATAGATTCCTTGGGTCATGCCGAGAACACCGATACCCCATTTGTCAATTTTGGCAAAATTTCCTGTCCGCCATTTTGATTCATGTTGAAAACCTACTTTTTCGAACTCCTCCTAGACCGTTGCTCAGATTTTCACCAAATTTGATTTGGATCATCTTCAGACCATGCTGGCAAAAAGTTATGGAATTTGTGTCGATACACGTAACCGTTTTCAATTAGCGTACCAACGAATTTGCTGGAAAGATGCCAAACTGCATCTGAGGCTGTATCTCTGCAAAGGTTGGAGATATTTACACAAAACTTAATATGTGACATTGTCACATCACATTGACCACGCCACATCATTTTGGTCACAGCGCCACCTATTGGTCAAGAGTAATAAACCAATCAATAACCGCTAATTTTTACATTTCCAATAATGCTAATAACTTTTGATTGCATTAGCCTATTATCATGAAACATGTCTCAAAATGTTCCTTGGGACATGCCGACAACATACATACCAATTATGTCATATTAAGCAAAACTTCCTGTCCGCCATTTTGATTCATGTTGAAAACCTTTTTTTTTAAACTCATCCTCAACCGTTTGTCTGATTTTCACCAAAATTGAATCAGATCATCTTCAGACCGTGCTGACAAAAAGTTATGGATTTCGTGTCAATAGACGAAACCGTTTTTGTACAGCGCTGCTTCAGATGTCAGGCATCTTCACAAAATGAGTCTGAGGCTATATCTCTGCAAAGCTTTGTTGTAATTAAGCCAAACTTGTGTGTGCCATTGTCTAACATGGAGAATAGGCTCACAGACACTCACACACAGAAATGAAATGGTTCAACTATTATATGAATAATCAATAAGCATGATTGCACACACACACACACACACACACACACACAGAGAAGTACATGCCCACACATTTTGTTGTATGTAGATATTTGAAATAAATTATAGGTGACACACAACTCACAGAAAGACTTCTTTTCTTACATTTCTATGTCAGGTTTCATTGCATTCATATTCTGACATAATAGTAAACATTTGATATACATGTATGAATAAATTGTTGAACTTTCACTCAATGTGATCTTAAATGCTTGAACAGTAATATTAAATAATAGTAATATATATTTTTCTAGATGAATCAATCATCGAGACAATGAACTGTAATGTTTTAGTCTTTAGTGAGCCCATTAGTGGTCTTCCAGTGACATCTAGTGGTCGTAAATGCAATTTATCATACAACACTGTCTCTTTAACCTTTATAACTGTTATATGTTGTCTTAATTTCATTCCAAAGAAGCATACGCAATTTATGTATAATTTCACAGTCTAGATAATAGTACTGCACTGATTTTAAATAACCTAGATATGGCTGACAGTAAAAGAATAGAACAGAATTACAGACACACACACCAACATGAAATGTTTAAACTAGTATATTAATACTCAATAAGCATGCTTAAACCCACACACAGATGCACACATTTTGTTATATATATAGATAATTAAAATAAATGATGGGTGATAAAACCTATTGCAAGTCTTCTGTTTTTATGGGCTTCTATGTCATTTTTCAGGTTTCATTGCAATCATAATCTGGCATAATTATAAACATTAGATATATCTGTATGAATAAATTGGTAAACTTTGACTCAATGTGATCTGAAATGCTTGAACAGTAATATTAAATAATAGTAATATACATTTTTTCTAGATGAATCCCTCAACAAGCCCATAAACTGTAATGTTTTAGTCTTTAGTGAGCTCATTAGTGGTCTTCCGGTGACATCTAGTGGTTATAATTGCAATTTTTTATTCAACACTGGGTTTTGAAGCTTTATAAATATTACAGTGTTCTTTTTTACCTAATCTCTGTTAAATTTTGCATGATTGTTTAGAAAAAATACAGATCTAATGCATGTGTGATTATATTACCCCTTTTTTTTTGCAGTTTAATGCCATTCACAACAGAAATCTTTTGTTTTTTTAGGCCATTTTAACTGTTATAGCACCAGCTATTTTCTGATCTTAATGAAACTTTGCATGCTTGGTGGGTCATCTTTCACATGTTATAACCAAGTTTCATAAAGTTTTGAGTTTTTGTTTCAGTTTTATAGGCTTTAGGTTACATGTGGCCACGGCCCTTTCCTAAATGACCTCTTATAGCTAACCAAAGGACAAAATGCAACATATTTTTGAAAATTATTGATCTAGAGAGTCCAGAGAATATTATTGCAGTGGTTTGATCAAGACTGAACAAAAAACCAGGTGACCCGAAACATTCAAATTCGTGGACCAATTTTACGAAAAAGGCTATAACTCGGGAACAAAATGAGATATCTTCACCAAACTCAGAACTCATATGCATGAACAAAAACTTTAGTCAAATTATTATTTTTTTTCCATATCTGCCACTTGGTGGCGCTACAGGATGAAAAAAAATCAAATGGCTATAACTAAGCAACCGTTGATCCAATCAATTGAAAATTGATATGGCCCAATGTGGCACAAGTGCTCTATGAGGAATTTCACTTATCTTAAAAAACATGGCCGCCATTGGCCAAACAACTTTAAGCACCTATTTGACAAGGTTAATGGAAGTCCATCGGAACGAAACTCGGTGGGCATGTTCGACTCATTGCCCTAAAGGTCTGTAAGTATTTTGAAAGAAATTGCCCACAACATTGTCACCTCGCACAGAACACAACAAAGCGATTTGATTACAGCGCCACCTATTTTCCAAAAATGATAATGCATCATTTTACTGGAGTTTTACTGGCTGTTTCCATTACACTCTTCCAATAATTGCTTTTCTTACTCGTTGCATTTGGTCTGATGCTCCATGCCATGCTTAGGTCCTCGCTGTGGAACTTTTATTAACGATTTTCAGCCATTTCAATTACAATCATGCAATTATTAATTTCATTATTCGTTGTTGCATTTGGTCTGATGCTACATATGAACGGTTTTGCTACAATTTTCCCAATTCGGCCATTTTGGGCGTCGGCCATTTTGGATTTAGTTGTAAATTGCTGTATCTTAAGAATGAAGTTCCGTATCGTTTGGCAAATAATTACAAAAATGTCCGGCTCCATGCCCTGAATGTACACAAAAAAATTGGGGGCAGCGCCACCTTGTGGTCAATAGTTATAACGATTTTTCGAAAAATGCTAATAACTTTTGCATACATTAGCCTATTGTAACAAAACTGATGTTGATAGATTCCTTGGGTCATGCCGAGAACACCGATACCCCATTTGTCAAATTTGGCAAAATTTCCTGTCCGCCATTTTGATTCATGTTGAAAACCTACTTTTTCGAACTCCTCCTAGACCGTTGCTCAGATTTTCACCAAATTTGATTTGGATCATCTTCAGACCATGCTGGCAAAAAGTTATGGAATTTGTGTCGATACACGTAACCGTTTTCAATTAGCGTACCAACGAATTTGCTGGAAAGATGCCAAACTGCATCTGAGGCTGTATCTCTGCAAAGGTTGGAGATATTTACACAAAACTTAATATGTGACATTGTCACATCACATTGACCACCCCACATCATTTTGGTCACAGCGCCACCTATTGGTCAAGAGTAATAAACCAATCAATAACTGCTAATTATTACATTTCCAATAATGCTAATAACTTTTGATTGCATTAGCCTATTATCATGAAACATGTCTCAAAATGTTCCTTGGGACATGCCGACAACATACATACCAATTATGTCATATTAAGCAAAACTTCCTATCCGCCATTTTGATTCATGTTGAAAACCTTTTTTTTTAAACTCATCCTCAACCGTTTGTCTGACTTTCACCAAAATTGAATCAGATCATCTTCAGACCGTGCTGACAAAAAGTTATGGATTTCGTGTCAATAGACGAAACCGTTTTTGTACAGCGCTGCTTCAGATGTCAGGCATCTTCACAAAATGAGTCTGAGGCTATATCTCTGCAAAGCTTTGTTGTAATTAAGCCAAACTTGTGTGTGCCATTGTCTAACATGGAGAATAGGCTCACAGACACTCACACACAGAAATGAAATGGTTCAACTATTATATGAATAATCAATAAGCATGATTACACACACACACACACACACACACACACACAGAGAAGTACATGCCCACACATTTTGTTGTATGTAGATATTTGAAATAAATTATAGGTGACACACAACTCACAGAAAGACTTCTTTTCTTACATTTCTATGTCAGGTTTCATTGCATTCATATTCTGACATAATAGTAAACATTTGATATACATGTATGAATAAATTGTTGAACTTTCACTCAATGTGATCTTAAATGCTTGAACAGTAATATTAAATAATAGTAATATATATTTTTCTAGATGAAACCATCATCGAGACAATGAACTGTAATGTTTTAGTCTTTAGTGAGCCCAATAGTGGTCTTCCAGTGACATCTAGTGGTCGTAAATGCAATTTATCATACAACACTGTCTCTTTAACCTTTATAACTGTTATATGTTGTCTTAATTTCATTCCAAAGAAGCATACGCAATTTATGTATAATTTCACAGTCTAGATAATAGTACTGCACTGATTTTAAATAACCTAGATATGGCTGACAGTAAAAGAATAGAACAGAATTACAGACACACACAAACATGAAATGTTTAAACTACTATATTAATACTCAATAAGCATGCTTAAACCCACACACAGATGCACACATTTTATTATATATATAGATAATTAAAATAAATGATGGGTGATAAAACCTATTGCAAGTCTTCTGTTTTTATGGGCTTCTATGTCATTTTTCAGGTTTCATTGCAATCATAATCTGGCATAATTATAAACATTAGATATATCTGTATGAATAAATTGGTAAACTTTGACTCAATGTGATCTGAAATGCTTGAACAGTAATATTAAATAATAGTAATATACATTTTTTCTAGATGAATCCCTCAACAAGCCCATAAACTGT
This sequence comes from Carassius gibelio, assembly GCF_023724105.1. NCBI lineage: Eukaryota > Metazoa > Chordata > Actinopteri > Cypriniformes > Cyprinidae > Carassius > Carassius gibelio. The sequence goes on along the minus strand of NC_068386.1, from coordinate 29,714,325 downwards.
AATGTTTTAGTCTTTAGTGAGCTCATTAGTGGTCTTCCGGTGACATCTAGTGGTTATAATTGCAATTTTTTATTCAACACTGGGTTTTGAAGCTTTATAAATATTACAGTGTTCTTTTTTACCTAATCTCTGTTAAATTTTGCATGATTGTTTAGAAAAAATACAGATCTAATGCATGTGTGATTATATTACCCCTTTTTTTTTGCAGTTTAATGCCATTCACAACAGAAATCTTTAGTTTTTTAGGCCATTTTAACTGTTATAGCACCATCTATTTTCTGATCTTAATGAAACTTTGCATGCTTGGTGGGTCATCTTTCACATGTTATAACCAAGTTTCATAAAGTTTTGAGTTTTTGTTTCAGTTTTATAGGCTTTAGGTTACATGTGGCCACGGCCCTTTCCTAAATGACCTCTTATAGCTAACCAAAGGACAAAATGCAACATATTTTTGAAAATTATTGATCTAGAGAGTCCAGAGAATATTATTGCAGTGGTTTGATCAAGACTGAACAAAAAACCAGGTGACCCAAAACATTCAAATTCGTGGACCAATTTTACGAAAAAGGCTATAACTCGGGAACAAAATGAGATATCTTCACCAAACTCAGAACTCATATGCATGAACAGAAACTGTAGTCAAATTATTATTATTTTTTCCATATCTGCCACTTGGTGGCGCTACAGGGTGAAAAAAAAATAAATGGCTATAACTAAGCAACCGTTGATCCAATCAACTTGAAAATTGATATGGCCCAATGTGGCACAAGTGCTCTATGAGGAATTTCACTTATCTTAAAAAACATGGCCGCCATTGGCCAAACAACTTTAAGCACCTATTTGACAAGGTTAATGGAAGTCGATTGGAACAAAACTCGGTGGGCATGTTCGACTCATTGCCCTAAAGGTCTGTAAGTATTTTGAAAGAAATTGCCCACAACATTGTCACCTCCCACAGAACACAACAAAGCAATTTGATTACAGCGCCAACTATTTTCCAAAAATGATAATGCATCATTTTACTGGAGTTTTACTGGCTGTTTCAATTACACTCTTCCAATAATTGCTTTTCTTACTCGTTGCATTTGGTCTGATGCTCCATGCCATGCTTAGCTCCTCGCTGTGGAACTTTTATTAACGAGTTTCAGCCATTTCAATTACAATCATGCAATTATTAATTTCATTATTCATTGTTGCATTTGGTCTGATGCTACATATGCTTAGCTCCTGATGTTGCCGCTGGAATGCTTGGCCCCGTGATTGCTGCTTGCAGCTATATTTATTATTCTGCTTCTTCTTCTTCTTCCGCCGCAAGTCTATGGCAGCCCATAGAACCGATTGCGGGAAAGTTGTATAATTTGGCACACTGATAGAGGACAGTCCCAACATTAACTACAGCAAATTTGAAGTCTCTATCTCCAACTCTCTAGCGCCACCACTTGTCCAAACTTTCAATGTTTATATGCTAATAACTTTTGAACCGTAAGCCAGAAAATGGAAATTCTTTTTTCCTCTGAATCCTTGGCTTAAGCCAAGTCGAATGAATCCCGAAATTCAAAAATCCCGAAATTCAAAAATCGCAAGGTTTAGTTTTTTCGTTATTTTCAATTATTCGAAAAACATACTTTTTCGAACTCGTCCTAGACGGTTAGTCCGATTGCCACGAAAATTGTCTCAGATCATCTTCAGATCAGGCCGGCAAAAAGTTATGGAGTTCAAGTTGATTCGTCCAACCGTTGTCGAATGACACGTAAACAAATTTGACGAAAAGCACGCAAAAATGCACGTGAGGCTATATCTCGGCAACGGTTTGGCATATTGAGGCCAAACTTGGTGTGTGTTATAACAAGCATGAACTGAGACGACCTGCAGTGTTTCGACACAGCGCCACCTAGTGGTCAGGAGATATGAAAAATGCATATTTTGGCTTATAACTTCTGAATGGTTTGGCCAAAAATCACACAACTGGTCTCTTTAGATTCAGTGAGTCATGTCGAGTCGAATGATATCCAATTTTCCTGTGTCGGCCATTTTAGGCGTCGGCCATTTTGAATTATATTTTAAAATGCTGTATTTTTTGAACGCAGCATCGTATTGTTTCGCAAATAGTTACAAAAATATTCGGCTCCATGCCCTGAAGGTACTCAAAAAGTTTGGTGGCAGCGCCACCTTGTGGCCAATAGTTATAATGAAATATCACATAAATGCTAATAACTTTTGAATAAATTAGTCTATTAAAATTAAAATGGTCTCACTATATTCTGTGGGTCATGCCGAGAGTATTGATACCAATAATGTGAAAATTGGCCATACTTCCTGTCCGCCATTTTGCTTAATGTTGAAAACCTACTTTTTCGAACTCCTCCTAGACCGTTAGCCCAATTTTCACCAAATTTGACGTGAATCATCTTCAAACCATGCTGGCAAAAAGTTATGGATTTTGTGTCGATATACGTAACGGTTCTCATTTAGCGCATCAACGAATTTGCTGGAAGGGTGCCAAAATGCATTTGAGGCTGTATCTCTGCAACACTTTGACATATTTGCACCAAACTTTGTATGTGTCATCGCCACCTCACACTGACCATACCACATAAATTTGGTAACAGCGCCACCTATTGGTCAAGAGTAATAAACCATTCATTAACCATGAGTAACTACACTTTTTAAAATGCTAATAACTTTTTATTGCATTAGCCTATTTGAAGGAAACTGGGCTCAAAATATTCCCTGGCTTATGCCGATAACATAGATACCAAATATACCACAGTAAGCTGAACTTCCGGTCCGCCATTTTGATTTATGTTGAAAACATACTTTTTTGAACTCCTCATCAACCGTATGTCCGATTTTCACCAAATTCGAATCAAATTTTTTTTTTTTTTTTTTTTTGCCATTTCAAATACAATAATTCCAAAATTGCAGTTATTGCTCATTAATGTATTTGGTGTGATGCTTCATGCGATGCTTAGCTCCTACATTTGCCGTTGGAGTGCTTGGCCCCGTAATTGCTGCTTGCAGCTATATTTAGGGGCCAAGCACCGAAGGTGCGAAGGCACCTATTGTGTTTGTTGGCGTTATTAGGGGCCAAGCACCGAAGGTGCGAAGGCACCTATTGTGTTTGTTGGCGTTATTATTATTATTAGGGGCCAAGCACCGAAGGTGCGAAGGCACCTATTGTGTTTGTTGGCGTTATTATTAGGGGCCAAGCACCGAAGGTGCGTAGGCACCTATTGTAATCGTTGGCGTTATTATTATTCTTCTTCTTCCGCCGCAAGTCTATGGCAGCCCATAGAACCGATTGCGGGAAAGTTGTATAATTTGGCACACTGATAGAGGACAGTCCCAACATTAACTATAGCAAATTTGAAGTCTCTATCTCCTACTCTCTAGCGCCACCACTTGTCCAAACTTTCAATGTTTGTATGCTAATAACTTTTGAACCGTAAGCCAGAAAATGGAAATTCTTTTTTCCTCTGAATCCTTGGCTCATGCCAAGTTGAATGAACCCCAAAATTCAAAAATCGCAAGGTTTAGTTTTTTTCGCTATTTTCAATTATTCGAAAAACCTACTTTTTCGAACTCGTCCTAGACGGTTAGTCCGATTGCCACGAAAATTGGCTCAGATCATCTTCAGACCATGCTGGCAAAAAGTTATGGAATTCAAGTTGATTCGTCCAACTGTTGTCGAATGACACGTAAACAAATTTGACGAAAAGCATGCAAACATGCACATGAGGCTATATCCCGGCAACGGTTTGTCATATTGAGACCAAACTTGGCGTGTGTTATAACAAGCATGAACTGAGACTACCTGCAGTGTTTCGACACAGCGCCACCTAGTGGTCAGGAGATATGAAAAATGCATATTTTGGCTTATAACTACTGAATGGTTTGGCCAAAAATCACACAACTGGTCATGTCGAGTCAAATGATATCCAATTTTCCTGTGTCGGGAGGGTGGCTAGGAAGATGGCGGTCCGTGCAGTCGCATCTCACTGAGCTCCTCGAGAAGTCCCGATGTTATAGTTAACATAAAAAGAAAAATCCACTAATAGCTGCAATTTGTCCAATTCTCAGCACGAAAATGAAGAAAAACAACAGCGGAAAGTCTCCGGCGCAAAAAAATCTCGCATTTGAAAGCTGTGTGAAGACGAATGAACATGGCTATGCAGATATGGCTAACGTTAGCAAGAACAAACGAGGGCCGACAACCCCAACGGAAACCCCCGAAAAAACACACCTGGAGAAGAAAACGAAAGGTATGTCTCAAGAAGAAGCAAACACCGAGACCATACTGAATGCTATCAACTCTCTCGGTCAACGTGTAGACGACCGCATGGAAGAATTTAGTACGCAGTTGCAACAGCACAGCTCCATGCTAGCTTCTATTGCTAAATCGGTGCAGTTTAACGCAGAAGAGCTAAAAGAGTGTAAAACGAAAATAAAACACCTGGAAAAGAAAGTGGAGACACTGACTAAAGAAAATGAAGACATGAGGGGTCGGGTATTGAACAATGACAGATACAAAAGACGGTGGTGCCTGCGCATCAAAGGGAAAAAAGAAACGGCCAATGAAAACATAAGAGCGGAGGTGGTGGAGCTTCTTCGTAGGATTGCACCGGACCTGGCGGTAAAGATGGATGAAGCGGTCGACGTTGTCCACAGAGTGGGAAGATTGATTGACAACCGGCAACGACAAATAATCATTTTATTTGTGAGACGAGCAGTGAGAGATGACATATGGAGGCGAACAAAAACTTCTCCAATCTGCAAAGAAGAGGGGATTCGCTTTACTGAAGATCTGACTCAAGAGGATTGGCGTTCCAGACAGGCTCTCTGGCCCAAAATCGACCAAGCTAGAAAGGAAGGAAAGGCTGCAGGCTTCAGGGGCCCGTTTGGATTCATCGAAGGCAAGCGTATTATGGAGGACACTTAAGTTAGGGGCTGAGACTAAAGCTTAAATGAATACGTAGTGGACAGATCAGGTGATGGGACTTCTACCTCAACGTTTTTATTCCACCTCCCTACATTTTTTTTTTTTTTTTCCTTCACAAAAAGTTCATTTGTTCATGTGTTCTGTATTTCAGTTAAATACTGACTTTTCTTTTATTTCCTTTAATACAAGGGGACTTAAAGACTCCGTTAAGCGAAAAGCTATCTTTTTGTTTTGTAAAGGGCAACAAGCTCATTGCACCTTTCTTCAAGAGACTCACTCTGATATATCTGATGTTAAGTTTTGGTCACAACAATGGGGAGATAAAATTCTCTTCAGTCATGGGACAAATCGGTCGGCTGGAGTTGCCATATGTTTCAATAGATGCCCTGGTAAGATTCTGGGTGAAAAAGCAGACAAGGAGGGACATTGGGTAACCTGTGTTTTGGAAATTGATACTAATCTCGTTATTCTAATTAACATATATGGTTATAACAACGATAACAAAAATAAAAATTTGTTACATCAGATATCAGAAGTAATCATAGAACTAAAAGCAAAATTCCCCACAGATCATATTATTGTTGGAGGGGATTTCAATTTAGCTCCTGATGAGTGGATGGATAGATGGCCTTCCAAGTTATTGAGAGAACATAGAAACACAATTTTGGAAGCTTTTGCTAATAATAACCAATTGATAGACATCTGGAGAAGTTTACATAGTGCGGTGAAACAGTTTACCTGGCATAAACCTAATGGTCAAAACAAATCACGTATTGATTATTGGTTGATATCAAACTCAATATCAGATAATGTCACAGAAACAGAAATTGCTAACTGTCCTTTAAGTGATCATTGTATTATTAACCTGAAAATTGGAAACCGTAATAAAATTAACAAACCGAAAGATTATTGGAAATTTAACTCTCAGTTACTAAAAAACTCAGAGTTTTGTCGTTCCATTAAAAAAATTATTTTTGATATTAAAAATGATAATACATTAGACACATCTATACTAAAATGGGAATTTCTGAAATTTAGTATTAGAAAGCATTCAATAACGTTTGGTAAAAAAGTGAATAAAGAAAAGAAAGCACAAGAGGCAATAGTGGTTAAAGAACTCATGACACTTTATAGTAAATCAGATTGGAGTGAAGAGGACAAAGAAAGAATAAGTAATTTGCAATCCAAATTGGATAGAATGTATATAGATAAAGCTGAAGGTGCATATATTAGATCCAGGGCCCGGTGGATTGAAGAGGGAGAAAAGAATACTGCATACTTCTGCAAATTAGAAAAACGCAGACAAGAATATAATTCGATTTGTAGTCTAACGGTTGATGGAGAGGAATGTACAGAACCCAAACACATTGAAAAAGAAGTTTTCAGTTTTTATAGGAATCTTTATAAATCTTCCTACTCAGATCAAGATGCCTCATCTTTTTTTGATAAAATTAACAACTTGATTCCTATTATTGATGAAAATTTTAAAGAAGTTTGTGATGAGGAACTAAAAATGGTAGAGTTTGACTATGCTATAAAAAAAATGGCGTCTGATCGTTCGCCAGGAGCAGACGGTATTACAACTAACTTCTATAAACACTTTTGGGAAGATTTAAAGCACCTATTGTTTCAGGCTATAAATGAATGTATTAATCAAAAAGAACTGATGGAAACGATGAAACAAGGAATAATAAAACTGATTCCAAAACCTGGAAAAGATAAGAAAATATTAAATAATTTAAGACCTATTACACTGTTGAATACAGACTACAAGATTCTAACAACAGTTTTGGCAGAAAGATTAAAGACGGGTATATCTAAATTAATCAGCCCAACACAATCTGGTTTTCTTAAAGGAAGATCCATCCATAATAACATCCGCCTGGTCCTGGATCTTATCGATTATAATTATTTAATTAAGGAAGATGGTTTTATCTTTTTTTTGGATTTCCATAAAGCATTCGATTCAGTGGAACATTTATTTATTGTTAACACCCTGAGACACTTTGGCTTTGGAAATAAGTTTCTTGATATGATCACTATGTTACATACAGATATTAATAGCTGTGTTTCCCTCTCAGAAGGTACATGTCCTAGATTTAAGGTTGAACGGGGAATAAGACAGGGCTGTAGTATTTCTCCTCTTTTATTCATTGCAGTGACTGAACTACTAGCAATTGCGGTTAAAAATTCAAATATTAAAGGTTTAGAGATAAACAACCATAAGTTACTCATAAGTCAGCTCGCTGACGATACAACTCTGTTTTTACAAAATAAGGAACAAATACCAGTGGCTGTAAAGGTAATAGAGCGGTTTTCACAAGCATCGGGCCCATATCTGAATCTGAGTAAATGTGAACTGATGAGCATTCATAACTGCGCTGAATCCTCACTATATAATATACCAGTCAAAAATGACATTAGATATCTAGGTATTTGGATTACCAAATCATCAGAAACAAGTGATAAAAAGAATATCCAAGATAATATTGATAAATGTGGAAAAATACTAAACAGTTGGCTACAAAGAGATTTAACATTATTTGGAAGAACGATGTTGACCAAGATTGAATCTATTTCCAGACTGATATATCCATCCTACTCTCTTGCTATTTCTCCAAAGTTAATTAAAGAAATTAATAGAATAAATTTTAATTTTATTTGGAAAAATAAACATCACTATATAAGAAAAGGGGATCTGTTAAAAAATTATGAGGAAGGTGGTATAAAAGCAATCGACTTTGAAATTATGAATGGAATATTGAAAATTAAATGGCTCCAATCTTTTTTGAGGAATGGTGAAGAGATATGGTTCTCCTTACCGGCATATATCTTTGATAAAGTGGGAGGTATTAAATTTTTATTAACATGTGACTTTGAAATATCTAAATTGCCTATAAAACTTTCAACTTTTCATCAGCAGATTTTGTTACAGTGGAAACTGATGTTTAAACATAACTTCAGTCCCCACAATGTTCCATTATGGAACAACAGAGTTATATTGTGTAGAAGGAAATCTATGTTTCTGAAAGACTGGTGGGAAAAGCAAATATGGTCAATTGTTCACATATTGGATGAAAATGGTAATATTCTTGAATTGGAGGAATTTAATTCTAAATATAATATTAACTGCTCAATTGTGGATTACAACAAAGTAATACAGAACATTCCAAAGGTCCTTATTCAAGCAATTAAGAATAATTTTTTAAACATTGCATCACCAAGACTACACAAAATTAAAATCGATTATGTGGACCTGGTAGATACAAAATGTAATAATAAATTCCTTAAGCAAACTTTTGTTAACATTTTGTACCCGGGTAGAACAAAAAGCACTCTATTCTTTCTTGGTTATAACAAATCTGAAATATCTTCAATTAGAACAAAATTCCTAAAATATCCAATTCCTCCTAAATTTAAGGAAGTACATTTTAAAACTATAAATAATATATATCCCTCTAATGAATTTTTAAAGAAAAGATTCAATTTTGAGGTAGCCAATTGTCATATCTGCAACATTAATGTTGAAACAACAGAACACCTGTTTTATGAATGTCAACCGGTTCAGAATTTATGGAAATCTCTTCACAACCTGTTGTCCTCCAGATCTATAAACATAGATTTCTTTTCATATCAAAACATTCAGATGGGTGTAATTCTACAAAATAAAAATGATGAATTTTTGGTCAATAATCTAATTATAGCAACAAAATATTATATCGTCGCTGCCCGATGAAACTCACGTATGTCCAAAACGGTTACTTTTCAGGAAGTGAAAAAAACACTGTATTTCAAAAGCAGTTGAATGTAGCGTTGTCATACTTGGTACGGCATCTTTACATGTAACCATATTCTTGCCAGTGTAATGATATAATCCACATTTGACCAAAATTGAGTTTAAATGGACATACGTGCATATTTTACAGTAATGGTGGTCGATACGCGTTCTTCCTATCATTAATTAGAATGGCCAAGTCACGTTTCATATTGACAGATGAATACGCTCGGTTTATTAAATAGCCTACGTCTTAGTTTATTAAATACGCTTAGTTTATTTAATATTAATTATAAATTTATTAAATGTCTCTTGCAAACTATGAAGTGACAATGAATCAATACACTGACTAGGGGTGTGCCGGTTTCAGAATTGGTGATGACAGTTATGACGTGAGTCAAATGTGACGGTTCATAACATAACCGTCGGGGGGGGGGGGGGGGGCATAGCGTGTTTCATTTTGTTTCATATTGTCTCGCCACCACGCTAGTGGATCTGCCGTAGAGTCAATTGGTTGATCTTGGAGATAGCGGGTTAACTCCGTTTCAGCGCGCGCTCTGATCGGTAAAGGGGCAGAGATTTCAGACCTCCGTTTATTAAGGAGATCTGTCACAAAACTCATCATCCGAGCCAAAGTTTTTTTTAGCAAATTTCAAAGCCGCACCCGCCCGCCATCCGCTGATTGTTTTGCGGTCTATGCTTTGCTGATGCGAGCCGCAAAAAAAAAAAAAAGCAATTGTCTGTTCTGGAAAGGATGCAGCAAAAACATTTAATGCTAGAGTATGAGGCATAGGCCTACGCTGAATTTCATTTACAATGAGATGCGCTCTAGTTCACAGTGCTTCCATGTCACGGTTATCATTGTCTGCTATATTTGCTTTTTATTTATTAAAATACATGCAATTGGTTGATGAAACATCTATTAAAATTAAGATAAAATTTGTTCAAAACTAAATTAGTTTTTAAGAAAGGTTTTCTACAAAGCAAAATTTAATGAAGTGGTAAATATCATGTCTGACGATTTACAAAACTTCATTAAGTGGTAAAAACCATGTCTCCCGATATATTGCGCATCTGATGATCCTATCTAAAAAATGAAAATAATTTTTGATAAAAAATGTTTGTAAAAAATATTTTAGTGACACGGTTTTGGCGGTTATAAAGTTCTAATGACGGTGTTCAACTCACGGTTATATACTAACCGTCACACCCCTAACACTGACATGGTAATGCTAGACAGATACTTTGTTTGCACAGTCCTACCGTAATTTTGTCACTCCTAGACGTACGTCTGGCGTCAGGGGGGAAACGTTTACCTCGATGAAGGAAAGTCATTGTCTCACCAGGCTATGTTTATTTACTTTACCTCACGGTGTTATTCGGCTATCCAGTGCTGAGCTTCGATGAAACTTTACGAGACCGGCGAGATGCTTCCACAGGGCGGGAGATACGCGGCGTGATTGACAGCTTTGACACCAAATGGATATACGTGAAAATCAGATGACATGATTTCACAACTTTTCATTGGCCATTTAGATATGTGAAGCATACTGTATACGGAAATGAACCTGGACATTCAATCCGTCAAAAAATCTCAAAATCGGCAAAATGGACATACGTGGTTTTCATAGGACAGCGACGATATACATAAATGTCGATTTGCTAAGTCCTCCCCCACATGGTCTGCACTTAAAAATGAACTTTTGCTGTTCCAAAACTGTCTCATAAAGGTTGTGAATGCCCATGCTAAAAAATTGCATAAACATTTAATAACACTTCAGATATGCTGAGTCCTTTTTATATTGTTTGTCTTATTTTATTTATTTTGTTTTAGCTTATTTTTTATTGTTTTTGTTTTTCAATATAGTTTGTTCTCCCTTGTCATGTGAAAAGCAGAAAATGTTTTCTCAGATGATTTGCTGGAGGTGTGATTCTTAGTTTATGATACAATAAGATTTATATTGTACATTTTGAGGATTGTAATATTCTTTATTTTTTCTTTTTTTGTGAGATATTTGCATTGTTTATTGTGATAAGAAAAGAAACAATAAAAAAAAAAAAAAAAAAAAAAAAAAAAAAAAATTTTCCTGTGTCGGCCATTTTAGGCGTCGGCCATTTTGAATTATGATTTAAAATGCTGTATTTTTTGAACGCAGCATCGTATCGTTTCGCAAATAATTACAAAAATATTCGGCTCCATGCCCTGAAGGTACTCAAAAAGTTTGGTGGCAGCGCCACCTTGTGGCCAATAGTTATAATGAAATATCACATAAATGCTAATAACTTTTGAATAAATTAGTCTATTAAAATTAAAATGGTCTCGCTATATTCTGTGGGTCATGCCGAGAGTATTGATACCAATAATGTGAAAATTGGCCTTACTTCCTGTCCGCCATTTTGCTTAATGTTGAAAACCTACTTTTTCGAACTCCTCCTAGACCGTTAGCCCAATTTTCACCAAATTTGACGTGAATCATCTTCAGACCATGCTGGCAAAAAGTTATGGATTTTGTGTCGATATACGTAACGGTTCTCATTTAGCGCATCAACGAATTTGCTGGAAGGGTGCCAAAATGCATTTGAGGCTGTATCTCTGCAACACTTTGACATATTTGCACCAAACTTTGTATGTGTCATCGCCACCTCACACTGACCATGCCACATAAATTTGGTAACAGCGCCACCTATTGGTCAAGAGTAATAAACCATTCATTAACCATGAGTAATTACACTTTTTAAAATGCTAATAACTTTTTAATGCATTAGCCTATTTGAAGGAAACTGGGCTCAAAATATTCCCTGGCTTATGCCGATAACATAGATACCAAATATACCACGGTAAGCTGAACTTCCGGTCCGCCATTTTGATTTATGTTGAAAACATACTTTTTCGAACTCCTGATCAACCGTATGTCCGATTTTCACCAAATTCGAATCAAATGATCTTCAGACTATACTGATTCAAAGTTATGGATTTTGAGTCGATAGACAAAACCGTTTTCGCATACCACATCGACGAATTTGAGGCACAATGAGAAAATGACACTTGAGGCTGTATCCCTGGAATGCTTTGGCATATTGACACCAAACTTTGTGTGTGTCATTGAAATGTCACACAGAGTACACCAAATTGATTTTATAACAGTGTCACCTATTGGTCAAGCTTGATAAACCAAGTAATCATGCTACTAGAGGTGGTATTGGTGTTTTTTTTTTTTTTTGCCATTTCAAATACAATAATTCCAAAATTGCTGTTATTGCTCATTAATGTATTTGGTGTGATGCTTTATGCGATGCTTAGCTACTACATTTGCCGTTGGAGTGCTTGGCCCCGTAATTGCTGCTTGCAGCTATATTTCTTCCTCTTCTTCTTCCACCCCAAGCCCATAGAACCGATTGCGGGAAAGTTGTATAATTTGGCACACTAATAGAGGACTGTCTGAACATTAACCGTAGCAAATTTGAAGTCTCTAACTCAAACTCTCTAGCGCCACCAATTGTCTAAACTTTCAAAAACTTGATGCTAATAACTCTTGAACCGTAAGCCACAAAATGAAAATTCTTTTTTCCTGTGATTCCTTGGCTCATGCCGAGTCGAATGGACACCGAAATTCAAAAATCGCAAGGCTTAGTTTTTTCGCTATCGTCAATTGTTCGTAAAACCTACTTTTTCGAACTCGTCCTAGGCCGTTGCACCGATTGTCACGAAAATTGAATCAGACAATCTTCAGACCATGCTGGCAAAAAGTTATGGAATTCAAGTTGATTTCTCAAACCGTTTCCGAATAGCTCATGAACGAATTCTTCGAAAAGAACGCAAACGTGAACGTGAGGCTATATCTCCGCAACGGTTTGGCTTATTGAGACCAATCTTGGTGGGTCTTATAACAACCATTCCCTGGGACTACCTGCAGTGTTTCGGCGCTGTGCCCCCTAGTGGTCAGGAGATATGAAAAATGCATGTTTTTGCTCATAACTTCTGAACGGTTTTGCCAAAAATCACAAAAGTGGTGTCTTTAGATTCAGTGCATCATTCCGAGTCGAATGATACCGAATTTTCCCAATTCGGCCATTTTGGGCGTCGGCCATTTTGAATTTAGTTGTAAATTGCTGTATCTTAAGAATGAAGTTCCGTATCGTTTCGCAAATAATTACAAAAATGTCCGGCTCCATGCCCTGAATGTACACAAAAAAATTGGGGGCAGCGCCACCTTGTGGTCAATAGTTATAACGATTTTTCGAAAAATGCTAATAACTTTTGCATACATTAGCCTATTGTAACAAAACTGATGTTGATAGATTCCTTGGGTCATGCCGAGAACACCGATACCCCATTTGTCAATTTTGGCAAAATTTCCTGTCCGCCATTTTGATTCATGTTGAAAACCTACTTTTTCGAACTCCTCCTAGACCGTTGCTCAGATTTTCACCAAATTTGATTTGGATCATCTTCAGACCATGCTGGCAAAAAGTTATGGAATTTGTGTCGATACACGTAACCGTTTTCAATTAGCGTACCAACGAATTTGCTGGAAAGATGCCAAACTGCATCTGAGGCTGTATCTCTGCAAAGGTTGGAGATATTTACACAAAACTTAATATGTGACATTGTCACATCACATTGACCACGCCACATCATTTTGGTCACAGCGCCACCTATTGGTCAAGAGTAATAAACCAATCAATAACCGCTAATTATTACATTTCCAATAATGCTAAGAACTTTTGATTGCATTAGCCTATTATCATGAAACATGTCTCAAAATGTTCCTTGGGACATGCCGACAACATACATACCAATTATGTCATATTAAGCAAAACTTCCTGTCCGCCATTTTGATTCATGTTGAAAACCTTTTTTTTTAAACTCATCCTCAACCGTTTGTCTGATTTTCACCAAAATTGAATCAGATCATCTTCAGACTGTGCTGACAAAAAGTTATGGATTTCGTGTCAATAGACGAAACCGTTTTTGTACAGCGCTGCTTCAGATGTCAGGCATCTTCACAAAATGAGTCTGAGGCTATATCTCTGCAAAGCTTTGTTGTAATTAAGCCAAACTTGTGTGTTCCATTGTCTAACATGGAGAATAGGCTCACAGACACTCACACACAGAAATGAAATGGTTCAACTATTATATGAATAATCAATAAGCATGATTACACACACACACACAGAGAGAAGTACATGCCCACACATTTTGTTGTATGTAGATATTTGAAATAAATTATAGGTGACACACAACTCACAGAAAGACTTCTTTTCTTACATTTCTATGTCAGGTTTCATTGCATTCATATTCTGACATAATAGTTAACATTTGATAGACATGTATGAATAAATTGTTGAACTTTCACTCAATGTGATCTTAAATGCTTGAACAGTAATATTAAATAATAGTAATATATATTTTTCTAGATGAATCAATCATCGAGACAATGAACTGTAATGTTTTAGTCTTTAGTGAGCCCATTAGTGGTCTTCCAGTGACATCTAGTGGTCGTAAATGCAATTTATCATACAACACTGTCTCTTTAACCTTTATAACTGTTATATGTTGTCTCAATTTCATTCCAAAGAAGCATACGCAATTTATGTATAATTTCACAGTCTAGATAATAGTACTGCACTGATTTTAAATAACCTAGATATGGCTGACAGTAAAAGAATAGAACAGAATTACAGACACACACAAACATGAAATGTTTAAACTACTATATTAATACTCAATAAGCATGCTTAAACCCACACACAGATGCACACATTTTGTTATATATATAGATAATTAAAATAAATGATGGGTGATAAAACCTATTGCAAGTCTTCTGTTTTTATGGGCTTCTATGTCATTTTTCAGGTTTCATTGCAATCATAATCTGGCATAATTATAAACATTAGATATATCTGTATGAATAAATTGGTAAACTTTGACTCAATGTGATCTGAAATGCTTGAACAGTAATATTAAATAATAGTAATATACATTTTTTCTAGATGAATCCCTCAACAAGCCCATAAACTGTAATGTTTTAGTCTTTAGTGAGCTCATTAGTGGTCTTCCGGTGACATCTAGTGGTTATAATTGCAATTTTTTATTCAACACTGGGTTTTGAAGCTTTATAAATATTACAGTGTTCTTTTTTACCTAATCTCTGTTAAATTTTGCATGATTGTTTAGAAAAAAAACAGATCTAATGCATGTGTGATTATATTACCCCTTTTTTTTTTGCAGTTTAATGCCATTCACAACAGAAATCTTTTGTTTTTTAGACCATTTTAACTGTTATAGCACCAGCTATTTTCTGATCTTAATGAAACTTTGCATGCTTGGTGGGTCATCTTTCACATGTTATAACCAAGTTTCATAAAGTTTTGAGTTTTTGTTTCAGTTTTATAGGCTTTAGGTTACATGTGGCTACGGCCCTTTCCTAAATGACCTCTTATAGCTAACCAAAGGACAAAATGCAACATATTTTTGAAAATTATTGATCTAGAGAGTCCAGAGAATATTATTGCAGTGGTTTGATCAAGACTGAACAAAAAACCAGGTGACCCAAAACATTCAAATTCGTGGACCAATTTTACGAAAAAGGCTATAACTCGGGAACAAAATGAGATATCTTCACCAAACTCAGAACTCATATGCATGAACAAAAACTTTAGTCAAATTATTATTTTTTTTTCCATATCTGCCACTTGGTGGCGCTACAGGATGAAAAAAAATCAAATGGCTATAACTAAGCAACCGTTGATCCAATCAACTTGAAAATTGATATGGCCCAATGTGGCACAAGTGCTCTATGAGGAATTTCACTTATCTTAAAAAACATGGCCGCCATTGGCCAAACAACTTTAAGCACCTATTTGACAAGGTTAATGGAAGTCGATCGGAACGAAACTCGTTGGGCATGTTCGACTCATTGCCCTAAAGGTCTGTAAGTATTTTGAAAGAAATTGCCCACAACATTGTCACCTCCCACAGAATGCAACAAAGCGATTTGATTACAGCGCCACCTATTTTCCAAAAATGATAATGCATCATTTTACTGGAGTTTTACTGGCTGTTTCAATTACACTCTTCCAATAATTGCTTTTCTTACTCGTTGCATTTGGTCTGATGCTCCATGCCATGCTTAGCTCCTCGCTGTGGAACTTTTATTAACGATTTTCAGCCATTTCAATTACAATCATGCAATTATTAATTTCATTATTCATTGTTGCATTTGGTCTGATGCTACATATGCTTAGCTCCTGATGTTGCCGCTGGAATGCTTGGCCCCGTGATTGCTGCTTGCAGCTATATTTAGGGGCCAAGCACCGAAGGTGCGAAGGCACCTATTGTGTTTGTTGGCGTTATTAGGGGCCAAGCACCGAAGGTGCGTAGGCACCTATTGTAATCGTTGGCGTTATTATTATTAGGGGCCAAGCACCGAAGGTGCGAAGGCACCTATTGTGTTTGTTGGCGTTATTAGGGGCCAAGCACCGAAGGTGCGTAGGCACCTATTGTTTTCGTTGGCGTTATTATTCTTCTTCTTCTTCTTCTTCTTCTTCCGCCGCAAGTCTATGGCAGCCCATAGAACCGTTTGCGGGAAAGTTGTATAATTTGGCACACTGATAGAGGACAGTCCCAACATTAACTATAGCAAATTTGAAGCCTCTAACTCCTACTCTCTAGCGCCACCACTTGTCCAAACTTTCAATGTTTGTATGCTAATAACTTTTGAACCGTAAGCCATGGCTATTTAAAATTATTTAAATATGTTTCAGAAAAAAGATATTTACGTGTTCCTCCATGTGCTTCTCTTACGTGCTTGTTTACATCAGAGCACACAGAGTCTTTTAAGCAGCATACAGCAGTGTTGTGCATTTTGACCAGTTGATGGGAATAGTATTCTTAAAATGCATTCCAAATTCAGAATAATTTGTAATATAATTATTCTTGTTATCTAGAAGTGCCCCCGATAACAATATCGTGCATATTCATTACCGTGGTATATTGCTTTATCGAATACCAGCACAAGTCTATCCAGAAGTCATAGATCCTCTTCTGACAATAATTAATTCCTCATTGTCATTAGGATATGTCCCCAAAACCTTCAAACTGGCGGTTATTAAGCCTCTCATCAAAAACCACAACTTGACCCCAAAGAACTAGTTTATTATAGACTGATCTCGAATCTCCCTTTTCTGTCCAAGATACTAAAAAAGGTAGTATCCTCACAATTATATTCCCTCTTAGAGACAAATGGTATCTGTGAGGATTTCCAGTCAGGATTTAGACCGTATCATAGTACTGAGATTGCTTTCCTTAGTTACAAATGACCTGCTCTTATCATCTGATTATGGTTGTATCTCTCTATTAGTTCTATTGGATCTTAGTGCTGCATTTGACACTATTGACCACAACATTCTTTTGCATAGACTTGAACACTTTGTTGGCATAAATGGAAGTGCATTAGCATGGTTTAAATTGTACTTTTATGACCGCCATCAATTCGTAGCAGTGAATTAAGAGGTATCATATCGATCACAAGTGCAGTATGGAGTACCTCAAGGCTCAGTACTCTTCAGCCGCTACTCTTCACGCTTTATATATTAAGAAGCAAACACTCCCTTGAAGAAGGAGGCCAAGTTCTACAGCCGGTACTTCATCGTTCGGACAGAAGAATGAAGGTTTGAGTCCCATTTTAGATCTGTGTTAATTGAACCACTCAGTCATGCGACTGAAGTTCAGAATGGGAACCGGGAAATGGAGACTTCACCCCAAGGTGGTAAAGCAGATATGGAGAGTTTTTAGCCAGGCTCAGGTGGACCTGTTTGTGACTCAGGAGCAGAGATGTATAGTAACGAAGTAGAACTACTTCACTACTGTACTTAAGTACTAAAAGGCGGTATCTGTACTTTACTAGAGTATTATTTTTTTCTCCTACTTCCACTTTTACTTCAGTACATATTTTCGCTGAGTTTAATACTTTTACTCCGATATTTTTTTTATGTGCTGCATCGTTACTCGTTACAATTATAAAAATGTTACGAATCATTCCATTACAAACCACTGCCAGAACTGTAGATGGCAGGTTTGATGAAGCTGGCACATCATTGAGCGAATCAAGCGATTAAGAAGAATGCGCGTGCTGACTGAACTGCTGTGAAGAGAGAAATGAACACCGAGCCGAGCCAGATAATGACTCGTTCACGAGTCAAGAACCGGTTGCATCGGTTCTCGGATGACCAGTAATGTTAGTTCTTTCTGACAGTTCGATTCAATAAACCAGTTGTCTGACAGAAACGGTTCTTGACTCGTGAACGAGTCATTATCTGGCTCAGCTCGGTGTTCATCTTCAGCTCTCTCTTCACAGCAGTTCAGTCAGTGACTCAGTGTACTGTTTGAGTCAATGAATTACTCCGGGATATTGGTTTGTTTTAACTCAGAGGGAGTGTCAGACACATTAAACAAGTTAACATCTTAATTCATCTGTGGATTAATGCGTATTGGAGACGCGAACCGTTTAAAACGATTCAGTTCAATTTGGTGAACTGTTTCAAAAAGATCCGATTACATCGAGTGATTCGTTCGCGAACCGGATATCACAAACTGCTTTGTTTTGAACTGTCTTACAACAGACACGGAAGAGAAGACCATGCTGAATAAAGTCGTAGTTTTTGCTATTTTTTTTACCAAAATGTATTTTCAATGCTTCAAAAAATTCTAAATGACCCTCTGATGTCTTACGGGTTTGAAACAACATGAGGGTAAGTTATTAATGACATAATTTTGCAAATTGGGCTAACTAACCCTAGTAACCGTTTTTTGTTTACAAGAAGTTACAGTCAAAGGAATTGTGATTTGTCCTTTAGGTTAATCATTTGAAATAGTAAAAACAATATGTTCAAACTTTTGACTACTTTCTTTAATAGCTACATAACACAATACTTCTACTTTTACTTTCAGTACTTGAGTAGTACATTTTAAAATAGACTACTTGCAATACTTAAGTACAAAAAAATTTGAATACTTTAGTACTTCTACTTAAGTGTGGTGCTTAAAGAGCACTTCAACTTCTACTCAAGTCACTTTTTTGATAGAGCACTTGTACTTTTACTCAAGTATGGGTCTCTAGTACTTTATACATCTCTGCTCAGGAGACATTGCACTGTCCCCTCTGGTTCTCTCTGAATCGTCCAGCTCCACAGGGAGCTCTGCTCTCAGGAGTTCTGGAGAGAGTTCACCATGAGAGGGCTGTCTGCTGCTAGTGTCCCTGTTCTGGCTGCACCGAGTATGGTTCTGGGACCTGGTGTCCCTTCTCGAAGGCTTTCCATGGGAAATTCCCATCAGGAAGGACCTCCTCTTCCAAGTGGGAGGAACCATAGTCCACCCTTGCCCGGTGCTGTGGAAGTTATGGATGTGGCCCCTGAGGGGTCAACAAAGTTGTTGAGACCATCCTCCAATCCAGAGCTCCCTCTACGAGGATACTGTACATTTTGAAGTTGAAGATTTCTCAAGATTCTCTACAGGGTTGACCCACTCAACTTTGAAGGTCTACATGGTGGCCACTCCTGGTTCTACTTGTATAATAAAATGTAAAAAAATTAAGGTTTTGTTAGCCCATTTCCACTATATAAAGTTACCTTTATGGAATGCAGCAGCTATTTGCAGTGTAAGTAGCATATTTAGATGATATTTACACTAATTGAGAATAGAAAGTATTTTATGAATGCACTGTTTACACGAAGTGAAAATAGCAATAAATTAAATTGAATTTTATGTGACAAGATATTGTTTGCTCCCCACTCATCACCCATGGCAATGCTAATCTTGAGGACACCTAGTGATCCCAGCTGATGTCAATGAGGGGGATCACTTAGAGGGGGATATAAACGCCAACAGAGTAGTATGGGTTCTCAATGGGTGCATGGCCAACTTCTGTGTCTCTTCTTTATCTAGAAAGAGATTGACTTCCCCAAGTGAGCGTGGATTCTCCATCTAGTTGGCTAAATTCCCCCCTCTCTCCACTGAGCAAGGAAGAACTGCTCTACTCACCACAGAATCCTTTATCTGCACTAGACACAGAGACTTCTCTGTGCACCTAACATTACACTGCTTGAAGGATAATGACAACTGCCTGGGTAGTGCTTCACTGCATTTCATGTCTGTTCTCCTCTTTCCCCATAGTGGAGTGTTATACTATGTATTTTCTTTACAATAATTATAAATAGTCGTTAGATATTATTTATAGGCTGTAGTCTATATAGTGGTAGATGTTTGCACCTAAGTTTTATTGTACATTCACAGAACGAAATAGTGTAATGTAGAATGTTAATTATTATATTCTTTAAAAATATTCAATGGATTGGGAAAATAAAGCCCTGACCTATACCTTTGACCCAGATATACTTAGTTATTACAACAGTGCAAAACACATCATTTTTACTTTTGTGTGTCCCAACTAGACACTGGTGAGTGTAATTATTGTAAACAGCCTATGTCAAAAAGGCTGGTTAGCTGCACTTAATGTCAACAGTGTTATTAAAATGGCACCATAATATGGGGTGATATATAATGTACTGTCCCATAGAAACTTCGTGAAAATATACTGGATATCAAAATTTGGTTTTCATTAGATCATTAGACCCTGCATTAAATCCCTTGGCTTGGCCTAATGGTTAGAGCGTCGGACTCCCAATCAAAGGGTTGTGAGTTAGAGTCTCGGGCCGGACAGAATTGTGGGTGGCGGTAGTGAATGAACAGCTCTCTCTCCACCTTCAATACCACGACTTAGGTGCCCTTGCGCAAGGCATCGAACCCCCAACTGCTCCCCGGGCGCCGCAGCATAAATGGCTGCCCACTGCTCCGGGTGTGTGCTCACAGTGTGTGTGTGTGTGTTCACTGCTCTGTGTGTGTGCATTTCGGATGGGTTAAATGCAGAGCACAAATTCTGAGTATGGGTCACCATACTTGGCTGAATGTCACTTTCACTTATTCAACTGTAACAACGCTTAAAAAGAAGCGGTGCCATATTTATTAAAGAGGAACTCACGCATTAAAAAGTAGTAAATACATATGTTTGTGTGCATATGACCAATTCCGTTGTGTTGTGCTAATTTCATTGTGTTGTGGCTTGTTTCCATTGTGTTGTGATAATTTTCAACAGATTTTCACTCTGTTGTGCACTACTGGGTCACCGTAGGTTACCACTTTTTACAGAGTACTAAGAGAGGATGACATGTTGTTTAAATAAATACATACATCTGACCACCAGCGGCCCTGGTATCACTTCTCTAAGGATCAACATGCTCACTTATTATTTTTTTATTATTACTGTTGTTATTATCAGGGCCCTAGCTGGGGTTTGCGGGGCCCCGGTGCAGGTTGTCCTAGTAGGCCCTGTTTGAAATAATTTAATTAGTATGTTCCTTCTATTTATTTATTTGTGCTGTTTACACAATGTTTAAAATTTGTAAAGTTTGTAGGTGTCCAGGTACAGAACCCAAATAATCAAATGTAAGACTGTGTCAGAACAAATTCTTCTGGATAATATCATAAACTTTCTTAGAAAGGTATGTAATGAATTACAATCAACCAAAAATTCTGTTAGTATGACAATATTAACACAACTATCAATACTTTGTTGACCAATTACCAGGGAATGCTTAATTTTATTCAGTGTGTGGTGTAAAAAGGTCACATTAGCAATTAAAGAAAAAATACTTACTCAAAATGTCTGAATACTTTTTGGCTTCAGTGGGGATAAATTATTGTTAAAACTACAAAGTAATTCAGTCAAGAGCAGTGAGTGGTTAACTTTCTTTCATTTGGATTAGCATTAAGGAAACCGACAGCAGATAGTAAATTGAGCGTGGCCACTTTAAGAGACAATTCATCATTATAATGATAGACATCCCATTTCTTTCTCCACTGTTTACTTTCACTCTAGACATAACCAACAGTTTTTTCGAGGATACTCTCCAAGAAGGGTATTTTGACACTATTTTGTATGTATTTGTCATCTCAAGAGCAAGAAGAAGCTAATTTCGGTGTTGAAACACTTTGAGACATGTCTCTCGGTGTGCACACAGAACACTGTGCACAGTAGTTGAATTAGGCTCTTTCACGTCTTTTTCTGTTTGCTTGTTTAAACTGCTAATTTTATTTGTTTGTTCATTGTTGAATGATGGACACATAACTCAGTTTAGTATAACTTTGATTCTTTACTGGAGAACTGAATATACTAATCACATGTAGTTTTTTTTAGACCAAGCACTTCCGTAC
Organism: Carassius gibelio; assembly: GCF_023724105.1. Classification (NCBI taxonomy): domain Eukaryota; kingdom Metazoa; phylum Chordata; class Actinopteri; order Cypriniformes; family Cyprinidae; genus Carassius; species Carassius gibelio. The sequence continues at coordinate 29,692,341 of NC_068386.1, read as the reverse complement.
GTGTCTTAACGTCCTCACTACGGAATACCCAAAAGTACAATTGCGAATCATATATAAATAAGAACATATAATCAATGTTCTAATTTCAGGTGAAGGAGAGCTAGGTTCGGTGTTGCTGTCTGTGAGACAATCTCTCTGCATGCACACCGAAGATGCCTGGGATTACTCAGTTGAGTGTTTCCGATCTTTTTGAATGCTTTAAATTCTTTTGAATGTTTAAATGGAAAGGGCTTAAAAACGTGTGAAATTATACGATTTTTTTGACAATGCGCAGCCCGTTAACTGTACCCCCCCCCCAGCCAGTGATGGTGCTACAACCAAGCTAGGCCCCATCAAAAATTTTAATAGCCCCAGTTTAGACCCATTTCTTTTTCTCTTAGCACCCCACATATTGGTCTAGAGAAAAAAGTAGAGAGGGTAGAGAAAAAAGTATTGCGCCGTCTCTGCCCCAACTAGTGATGGCCCTGGTTACTACTATGAATGTTATTATAATTTTTTTTATATATGAATGTACCTAATAAATAAATAAATAAAAAACAACACATATTGTGCTGTAATATATTGGAAGGGTTGTGTCTCTATGTGGGTGGCAGCTCAGTTAACTGCCTAAGTCCAGCACAGCTAATCTAGAGCAGACACAGCATACATCACTGTCTTCTCATTTCACCTCTGCTGCCAAACCTTCTATATAGACATATATAGATTCCAGAGAGGTAGACTCCATGTGGGGAGTCCATTTGAGCATATTAAAGAAAATTTTATTTACATCTAAATTATTTTTTCTGTGAATATTTGTGCAAGTATTTTCTCATTTCTCAAGTCTCATTTCCTATGAGGGGATACAACACATGTGCACAGTTCCTGAAACAGAGGTGGCTCTCATAAAGTGGCATGTTTTCAAAGTCCTACCACACACACATACTGCTTTCAAATCACAGACAGATGTAGAAATGAATTCACCTACAAGGGCGAGTGCACACACTGAAACACACTTAAAGGTTTAGTTCAACCAAATATTAAAATGATGTCATTAATGATAATCACCCTCACGTCATTCCAAACCCATAAGATCTCCGTTCATCTTCGGAACACAGTTTAAGATATTTTAGATTTAGTCTGAGAGCTTTCTGTATGTACTGTATACTGTCCATGTCCAGAAAGGTAATAAAAATATCATCAAAGTAGTCCATTTGACATCAGAGGATGAGTTAGAATTTGTTGAAGCATCAAAATACATTTTGGTCCAAAAATAACTAAAATTACGACTTTATTCAGCATTGTCTTCCCTTCCGGGTCTGTTGTGAGCGCGACTGCTGTGATAGTTGACGTACAATGCTGCTGATGTGTTATCTTTGTTATTGGGCACACCAGAAAACACATCAGCAGTGTCATACGTCAACAATGCCGTGAACACGCTCACAACAGACCGGAAGAGAAGACAGCGCTGAATAAAGTCGTAATTTTTGTTATTTTTGGATCAAAATGTATTTTCGATGCAACACAAATTAAGATAATTATAATAAAATCTGAGAGCTTTCTGACCCTGCATAGACAGCAATCACAACTGAAATGTTCCCGGGCCCAGAAAGGTAGTAAGGAAATTGTTAAAATAGTCCATGGGACATCAGTAGTTTAACCGTTATGTTATGAAGCTATACCTTATGCCGAGTTCACACTGCATAATTTAAGCATGATTTTTCACTTGCCGACAGGTTTTGATAAATTGCAGACAAATGCCCAAAATTGGAAGCAAACTCATTCATGCGAGTGACCATCACGCAGTGTGAATTGTCAAAGACGCGAAAGGAGGGAACCGGCACGTTAATGACGCCTGCAAAATATTTTGCATGCTAAATATCTGGAGCTGTCAGCGATTCACAGTCACATTGTGTACAATGATTTTTGACTGAAAACACATCGGCGATGATCTGCAACCAATGAGAAAGCAAGATACAAGAAAAAGGGAAGTTTGGGGAGGAGTTATAGACCAGAATATCAGTATTTTAATAGATATATACAATTATATCATACAGAAACAAGCACAAACATTTGCTTGACCAGCCGCAACATCAGCATAAGTTACTGCAAAATTATTTACCTCCAAATTTCCCTTTCAGAACACACAGTCCCTGTTCTCTGCATATTGTTAAGTCATGCATTGTGAAACCCCTTTGCCGATCCATCATGCTATGTGAACACAACAGCTACTGAATGGTACCCCATATAGTCACGCAGTGTGAAAACAACAGTGATGCAGAGTCAGTAAGTTTTCAAATATCATCAAAAATATCTTAATTTGTGTTCCAAAGATGAACAAAGGTCTTGGTTTTGGAATGACATTGAGGCTGAGTAATTAATGACAGAATTTTCATTTTTGGGTGAAGAATCCTATCTAACTAGATATAGTTTCTTTAAGGTACACTTACGTTTGAATGCTGGATACATTGGTACAGTGTTGGTAATGAGTACAGCATCATATCTCACTTCTGGAGAGGAGGACAACTCTAAAAATTATAAGATCATGGAAGAAAAAATTAGACAAACATCAAATCATAAAACTCTTTCAACAAAGTAATATAAGTCCCAAGTGTCCCTAGAAGTGTCCCTGGTTTCTGTGAAGTTTCAAATCAAAATACGCCATATCTCATTTATTATATCATGACATAAATGTAACTTTTTGGATGTAAGCCAAAGCATACTATTTTTGTGTGTCTATATTTAAATGCAAATGAGCTCCTCTTCTCTCCTTCTTTCCAGATATTGTTTATGCTCAAACAGCAACATTACACACTAACGTTAAAAAAGTAAAATCGCAATGAACCAACCCTTTAATGTAATTGTGTAGATTTTTTTGAACAATGGATGAACAACACGGTAAAAACTGTAATGATGTTTGATATGCAGTATAAAGATACATGATACATATAGTACAACTTTAGTGTAACCCTTAGCTGCTCTAGTGACTAGATAAACACGACAGACTGTTCACTCATGGGAGGATCCTAGGAACATTCCATCACCAGTTGTGGATTGTACCTCTTCCCTTGTGATTTGGGAGAACACATTTGGTTGCAGACATGAGCGACTCATTTGGAGACACTGCTTTTAAACTATGGGGGAAAAAAGGAGTGGGTGGGATTTTACTATATAGGAAAGATGTATACAAATAATGCAGACACAAAATTCTGTTAAAAATAATAAAAAATAGCAAGAAATAAGTGAATTTGGCATAATAGGTCCCCTTTAAGAGTTATATTTAATTTTATTCTTTAATACACTCCAATAAACTTGATCATCAGGATAGAAACAGATTAAGCCCACTGCTATAAAAGGTTTGTCTGGTGTGTTCCTGGAACTGGCCTTGCTTCGTTACATGAAACTACTTAGGCTAGGCTGCACACTATAGAGAGAGAGTAGGAAACCTCACGAGGTGGATAGAGGAAGCTGTAGGAGATCTGTTTATCTGCACGGTAGTTTGAGCAGGACTGACTGTAGACTGAAGGAACTCTAATATCAGGGCGAACACAGTTGCTCAGAGCCTCAGTCAGAGGGGTGAAATCTACCTGCAACAGAACATCCAAACAGTCAGGTTTAAACTCTAATACAGCAGTCAACTATAAACAGACTAACATAATTTTGTAAACTGTACCTGCTTAGATACAGTATAAGATGTCCAGAGAGGCATGGACAAAGCTTCACTGTAACCACTAATGTAGTCACTATGATGAAGGATGTAGTATTTGGTGCGGATCATGACTGCCGGCCGACCGTAAGGAAGATTTTTGTTGTCTAAAAAAAGGGGGAAAAAGCATTTTTTAATCTTTTAATCTGGAAAACAAAGATAAAAATATTACTACATCCATTAAAATTACATGCAACCAAAAATTTTACTCATAAAACTAATTTTGGGTCTGGAATCACATGAAAATGAAAACTGGCTAAAACAAGTCAGGGAAGTGTTAATTCACCCAAATTCATTTACATTTGACAATACCCTTTACCAACATGGTATCTCACATGATTTACTTTCTTCTATGGAACTGTAATGTTTGTTTTGTTTCATGTTCATGTTTTCATGTCTTTTATTTTGTTATTGTTTGTGTCATGCTTCCATTGCCCTCTTGTCTTCATACAGTTGTTTCCTCTTGTTCTTTGTGTCATGTTCTGATTGGTTTGTCTTGTCATTTATCAGTTGTTTACTCATTGGTTGTCTTAGTCATGCGCCTTGTTCCCAATTGGTTTGTTCATGTCATGTGTCCATCTTTGTCTGTTATAAATAGTCAATTCTTTGTCCTTGTGCCTTTGTCATGTATTGACATATGTATCTGCTGTCGGTGAGTCCTGTCTGTTCATGCCACGTCAAGTTAAGTCTGTTCAAGTCAAGTCTTTGTTTCTGGTTTGGATTATGTTGGGTGTTTTGGATTGCACCTGTAAATAAACTGCACTTGGATTCTCACTATGCTCGTCTTCATTGGACTATCTGTAACACTACAAAGGCACAAGGACAAAAACCTGACTACTTATATCAGACAAAGATGGACACATGACATGAACAAACTAATGGGGAACAAGGCAGATGACTAAGACAACCAATGAGTAAACAGAACTGATAAATGACAAGAAAAAACAATCAGAACATTACACAATGAACAAGAGGAACCAATCGTATGAAGACAAGTGGGCAAGGGAAGCAGGTGTAACGGATATGCAGATCATTGATTCATGGGTTAAATGCAGGCATATAACATGAAACCTTTTTACACTAAATGCCTGGCCTGGCGCCAGCCTGGCTGGATTTAAATTATTTACGACAAGAAATTCCAGAGTCACGTGGGTGAGCCTCAAAGGAGAAACGAACCCCCCCCCCCACCCCCACATTCCTGAACACACACACAAAAACTTTTCTTAATAATAAAGTCCTTAATAATATGTATTTTGAATATGCTTGTGCGTTGCATAAAATGGTTAATCCTTGTTATGTGAAGAGTATAAGTTGCTAGCTTATACTGTGGAAATATTTATCCTAATTTTAATGTTCTCAAATAAGAATCATGAGTCTGTAACCCTACCTCTGACCAGCTCATAAAACTTTATGATCCCACTGGGAAACAGGAATCAAAGCTAACTCTTAGAAAGAGAATGGTAAAATCTACTCAAATGTATTCTCAATGTATTAAGTATTGCTTTTTGGTGCATTAGATGGTTCCCCATATAAATTGGATTATCTGCACTTTTACCGTGTGTGAATCAAACGTTAAATGTGTGTAATTCTGCATTTGAATGTAACTTCGTGTTTCTATCAGTTATATATGTACTGTTTGGTGTTTTTGGAATTGTCATGTTGTGACCCAACTATCCCCCTGTATAAAAGGTGTGTAAAATGTATTAATCTTGAATTACGAACTTGCTAGAATATCACTGCTGAAATCTGATAAGCCCTAAAACATTAGGGTGGATGTTTCCACTGAGACAAAGGAACTTTTTCCCGCTTCAGATCGCGGACGTTCATTGGTTGTTCACGTGAACAGAGGCGTGAACCATTTCAAGCCATAAGAGCTGACCCAGGAAGTTCCTCCTCTTCTCTTCTCCTCTCCTGCTTCGACCCTCGTCTCTTCTGCTCGTCCCTCTGAGCAGCCTTGGGCCGCTGTCCTATCGCCGTCCCTTTCAGCACGGAGGACAGCCGTTCCCATGGCTCCTTCGTAAGCTTTCGTTTCCGTTGTTTTGTTTCTTTTCTTTACTAAGTTAATTCAACTATTTGCCTCTCCACACAAGGAAGACGAATTCTGAAACATTGTTTGTTGGACCTTTCAAATACCGCGCGATTCCGCAGCAACCCCCGGAAGACACGAACCACGAACAAAGAACCACGTTTACGCGGCTCCAGCACACGCACGCTGGCCTCAAAAGACACACGCCACACACGCTGGACCCTGCAAGTATCATTTTCTATGGAGATTTAAATGCTGCTTAAAGTTTGTCTATGATTTGAATCGTTGTTGTCTTTCAAATATTACTGTCTGTGAGTTTGCATAACTGAGCTCATTCTGTGACCACGCTCTCTCTCTCTCTCACCTCCCTTCTCTCTCATTCATTCCCTCTCTCTCTCTCTCTCTCTCTCTCTCTCTCCCTTATTTGGATTCCGTTATGTCTTGTACAAAGTTTACTGTCTGTATTGTCATATGCGTATTTACTCTGTGTGATTTGTAGTTTGATGTATTATTAGTTCAATTATTAAAAACCCATATATATTCATGATTGCCTCTGAACCGCTCACATTACGAGTCAATGAAGTGTCTGATCTTTAGCTACATGCTGTTTACTTTGAGTAACTAAATTTATCATAATGATAGGATAATGTTTTCATGGCCAGAGAATATTTTTCCTTGAATTATAAGAAGTGATAACTTTATTGAAAATTGATAAGTTAATCTTACGGCCGTTTGCTGGACAAACCACTGTTTGATTTGCTGTAATTTACAGTAAGAGATATCACTATAATTGAAATGAAGAATGGAATATTGACATATTAATGAGTAAATTACAGTGCCCTGTGATGAGTTATTGATAAATGCAATTGAGCTATTTTTCAAAATCAATAATATTAATGTAAGTGTCATATGAGATATATATATATATATATATATATATATATATATTAATCATATTCCTGATTAATTATTCAAATTCCCTATATATCATTTGAGTTTATTATTATGTACAACCTAGAGCTGTAATCGGGCCTCAAAAGTTAGGCCAGACAGGACCCGAGCCCGACAGGTTTCGGCCCGAGCCCGACATGTACATTTTGATTGACAGCTTTTTTAAAGCCCGAACCCGTTTACAGCCCGACATTATTCAAATGTGTGCACGCACACAGCTCTTTTGCCTTTTGTCAACAATGAGTAATTTATTCATGTTTTAACATAATTTACTCATAACTAACGTAGACTAGACCACTTGGAAGTTGGAATAAAGAAATAAAATAAGTCCTCTGTGACATCGTAACATCTCAGCATTCTAGACAGAGGCTCATTTAACCTATAAATAGACCAACGCACCAATAAAAACGAGTCATTTAAAAAAAAAAATTAAGATAAATTTTAAATTAAGATGGGTATTTGGGGGAGTCACGTGAGTACCTCAAGCGAGATGGCGGCTCGCTAGACAAGCTCCTACCCACTTGCTAATTATTGCATAGTTTATTATGAAATAGTTGACATTTCGTTGGAAAGAATACTTTGAAAATGTCTATAATACAAATCCTAGAGACTTAATCACGCTTTCAACGGCATTACGATGGCGACAACGTCTAAATATTTCAAGGAAGCAAACCGCATGGCGACCAGAAAGACCCTACCTCCCACTGAGGCTACCGCTTCGAATTCGCCCGAAAAACAAGCTGACGCTAAAGTGAGCTTGGAAAAAGTTTTCACCGAAATTACTAAAATGAGTACAACCCTTCAGTCAGTCGCAGCGGACACGATCGCCATTAAAGAGACAATGACGGAGTTAAAAGAGTCTGTGAACGGGCTGCAGGTCAGAATGGAGGAGGCGGAAGGCCGTATTTCACAATTGGAAGACGTGACAGGAGGGCTGACGACAGACAAAGACGCCAAAGAAAAGAAGATAAATGCTTTGTGGGAACGTGTTCAAATGCTTGAAAACCATAGCAAGAGGAACAATGTAAGGCTTGTGGGGCTGAAAGAAAAGTACGGGACGAATGGCACCCTGGAGACATGTGTGAAGAAGGTACTGAGTGAAGGTCTGGGGATCAATATGGAGGGGGAGTTCGAAATTGAGAGGGTTCATCGAATATTGGCCCCCATGCCAAGTGAGGATCAACCGCCGAAACTGGTGCTGATCAGGTTTTTGAGGCAGTCAGCGCGGGAGAAAGTACTACGAGCCGCGCAGGAGTGTCGTGGACTTTTGTGGGAGGATCGTAGACTGTCCGTGTTTCCCGATATATCGAAGGAGCTGGCTGAAAAAAGAAAGACGTTCCTTCCTGCCAAGAAAGCGCTTCAACAGCTAAATTTAAGATACACGCTTGTTTTCCCCGCTACACTGAGATTTACTTGGAAAAGTAGAAATCATAGTTTCACCAGCACGGAGGAAGCAGAACGCTTCATTAGCACGTTGCGTAAAGGTGAGACATAAACAGGTATGCTGTTATAAGACAGTGATGCTTATGGACGATGAGGAACATATAAAAGTCAACCATGGGTGGAAATCAAACGCGAGTGGGTTTTGGGCTTTAGATGGTATGCTGCCTGAGCAGCGTGCAGCTGGACAGCGACATAACCAGCTGCATGGGTGGTGCCTCACGGACCAATAGGAGTTATTTTCTGTTGTTGCGTGTTATAATTGCAACACTTTGTTTTTATATTTTGGCTTAAAGACCATAGATTGGTCAGAGCTCCCAGTTTGTGTTTTGAGGGAGCATTTTAAGTTACTTAACGGTGTTCATATTGGTTTTTGTGTTTTTTTCATAAAAAAAGGTTCGGTCATGACAAAGTTTACTATAAAGAAATCATTATTTTATTGGCTAGGCAACAATGTCTATATAGGTGAATATACACAAATATACAGTGTTCCAAATCTTTTCTTTTTTTTTTCCCTCTACCCTGATGTCAATATTACATAGTGCACTATGGTGGGAAATCATATAATATGCATGTCTTGGAACATAAAAGGCTGTGGGAGTCCTATAAAAAGAGGCAAAGTTATGACTTATTTGAAACATCACAAAGTGGATATAGCATTTATTCAGGAAACACACCTTAAAGGGGAAGAGGCTCTAAAATTGAAGTATGGATGGGTTGGACATGTATTTCATAGTTATTTTTCCAGCAAACGGAATGGCGTCGTTATATTAGTGAACAAGAATTTAAATTTTATTCCGACTGATGAGGTCAAAGATGATGAGGGGAGAATGGTCTGTGTACAGGCCACAATAAATGGTATTGCAGTGGTGCTATGTAACATCTATGCTCCAAATATAGGGGATCCTAATTTTTACTATGAATTAAATAAGACTTTGGGGGATATGGATGCCCAAATAATACTAGCCGGAGATTTTAATCAAGTTTGGGATCCTTTTATAGATAAAAGTAAATTTAGAGAGCAAACATATCCTAAAGACAGAACGACAATTCACATGATGAGTGAAGATAATGGATTAGTGGATATTTGGCGCCTGGTGAATCCTCGCGAGAAGGAATACACCTTCTACTCACATTGTCATAAATCTCATTCCAGAATTGATATGTTTCTGATCTCAAGAACCATGACAAAGCATGTTACACACTGCAAAATAAATGCTATTGCCTTATCCGATCACGCAGCCGTGAAGTTAGGCATTGATATTAACTGCGACAAAGAGAGGAAAGGCAGATGGAGATTAAACACCTCACTGCTGTCCCATGAGGCCTTTGTGGCATCGTTGAAGGAAGATTTAAAGTCTTTCTTCGAAATTAATACTGGTAGTACTGATAGAAGATCAACTGAATGGGAGGCATCTAAGGCATATGTCAGAGGGAAGATAATAGCTTATGCGTCTAAAAGGAAAAGGGAGGACCGGGACAGAATACAGGAATTGGATAACAGAATTAAGAATTATGAAAAAGAATTATCCCAACGTTTTTCAAACCAATTGTATCAAGATATTTGTAAACTTAAATTTGAACTCCAGGAAATTTATATTAAAAAGGTGGAATATGCCTTATTTAGATTGGGAACTACTTTCTATGAGGAAGGGGAGAAAACTGGTAAACTGCTTGCCAGACAGTTGAAGCAAAAGAATACATGTAACTTAATAACAGGTATTAAGAAAGGAAACACAATAGTAACATCAACAAAGGAGATAAATGATGTATTACAGAAGTTTTACAAAGATTTATATACTGCTGATATTAGTCCGAAAAAAGAAGATTTGCTTAGTTTTTTCTCCAAGCTCAAAATGCCTAAGTTGTCCCCAGAGGAGATGAATAAGTTAGAAGGCCCAATAACAGAACTTGAAGTCAGAAAAGCTGTATCTGTTATGTGGAATGGAAAGTCAGCAGGGTTAGACGGGCTCCCTGTTGAATATTACAAGCAGTATATAGATTTACTTGCATCCACTTTAACAGAAGTATATAATGAGGCATATGCTAGCGGATCCCTCCCCTCTTCTTTTAACGATGCACTAATATCTGTGATTCCTAAGAAAGATAGGGACACCACCGAACCCTCAAATTATCGTCCAATAAGTTTGATCAATGTAGACTGTAAGATCCTTAGTAAAATTCTTGCATTACGGTTAGAGAAGGTGTTATCCAATATTATAAACCCTGATCAAGTTGGATTTATGATGAATAGGTCATCAACAGATAACATGAGAAGATTACTTCATCTAATCTGGCTAAACAGAGAAAAAACCGACCCAATTGTTGCCCTCTCACTTGACGCAGAGAAAGCGTTTGATCGGGTTCACTGGGAATTTCTATTCACAACGCTGTTAAATTTTGGGTTTGGGCCCTGTTTCATCAAGTGGGTTCAAACATTATATAAGACACCCAAGGCATGCGTGATTACTAATGGTAAAGTTTTCCCGTCTTTTGACCTCACCAGGGGGACACGACAGGGGTGCCCGCTGTCGCCATTACTGTTTAATATCACACTGGAACCACTGGCCATTGCCATTAGGGCTAATACAAACATTCCAGGCGCTCAGGGAGGCAATAAAGAGCACAAATGGTTTTTATATGCCGATGACATTCTGGCCTTGGTGAAAGATCCAGATAAGTCCTTACCCCACTTAATGGAGACCGTTCAATCATATTCTAAAGTATCTGGATATAAAATTAACTGGAAAAAGTCGGAAGCCACACCTATATCCGGAATATGTAATGCAAGTATGGTAACTAAATTTGGCTTTAGCTGGATCCCAAGAGGGATAAAAATTTGGGTATCAAGATAAGCAGGGAGTTAGAAGAGATTCCAATGCTTAATTTGGCACCATTGCTACAAAACATAAGAAATAATTTAGACAAATGGGGGAAAATTCAGTTAACTTTATGGGGAAAGGTGAATATAATTAAGATGGCAGTCTCGTCTCAGCTTAACTATGTGCTCATGATGCTACCAATAACAGTACCACAGTTGATCTTTAATCAATATGATATGATGGTTAAACGTTTCCTATGGAATGGGAAAAGGCCCAGGATAAAGCTTAATAAATTATGTGCTTCTCGGGATAAGGGAGGGTTACCAGATCCTCGGCTCTATCAGATATCCTTTGAAATGGCCAAATTGGCCAAGCATTGGAATAATAATACTCAATTAGATTGGGTTACTATTGAGAAGACCTTATCTTGGCCATACAGCCCTATTGAGAACTTGTCTCAGTGTTTAAACACAACCACAAATCCTATCATGAAGCACTCAAGAGAGGTATGGGCAAAGATTCACAAGATGCACTAATTATCACATTGTAGGCAACCATACTCTTCTTTATGGTATAATTCTGCTATCTGTGTCGGGAAATCACCCATATACTGGAAGAAATGGCATTTGAATGGCTTGTGTACTGTGACAGATTTGTTTGAGCAGGGTGTATTTCTGTCTTATAATAATCTTGTACAGAAGTATAATTTAAAGGGAAAAGACCATTTCTGGAAATATCTTTAAATTAGAAATTGTGTTTCCACAATAATAAAGCTCACAGACGAAAACCATATCTTGGACTTTCTAAAACTGCCTTATCCTCAACAAAAAGCCTCTATATTCTACAGGACGGCTAACCATATGTTCAGCAATGACTGCATTCATTTAAAGACAATATGGGAAAAGGACATTGGGACTGTAATTGGGGACGAAGAGTGGAAAATAATTTTGTCAAATACAGGTAAATTTGTAAGAGAAGCCAGAGGTCAACTAACACAGTATAAGATCATACACAGGTTTTATTTGACACCTCTCAGACTCAATAGAATGGGTCTGACAAATAATAATGTTTGTTGGAAATGTCAAAAAGACAGAGGTACTTTTATTCATTGTATATGGGAATGTCCGCTTATTCAGCCTTTATGGTTACAAACTTTAAATATTCTGAGCAAATGGCTTGGAACTACAATACCATTATCACCAAGGCTGTGTCTACTGGGGGATAAGGAGCAGTTGCCAAATATTACAAATGTAGAGTTTGCAGTGATCATGGTGGGGGTCTCGGTGACGGCCAGAGTCATCTTGAAAAACTGGAAGGCTCCCAAAACCCCAGAGTTAAAAGAATGGGTTAACATAATGACTAAGACAGCTTCATATGAACGTTTGCTTAACAAGCTACATAATAAGACCAGAGCAGGGGTCACTGTGGGTTTTCCGGTTTGGGAGGATTTCTGGTCTTACGTGACGCTGTCTTTCCGTGTAACGCAATAATTTAGATTTTTTTTATTTTATTATTATTATTATTATTATTTTTATTATTATTATTATTATTATTTTATTTTTCAATCTCTGTTAGTCTCAGCCACTGTATTTATCCTGGTCATACATGTAGTATCTGTATAAATCTGTACTTTTTGTTTTGTATGATATTGTCATGTACCGAACAAAAACAATAAAAACTTGAATTATAAAAAAAGATGGGTATTTGGCAATAACAAAATTAAGATAAAGGCTCAGCCGGATTTGCTTTATTTAATAAAAGAATAATGCCAACATTAGCGTAAATACTCTGTCAACATTAGCCTATGCATTTAAGACTCAATGAATATTTAGTTATCGTTTGAAAAACCTTTACTCACAGAGATTAGGCTAGGTCTACATGTTTTTGTGGAGGAAAATGATTGAATCCACTGTAGATGTCTTCAGCGCGTTCCTGCGCTCACTGATGGTGCGTCATCATTCACTGATTATTCTCATTATAAGTGTAACGTGATGATCAAAACTTTTCCACACCTCAGACTTTGCTTAAGTTGATGGTGCAACCAAAACGTAATCACCAGAGGCATGCCTCCGTTACACCTGCTCAGCATTCATTTTCTCATCTTTCTCGCGCTAATCGAAACACATCACATGACCGCTCGTTTACCTCGCAAACCGGAGCGCAAGCCCGAGCCCGGCACGAGCCCGCGTAAGATGATAGAAATTAAGCCCGAACCCGTCGGGTCCCGACGGGTCCCATCAGTTCGGGCAAAGATCTTCAGCTCTAGTACAACCCAGTGCGGCTACACATGTTACAAACAATAACAAAATAAAAGACATGAAAGCATGAACATGAAACAAAACAGACATTACAGGAACATAAAATGAAAAGTGAATATTGGGGCTCCTTTAGACATATCTAGAGGCATAATATTCAAATTTGAATGTAAGCGTAAATAATATTTGAGATCTGTTGGATAGTAGTTCAAATAGTAGAGTCTGTGGCAATGCCATTGTACACTGAATGCAATGTAAGCACTTTTGGATTAAATCATCTACTAAATACATAAAATGTAATTATCAATGAATAAATGTAGGTCATATATCACATGACTCCAAAATACATTGCACAAGTCAAACTATAAACTCCTAGATACATACAGTACATCATGTCTTTATAGCCCCTTTCACACTATGATTCCGGCAAATATACGGGTAAAGTGTTCTGGCAAGTGTCCCCGGGTCGCTATATTTTGCACTTTCACACTGCCAGTAATTACCCGGGATATGTGCGTGCTTTCACACAGGACCTGTAAAGATCCCTTAACGACACCTGACATCAGGGCATGACGTGTAATGTATGAGTTGAAAACGCTAGGCACTTTATACTTTCACTCAAGCTAGTAACGATCTCAGCGTCAGCGCGGAAAGAGAGGAACAAACTGATATCTGCTTCATTACAGTTTGCACATATTTATGTGCGTCATCACTTCGACACGGCATTAGATCTGGCTTTTGTTCACACAGCGCCCGTCCTGGGACTGAACCCGGCAATGTTCCGTCAATTTGCCGGGTCCGACGTGCAGTGTGAAAGGGGCTTTTGACAGCTGTGGTAACTATGAACTGTCATTGTAAAGAAAAGATTTCTCCTTACAAAATATCCCCTTTTGCATTTCTTGGAAACGATAACAGCATGCAAATTACATAAGAATGACTAAATATTGACAAAGTTTTGTATTTGGGTGAACTATTCCCTTTCAATCAGCAAATCATTTTAAGATAACACATTGTCAACCATAGCTGCTAAATCAAAGTGCAAGTAACTGTACATAACACAGCTCATACAGCATCACTAAACCAGTCAAGAGAGAAGGGAATGGACTTACCATCAATAACTTGTCTCAGTCGTTGATTGAGCTCTTCCACTTTGTTCTGTAACAGACAGAGCCACAGTGACTCCAGGTTATAGCCTCTTACTAGGGTCACTTTCAATGCCCTCTGCCCCCTACTTTTTGAACGCAACTGCAAAAGATTAAAGGTGAAAACCTCCAGCAATAGATCTACATCTGAGCAGAAGGCAAAAGCACTTTTAGAGGCAAGGGAAGGAATCACTTTGATCCAATAAAAGGAACTGGAAATGTTAAAATAATCTTTAGGTCAGGGGTTTCCAAACCATTCCTTGAGCCTCCCCAGCTCTACGCATTTTCAGATGTCTTCTTTATGTAACCCAGCTGATTTAAGTCATCAGCTGAATAATAGTTTTCTGTCATGTGACTGGCGCAGAGACCTGTACAAACATCCAGAGAACTGCAGTACATACTTGTCACATTTCTGTTTGTTTATATTTATACTTGTCACATTTCTATTTATTTACATATATATTTTTATAGTGCTTTTGTCAAAAGTCGGTCAGGCTCACCAATCAGCCAATCCCAACCCACTCCCTCTTGCAGTTTAATTCTAGATTAAAGACCCATCTCTTTAACCTGGCTTACACATAACATACTAATATGCTTTTAATATCCAAATCCGTTAAAGGATTTTTAGACTGCATTAATTAGGTAAACTGGAACCGGGAACACTTTCCATAACAATCGATGTACTTGCTACATCATTAGAAGAATAGCATCTATGCTAATATTTGTCTGTTTCTCTCTTATTCCGAGGTCACCGTAGCCACCAGATCCAGTCTGTATCCAGATCAGAGGGACCTTGTCTCAGAGGACCACCAGGACAAGACCACAGGAAACAGATGATTCTTCTGCACAATCTGGCTTTGCTGCAGCCTGGAATTGAACTACTGGTTTTGTCTGGTCAGAGGAGAACTGGCCCCCCAACTGAGCCTGGTTTCTCCCAAGGTTTTTTTTCTCCATTCTGTTCCCGATGCAGTTTTGGTTCCTTGCCGTTGTCGCCTCTGGCTTGCTTAGTTGGGGGTCACTTCATCTACAGCGATATCATTGACTTGATTGCAAATAAATGCACAGACACTATATAACTGAACAGAGATGACATCACTGAATTTGATGATAAACTGGCTTTAACTATCATTTTGCATTATTGACACACTGTTTTCCTAATGAATGTTGTTCAGTTGCTTTGACGCAATGCATTTTGTTTAAAGCGCTATATAAATAAAGGTTACTTGACTTGACTTGACTAAACACCGGCACCTGTGCACAATTATCCCATCTGATCACCTCCACATAAAAACACACACCTCAGTCAATCAGTTGTCTGATTTTGTAGCTGCATAGCAGAACCTCTAAGCTACCTGTATTGACTCACTACAAACTAGGGCTGCACGATTCTGGATAAATTGAGAATCACGATTTTTTGATCTCATATAGAGATCACGATTCTCCTACGATTCTTTATTATTATTATTACTATTAACATTATCATTATCACAAGTATATAAATTAATTATTTTATTTTGCAAGGATTCTTTAAATTTATCAAGTGTGACAAAGACATTTATAACAAAATATTTCTATTACACACAATTATTGTTCTTCTGAACTTTCTATCAAAGAAACCTGAAAAAAATCTACTCATCTGTTTTCAACATAATAATAATAATAATAATAATAATAATAATAATAATAATGTTTTTTTTGAACGGCAAAACAGCATATTAGAATGATTTCTGAAGATCATGTGACACTGAAGACTGGAGTAATGATGCTGAAAATACAGCTGCACACCACAGAAATAAATTACATTTTAAAATACATTCAAGTGAAAGCAGTTATTTTAAATGGTAAAAATATTTCAAAACTTTACTGTTTTTGCTGTACTTTGGATCAGATAAATATAGTTTGGTGAGCAGAAGAGACTTTAAAAAAACATTACACATCTTATGGTTCAAAAACTTTTGACTGGTAGTGTATATATAATATATTTAAAACCCCAGTTTTTTTAATATTAGAATGATGAAAAAGTTGTTTTGATCACTGATTCAACGACTCACTCATAAACCTACTACACTTGTTTCATTTCTGGATGAATCAGCGTTTTTGAACGATTCTCTTGAACGAAAAATTAATTCATTGACAAATAAATTAAGACACTTGTCGCCACCTATTGGTGAAACAATGCAATCAACACAAACGTTATTTAAAGCGCAGTACTTTCAAAAGGGGATTTGTTATATTTTGATCGCTGCCATATAGACATCAATGTTTATATTTAAACTATAAACTTTATCCCAGTGTTTCTGTGATAATATAAATGACTGTAAGACAGATATAATACTGTGTAGTTGAAAAGACTGTTTGTGAAGATGTTTCTTAACAAAACATGGTAAGAGCTCTCTCTGTGTCAGCGGCAGTGCGCGCACGGATTTGAATGATCCGGTAAGACTTTGTCAAAGGTTTAACAGACTCAGGGAATCGTTGTCTTTTAGAAATGAGATCGAGAGGGTGTCTGAATCGAGATCGCGATCTTTTAATGATTAATCGTGCAGCTCTACTACAAACCTTGCTACTTACCTTTCATTGACTCCTTCTCCTAGACCCCTGTGTTTCTCCAGTGTCTCTCCAGCATCTCTCCCGAATGTCTCCTATGACCCATTCTGAAGTTCTTCTCTCTTGTGTGAACCCTGAGATGTGTGCAACTTGTCTGTTCTCCTGGTCACCCTACATCCCTCCACCAGTCTCCCTGGTCCGGGCACAACCAACACAACACGCTACTTCTGGGTCTCCACCTAGTGTGGTGTTTTCGAGCCCCATCACCAGACCAGCGCCCTTCTCTGGCGCGGCGGAGGATTTCAATGGATTCCTTTTTCAACGTTTACTCGCCATCCAACGTTTTTCAACGTTTACTGGTCACAAGCTGGTCCCGCAACCCAAACCTATGAAAATTTCATCGCACATTTCTGAAAAGTGTTCAGTACCACAATCGGTGAGCAATTATACCACCTAAAACAAGGCAAAATGTCTATGCACGAGTACACCCTACATTTCAGAACCTTTGCAGCCGCCAGTGGATGGAACAAGGCATCGTTAAGGCTTCCGTCTGGGACTAGAACCCAGACTCCACCTCCAACTGGCGACGTTCGATGATTCCCAAGGTCTTGAAAGTTTTATTCAGCAAGCCACCAGATGTGCAAATCGTATACAATCCTGCCTCCAGAAGTGCTCACCAGCCAGCACAACAACTCGTTATCACTGTGCCGATACCCAGATCCCTCCTGATAACGATCCCGAACCCATGCAGACCAACTTTAAACACCCAAAGAACATCAAAGACGGATGACCCATGGCTTCTGCCTTTACTGTGGGGTCCCATCCAGTTGGATGCTTGCAGCCCTGCATAGATTATAGAGCACTCAACCAGATCATCATCAAGTTCCGGTATCCACTTCCCCTCATCCCAGCCACTCTGGAACAACTCAAGAGGAGCCACTGTATTCACCAAACTAGACCTACACAGTGCATATAATCTCATCCGCATTCGTAAGGGAGATGAGTGGAAGACGCCATTCGTGACCCCAACTGGCCACTACGAATACCAGGTCAAGCCATATGTCCCTGTCAATGCCCCCTCTATCTTTCAAAACTTCATGCACACAGTGCTCAGAGTATTCATAAAAAATTACAGTACCATCACCAGTTTTATAACCAATCTCCCCCATAATAAGCCAAAGTCTCTGTCCTGGACTCCAGCTGCCACTGAAGCTATCACTACTCCTTCTCAACTCCATCCATGTGTCTTCTTCTCCAGGATGCTCAGCCCGGCGGAGAGAAATTATGACATTGGAAATTGTGAGTTACTGGCCATTAAATTAGCACTGGAAGAATGGCGACACTGGCTAGAGGGTGCGACTCATCCATTTACTGTCCTCAAGGACCAAAAGAACTTACAGTATCTTAGAGAATCCAAATGGCTGAGTTCCTGCCAAGCTTGATGGGCACTTTTCTTCACCAGGTTAAATTTCTCAATCTCTTACAGACCTGGACCTCAAAATATCAAGGCCGATGCCCTGTCCCGTCTCCATGGTCCCGAGGAAGGTACAGAAGAACCCGAAAACATAATACCTATTCAACTTATTTCCAGCCCCTTTCAGTGGTCCTCTCCGCAAGTCGCTGTGGAAGTCCCTCCTGCTGCTCCGCCAGGCTGCCCCCCAGGATTTCGGTATTTCCCACGTAACCAACGCACTGCGCTCATTCTAACCACCCATACATCCATAGGTACTGGTCACCCTGGGGCTGACGCAACTCTTTTGCTACTCAAAGACCGCTTCTGGTGGCCCAACATAGCAGCAGATGTCAGAAGGTTTGTCCATGGATGCACCGAGTGCGCCATATCCAAGAGTCCCCGTCACCTACCGGTAAAGTCCATCCACTTTCCATTCCCATCTGTCCTTGGTCACCACTAGGAGTGGATTTCATCACAGATCTGCCTCCATCTGACGGTAACACCTGTATCCTAGTGGATTAGTGGATAGATAGTGGATAGATTCTTTAAATCCTGCAGCCTCATTCCCCTACAGGGTCTGCCCACAGCCCTAGAAACTGCTGAGCTCCTTTTCATTTGGGTATTCCACCCATTTGGTCTCCCAGAGGACATAGTAATAATAATAATAATAATAATAATAATTCCTTACATTTATATAGGACTCAAAGCACTTTACATAGTCGGGGGAATCTCCTCATCCATCACCAGTGTGCAGCATCCACCTGGATGATGCAACGGCAGCCATAGTGCACCAGAACGCCCACAACATACCAGCTTCAGACCGTGTCAGACCGTGGACCCAAGTTCATCTCCCGTGTATGGAAGGCTTTCTTTTCTCTCCTGGGTGTGACCCATAAGCCTCTCATCTGGTTACCACCCCCAATCAAATGGTCAAACAGAACGGAAAATACAGGAGATAGGATGGTTTCTCCGGACTTTCTGCCATGGCCACCAGATCCTAGGCTGGGCCGAGTACGCCCAAAACTCCCTCCACAAACCATCCACAGGGATAACACCTTTCCAATGCATACTACTTTACCAGCCTCCACTCTTCCCTGGGTCTGGGGAACCTTCTGATATTCCTGCTGTATATTACTGGTTCCGGGAGAGCGAGAGAGTCTGGTATGAGGCTTATTAAACCACCTCCAATGCGCAGTGCGCAGGCAGAAGATGGCAGCCGACCTTTGTAGGACACCTACTTCAACCTACCAACCCGGATGGCTATCCACCCGAGACATCAGACTACGCCTGCCCTGCCGGAAACCTAGTCGACTGGGAAGGGTATGGCCCGGAGGATTGATCCTGGGTCCCAAGAAACTATATTCTTGATCCCACACTCCTGGAGGAATTCCACATGGCAATCTGGATCATCCAGCCCCTCAGGGCAGAGGGAGACCACCACGCCGTCGGGGTGTTTGGCCCTCAGGAGTGGGCCCTGGAGGAGAGCGTACTGTCACAAGTCGGCGAGGGATTGGGGTGCGAGGTGAGTGCATATCTGTTTATATGTAAGAGTCTGAGTATTAGTAGGCCTGGAGAGTTGTGATTCTCTCTAGATGCCTCAGTCCACAGATTATACAGCGTCACAGCAAGTTGCCATGGAGACAGCCTTGGTCAGGTCCTAGACAGAGTCAACAATCAGCAGGTGTCTGTGGGAGAGAGGGGAGGAACGCGAGAGAAGTCTTGCTGCAATACTCGCCCGGGAGATTTGTTTCCAAGCTAGCCAAGGCCAGATGGTATAGAAAGCCGAAAGAAGATAAGATACCAGTTATTTGGTCTAGTAGCCACATTCCATTTTGCAAGCAGGAAAATTATTTGCCACTGTAAGCAGTCATTTTTCAAATTAAAGTCTGTTCATTGATTATGTGATATGTGAACAAACTGCACCTACTGCCTATTAAAAATCACTTAATCAATAAAAAGTCACTAAAACTTGGGACATTCTAAAACATCTAACATGAAAAATGTTTAACATGGTTTGATGTATTAAGTGTTATTAAATTACCAAATATCAAAATATAGCATATATACAGGCAAGCAGATGACCTTTAAATATGAACATACATCTTAATGTATTAAGCCATATTACGCATATTATTATTATATTTATAATGGTTTTCTATGGGAAAATGCTTAATGGACAATTTAGTGCTTTGTGTTCATATTCTGGGTGATTCTGTTAACCTACATATAGTTCACATTGTCACTGAGGTATATAATGAATTTTGTCTTTTAATAACTACATTAGTACTTAGTACAAACTTTGTAAAAATGAATGGCATTCATTGGAGAACAGGTTTGTTTTGCCCTCTAGTTGGGCATTTTTATAACTATGAATTGTAGAGTACTCAATTTGCACTGCTGGGGAAGCTCTGAAAACACTTTGAAAACCCTTGATTTAGACATTTCTAGAGAAAAGCAATGGCAGCCAACTTTTATTTGTGAGCAGGACTCAAAGGGGAAAAAATACAGACATTAAAGAATGCAACAGTGATAACTGGTGATAACTGATTAAATCATGTGCACATGAACATGAAGCAGACTTTATGAGATTTTTTGAGTGTTTGGCAATTCAAATTAAATTGTGATATTATGTAAGATGTAACAGTAGATACTTTAGAGTCTAGTTATCCACCTCTTAATTAATACTCCAATAATAAAATGGTGCTCAATATTCCTGAACTGCCATTTTTCAACAGAAACCAATATTCTTCTATAATTTCTCAAGAATGTAGTGCTTGCCCATGGTTGCTATGCGATCACATAGCACTCTAGATGGTGGCTAGCACACTGCTGAGTGGTTCCCAAGGGGTCCCAAAATAAGATGTGGGTCCATACTTTAGTGAAACTGCTTGAGTTTGTTTTATGCACGCCAGATAAAAACGGAAAATGCTTTAAGTTACACATCAAAACTAAATATTATTTAAGTATGAACAACAGTAATGGCAGTAATTATAATCCTTAGCAAACATATAATTTTAAGTTCTCAGAATAAACATATCCTAATAGACACGTAAGAAGATTTATCAAGATCTGAAAATACTCTGTTGCTGACCTTGTCTTCACAGGTGCAGCCCAGGTCAACGTTAAGAGATGTGATTGGTCCTGCAGGGTTTGGCTTGGACACTTCTTCAGGCATGCTGGGTATGTGTACAGGGGCCCTCAAGAGCTGGTTAAGGCTACCATGAGTACCATTATTAGGAGCAGGCTTCAAGTCAAGGAGATCTGGGAAACATGGAGGCAAAATATCTTATGTGCACAGCATTAAAAAAAACAAGTTATTAGAGTTGCCAAGTATGCATTTTTATGGTATTGAACAATTTTTACATATTTGTTGTGGGTATTCTTCATTTTTGAAAAATAGAAAGGAATTTATTTGAATTCGAATTACATTTATATTAAATTATCTCCTTTTAATTAATTCATATCATACCTAACTGATCCCTGATGCCAGACACACTTTACTCTCTACGCCACTAATACATTGATTAATATAAAGAAATATTGTGCAAGCAGAAATAAGATAATTATGGGTAATAAATTAAGCAGCGTGGTGTTGTATGCGTTTTTGTATTTATTATTAAACTTCCTTAAAGCATGTCCTGCTCAAATTTAATTTAATTACAACTATACATGTTTACATGTAAAAATGTCAGGCCACTGTAAAGTTTTTCTATGGTGGTTAACTTTGCAAAAATTTGTTTATGCTTTGATGAGTTTACATTATGCAAAACTATGAATATAGAGAAGTGCTTTTGTACTGAAACTCAAAATTAATGTTGTAATCAGGAACACTACAGAATGAAGAAAATAAAGATGTTCTCACCACACATGACATTATAAAGCTCAATATTCTCAAACGGTGGAATTTTTGTCTTGAATTTGAAAGATGGTCCATACCCAAGGAAAATGGTCTGAGAAGTAGATCAAAGTAAGTCACCAATTAACCACAACGTTTAACACAACATTTTCAGTTAAATATATATGAAAATAAAAACAGAAACCTGCATGCTGTTGATTTTATTGTCATATCCGTGATCACCAGCAAACCCACATTTCCCTGGATTCCTTTTTGATTCATAGAACTTCCTTTATCAGAGAGACACAACATCACTGAGAAATTGAGGGTACTTCATGTCAATGAGAAACATTTTTCAACTATATAAACATTAAACCTTGTTTTCCTCCCACTCCTACATAAAAATTTGTTTCAAATATTTATTTATTAGAGTCAATGAATTTTTAACGACAAGTTAGTATTTGTAGATGAAATGCTTAAATACTAGGCTAAACATAAAAGTCCACTGTTTAAATTCCTTAGAATAAATCAGTATTTAAAAGTTGCTGAGCATGCTGGGTAAAGCTACGTGGCAGAACCCAAATGACTTGAGTACACTAAACCTGAGTAATCACCCGACTGTAAACCCTTCATTTTTACTCAGTGGAGAGAATACACTACAGTAAATCCAGGGATTCCAGCAATAAGTGTTCGTCCCATGTGGCATTTTCAAATAACAAATGAGAAACTGCTCGTAAATATTTTATTTGATTTCAGTTTTTAAAACCTGACTAGTTAATTTAATGCTATGTTTCATGAAAAGACCTAGGCTGCCCAACTTATAAAGTAGATCACTTCATGGAACCACCAATTAGACAGGACTATATCTCCACCAGTCTGCCTCAATGCTTGCTTTCATTTGGGGCTCTACTGTCGGCCAAACTAAACAGAGGAGGTTGTCTGAACCCTGCTGTAAGGTACTGTTTCTGGATCTGCCTCTCTGTTTCTGCATCCACATCTATGCTGGAAGCATTGGAAATTATTGGATAATTACAGTGTCCTCATCGTTTTTTTGTTTTGTTTAGTTTTTTTGGAGTTTATAGGATCCCATTTAAGTATCAAATGAGCATACTAGGGTCTATGGTGTCATTAGGAGCATCTAAGGCAAGGGAAAAACTAAAAAGGTACTTCTATTGCATATAATTTATTTATAAAAATAATTTCCTTTATTAGTATTTTTCGAACAGCAAAATATCTGAACAAACCTAAAACAAGACAAATCTAAATCACTGGCAAAACTGATATTAATACTTATTTTCAGAGAATATATCTTGATTTAGGCACATTTTTCTTAAGCAGAAATCTAAGTGAGAAATTTAGGTTCATGCTAAAATAAGACAAAAGGGTAACAGTTTACAAAAAGGAATGCAAATATATATATAAACTAATATTTACTTAAATTAACATTAAACTTGATTAATCAGTGCTGTAAAAAAAAAAATCTTTGTTTTTTGTTTTGTTTTTCGTGATACACAACATTTTAACTAATTTTTATCTTGTTTTAGGGATGTTTTGGTATTTTTATTAGAATTTTTTTAATTTTATTTTGCATAGTAGGTTTAAGCATCTCTATCAATCAAGAAACTTGGACATTTTAACCATTGTAGCCATGAAGACTGAAATGTTATTATGTGGTAGGTAATATACCGTGCTATGTGCCATTTCCTCTCAACCATCAAGTGAACTTCCTCAATTCTGTGGTTGTTGGCATAGTGCAAACGTTTGGGAAGATGTTGCTTCAAGTATGGTTTGAAGTGCTGGTCTGGCTTTTTACACTGTAGGAGAAACAAGTTTCATGTTTGTGAAGAAGAACAGTGCATTCTGTACTGAAATTACATTTTAAATTAATCAATTAAGTGGTCCCAAAATATATTTAGAGAGTACTTGAGACTAAAGTCAGATAAATAATATCAGAATTTCCTCAAAACTAACTTTGTTTTTTGAAAATATTTTTGCAAAGAGTTTTATCTAACTTTTTATGTTCTGCTCAACTTCACAGATATGTAAGAGCAGAGTAAAAACAGATGTAGGTCATCACATTAATTATGGAGTCTCTTAATTTGGACAAACAGAAACAGTTTTCTTATAAAAAGGTTTGGTAAAGTATAATGTAAATTTACAAAAGCATACTATTATAAAGTATTTTACAGAAAGTCACTCACCGTGAGGTTTGCTACAATTGCTTTTGAATCATCTAGAGAGAGAAAAAAAAATTTTTTTTGATGCCTGATACTTTTAAAACAAATTAATTTCTATAAATTGTGCACTGTAATCTATTCTAATGTCCTTACAAATTCACATGCTCTCAACACATTTTTCTCTTGTAATGTGACATTTAATTAACCCAGCTCACACATCAGCCACAAAGGGAAAATTCTTTAGGCACATTTAGTATAAAACATTTTTCTAAGGACTAACGTGTGCTGATTGTGTCACAAATGTAAATTTGGTTTCATGTTGGGTTAAAAAAAAAAAGAAATGTAACAAAACTTAAAATTTAACCAAATTTGTAAAAACAACAACATCAACAAATTGATTTTAAGGGACAAAAATTATTTTCTCAAATTGTCAGATTATTTTTATGTGGATCAACCCAGGCATATATATAAAAACGCATAACAATATTTCCTGTTAACAAGATGTTGTGATTTCTAAGATAACTAGGCCAGGGCAGGCCAGAACTCATTCTGCTTTTTAATTGCTAACATTTTGAGTTGTTTGGATTTCGGGCTCTGATTCTTCCCAGAGACCCAGGAATTAGGATGATGTCCTCAGTGTTGTACATGTATGAGCTCAGGAATTCTGTCCGGTCACAATGAGCTTCCTCCATGCCTGAAGAAGGAAATATATATAAAATATTTATAATTTATCTACAAATAAAATTGTATAATTATAGAAACCACAAACAAGGATTTCTTAATGTGGTACCATGGTCTCCAACCAAGATGATATTGACACAACGGTGCAGTTTCATCTGTTTCAGGCCATTCATTAGCTGACCAATCACCTTATCAATGTCCTTCAGTGCACTGTCAATCTGTAGAATGAAACAACATCTGTGTAATGCTCAATGTCAAATATACACCAGCAACATCAATAGTCTTAAAACTTCAGATTTGCTTGAAACTAAATTTGAATTCACACACTATAGAAAGTGAATGTAAGCAGTTTTTGCAATGAGTCTGTATCTGGGTTGAGATTTTGTTTCCATTACTGTTACATTTGCAGCATATTAGAACTGGTGGTGGTTGAGGAGATTACCCCATTCTAAGTAAAGTGCTTTGAGTGCTCAGAAAAGCACTATATAAATGTAAGGAATTATTATTATTAATTATTATTATTTCCTGTAGACTCTGCTTACCTCAGTGCTGTGGGGTCCTAGTTTGTGGCCATAGGAATCCAACTGTTCAGAATGCATTGCATAAACATATGGCCTGCAAACACACACACACTGTTACCTTTTAACCCCCCCCCCCTCACCCAAAAAATAAAACAAAACAAACAGTGACAGTACTGCTGTAGGGTCAGAGTTACTATAAGGCAAAGTCTAACCTTAAGGCAAATAAAAACTAATAACATGAGTCTTAACTCCATGAACCTAAAAAAAAGAAATACATGTAGCAATGTTTCTGTAGGCAAAGTTTCATGTCACATTCACTATAAAACACAGAGCTCTGAATATGCTCTTTGTGGAGTAAAATTAATTGTTCAAACAATAATGAATATTCACAAGGCATTTTGGGGGTGTTAAGTACATACAGACCTCTCTGTATCCCGAAGGTGAAGCCACCGCAACATGGTCAGAACTCTCCTTTCCAATGGAATCCCACTGTTAATGCACCACACATCAGAACTGGTACATACACATATATAATTTATATATAACTTAAATTTTCCAAAAGATTTTTCAGCAGGGCAGTACAATTAAATATGTAAGAGTAAATATGTATGTATACGGTTAAGAGTCTTTGAGTGATTATGTAGGGCATTGAGAGACTCCGGAGCAGGAATGATTATTTCAGTCAATCTCTACAGGAAACCCTTTCTCCACTACCCCCTCCACTTTTCCTGACCTCCTTTCCAGTTGTATCAATATTATGTAAATTAATGCGCTAAAATCAGGCCTCCTCAACCTATGGGCTCAGATGAAAATGAAAAATTTAATTTCTTCAAGGATTGAGGACTAAGCAAGTAGCTCTAAAGGCACTTTGCCCATCCACAGTGGTGAATGTGGAATGCAGTTGACACATAGAACCTTTTCTCATAAATTACTAGTAAAACAGTTCAAGCTGTCTCTGTCTAAGTCCAAGTGAAAAAAAAGGCCCTTTGTAAGTGCAGATGAGGGGACCATTTGTGTTGCAGTCCCAGGCAAGTCCAGGACTTGCCAGAGAGAACATCAGAACAAAAACATTCACGTGATTTCCTCCGTTTTATGATATCTTGCAATTAACTTGTAATTTAGGCTTGAAGAACTTCTTCCAGCTGTATAATTTGATTTTCATGTTCTTTTAAGAAAGTTTGTGTGGTGCTTGCCTGTACAAACTTCACATGTCATTGCTTTGTGGTTTCTAGGGTGTTGTGGGAGTTTGTTTTAATGGCACACATGCCTACCTCCAAGTCTCCATGACATTATGGTTCCTAGATATAAGTTCTCATCCGTTATAGGCTTATGGGATTTCTTTCCTACATTTAAATATCTACCAGGCTAAAATCATGAAATGGCACCCTCTCCTCAACAAACCACACAATTTGAGCTACAGCTAATGTCCATAACATAAATGGTACACACAAGTTATTTGATTAACCATGTTACAGAATTAAGTTAAATATGATCTTCAAAAAGACATTGTTTGCATTTGACTTTGGATCATGTTGACTTACACTGGCCAGAAAAATGTACCAGCCTTTATTCCTTGTTTCACTGCTGTTATCCAGATCTAGAAATGGAAGGAATAAAAGTTATCAAACAACATGTGTTCTGTGTCTTCTGTGGAAATATTTTTTCTTTCATATCTCATTTCATATATAAAATTACTAAACTAAACAAATTGTAGGAATTCAAATTCACAAATAAGAGACAATCATTCTATGTGTTGGGTAATTTTCACAAGTGTTTTGGCAAAGCTGCAGAGACGAGACTGGGTAAGTTCCATCTATGATGGCCTCATTTACCGTCATAGCTAAGTCAGTAGGGTATAGAATCAGCCAAAAGAAATAAAGTTGAAAAAAGTAAATTGGCTCCAGCTGTTGGGTTAATAGCTGACAGATGTGTTGGAGATGTCCTTTTTGTTTTCATGTAGCTTGCACAAGATCTAAAAATCTCACTGACATTATGAAC
This sequence comes from Carassius gibelio, assembly GCF_023724105.1. Taxonomy (NCBI): domain Eukaryota; kingdom Metazoa; phylum Chordata; class Actinopteri; order Cypriniformes; family Cyprinidae; genus Carassius; species Carassius gibelio. The sequence goes on along the minus strand of NC_068386.1, from coordinate 29,664,811 downwards.
AAATACTGTGCCACTGAGGTACTAGTTATAATCTATTATCTCTCGTCAACAGAATGGTTGAACACAATGGTTCACAGTTTAAAATGAAAGTGATGTGACATGCAGCCAATGGTGACCTATATTCGGAATTCGTCCTCTGCATTTAACCCATCCAAAGTGCACACACACAGCAATGAACACACATCCACACCATGAACACACACTCGGAGCAGTGGTTAGCCATTTATGCTGAGGTGCCCAGGGAGCAGTTGGGGGTTGGTGCCTTGCTCAAGGGCAGGGGCACTGCACAAGATCCCGGGCCCTATACACAGAAAGTCCTAATATACTTTATAAATATATATTCCAGACTTTTCAAGGGCCCTCTCTTCCTTTGGGGCCCTGGTAATCAGTACTGGTTTTACCCCCAGTCCGACGCTCCTGCTCAAGGGCACCCCAGTCGTGGTATTGAGGTTGGAGAGAACGTGGTACATTCACTCCTCCAACCCACAATTCCTGCCGGCCTAAGACTCAAACTCGCAAATTTCTGGATTATGAATTCAACTCTCCAACCATTAGGCCAGGACTTCACCATGGTGATATGAATATGGCTTAAAGTAGTCTACATATGTACATGAGTACCACTGGATTGAACTTTTACAGTTGAAGTTTGAGCATATTTCAAATTCAAAGCTAGATTTAATGTCAAGATTACCAGAGAGCACTGACTGTTGTTTACTTACTGTATTTTCCGGAATATAAGGCGCACTTTTTTTCATAGTTTGGCTGGTCCTGCGACTTATAGTCAGGTGCGACTTATTTATCAAAATTAATTTGACATGAACCAAGAGAAATTAACCAAGAGAAAACATTACGGTCTACAGTTGCCAGAGGGCGCTCTATGCTGCCCAGTGCTCCTGTAGCCTACCACTGAGCAGCATAGATCGCCCTCTCTCTTTAGATGGTAACGTTTTCTCTTGGTTCTTGGTTTTAAATAAATGCGATTTATAGTCCAGTGCGACTTATATATGTTTTTTTTCCTCATCATGACGTATTTTTGGACTGATGCGACTTCAGGTGCAACTCATTGTCCGAAAAATACGGTACATCTACTCAGGGACGTAGCCATCATTTCAGAAGTTCATTTCAGATATATATATATATATATATATATATATATATATAAAGAGAGAGAGAGAGAGAGAGAACTAGAGCTGGCCCTGACAAAAGATTTTCCTAGCCAACTAGTGGTCATTCGTTTAAGCTATTAGTCAACTAATCAATTGTTTATTTTATTAATTTAATTACTCTTATGCATATACAGAGAGAAAATGGTTTGAGTTTCAGGGCTGAGAATGTTATTTGTAACATTGTACTACATTAAAAAATATTATACCATAATAATAAGAAATTAAAACATAAATTAAGCACTTAAAGGGATATGTGGGAAGTTGTGGCCTAGTGGTTAGAGAGATTGACTCCTAACCCTAGGGCTGTGGGTTTGAGTTTCAGGCCGGCAATACCATGACTTAGGTGCCCTTGAGCAAGGAACCGAACCCCTAACTACTCCCCGGGCGCCGCAGCATAAATGGCTGCCCACTGCTCTGGGTGTGTGTTCACTGCTGTGTTGTGTGCACTTTGGATGGGTTAAATGCAGAACACGAATTCTTAGTATGGATCACCATTCTTGGCTGAATGTCACATCACTTTATGTGATGCGATTTAATTTTTTTAAATGTGTTACAAGCTCTTGGTGCATAAAGAAGATCTGAAGAGTTGCAAAGACTAAAGTCTCAAATCCAAAGAGATATTCTTCATAAAAGTATGTACTTCAGTATGATTTAATTTCCACCCTCTGCAAGCAAACTTGGAAGTGCAAAATACAAAGTGCACATTTATCTAAGTTAACTCTAATATTAAAATGAGCAGCCATAGCTAATATTAGGCTACTAATCACCTACATGTTTTAAATGATAAAACATGTTGATTGTCGATAAACGATAGACAAGCGTTTACCAGTAAAGTCTGGCAACCTTTTGAAGGTCATCCTTTACCCCCACTTACGACTGTTTTCCGGACATAAATTATTAGCCAGATCAGTTGACTAATAATGTTTAGTCAAATATTATGAGGCAGTCCTATATGGAACGTGAGTACTGTAATGATGAGACATAGAGGTTCGGATCCATGTGCAGAACTTTTAATGAGAATGGTCAGACAGGCAATGATCAGCAACGGCGTCAGGTATATAGGGATAACCAGAATCGAAAACAGGAACAAGCAGATGTCGGGGACAGGCAGCAGAGAATCAGAGTTGGTATAAACAATCCAAAGGTCAGGTACAGAGAGCTCAAACACAAGGGAAACGCTCAGAAATGACAGACACAGCAAATCAAGACTTCGCAGAGAGTGAGAGTGAGTGTGCTGCTTATATGTGTGTGTAAATGAGGTGCAGGTGTGGCAAGGAAATTGGCTGATGAATGATGTGCAGGTGTGGCAGGGTGATTGTGATGCAGTGACTCATGGGGAATGTAGTTCGGGTGTGGTGCAACAGATGAGAGGTGCTAGAGTTCGAGTGACATCTGGTGGTTGATGTGGAATGGTCCTGATTGGAGTGCCCTCTACAAAAGTTCATGGGCACTCCATGTAATGATCGTGACAAGTACATGATGACACAATTTATTTTGGGATGAACTGTGCTTAAAAAAAAGATATTGAAGGGCAACTTACAGGTTGTCCTCCCCACCAACGATGGTTGAGCTTTTCTTTCCCACGAATGTTAAAGTTGGCATCAAAGCCAGGATCATGCATGGAGTTACCAACAATTCCATGAGACTCAGGATAAAGCCCCTAAATCAAAGAAAAAACAAAAGAAATATGTTCAAAGCAAATGGTTTTAGAGGCAACAGAAATAATATTATCATATAATTCCCCCTTGTAGAATTTTAATCCTACCACAAAAACTCCCCCCTATTTTTTCTTTTTTTTTTTTTAAAGATAAACATCTAGCAGATTATGCAAGGGGTATATACACTTATGAGCAAAAATGTAACACAAAGTACACAAACTAAATACATACTGTTGTAATTGTATACAAATTTGGGTAGGTTTTGGTGGGGTACACAGGTCTCATGTATGGTGCATGAGTTCCACATGACCCTACAAGAGAAATTAGAAATTAAGTCTTTATTAGAATCAGCCAAAGGCAATCAGTTTAGTACAATTAATGAGGTAATTTAGCACACATGGAATACATGAACATGTTCTCTGAACAAGAATGGGCCCAAATTTTACTTTGTCTGAGATCCAGTGTTTACCACAGGCAAACTCAATTGCAAAATCAACTGCTGTACACTGTTGGCCAGTGATTGGGCAGTTTTTATTTTAAATTTTTATGACAAGACATAAGTCTTACTGAGTTTCTCGATATTGGGGATCACCATGCGTCCTCTTTTCATGTAAGACGCACGAAAGCCATCAACAGATAGCATGATGACAGGTGGCCGAACAAACCTATACATAGAAATAAACATTAGTACACCAAATACAAACAAAATGAAATTAATATTTGTTGCTAAAATTTGCCCATATTTGTGTGGACAGGTAAGCCTTTAATTTGACAGTTCTTTTTACAGCCTTCAAGCCTTCCATAGGCACCATTCATATGATTAGGCTCAAAAAGTCACACTTAATGTCCATGCATTAACATTTATTGTTATGCAAACCACCCTGTCATCCCAGATGGTTGTTTGGTCACACAGAAGCCCAAAATCCATATTTTAACACCACAGTGTTTGCCATCATTCAGGACTTCACAGCATAAAAAAACCTATCTTCTAGTATGTTAAGTACAGCTGTAACCTAAGATATAAGAGTTATACACTTAAAGTGTTGAATATAAAAGGTGGGGTGGATAGGCAGCCCATTCAGTGATGTCCCTCACCCAGCTGGACACTCGTGACTTTTAATTTCTTCACACTCTCCCTGCAACCAGGGAGCATCACCTAATAAAGGGAGAAAGTCAGTCAATAAAGCACATGGTGACATTGATACACATGCAAATACGTCTGATGGTGAGGCAATACAGTGCTCTTGCTCTACAGTTACTCACAAGCATTCCAACCCCCACCTTTTTATAACTGTAGTGGTTTATCTTAAGAACTTGATGGGAAATTATTTAAATACTGTATCCATGATGCACAGTTTGGATAAAAGATAACAGCTATGGGTGACTGGCACTTCTAAATCAAAAAGAGTACTCCACCACATAAACTATTTCTGCTAATCATTCTGCGAATTACATTCAGATTAAGTTTGCAGAAATAACCTTAAAACCTCCTACCTTTGCAGAGAGACCTGTAGTTGGTACAGCAGTCTCCTTTGGTCATGCAGTCTTCTGAGCAGTGACAGGCATGCTGTTCATTACGAGTTTCACCACATCGCTCTTTACCGCACTCAAAGCCCCCCGCTAAGGGCACAAAAAATGTCTTTAAAACTTCTTGTAGATAAAACCAAAGCAATGTGAAATTAGGGAAACTGATACAGCCTGGTACAAGCAATTTGAGGTGCATCTGTCATTTAGACAGACAAAAAGTACAGTGGGGTCAAAGAATAAATAAAATGCTTCATTAATTTGAGAATCATTATTTGAGAAAACAAGACTGAAAATGTCTAAGTATTTGGTACGCCTCAAGTTTGTGGAAAACCTTGATACATTTTATTTTATTTTTGAGATTTGAGAATTTTCCATGTTCATCTGTTCAAATGAGAAATATATCTCCAAAATTAAAGGTAAAAAATGTACTGTAGATACTGTAGCTCTTACCTGTTTTCAGGCAATGCTCATCAAAGTCTGAGCAACAAGTATTGTATGTTTTACACAGGTTGTCACAGCGACAGTTCGGGGGTTCACTTTCCACTAGTTCAAAGCACCTGTTTTTGCAGGAACCTGACAGGCTGTTAAAAGGGTGGTCAGAGAGAACTTCGGGGACCGAATACAGTTTAAGAGAGAAGAGACATAGAACATACAGATTAAAGAGATATTTTAAATCTAAAAACACACATCACCAAAATACAAAGCTTGTTATGCTTTTGCAAACATTTGTATGTGCTCTGCCCTGACACATGTATGCAATTCATGTTCTCTGCATATACAGTATTGTTCAAAATAATAGCAGTACAATGTGACTAACCAGAATAATCAAGGTTTTTCGTATATTTTTTTATTGCTACGTGGCAAACAAGTTACCAGTAGGTTCAGTAGATTCTCAGAAAACAAATGAGACCCAGCATTCATGATATGCACGCTCTTAAGGCTGTGCAATTGGGCAATTAGTTGAATTAGTTGAAAGGGGTGTGTTCAAAAAAATAGCAGTGTGGCATTCAATCACTGAGGTCATCAATTTTGTGAAGAAACAGGTGTGAATCAGGTGGCCCCTATTTAAGGATGAAGCCAACACTTGTTGAACATGCATTTGAAAGCTGAGGAAAATGGGTCGTTCAAGACATTGTTCAGAAGAACAGCGTACTTTGATTAAAAAGTTGATTAGAGAGGGCAAAACCTATAAAGAGGTGCAAAAAATGATAGGCTGTTCAGCTAAAATGATCTCTAATGCCTTAAAATGGAGAGCAAAACCAGAGAGACGTGGAAGAAAACGGAAGACAACCATCAAAATGGATAGAAGAATAACCAGAATGGCAAAGGCTCAGCCAATGATCACCTCCAGGATGATCAAAGACAGTCTGGAGTTACCTGTAAGTACTGTGACAGTTAGAAGACGTCTGTGTGAAGCTAATCTATTTTCAAGAATCCCCCGCAAAGTCCCTCTGTTAAAAAAAGGCATGTGCAGAAGAGGTTACAATTTGCCAAAGAACACATCAACTGGCCTAAAGAGAAATGGAGGAACATTTTGTGGACTGATGAGAGTAAAATTGTTCTTTTTGGGTCCAAGGGCCACAGGCAGTTTGTGAGACGACCCCCTAACTCTGAATTCAAGCCACAGTACACAGTGAAGACAGTGAAGCATGGAGGTGCAAGCATCATGATATGGGCATGTTTCTCCTACTATGGTGTTGGGCCTATTTATCGCATACCAGGGATCATGGATCAGTTTGCATATGTTAAAATACTTGAAGAGGTCATGTTGCCCTATGCTGAAGAGGACATGCCCTTGAAATGGTTGTTTCAACAAGACAATGACCCAAAACACACTAGTAAACGGGCAAAGTCTTGGTTCCAAACCAACAAAATTAATGTTATGGAGTGGCCAGCCCAATCTCCAGACCTTAATCCAATTGAGAACTTGTGGGGTGATATCAAAAATGCTGTTTCTGAAGCAAAACCAAGAAATGTGAATGAATTGTGGAATGTTGTTAAAAAATCATGGAGTGGAATAACAGCTGAGAGGTGCCACAAGTTGGTTGACTCCATGCCACCCAGATGTCAAGCAGTTTTAAAAAACTGTGGTCATACAACTAAATATTAGTTTAGTGATTCACAGGATTGCTAAATCCCAGAAAAAAAAAATGTTTGTACAAAATAGTTTTGAGTTTGTACAGTCAAAGGTAGACACTGCTATTTTTTTGAACACACCCCTTTCAACTAATTGCCCAATTGCACAGCCTTAAGAGCGTGCATATCATGAATGCTGGGTCTTGTTTGTTTTCTGACAATCTACTGAACCTACTGGTAACTTGTTTGCCACGTAGCAATAAAAAATATACTAAAAACCTTGATTATTCTGGTTAGTCACATTGTACTGCTATTATTTTGAACAATACTGTATCGGTATTGAATTAGGGTAGAGCAAAGCAAATATTTATTTAATTTTCAATCACCAGCTGAGAGAGCAACAGTAAGTGAAACAATTTATTGAATATTCCTTGCTCATTACTACTACCAATTTTTGTGAAATTATTTAATTACAAAAAAATAATAAAATAATAATGTGAATGCATTTATACTAGAACGTTTAAACGAACAAATGACATTATGAAATTAAATTCTAGAATGAACAATGAATGATGGATCAAGCAAGATCAATTGCTCTTTTGTCCATGCTCCACTAAAATATATAAACTAGAGTGCTGTCTTGACGTTTACAATTAGGTAGGATTAGTTGATTTGGCTCAACAACTCAAATCAAACTAATGTGAAACCTCTTTAATTTCACATGGCTTGAAGACAAAGTTATTGCATGCATTTAACACATCATCATGTGATGTACATTTTATACATTTCAAGACCTGTCAAACTAAATGGCTATTTTTTTTTATCACATAATTTTTTTTTTCTGACTGCACATTAACCTAGTAAATTTTCAAATTTTTTAAAACATGTTTAATCTAGGATCAGTTATGCTTAACATTTTTCATGACATTCATTTAAAAGTTTGTGATTAAAATGAGGTCATAATGAATCTTTATGAAATACAATTATTTTACTGATTAATCGAAAGGCTTCATTCTAAAAAGTTCAAAATGCTAATTATTTTTTCAGGACTATAAATGGTGGCGTATCTAAGAAAAGACCAATCACAGTTCACTCTACAAAATATTACAAATATAAACTGTCGTTTACATTTTCTATTAATTTCTATAAATTTAAAGTGTTCTCGTTAAGTTTGTATTTAAGTTTTGCTGTTTAGTAAATGCCCCAATAGAGCCGATGGTCTTGGACTTTACACTGACACCCAGTGTAATTTTTTATTCTTGATCTGTGTATCCAATATGGCCGACCACTTATGAATAGCAGCCCACAGAAACAGAAACTCATGCAGTACATATAGGTACCTTTGGTAGCAGCTGTGGTAACTCTCTATAACATTCTTGGCCATGCTATGTTACCCCTTCAGGGGTCCACTTTAAGTACAATAAAACATTTTTTTTTTTAGGTATAAACATATAGCGAAAGAGTCCTTAAAATGTCAATGAAAACCAAATGTTATTTATTTCTTCATATGCACATTTTTAATTAACATACTGGATGCACATTCATATGTATTAAACCCATACAATAAGTGGTTTGAAGCTATATACTAATTGCATACAGCTTAATTTTAGAACTGTATAATAATTTATACATTAAGTGCACATAATCTAGTATAAAAAAAACATTCTGGTATTAAAGAAGTATAAACCTACATCCCGAAAAAGACTCATCTGATGATTCGGCCTTGCCGGAACGCCTGATCACATAAGCCTCACGCACAGAGCACCGCGAGAGAAGATATATAACGGAGAATACCTGCATACAGACACACTGTGAGAGAAGTCACATACCGGAGAATACGAATAAGCAAGCACCCAATTAAATATTTGACTGAAAAAGTCAGAGGTTGCAAAATTATAAAAGCGCTTCAGTTAATTTCACAAATGTATCAACATATAGGACGACAGAGAAAGTGCAATATCATGTTTATATTTCCAGCTGCCAATAAAACCACCTTATAAAATTTTACATGAACATTATTCTGCTAGTAATTATAGCCTACTACTACTAGGCTGCTACTACTACTACTAATAATAAACGTTATTATGATTTATAGGTTCAAGGCATATTAATTACACGTGTAAATGCAATAAAAAGTTGACTGAATAAACCTCATTACAAAGAGAACACATAAGCGGTACATGAACACCAAAACTATCTTACCGTACCCATTTCAGCTGCAGCATGGTCGATGTGTGTCTGGTCCCTGACTCGCTTCCACAATGAGGGAGTACTCAAACCTATTCACGTTTATTATAGGCTACGCTCACACCAGGAAACATGAACTAACGTCATATTTGGCAAACCTGTAACGAAATTCACTGAGACCATCCCCCAGCCCCCCGCCCCAAATACAATTTTACTTACACAATAAAAATTAATAATATGTTTAACAATAAGATTCCCTTATTGGTTCTCAGACTGTAGTACATGTCTATTTGGATTTGTATTCAGCAACATGTTTTTTATATCATAAAATACAAGTTTGGACCCCAAACAAAGATCCATGGGCGTACCCCGCGTGTGTGTGTGTGTGCGCGCGCGCGCGCGTGTGTGTGTAAGTATAAATATATATACACAGCTCTAGTTCTCTCTCTCTCTCTCTCTCTCTCTCTCTCTCTATATATATATATAATTTTAAGCAACATACAATATAATTTGCAATATTGAATTTTGTATTTTATATATATATATATATATATATATATATATATATATATATATATATATATATATGAAATGAACTTCTGAAATGACGGCTACGCCCCTGAGTAGATCACAAAATAAAAGGATAAAGGTTAAGGTATTATGTGTAATTATCTGGATTATCCATACTACTTACATGTTTTGACATTGCAAAACTTCACAAAGAACCAAACTTTACAAAGAATCAAAAAGTGGAAAAGTTATTTTTGTACCGAGATCAGAGAACACTAATATGCAAAATCTAATCACGAGTGGAAATAACATTTTGGCGATCTAGGAAAATAGGTCAGTATTATATCTTGGTTCCTCTTCAGGAACTCGAGCTGCGTCGAGAACTTTTGGGGAACGCGTCCAGCGTGACGTCTCTGAATAACATGTATAATTAGTCCAAAGGAAAGGCGGGACGTCATAGGCGGGTGACGTCAGAGACCAGGAAGCATAAAAGCATGAGCGGCGAAGCTGGTAATCAGCCTTGTGTCTTCAGCAAGCGCCCTGTGTGTGTGTCAGTCGCTATCTGTTTGTGAGTCTTATTTAGTGTCGTTTGTACACTGATAAACTCCATTGTCAAAGCTTCAATCAAGAGAAGTTTTGGGCGAGAGCAGGCAGCGTTCAGGCTGTGTGTTTTTCCCTGCCAAAACAACAACAAAAAAAAAACCTTGGGACACATGTGTTGTTTGCTTGAGAGTGAAGCGCGCAGTGTCAGCTCTCGAGGGAGTTGATGGCTGCGATGCGAGCCTTTGCTTCACTCTCAGAAGGCTCTCTTTGAGGAGAGAGCTTTCACTGGCGTTTCTCGCGGTGCCAGCCCCACTTTCGCCGAGGCGGAGCGGTGTGGTTGTGCTCGCGGGATTCGCTTTCGGATCTGCTGGAAGGAATGTAAGACAGGCAAGTCCCTAACTCCTTTCTTAGCCACCAGATCCGGCGCCCGCTCTCGGTGGATGGAAGCCCACGTTTGTGGTACTTTCTCCCCGATGAGAGGGTGCGACGCGCTGCCTGTCTTTCTCTGAGGAGATTGATGTGGATAGGCGTCGATGAGCTCACCAGTTGCACAAGCACCAGTCACACAAGCACCAGTTACACAAGCATATTATGCCTAATATTAACATAAGCAGCATTAATGTAGAGTGGAGCTCGCGCAGTCAGCTCTCGGGGGGCTGATTGTGCTTTTCTCGCTGTTGAGCACTCGGCTCTCGCCGGGCATGCTCTGAGGAATGTGTCCGTGCATGTGATCTTGCGGTCGCGGTCTCGCTGGTGCTGAGGCACGGCGGCGACCGCAATAGCGGGAATCGCACATGATCTGGCGAACGGGTTGGAGACGGTTTATCCTATCTCCACCCGTGTTCACTAGATCTAGAGCTCGCGTTCTCGAGACTTGGAAACCAGTGCTGCGGTTTCTTCGCCCTCTGAGACAGCTCGCTGCTGCTGCTGCATACTCTCTCGCTGGGCACGCTCCGAGGAGTGAGTCCGTGCATGCGATCTTGCAGTTGCGGTCGCGCTGTTGCTGAGGCACGGCACCGACCGTGATAGCGGGAATCGCACATTATCTGGCGAACAGGTTGGAGACGGCTCGTCCTATCTCCACCCGTGTTCACTAGATCTAGAGCTCGTTCTCGAGGCTTGGAAACCAGCGATGCAGTTTCTTCGCTCTCTGAGACAGCTCGCTGTAGCATACGTCTTTCTCTGAGGAGATTGATGTTGTATGTGTGACTGAGTAGCATAAAATAATTTTTCTATTTGAAGGGCTCTAGGGATGTGATTTCTTGTGTGAGAACATGTGTGTACCGCTCTTCCTCTGAGGAGGTTGAGGCGGTCAGGGGCTGCTGGGCGAAGCAGTCCCAACCGTGTTCCAGCCCCACGTGCCGGGCATGTCACGTTTGTACTCCGCAGACGCTAGAGTCAAAGTGGCGCTCCCAGGCCGAAGGCTTCTAGTGGAAAGCAGTTCTATGGACCGTTGTTTTCGCTGGATAGCCTTCATCATAACGTCCTGACGCCTAGGCCCAGGACGTTTTGAGGACCAGTTCCCTCTGGGGAAGAGTGGTGTACACCGCATTACACGGTGCCCATCTCTTCTCAGTGCCCTCAGGAGATCGTTCTGCCAACCCTGCATGTGTTCCAGGGTGCAGCGATCTCCGGCGAGCGCTTCTCTGTTACCACCCGGAAACGTAGCGGTGCTGAGAGGCTCGCTACCTCTAGGAAGGTCTCTAGAGCAGCTAGTACGGTCGCCCCTGCCAGTCCATTGCTTCAGGGCACCGAGCTAGTGGCTCTAGGCGCACCAGAGGCCAGTCTCGTGAGACTGGTTCCCTTAGGAGGTCACATGGTGGTGTGGGAGCCCCTGCCAAGTGTACTTCACAGGGTCCTGCCCCAAGCAGGCTCTGGTCTAGTCTCCCTGGCAGATGATGTGGGTCTGAGGACCGTCGTTTTCAGGAGACTTCAGCTACAAGAGTCCTGATGCTGCAGCTCAGGACCTCGGAGGGCAGGCCCCTCTGGGGAAGAGAGGTGTACACCGCATTACACGGTGCCCGTCTCTCCTCAGTGCCCTCAGGAGATCGATCTGCTAACCCTGCCGGTTTTCCAGGGCGCAGCGGTCTCCGGCGAGAGCTTCTCTCAGTTACCGCCCAGAAACGTAGCGGTGCTAAGAGGCTCGCAACCTCTTGGGAGGTTTCCAGAGCAGCTAGTTCGGCCGTCTCCTGCCGGTGCGCCGCTTCAGGGCACCGAGCTAATTGCTCTGATGCAACCAGAGATCAGTCTTGAGAGGCTGATTCCCTTAGTGGAATATATTGCAGCGTGAAAGCTACTGCCAAATGTGTCTCAGTGTGTCCTGCACACTGTAGTGAGAGGCCACAGAATCCAGTTCTGGTGGGCCCCAAGCAGGCTCTGGTAATGGAACAGAAGTAGACTCTCTCTGAAGGTGGAGACCATCGAGGTGGTCCCTCCTTGGGTTGCAGAGTCCGGGTCCTACAGCCGGTACTTCACTGTTCCGAGGAAGGATGGGATGTTGTGTCCTTTTCTAGATCAGTGCTTTTTGAACCTCTCAGTCAGGGGACTGAAGTTTAGTATGCCTGCACAGGCCAAGTCCGAGGACTGGTGTGTCACGATCTATCAAAAGATGCACTTATCTCCATCCTTCTTCATCGGAAGTTCCTGAGGTTTGCTTTTGGGGGCAAAAGCCTACCAATAAGGATCTTCCACTGGCCTTGCACTCTCACCCCACACTTTCCCAAACTCAACCACATTGATGATTGGTTGATATCAGCTCAATCTGAGCAGATGACGGTTCGGGGTTAAGATGGGGTTAAGACTTATCGCCAAGAAAAGTGTGCTTTCTTCAGTTCAGAGAACCACTTATCTGGGCATGGTGTGGGATTCGACCACGATGCAGGCATGTATGTCACCTGCTCAGATGGAGTCGATCCTCACTGCAGTCGCGAGAGTGAAAGAAGGCCGGTCACTCACTGTCAAGCAGTCACGGAGATTGCTGAGTCTGATGGCAGCTGCGTCCAACGTGAATACTATTGTCCTGCTGTACATGAGACCCCTACAGTGGTAGCTCAAGACCAAGGGGTTCTTCCTGAGGGGAAACCCACTTCGCAAGCGGCGCTGCCTACGTGCCTTGGATATGTGGAGGAAGCCTTGGTTCTTGTCCCAGGGCCCGGTGCTGGGAGCTCCTTGTCGCCGCGGGATGCTAGTGACGGACGCATCCCTCACCGGCTGGGGTGCGGTCATGAGTGACCACCCTGCCCGTGGTCTGTGGAGTGGTCGCCATCTGACATGGCACATCTACTGCCTGGAGATGCTGGCCGTGCTTCGTGCACTTCGTTAATTTCTCCCAGACCTAAGAGGTCACCATGTGTTGGTGCGCACCGACAACACAGTGGCGGTCTCTTACATCAACCACCAAGGAGGTCTGCACAAACGCTGTTTATACAACTAGCGTACCAGATCCTTGTGTGGGCCCAGGACGAATTCCTCTCGCTCAGAGCAGTTCACATTCCTGGGCATCTTAATATGGGAGCAGACATCCTGTTGAGGCAGGGGCCGAGGCCCGGGGAATGGCGGCTTCTACACTGAGGTGATGGAGCAGAGTTGGAGATGTTTGCCAGACTCGGGTGGATCTGTTTGCGACTCGAGAGCCATTGCACTGTCCCCTCTGGCTTCCTCTGACTCATCCAGCTCCATTGGACTGGACGCCATGGTACAGACATGGCCGAGGCTTCATCTGTACATTTTTCCCCCGATTGCTCTGTTCTTGGGAGTTCTGGAGAGAGTGCGCCGGGACGGAGTCCGGCTGCTGTAGTAGCCCCGTTCTGGACGTGCAGGGTATGGTTCCTGGGCCTGATTTCTCTTTTTGACGGTACTCCATGGGAGGTTCCCGTCAGAAGAGATCTCCTCTTGCAGGCAGAGGGTGCGCCCCCGCATGGAGCTTAGAGGCTGTAGGTGTTGTCTCTGAGCAGGCACAACTCTTAGCTTCCGGTCTCTCAACCGAGGTTGTAAGACCGTTCTCCAATCCAGAGCTCGCTCAATGAGGAAACTGAATGCCTTGAAGTGGAAGCTTTTCACTTCTTGGTGTGGAGACCGCCAGCTCGACCCAGTTAACTGCCCGGATGGTACAGTGCTGGAGTTTCTGCCGGCTCTCTGCAGGGTTGACCCACTCCACCCTGAAGGTCTACGTGGCGGCCATGGTGGCCTACCGCGCCCCTCTCGGTGGCCAGTCAGTGAGCAGAAACCCTCTGGTTACATGTTTCCTCCATGGTGCGCTGAGGCTGAGGCCTCCGGCCAGAAGAAGCTTATGCTAAGCGGTGATCAGGATGCTATCCTAAGCTTTGAGTCCTCTGATCTCTCTCCTGGGGGTCAAGACTCACTCCTTCTGAAGTTTGGCCATTGGACAGTTTGTCCCCGATTCTGTCAGGCTCCTTCTCCTTCTCTTGCTTTAGCTGTGCTCTTCCACACTAGGCACATTCTCGTTCCCCAAACATTGTCGACGCAGCTCGAGTTCCTGAAGAGGAACGTCTAAGGTTACGTATGTAACCCTGGTTCCTCGAAGGAATGAGACGCTGCGTCGCAGTGCCACATTTCCGGCTTCTCTGGCCGGCACTTGCTTCATCCTTTGAAGCTGATTACCAGCTTCGCCGCTGTAACAACGAGTTTTACATAGTAATTAACTCTAATGATATATAGGGAATTTGAATAATTAATCAGAAATATGATTAATATATATCTCAGATGACAGTTACATTTAATTTTATTGATTATGAAAAATATCTCAGTTGTCTATACCAATAACTAATTACAGGGCACTGTAACTTACTCATTAATATGTCAATATTCCATTCTTCATATCAATTATTGTGATATCTCTTACTGTGAATTACTGCAAATCAAACAGTGGTTTGTCCAGCAAACCAGATTGACCTGAATAAAGTTATCACTCCTTATGATTCAAGGAAAAATATTCTCTGGCCATGAAAACATTATCCTATCCTTATGATAAATTTAGTTTCTAAATTTAAAGCTTGTAGCTAAAGATCAGACCTTTCAGTGACTCGTAATGTGAGTGGGGTGGAGTCCAAGCCAAACATGAATATAGGGTTTTTAATAATTCAACTAGTGATACATCGAAACTACAAATCACACAGAGTAAATATGCGTACGACAATACAGACAGTAACCTTTATACAAGACATAATGGAATCCAAATAAAAGAGAGAGAGAGAGAGAGAGAGAGCGAGCGAGCGAGAGAGAGAGGGAGAGAGAAAATGGAGAACGCGAGAGAGATCACAGAATGAGCTCAGGTATGAAAATCAGTCAGTAACCTTTTTGGAAGCCAACAACAATCAGATCATAGCAACACTTTAAAGCAGCATTTAAATCTCCATAGAAAAGTGATACTTGCATGGCCCATCGTGTGTGAGCGTTGTCTTTTTGTGACGCTTTGTGCGCTGGTCCTTTTGAAAACTGCGCGCGTGTGCCGGAGGCCGTGTGACGCGCATGCAAGCTGCGCTGGATCTTGGCGTGAGCGTGGAGCCACGTGGTCCTTTGTTCTGTCTTCGCGCGGTATTTGAAAGGTTCAACAAACAATGTTCCAGAATTCGTCTTCCTTGTGTGGAGAGGCGAATAGTTGAAAAAAGTTTAGTAAAGAAAAGAAAAGAAAACAACGAAAACGAAAGCTTCTGAAGGAGGGTCGCACAAGAGAGCAGAGTGTCCGAGAACCAAGAACGAGAAGAAGATATCGCGAGATAGTTCCCGCCTCTGTTCGCGTGAACAGCCAATGAACGTCCGCGATCTGCAGCGGGAAAAAGTTCCTTTGTCTCTGTGGAAACAACCCCCCCTAATGATTTAAGGTTGGTCAGATTTCATCAGGGATATTCTAGCAAGTTCGTAATTCCAGATTAAATACATTTTTCATTACTTTGCTCTAGATAAATGGGTCTGTCACAGCATGACGATTAGAAAAATACTAAACATAATATATATAAATTATCAAAACATGAAGTTACATTCAAATGCAGAATTACACACATTTAAAGATTTGATTAACACATGATAACACTGCAGATAGTCCCAATTTATATGGGAAACCTCAAAAACAATAATATACACATTAAGACTACATTTGAGTACATTTTACCATTCTTTTGTAAGGATTAGGTTTCCTGTCCTGTGTAGTCCTGTGTGGTCGTAAAATTTTACGAGCTGCAAGGGACTGGGGGTTGCAGCACATGGCTTTCTTTGAGAAAGTTGGTGAGGAGAAAACAGATCCTTGCATAACAAGGGTTAACCATGGTACACACTAGAGGTGCTCCGATCACGATCGGCCGATCGTTATGCGTATCTCCTCAGTAAAGCCGGTTTTCTAATCAGCGGTTAATTCCATCAGGTGCGTGATTTCACATAGAGCAGCTGTTACTACACAGAGCCGTTGTTAATAGAGAAGATGCGCAAATCACGTTAATTTCCAGCATTTATTGGCCCATCTTCTCAGTTAACAACGGCTCTGTGTAGTAACAGCTGCTCTATGTGAAATCACGCACCTGATGGAATTAACCGCTGATTAGAAAATCGGCTTTACTGACCAGATGCGCATTAACGATCGGATGATCGTGATCGGAGCACCCCTAGTACACACAAAACATATTCAAAATACATATTATTAATAAAATGATGAAAGTAAGGAACTTCTACGAAAGGTTTCCTTTGTCTTCAGGAATTTGGTTGGGGGTTTTCATTTCTCCTTTGAGGCTTGCACGGGTATCGTAAATTAATTTCAGTCCAGCCAGGATGGCGCCAGGCCAGGCATTTTAGTGTAAACAGGGTTTCATCTGAATTTAACCCATGAATCGATGACCTGCATATCTGTTACACCTCCCCCTTTCATCAGATGAAGTCCCTGTGTGGACATCATCGGACGGCAATCATCAGGATGGGCAGATGACAGGTGAATCGTGATGGTCATGTAGCAGGTGGGTCATGATGGCAGGTGGTTCCTGAAGCTGAGGACTCAGCTTGATGAGGTTTGGTGTTGTCTTTGACTTGGCACCCCCTTTCCGGGGATTCCATTGGAGACCTCCAGCCACAGTTGTCGTGAGTTTGGCTGTAGAGGTTTGCATCTCGTTGAGTATCCTGTATAGGATGAAGGTCACGCCAAGAGTCAGGGCGGGACCAATGACGGTGGAGATGCACCGTGCAGTGTCGGCAGCAGTCCAGGCTCGGACCGCAGATGACGGGTTCAGAACGGGGTGACGAGGCTGTGCTTGGAGGGCTGTGTCGACAGGAGTAATGTCAATGTGTTGGGTGGTACCTTTCATTACTTGGTCGAGCAGGTTGGCACAGTACACATGTGCATGTTTGGGGCCAGGTACAGCTGTGTGTCGCTGTCGTGGTAGGCCATCACATTTGGAATGTGTGTCTTGGTGTGGGTGTTGCTTTTCCACATCCTGACACTGACAATGTCTTTAGGTCTGTAGACTTGGCTTGACTCGCTGATGGGTTGGTTCAGGAGCACATTCACTTCTCTCTGTTTGGGGTTGACGTGCCGTAGGAAGGCGCTGTCCAGAGAATTGGCCAGGTGTATTTGTAGCAGGTCAGCTGGCATGGCGATGGCGTAAGACAGTACAGTTGACACAAGGCTTAAGGGTATCATGTATGGTGGGGTTTTACTCGTGGTTAGGCTGTCATTGGAGGAGCTAACCTCCCACAGCATGTCTGTTGTTAATGCTGTAAACAGCTGAGTCTGGGTAAAGTTCTTCTGGAAGACAGTAAACAGTGGTTTCAAGGAGTTTACGGTCTGGTTCGCTGCACTGACACTGGACATAACAATGTTAAACATTCTGGCGGCAGCAGCGGCTCTAAGCAAAGCTCCCGGGAACTGTTTGGAGCGGTGGTGGTGTCCACTTAACTCCATTTGTGTAACAGTCACTTTCTCATGTTGGCTGGACATGTGTTTGACATCGGCCTCGGTGTGAGTGAGGGAGTCCTCTCTCCATTGGAACCTTGTACAGCTGTATTCGGTTACAGTGCTGGGGTAGTGTGCCCTGTCATCGGTGGTAAGGAGTCTCAGCGGTTTTCTCTGTGGCAGCTGTCCTCTCTTTGGCTGACAGCACGGCACGGCAAACCACAGCAGCATCCTGGTACAGATAATAGGGAGAGAGAGAGAGAAAGGGAGAGAAACAAACAAGGCCTGTCTTTGGTTGGACAGGGCAGTCTCTTTGCTTCGTGGGTGGCAACTGGGTTTAGCTCGCCCTCGCCCATGTTTTGCCACATCTTGCTGCTGGCATGACGCATGCCTCCGTGTGTTGTCAGTGGCTCTGGTGCTGCGTGGTGCAGCACATGCTGCGTCATGGAAATATATTGGCATTATCCCCCTTTTGCTCCGTGGCATTACAAGCCCTGGCATTGTGATGTCAGACGGTGCACAACCCACAATATTGTTCTGTGCACGCAGCATGGTTTGTGTATCATGCAGTGGTCTGGGGCTTTGGTTGTCAGTGACTGTAGACTGGTTGCCAGGGTGGATGGAGGGGTCTGAGAGGTGGTAAAGCAAAGTCATTATCGAGGTTTCAGAAGCCCGCATGTCCGCTATGTTGGTCTGTGTAGACAACGGATCCACCGTAAGAGATTCTGAGGTAGGCAGTTTAGCTAGTAAAGTTCTTATGCTGTGTGTAATCCCTTCAACCTTGAATGTGGGTGGGTGGGTGGGTTGGGAGTGACCACAGAATGTTGTTTAGTGTGCCAGTTTTGGCAAGGGTGTCAGTGTGATCTTTAAAGTCCTTGTCTAGACTTGGTAACTTCGAGTGTCCTTTTACCTTCTTCCAGTACCCGATCACATTGTGTATCTATGTGATGTTATCACATTGCTAGAACAGGTGTTGGTGTTTGACATGCTAGTTGTTTGTACGTGTGAGTCCGAGTTCCACACATTCAGGTGAGGATTGGAAGAAACCCAGCGTGAGGTGTAAGGTTTGAGCACATTGCAGGTTGAGGCGAACAGCGACCCCTTTGGTGTAAGCTGGTACCACCGTACCCTGTTTGTTGACTAAGGTACAGAGGCTTGAACTTGGGCCTGTCGTTAGGGCGTTGTACTCATGGCTGGTTGCTGGGGTTCCCGTGACCTCTGTGACCTGACCGTCTGGCTCTGTGGGAGTTCCCGTGACCTCTGCGACCTGACAGTCTGGCTCTAGCAACCTGTGTGGCTGGAGAGAAAGAGGTTCTCGCACTTGAGCAAAGTCTTTTAGCTGTTTGAAGTTCAGAAAAGGGTCAAAGTGTTCTAGCAGGTCTTTGTCGATGAGCAATGTATGAGTGTTCATTGGTGGGACATACATGGGATGTATTAGACTCATCGGAACAATTGTCAGGTGAATGGAAACAACCTGTTCAAACTGGATGTCATTCTGTCTGTACACCTGTACATTCAGTTCATAAGTTTGAGGTTTAAGAGTTCGATCTTGTCTCTTAGCTTCAAATTGGAGTCTTTTGAAAAGGTGAGATGAGATCACCGTCAGGTTTAATCCTGTGTCGATCAGGTCTTCCCTGTTGACTCCTTTTCGGCCCACCCCCTTTTTGACAAGGCTGCCCAGGAATGTTGGCATCAGGGCAGGTGTGACGATCGGTGGGTGGTGAGGACTGGTCTTGTGTAGCTCACTGCGAAGGCAGGTAGTCAAAACAGCATTTTCTGGTACCTTGTGTTTGTGGTACCTGGTGTGAGGACCTGTGCTGTCTCGGTCAGGGTGTGCAGCTGTCGGCTGCGGAGCTTGGGTGTTGTTGTCACTTTGTGCTGTGACAGTTAGCTCTGTGGTCTGTAGATGACGGGCCGTGTTCTGGGTGCTAGGCTCATCTTCCTTGTGAGTTTTCATGTGAAGAAGCACTTTCAGCACCCTCAGGATCTCTGCTGTCTCAGACGTGGCTGCACTGTGTTTTTCTGACGTGGGCTCAGGATTGAGCTTACCAGTGTCGTGTCGAGAGTGGTTCCACTGCCGGCTGTTGGGGCTTTGTGTCCTGGATGGTGGGAATCGCTCGCTCTGGTGCGTTGGATGAGCACCACCACGATTGTGTTGCCCTCTGCTGGCTTGGAACGGTATTGACTCTCTGTAAAAATGTCTGTGACTGTGGTGTTGTAGGGCGCCATCTAGGGTTAACTCCAAGCAGTGCTCAGAGACAGAGACTTTGGGGTTTTTCACAGTCTTTTCACAAATAGTCTTTTGCTTGGTGCAAGCTTTGTGGGCTAAGTTCCGTAACTCGTGTAGTCCTGTTACGTGGACACGCTGGGACTCTGAGATAAAAACTCCAACTGGCATGTAGGTTTAGGAGGAACAGAGTTTTTAAGTTGACATCCTGTTCCATACCTGGTTCGTTGCACGCTCCGACGTAGGCTTTTCGTAGCTGACTACAGAAAGTCTGTGGGTTTCAAATCGGCCCTGTTTGAGGTCCATAGCAATAAGGAGCCCATGGTCTGAGTTTGGATCAGAGAATTCAAGAATCAAAGTCTGTAGCAGTTGCTGGTAGTACGCTTTGACAATCTCTGGTTGACGATCCAGAAAACACTGCACATCACGGCTGGACGTGATTTTTAACAGGTACAATGTGTTCACATCTGTCACGTTAGCGACAGTTTGCAAATGAAAGTCAATGGCTTGTAAAGAAGCATGAATGTCATGTCCTCCTGCAGGATCTGGATTGAATGTAGAGATGCTTCTGGCTAGCTTGTGAAGTTCTCTGTGAGCAGTGCAGGGTTTGGTGACATGCGTTCTCTGGAAGGGTTCTCTCCCCTCTGTTGTTGACAGCTGTTCTTGTAAGCTGGCTGGTGATTTCTTGAGCCGTGAGCTTACACCCCCTTTTTCTCTGCTGGACTGGATGCCTGGAACATCCTGACTCTCTGTCGGTGAGAGAAGCACAGCACACACACACAAAAAGACCAATGCAAGTTCGTTCTACCTTTAACGAGCTATATTCATACAGGCTGTGCCGTTTATGAGAATTTTGGGGCTAACTGATGCAAACAGTCAGACAGTTAAGTAGCCAATTAACTTGGGTCAACGAAGGACCTGAAATGGAGATTTGACAGGCAGTAGCCTAGCGGGTCGTGTGATGACACCGGCTGCTGGTGGTCGCTCTACTATTTAACTTCGTTGGTGGCTCACAGGTTACTGTCTCTATGTGAAATGAAAGAAACAAATCACAACAGAAAAGTGGGTAGAAAAAGATCAAAGTGAAACAACACTTGAAATGAGATAAAAACAATAGAAACACCAATGTGTTAGTGAGAATAAGGAGGCCTAAGCCTACTGCTAGGTTTTAAGATAGGGCCAACAGGTGAGTGGGCTATCTGGGTAGGAAACCTAGAAATATGGTGTGGCTTAAAGAAGCAAAAGGGTCAAACACTTAAAATATATCCGGGGGAATATCTAATATTCTGTGGCTTATAATAAGAGGATAGGTTTTATCACTTTTGGTTCACCTGGTGGAATCCAGCGGCATGGTCAGCCTCCCTGGCGCTCCCAAACACTCAACCGCAGTGTCCCTGGCCCTCCGTTACTCTGACGCTGCGCCCTCTCAAACAGCTTGTGACTTTTAACACAACCGGCAACACCAAGATGTCAACCGCCAGACAGAACTACAAAATTGGGCTGTTCCCCAGAACCCTCTCTTAGAAAAGAAAGTGGGCCCCGATTTAGCCCCCGGTTTAGGTACTGGTCCCAGAGATTGCGTCGTGTGTCGGCTGGACTGATTGATCACCGTTGGAGTGCCAAATTGCTGATGTCTCCACTGCGTGCCGCAAACGGACAGAGATAAGAGGGACCGAGTTTCACTCACGGCCAGTGTTGGTAACGCCGGTCGGCCCCCTTGCTCACTGGAAACCTGAGATGACTGTCCAATCATCAAGGGAGTTCTACAATCAAATACACAAAGGATGAACAAAGGAAACTTAAAGTTAATTAAGGTTTGGTTTGTTTAACATCAATTGAGTAACTATATATGTAGAAAGGAAAGGTAACAGCTTTACCTAATAATGATAAAACAAAACAAAGTAATTATGATAATAATGGTAATTATCAAAATAACCTAAGTGAAAAGAGCGAAGAAAAATAATAAAAATCAAAATAAAAGACAGGAATGAAACAAGGGAGAAGGAGTAGTTGGTTTTCACCACACAAGGGGGGGAGTACTGCTTCTCTGTCTTTAACCTGCTGAACAGAAAACTTAATTCAAATTAAACATTCTAAACTGGTTTAAATCAAAATTTAAAATAAGCATGTAAGAATTAAAAGGAAAATCTGAATAATATCCTATAATAACCCATGATAGCTTGTAAGTTATCATTCATAATTATGAAATTAATCAACCAGGGGTGAGATTAATCAAAAAGGGTAAAAGTGGACATGCAATTCAAAACAGAATGGAAAAGACAGAGGTCTGTTAGTCGATTTAACAGGAGACTGCCACTAGATGGCTTACCTTCTAAGTGGGTCAATCAGTAGTTGACCTGAAACATCTAGATTTCCACTATTAAACAATTACATTTTAATTCAAATCATGTTTGAACCAAACTCAAAGTAAATGTAAACAGTCAAAGGCAGGGAAAATTATTTTGTTTCCCTGTAATAATATTCGCAGGAGCAAAGCTGTAAATGCAAATAATTATCGAGAATTTAAACAGCTAATTCATTACCTCAAGGGGGAAAAATTAGCAATTAGAGCGCATTATCTGAAACGGCCACAGGATGGCGAATTTGCACTCATGCAAGCTGGAATCAGAAAGCAGGGCGTAACCTGAAATTTCTGAACCACGAATTCCCTCTGGTGTTTAGATAGCGGAATTACAATTTCAAAATGACTTAGAAATTATCTGATCGTTTGTCAGGCTGATTTTCTGCATCAAAAATCACAAGTAACAAACAGAAAGTTTTGATTCTGTGGTGCTATATTAAACATAGGGTGAAGGAAGGATCCGTTCCATGAAGTAACAGATTTACATGTTGCAAATAATAAAAGATTACTTCATCTTTAAATTATTCATATTAAAAATGTTTTGGCGAGCCAGACAGCCAGGAGCTGCAAATTACGAGTAAGCTCCAGTGACGAATCAAAAAGAAAAAAAACCTGTGGAAAATGGCAGGCATAGATAGCTGCGTGATCAAATCAGCATAGTGATACTGAAGTTGAGCAACTCTGATCTCGTTACAGTTTGTAAACACCTAAAATATGAGGAGCCGGCCAGAGGGTTTGAAAAAGAAACACGACGGGCTCTCATTAGATTGACAGAGAAAACGCTGGATGATATTGAAGAAGCAGAGGATAAAGAGGTGTTTCTTCAGTGTCTGGAGGATCTATTGTTGCTAATAGACTCGCTCATACAGTCAACTAGAGCTGCATCGAACATTACACCAGATGAGATAATGAGTTAGACCTGCTGAAAGACAAGTATTCCAGACTGCAGATGGAACAAGCTCAAGCGTGTCAGTCACTTGAGGAAGAGATTGTCACAATGGAACAGCGGCTGAAGGAGGAGACCAGAGCTAGTACAGTAACAGCACCTGCACTGCCTGAGGTGAGTCTAAGGAGAGAGTTTCGGGATCTGTGGACAAATTGGGGTAGCTGGACAGCGAGAGAAACTGTCTTACGCCAGCCTAGAACCAGAATGAGTCCGGACTGCGAAAAGGTCATTCCGAGATAGAAATCAATGAAGCTGTAACACTTGCAGTGAGCCCAGGCCTTCACTTGAGAAACATGTTAGAAATTAAACGAGATCTCACACTTCCAACCTTAAAGGCAATACTGAGGGGGCATTTCAAAGTCGATACACCATCTGACCTGTTACAAAAGTTCATGAACATCTCACAAGACCCAAAAGAATCAGCCTAGAACTTTCTATTCAGAGGAATCGAGCTCAGAGAAAAGTTACTGTGGAAACTGAGTAAGGAAGATGAAGGTGAGCAGTTCAGCCCAGAATTAATTCAAAGAAAATTCCTCCGCTCAATAGAGACCGGACTACTAAGTGAAGCTGTGAAGCTGAAACTTAAGCCTTACCTGAGCAACCCTAGAACCAAAGATGAAGAGCTGATAGAGCGAGTGAATGAGGCTGCAAACCTAGAACAAGAGTGACAAGAAAAAATGAAAAAGGCTGTAATGAGTAAGTCATTACCGTGTGTACATACCTGATTTTTCCAGATTGGCGAAACCCCTTTACCAGCTATTGTCATCACCTCCTGGGGAAACATCAGCTGTGGATTAAAGAGGTAGAGGGAAATGTAGCTGCAGACAACACAAAGGTGGCCCCCCGTCAAACACACCTATACAGTGGACTCAAAATCACCAAGAGACATTGAACTTCCTCATTGACAAACTGACCATCCCACCAATCTTGGGCTTTCCAGACCACACCCAACCATTCATTCTGCACTGTGATGCATCGCAAGAGGGGCTGGGTGCAGTGTTGTACCAGAGACAGAACAGTAAATTGGTGGTTATTGGTTATCCTTCCAGAAGTCTAACTATGCCTGGGAAGAATAACCACCTTCACTCAGGGAAGTTAGAATTCTTAGCATTAAAGTGGGCAATATGTTAACGTTTAAGAGACTACCTGTACCATGCTCCACATTTTACAGTGTATACTGATAATAATCCGTTGACTTATGTTCTCTCCACTGCCAAGCTCAACTCCACAGGGCAAAGATGGGTGGCTCAGCTGGCAGATTTCAACTTCTCCATAAAGTACCGCCCTGGCAAGAGCAACACGGACGCTGATGGTCTGTCCTGGATGCCAGTGGAGATCAATCAATTCATGGAGCAGTGCACTGGAAGAGTGAGTCAAGAGGTCATCAGTGCATTTATTCAGGGACTGTTGGTGGGTCAAGACACTCCACTGGCATGGGTTACTGCAACTCAACTACAAACTCTCCAGCTGGTGAGTGATGCTGCTGTGTCTACGTCAAACTAACCGCTCACACTAAATCAGATCTTAGAAAGTCAGCGAAAAGATCCTGTAATAGGCCGAGTTCTTCAGTATAAAAGTAAGGATCAGAGACCACCGAAACAAGTATTTAAAACTGAGTCAACAGATGTGAAAATGCTCCTGAGACAGTGGCAAAAATTGTACATCAATGAGCATGGCATACTTTACAGAAAAGCCGGTGGAAGAGATCAGCTCGTTTGCCAAAAGAGTATCACCAGACTGTATTTAAGGAGCTTCATAAAGAAATGGCACATTTAGGAGTAGAGAGGACAGTGAACTTGATTCGGGATTGCTTCTACTGGGCTCGTTTGCAGAGGAACACCGAGCACTTCATTGCCAAGGAATGTGAGCGCCTAATGCGGAAGAAACCACACAAGGTCACAAGAGCTCCTCTTGTTTCAATGGGCTAGTTGCATATCTCCGCCATCTTGGATTTCCGGTCTTGCGAGTGTGTGCGTAGATATTTCCGGTTGTGCTTAAAGTCAGTGCAGAGAACCGGAGAAGTCCAAATATTACCTTCTATATGTTTACAGGATTTATAATATCACTTCATATGCAAATAAGATATACACTGCTATTATCACTATACTACAAATGTTAACTGAGCCAGTGGATTTGAAACTTGTGTATGTTTGGGTCCGGTGAATGAATTAAATACACTAATGTTCCCTACTGTTCACGAGATGAAAGTTGAACTCATGGCGTGTATACACAGCTATATAATGTATTTAATCTTACCAAATATGTAAATGTACAAATTACTTATTTCTCGAAAATGTTTGCATTATTATTATTATTTTTATATTAAATATTTACCTCGTGAGACTTGGTCTGCGATTTATCTTCAGAAATATCCATTTCTCAATTGTACACATACATCAGTCTGTTTCATCGTTATTTTCACAACATATTTTATTATTTTACACAGGAAAAAATAAGTGACTCATTTTAATATGTTTAATCTGATAATTAATGCAAAACAATAACAATATACATGGCTGCTCATAGACAGATAATGATTTATGCTACAGATCTTTCACAAAACAAATAAACAGATAAAAACACACATGAATGCAAACAGCGATCTTTTATTTAATGCAAACATACCATAATTATATTAAGTTTAATTGTACAGTTAGTTATAAATTATGTTATCAAATAAAGTTAATAAAACATGCTTTATCAGAAATCTCTGTGCGTCTTGTTTGACAGTCAGAAACATTTATCTTACATAACAGAACAAAACCAGCTCTTCGAAAATGAAAAGTATTGCATATTTGAATGGTTTGTGTTTGAAAGAAGAAATCCCTGTGGACCTGACCTGACTCTGATCCGCATAATCAACAGAAGAATAAAGCAATCTCCGCGTTGTATCTTGATGAATTTCCACACAGAGGTACGCAAAATATAGTGAGGATGTTTCTCCATGTTTTTGATATACCACTATCGGCTGTTAAATTTGAAAATCATTAATTATATACATCTAGCCAAGATCCGTATGCAAGTTTCCATTACAGTCAATGCGAGCGTCGCAAGACCGGAAATAAGTACGCACACACTCGCGTCGCTGAAGCTCACCGGCGCCATCTTGTGCACCTAGCCCATTGTCACCACATGAACGTTTGAGCTAGTGTCTATAGACTTTTTATACCTGGAAACCTGTAAGGGAGGGTACGAGTACGAGTCATAGATCATTATACTCGTTTTGCACAAGCCTATGCCACTAAAATCAAGTCAGCCAAGACAGTGGTGGACAAGATCTTTAATGATTTTGTTTTACGTTTCGGATTCCCAGAAAAGATTCACCATGACATGGGAAATAATTTGAGAACCAGTTAATGTACCAGCTGCAGAAGTGTTGTGAGGTCCAAGCGTCTCATACTACCTGCTATCACCCACAAGGAAATTGACAGGTAGAGCGTGCAGAAGAATCATCTGTTTCCTGTGGTCTTGTCCTGGTGGTCATCTGAGACAAGGTCTTTACAGGGGATCTGTATCTGGAACTCTAGTTTTTCTGGTCTCTGCTGTCTTTCAGGGCAGTAGAGGTCCTTTCTAGGTGCTGATCCACCATCTGGTCTGGATACGTACTGGATCCGGGTGATTGCAGTGACCCTCTGATCTGGGTACAGACTGGATCTGGTGGCTACGGTGACCTCGGAATAAGAGAGAAACAGACAAATATTAGCGTAGATGGCATTTTTCTAATGATGTAGCAAGTACATATGGTGTTTTGGGAAGTGTTCCCGGTTCCGGTTTACATAATTAATGCATCCTAAAAATCCTTTAACGGATTTGGATATTAAAAGCATATTAGTATGTTATGTGTAAGCCAGGTTAAAAAGATGGGTCTTTAATCTAGATATAAACTGCAAGAGTGTGTCTGCCTCCCGAACAATGTAAGGTAAGTTATTCCAGAGTTTAGGCGCCAAATAGGAAAAGGATCTGCCGCCCGCAGTTGATTTTGATATTCTAGGTATTATCAAAGTTTTGAGAACGTAGCGGACGTAGAGGATTATAATGTAAAAGGAGCTCATTCAAATACTGAGGTGCTAAACCATTCAGGGCTTTATGAGTAATAAGCAATATTTTAAAATCTATACGATGTTTGATAGGGAGCCAGTGCAGTGTTGACAGGACCGGGCTAATATGGTAATACGTCCTGGTTCTAGTAAGAACTCTTGCTGCTGCATTTTGGACTAGCTGTAGTTTGTTTACTAAGTGTGCAGGACAACCACCCAATAAAGCATTACAATAATCTAACCTTGAGGTCATAAATGCATGGATTAACATTTTCTGCATTTTACATTAAGGGCATACGCCGTAATTTTTGAGATGGAAAAATGCCGTTTTACAAATGCTAGAAATTTGGCTTTCTAAGGAAAGATTGCGATCAAATAGCACACCTAGGTTCCTAACTGATGAAGAAGAAGCAGAGCAACCATCAAGTCTTAGAGTGTTCTAGGTTATTACAAGCAGAGTTTTTAGGTCCTATAATTAACACCTCTGTTTTTTTCAGAATTTAGCAGTAAGAAATTACTCGTCATCCAGTTTTGTATATCCACTATGCATTCCATTAGTTTTTCAAATTGATGTGTTTCACCAGGCTACGAAGAAATATAGAGCTGAGTATCATCAGCATAACAGTGAAAGCTAACACCATGTTTCCTGATGATATCTCCCAGGGGTAACATATAAAGCGTTAAGAGTAGCGGCCCTAGTACTGAGCCTTGAGGTACTCCATACTGCACTTGTGATCGATATGATACATATTCATTCACTGCTACGAACTGATGGCGGACATATAAGTACGATTTAAACCATGCTAAGGCACTTCCATTAATGCCAACAAAGTGTTCAAGTCTATGCAAAAGAATGTTGAGGTCAATTGTGTCAAACGCAGCACTAAGATCCAATAAAACTAATAGAGAGCTACACCCACAATCAGATGATAAGAGCAGATCATTTGTAACTCTAAGGAGAGCAGTCTCAGTACTATGATATGATCTAAATCCTGACTAGAAATCCTCACATATAAAATTTTTCTCTAAGAAGTAATATAATTGTAAGGATACCACCTTTTCTAGTATAGTAACATGCACTCCATGGCGATTGGAATGTGACAGGATTACCTGCCAAAGTCGACAGTTATGAGGTGTGGTTTATATGAGGTGTGATTTATGCATTTACCTGTTAACAGAGCAATCAGTTGGGTTTGATCGTCACGTACCTTGCCGTGACCAAGGATGTGTGATAAGAAGCTACGTGACGTCACGTGCCTTGTCGTCTTTAATATATTTTGCCATATGTGTGTGTGATTTTGTCAAATGTCTTAAGTGCTGTAGATTTGTGTTTTTGATAGTTTTTGTTCAGAGCAAAAAGGAAGGAAAACCTGCATGTTGGAACAATTTAGCACCTCCAAATCCCCGAATATTTCATAATCTTCAGAAAGTTGACGGAACTATGACAAGTAAAATTTAAATTACACTGCAATATAGCTAATCAATGAACTTACAATGTTATTTAGAAGTGCACATGTAAAACAACAACCAGGAACAACCAATTCACAGCTTTCTTGTAAGCACCATATATCATTAATGGCACTAAGATACTGACAGTATAAACCAAAAAGACAAAAAGAAAATTGTTTATGAGTTTAAGTGTTTTTTTCCCCCAGAAAGCATAAATCGAAAAATGGCTTAATGCATTAATACAGTTAAATCCAAAGGCCAAATTCTAAATTAACAATGGACCATGAGTAAACACTTAAATCCTGTAATGTTTCATGAATTAATTTAGTAGTTTAGAAATTTAATATTCTAGCTATTATATAAATTATACTGGAATGCATATATTCACACACATTACAATTTTTTAAATTATTTTTCCAAAGTTGGCCTCATTGTACTGATATTTTATGTTCCCATTCATAAAACATGAACACTTCACTCTAGTGTCTCAGTGTGAACTCAAATAACACAATTATCCATAAGCAAGCATTCAGTAGAAAAACTGATGTTTATTTAGTGTTGTAAATTTACACACAGGTTCTTGTAACTCAGAATCACTATTTTCAACAACAAAAATATTAATTACAACATACTTTGTACATATTTCAAACGGTTCATTTAAGTTTAGCTAAATCAATTAACATTTCCTGCAACTTGGAATTTCTAAGTTGTATTTACTTGAACAACAATCTAGTTTTGACCAAATGCTTTAAAAAAAAACAGGAACTTCATGACAACAATGTTCTATTCTTCACACACATAATCATCCATAAATCTTGGATGATTAGCTTGTGGTTAGCTTGTCATTAGCGTTTTCTTTTCTCCTCTCCTCTCCTCTCTCACGCTGCAGTTTTCCACAAGTTCATCAAACAACCGCAGTAAGAATATTTCATCAAGCACGGTGAGTAATGGCTTCTCCTACAATTGTTATTTGCACCTCTTGCCACATGTACAGTTTATCTATCTCTGTCACTGATGAGGGATTCACATGTGATAAATGCAGGGAAATAGTTAGGCTGACAGAGAAGATTTCAGAATTAGAGACACGCATCCAAACTTTAATTGAGGACAGTAAGAATGTTAGGGCTCTAGATATGGCTTTGGATGCGTCTAGCTCAGGGACTCCTGTACATTGTCCGGTTCCAGCAGAGCCCCTGCAGCAGGGCAACTGGGTGACGGTGAGGCAGCGTAGTCGTGGGTCAAAACACCGCTCTTCTGTTCCCATCAAAACATTAAACAGGTTCTTCCCACTCAGTGATGCACCCACTGAGAAACCTGATGAAAGTGCTCTAGTTATTGGCGATTCTATTGTACGGAACGTGAATATAGAGACACCAGCCACCATAGTCAAATGTTTACCGGGAGCCAGAGCGCCTGACATCTTGGCAAATTTAAAAGTGCTGGCTAATGCTAAGCGTAAATACAGTAAGATTGTTATTCATGCCGGCGCTAATGATGTTCGACTTCGCCAGTCGGAGATCACTAAAAATAACTTTAAAGAGATGTGTGAACTTGCAAGCACGATGTCAGACACTGTAATATGCTCTGGTCCCCTCCCTGCTTACCGTGGTGACGATATGCTTAGCAGATTGTCATCACTCAATGGCTGGATGTCTAAGTGGTGCCCACAGAATAACATAGGTTTCATAGACAATTGGACGAGCTTTTGGGGCAGACCTGACCTGTTTAAAAGAGATGGTCTTCATCCCTCCTGGGGTGGTGCTGCTCTTCTGTCTAGAAATATGGCACATAGTCTTAGTGTTTATACTTGACTAACTGGGGCCCAGGTCAGGAAGCAGACAGACTGGCTAAACCGACCGTCTGCTAGCTGCCTCCCGTCACAGAGGTCAGTTAATTCTCAGCACATAGAGACTCTTTCACCTAGATATCACACTATAGAGACTGTGTCTGTTCCCCGAACTAGAAAATACAAAAAACGTCCAAACCAAGTTAAGGTTAACAATTTAATTGAGGTTCAACAAATAAAAAACAAATGCAATATGGATAAACAAATAATAAAGATTGGCTTATTGAATATCAGATCAATTTCTACGAAAACACTTTTTGTAAATAATATGATAACTGATCATAATATAGATGTGCTCTGTTTGACAGAAACTTGGCTAAAACCTGATGATTACATTATTTTAAATGAGTCCACCCCCCAAGATTATTGTTATAAACACGAGCCGCGTCTAAAAGGCAAAGGGGGAGGAGTTGCTTCAATTTATAACAACGTTTTCAGGATTTCTCAGAGGGCAGGCTTCAAGTATAACTCGTTTGAAGTAATGGTGCTTCATATAACATTATCCAGAGAAACCAATGTTAATGATAAATCCCCTGTTATGTTTGTACTGGCTACTGTATACAGGCCACCAGGGCACCATACAGACTTTATTAAAGAGTTTGGTGATTTTACATCCGAGTTAGTTCTGGCTGCAGATAAAGTCTTAATAGTTGGTGATTTTAATATCCATGTCGATAATGAAAAAGATGCATTGGGATCAGCATTTATAGACATTCTGAACTCTATTGGTGTTAGACAACATGTTTCAGGACCTACTCATTGTCGAAATCATACTCTAGATTTAATACTGTCACATGGAATTGATGTTGATAGTGTTGAAATTATTCAGCCAAGTGATGATATCTCAGATCATTATTTAGTTCTGTGTAAACTTCATATAGCCAAAATTGTAAATTCTACTTCTTGTTACAAGTATCGAAGAACCATCACTTCTACCACAAAAGACTGCTTTTTAAGTTATCTTCCTGATGTATCCGAATTCCTTAGCATATCCAAAACCTCAGAACAACTTGATGATGTAACAGAAACTATGGACTCTCTCTTTTCTAGCACTTTAAATACAGTTGCTCCTTTACGCTTAAGGAAAGTTAAGGAAAACAGTTTGACACCATGGTATAATGAGCATACTCGCACCCTAAAGAGAGCAGCCAGAAAAATGGAGCGCAGCTGGAGGAAAACAAAGCTAGAGGTATTTCGTATTGCTTGGCGGGAAAGTAGCATATCCTATAGAAAAGCATTAAAAACTGCTAGATCTGATTACTTTTCTTCTCTTTTAGAAGAAAACAAACATAACCCCAGGTATTTATTCAATACAGTGGCTAAATTAACGAAAAATAAAGGCTCAACAAGTGTTGACATTTCCCAACACCACAGCAGTAATGACTTTATGAACTACTTTACTTCTAAAATCGATACTATTAGAGATAAAATTGCAACCATTCAGCCGTCAGCTACCGTATCACATCAGACAGTGCACTATAGACCCCCTGAGGAACAGTTCCACTCATTCTCTACTATAGGAGAGGAAGAATTGTATAAACTTGTTAAATCATCTAAACCAACAACATGTATGTTAGACCCTATACCATCTAAGCTCTTAAAAGAGGTGCTTCCAGAAGTCATAGGTCCTCTTCTGACTATTATTAATTCCTCATTGTCATTAGGATATGTCCCCAAAACCTTCAAACTGGCTGTTATTAAGGCTCTCATAAAAAAGCCACAACTTGACCCCAGAGAACTTGTTAATTATAGACCAATCTCGAATCTCCCTTTTCTGTCCAAGATACTAGAAAAGGTGGTATCCTCACAATTATATTCCTTCTTAGAGAATAATGGTATATGTGAGGATTTCCAGTCAGGATTTAGACCGTATCATAGTACTGAGGCTGCTCTCCTTAGAGTTACAAATGATCTGCTCTTATCATCTGATCGTGGGTGTATCTCTCTATTAGTTTTATTGGATCTTAGTGCTGCGTTTGACACAATTGACCACGACATTCTTTTGCATAGACTTGAACACTTTGTTGGCATCAGTGGAAGTGCATTAGCATGGTTTAAATCGTACTTATATGACCGCCATCAGTTCGTAGCAGTGAATGAAGATGTATCATATCGATCACAAGTGCAGTATGGAGTACCTCAAGGCTCAGTACTAGGGCCGCTACTCTTCACGCTTTATATGTTACCCTTGGGAGATATCATCAGGAAACATGGTGTTAGCTTTCACTGTTATGCTGATGATACGCAGCTCTATATTTCCTCGCAGCCTGGTGAAACACACCAATTTGAAAAACTAATGGAATGCATAGTCGATATAAAAAATTGGATGACGAGTAATTTCTTACTGCTAAATTCAGAAAAAACAGAGGTGTTAATCATAGGGCCTAAATACTCTGCTTGTAATAACCTAGAACACTGTCTAAGACTTGATGGTTGCTCTGTCAATTCTTCGTCATCAGTTAGGAACCTAGGTGTGCTACTTGATCGCAATCTTTCCTTAGAAAGCCACGTTTCTAGCATTTGTAAAACTGCATTTTTCCATCTCAAAAATATATCTAAATTACGGCCTATGCTCTCAATGTCAAATGCAGAAATGTTAATCCATGCATTTATGACTTCAAGGTTAGACTATTGTAATGCTTTATTGGGTGGTTGTTCTGCACGCTTGGTAAACAAACTACAGCTAGTCCAAAATGCAGCAGCAAGAGAACCAGGAAGTATGACCATATTAGCCCGGTCCTGTCCACACTGCACTGGCTCCCTATCAAACATCGTATAGATTTTAAAGGGGGGGGGGTGAAATGCTATTTCATGCATACTGAGTTTTTTAAACTGTTAAAGAGTTGGATTCCCATGCTAAACATGGACAAAGTTTCACAAATTAAGTTGTACGTTTGAAGGAGTATTTCTGTTCCAAAAATACTCCTTCCGGTTTATCACAAGTTTCGGAAAGTTTTTTTCGAGTATGGCTCTGTGTGACGTTAGATGAAGCGGAATTTCCTTATATGGGTCTTAAGGGCACTTCTCCCGGAAGAGCGCGCGCTCCCGTATAGCAGAGCAATGAGAGGCTGAGCACGGACAATCACTGATCAGAGCAAGAGCGTCGCGAAATGTCACAAAAGGAGTGTGTTTTTGGTTGCCAGGGCAAGACAACCCCAAAGAAAAAACAGCATTAAGGGACCAGTGGCTGGAGTTTATTTTTACAGAGCATCAACGGAGCTGTGCAAGTGTTTTTGTTTGTTCCCTGCATTTCGAAAATGCTTGTTTTACAAACAACGCCCAGTTTGACGACGGATTTGCGTATCGTTTATTTCTTAAGGATGATGCAATCCCAACGAAAAAGGGTCACGATCATGTGTTGGAACCGCAGGCGGTGAGTAAAACTGCTTAAAATATCTCTGCCTCCTTGTTATTGCATCCTCCTCCCATTGGAGACCCGGGTTCGAGCCCTGCTCGGAGCGAGTTGTTGCTGCTGCTGCTCTCGTTCAGTTTCAGCCTCGGGATCTGATTCTGGATCATAAATATACGCTGAATCTGACTGTTAGCCATGGTTTGTTTGGGATGATGGTTGTTTCCTCAAGGTAATGTCAGCTTCCAAACGCTCTCAACGCAAAAGCCTACTCGTGCTCGTGATTCTTTATCTCCGCTCACACGTCACACGTCACGCCTCCAGTCGGTCGTGTTTTTCCGGACAGACTATCTTTCTCTTATGAATATAATAAAACTAAAGACTTTTTGGAGTTATGAAGGATGCAGTACTACTCTATAGGTACTCAAGATTAACAGGATATTGAGTGAAAACGAGCATTTCACCCCCCCTTTAAAATATTGCTTATTACTTATAAAGCCCAGAATGGTTTAGCACCTCAGTATTTGAATGAGCTCCTTTTACATTATACTCCTCTACGTCCGCTACGTTCTCAAAACTCAGGCAATTTGATAATACCTAGAATATCAAAATCAACTGCGGGCGGCAGATCCTTTTCCTATTTGGCGCCTAAACTCTGGAATAACCTACCTAACATTGTTCGGGAGACAGACACACTCTTGCAGTTTAAATCTAGATTAAAGACCCATCTCTTTAACCTGGCATACACATAACATACTAATATGCTTTTAATATCCAAATCCGTTAAAGGATTTTTAGGCTGCATTAATTAGGTAAACCGGAACCGGAAACACTTCACATAACACCGTACTTTCTACATCATTAGAAGAATGGCATCTACGCTAATATTTGTCTGTTTCTCTCTTGTTCCGAGGTCACCGTGGCCACGAGATCCAGTCTGTGTCCAGATCAGAGGGTCACTGCAGTCACCCGGATCCAGTACGTATCCAGACCAGATGGTGGATCAGCACCTAGAAAGGACCTCTACTGCCCTGAAAGACAGCGGAGACCAGGACAACTAGAGCCCCAGATACAGATCCCCTGTAAAGACCTTGTCTCAGTGGAGCACCAGGACAAGACCACAGGAAACAGATGATTCTTCTGCACAATCTGACTTTGCTGCAGCCTGGAATTGAACTACTGGTTTTCGTCTGGTCAGAGGAGAACTGCCCCCCCAACTGAGCCTGGTTTCTCCCAAGGTTTTTTTCTCCATTCTGTCACCGATGGAGTTTCGGTTCCTTGCCGCTGTCGCCTCTGGCTTGCTTAGTTGGGGTCACTTCATCTACAGCGATATCATTGACTTGATTGCAAATAAAAACAGACACTATTTCAACTGAACAGAGATGACCTAACTGAATTCAATGATGAACTGCCTTTAACTATCATTTTGCATTATTGAGAGACTGTTTTCCTAATGAATGTTGTTCAGTGCTTTGACACAATGTATTTTGTTTAAAGCACTATATAAATAAAGGTGATTGATAAATCAAAAGCAGTGACAGTTCAAAGTTAAAGATGACATATATATATATATAAATTTTTTAAATGCAGTTTTAACTTGTATTACAAAATTTTTTAAACAAACGAAAAACAGTCTGCTTTTGGTTTTGCTCAACAGTGGAGTTAGCAGTACAATGATTTTAAATATGGCAATGAGTTGGACACACAATTGCCAATGTTTTTTTTTCTGTCCCAAATAAAGCATTATATTGTAAGTGTTCTTCACAGTATCAGGGTAATCCACATGTAGCAGTAATCCAAATTTAGCACATGGCCGTCCGGAAGCAAATGTTGGAGGTAGACCCTGGAGACTGTTCTTTGTAGTACTACCCTGAAACAGTGATGGCAGAAGACACAAGGCAGAGAAGATTTGGAGAAGTACTTCATCTTCAGTGATTGTCAGCAAGCCAACAGACACTAGTGCCCAGACTGCATCAACATCAGAAACCTGTATAAAACCAAATAAAAACAATATTAGCAGGGAAAGGTGGATGATCAGTTTTCAGTGTAATCTGTGGATCAGTGTAATTTCAGTGAACCTGGTGGCTAGGCAAAAGACAAATGATCAACCCTGAGCAGCGACGTCACTCCAGGCTTTCTACAGCTTGGTCATAGTGTTCGGCTAAGAATTATGGATCAAGAACAGTTCATCAGATCATGTCTAACAGAGTTCAAGTGGAAATATAACTGAAACTGCTCCTTACAATTCATTGAACAGTTAGGCCCAAAAACTAGATTAACCTTAATTGTAGAAGTATCTGGGGTGATCATGAAGTAAAACAGGTAGGCCTCAGATGGGTGTGTAGTTCTGTCAAATCTGGGTTCTAGAAGTA
The DNA here is from genome assembly GCF_023724105.1 of Carassius gibelio. Taxonomy (NCBI): domain Eukaryota; kingdom Metazoa; phylum Chordata; class Actinopteri; order Cypriniformes; family Cyprinidae; genus Carassius; species Carassius gibelio. The sequence continues at coordinate 29,628,665 of NC_068386.1, read as the reverse complement.
AAAAAAGAAAAATAAAGTTTAGGAAATTCAAAAATTACAATAGACATCTTTATCAAAGTGTCAATAAAGAAGTCATTGACGTGGTTTATTTTAAATATTATTATTAAATTAATAAAATAAAATAAAACATTAAAGGTAGCAACATAAAGGCTATAATATATAGCAAATATAAAGGCTAGTTCCACTACTGTTGTGAATTGTAGAATAAACACACATGCATTTCTTGATATTGCATGTTTTACAATAGTAAGAACATTTTTATACATAACTATTTGAGGCCTCAGTCATAAAACCAATTCAAAAGCAACATTTCTTCTGTTACAGTACTCAGTGTTCCAACACAGCAAATAAATAATTGCTGCAAGACAACGAGCTCACCCAGTTTAAACCTTACAAGTGTGATCGCGTAATGACTATGATTGTATTAAAACTGAAAAATTACTTTAACCTAAAAAGTGGCAAAAGCCTAAGTGTTATACAAATTATAAAGGACATTTTTCAAAAGGTTACTGTTAACAATTAATACTATCAGTGGCACATAAAGATTGACTTAAAAACTACTGTGAGCTCATTTTGGCGACTTTTGGCATGTTCTTGAATTGTTCCTCGGAATTTTTCATGCTTTCATTTTTAACTAGCAACACATTTTTCCATTTATGAAAAAAAAAAAAGTTTTTAAATCTCTCAAAATGTGTATCTCTATAGTTTTTTCTCTAATAGCAGAATAGCAAAGATCTTTGCCTACATTAGCGCATGGCTGCCTCTCACTGGTGAATTAATGTCATCGACTTTGTTGTAGTTACTTGAATGCTTTTAGAAAGAATTACTCATTGCATCAAGTTGTTTTATTCGCCTTAAAATTAGCTGTAACTTAATAAAACCTAACAAGTATAACAACTAAGTAAAGATAACTTATATTTAAGTAAGCTAAACTATTTGATTTTATAGTGTGTGTATATGTACCATAGGTTTTGTCATCTGAGGCCAAAGTTTGATATTGATAGATGTAAGGATTATTGACTGGAGAATTTGATTTTGACATGGACGCTTGAATAAGTTTGTAAACATTTTTGGTAATTTGTAAAAGAGAGCCAAAAGATAGTATGTTTGAGTTTGATATCAAAATGTGTGCAGAACCGAATACCGGTGATCACTGCGAGGATGCATGCCAGTTAGAAAAGTGTCCGAGTTATTTCCGCCTTGCTATGACGTCATGCAAGGCGGCTGTCGGACTGAGCAGTCGAACACATTTGCTCTCCACCGACTGCGCTGATCAAAAGCATGATGGGAAACAAATGACTGACAACACAGCTTCATGCTCATTGGCTGAGAATGTCAACTGATACATTTTATCTTTATTCTAAGAATTAGATATCCCATTTATTTATTTATATTTACATGTGGACTAAACAAAAATAAAACATGCCTAGTGAAGTTAAGAATTAGGACATGCGTTTATTTTATTTTTCTTTTAATTTGAATTCTTCCTTGTTGTAATTTTCACTTTATTCTATTGTATGTTTGTGTGAATTAATAAATCTATCCATTAAAAATATACATGCACACATACATATCTAAATGGACTGTTTAGCCATTATGCCTCATCTTTGTGTGGTTTCATCTGAGAAGTGTCAGGGTCTAGCTTAAAACAAGGGAAGAAATTCTGAAGAATGTTTGCCCCAAAACACACTTTGACTTGCATAGTATGGAAAAATACTATGGACGTGATCTGTACATGATGACAAAACAGTTGTATTTCGACTTCATTCCACTTCATCTGCGATAAAAAAAAAAAAAACATGAATGCCAACTTCTCCATTGCTGACATTTGCAGGCAACAAAACAGCGAGATTCAGGAATTGTCCAACTTTAAAGGACTTTTTTGACCCCTCCCCTTAATGCAGCCGCCTTCTCTCGCCTACATTCCAGGCGAGACAAGGCGCATCTCAAACAAGCCTTATTTATTTTTATTATGCTTTAAACAACAATATACAAAACAATACAACAGACAATATAAAAAAAAAAGGACCGTTTTAATTGCCGTTCTCTTAGTACGATGTTGGATAGTACACAAATAGTTTTCCAACTCTAAATAAACACTCTTATAAAACACTGTAAAAACAGGGCTTTTTGTTAGACAATTTACACTCATGGATGTGAAACTTAACCAACAAAATAAATAGATTAATAAAAAACTTCTTTATTTACATTTCCATAATTAAAATATCCAAAAACTACATTTTTGAAATGAAAATGAAAATGAAATTACAAATAGATTTGTTATTTTTTGTCTTTAAAAAAAATTACCACATGCTGTATCAGTTAGATTGACAATGGGCATATCAGCCAATATCACATTTCTAAAAAAAAAAAAAAAAAACTATAGCAGGATTAATTGCAGATAAAAAAAAGAGAGAATTCCTTGAGAGTCACAGGAAAATTAAAGAAACTCTGTGACGATTGTGTATTAGGAAACACAAGGAGAGGGTAAGATCCAATTGCATATATGTTTAATAACAAAAAGGGTAATCCAAAAACAAACAGTCCAAAGTGACAAACAAAACAAAAGAGGGAACCGGATGAAACGGAACGGGAACTCGGAGGAACGAGAAGGTAAGGGGAAGTCTCGGGAGACGAGAACATAGGTACACGAAGGGTAAGGACTCCATACAACAACAAGTAAAGGTAGAATGGGGAGACAGAGACAAACAACCAGGTGGAATGGGGAGACAAAGACAGGAGAACCAAGTAAAATGGAAAGACAGAGACAGGAGAACCAGGTAGAATGGAAAGACAGAGACAAGAGAAGTGTAACACAAAACAAGGAGTCCAGGAGGGTGGTGGACCGGCGGATGATCAGGGGGAGGGACGGAGGGCCAGGTCCAAAGAAGGAGACAGACAGAAAAACAAAAGAAAACAAAAACACAAAAACATAGGTCCATAAAGGACATCATGTGATGCCCACCAGGGCGGAGCAGAGGACCATCACAACCATGTGGTCACGGCAGAAGCCCCCCCAGGACAAGGCAGAAGACCACCACATCCTTGTGGTCGAGGCCGGAGTCCCCCAGGGCAGAGCGGAAGACCACCACATCCTTGTGGTCGAGGCTGGAGTCCCCCAGGGCGGAGCAGAAGACCACCACGTCCTCGTGGTCGATGTCAGAGTCCCCCAGGGCAGAGCGGAAGACCACCACATCCTTGTGGTCGATGTCGGAGTCCCCCAGGGCGGAGCAGAAGACCACCACAACCGTGTGGTCCGGGCGGAAGCCTCCCAGGGCAGAGCAGAAGACCACCACATCCTTGTGGTCGATGCCAGATTCCCCCAGGGCGGAGCAGAAGACCACCACATCCGTGTGGTCAGACCAATGGGAGGACGAACCTTTGGTAATCCCATGGTGTTTCCACTGGACTTCAGAAGACCGGTGCTGACCTGACACTGCTCTTGAAGACCATTGGTGACCCGTATTTGTTCATGAAGATCCCCAAACTTCATACGTGTGATAGGTGTTCTGTCCTGAACAAAAACCCATGAAAAATATTAGTTATAGTCATAGCGCCACCTGCTGGTAACAGGAAGTGACATGGTTAACACTTTTACAGAGGCCTAGGAACATATTAAAAAGTGTAAACAAGTGTTAAATAGGCTGGCAACATACTAGATACATACTAATACATGCTAGCAACACTTAGCTTAGTGCTAAAGTATGCTAATAATGTAGTGAAAAAGAAAGTTGCTGTAAAAAAGGCAAGCAATGTCCGATCTTCCCCAAACTTCACACGTGTGATAGGTGTCCTGATCCGGACAAACACCCATGAACAAATTCAGTAATAGTCATAGCGCTACCAGGAAGTGACAAGGTTAACAACTGTTATGAACTCCTAAGAATAAATTTAAAAAGTGTCAAAAAGGGTTAAATAGGCTGGCAACATGCTAGAAGCATAATAAAACATGCTAGCAACACTTAGCTAGTTACTACACTTAGTTTGACAAGAGTCCCGTACTGAACACATCAGCATGCACGTATTCAGTTATAGTCATAGCGCCACCTGCTGGCAACAGTAAGTGTCATGTTTAACAATTTTATGCACTATTTGCAACACAATAAAATTTGCCATTGTGTGCTAATCATGCTAGAAATATTTTCAAACATTCTAACAACGCTTACTATGTGCTAAAGGATGCTATTTATACTATGAAACCAGAAGTTGTTGTAACTCATGCATACAATTCCCAATCTGACCCAAACTTCACATGTTTTATAAGAGTCCTGGCCTGAACACAACTAAAGGCCAATATTCAATTATAAGTATAGCGCCGCCTGCTGGCAACAGGAATGACTTATTTCATACTAACTTAAACATGAGATGTCTGATCTGCCTGAAACTTTGCATGTTTAGTAAGAGTCCTGGCCTAAAGACATTTACATGGCGATATTCAGTTATAATCATAACGCCACCTGTTGGCAGCAGGAAATGTGGCAAAAATATTTACTATTTTATAAGCATATGGCCCACAGTTCCTCCTATGGGTACCGGGTGGTGTTGAGCCCAGGTGCAAGGGCCCGTTCATCGCTGCTTGCAGCTTTAATTAGGGCCCGAGCACCGATAGTGCGAGGACCCTCTTGGAATTGCCGTTTATTATTATTATTATTATTATTATTATTATTATACTTCTCCAAAATGAATCGCATTTTTGAGGGGCCTAAACATACTTAAAAAGTCATGACATTTTGCACACACCTCAGAACTGGTGAAAATTTACGTCTGATATGGGTTTCAGAAGTGGGTGTGGCAAAATGGCTCGACAGCGCCACCTATACACGTTCAACAGTGTGCGCCTCGAGCTATGTTTCACGTACATGTATGAAAATCGGTACACATGTGTAACTCTCCAGTACCTACAAAAAAGTCTCTTAGAGCAAAATTCTAAACCCAACAGGAAGTCGGTTATTTTTAATATTATGAGCAAATTTTGTGTCATTTTTGCCATTTCCATGCGTTGTATTTTAACGAACTCCTCCTAGAGACTTATTCAGATCAACACCAAATTTGTATGCCTAATCTAAAGGCCTTTGCTATGTTAAATTGCGAAGATTTTGAGTTTTCGTCGAAGGGCGTGTCCGTAGCGGCCTGGCGAATTTCGATGATTCGCCATGAAAAATGAAGTTGCTATAACTCAGACATACAATCTCCAATCTGCCCCAAACCTCACATGGTTGATAAGACTCTGAAACTGAATAGATTGACATGCCCATATTCAGTTATATTCATAGCGCCACCTATTGGCAACAGGAAGTGTCATTTTACGCTGCGAAGAACTACTCCTAGAAATTTTATGACATCAATGTCTTTTTTGCGGTCAGTCTAATCTAAAGGCCTGTACGATGTTAAATTGTGAAGATCTTGAGTTTTCGTTAAAGGGCGTGTTCATGGCGCCATGTCAAAGTTCGATGTTTCGCCATGGGAGTAGAAGTTGTTGTAACTCAGGCATAAAATATCAGATCTTGCCCAAACTTCACATGTTTGATAAGAGTACTGACCTGCACACATCTGGAGGCTAATATTCCATTGGGTGTGGCAAAATGGCTCGATAGCGCCACCTATACATTTTCAATGGAGTGCACCTCGAACTACATGTCATGTACTTGTACGAAAATCGGTAAACATATGTAACACACCAATAGCTACAAAAAAGTCTCTTGGTACGAAATCCGAATCCCAACAGGAAGTCGGTTATTTTTAATTTTCCCTGCAAAATTGGTGTCGTTTTTGTCATTTTCAGGGGTTGTATTTTAACGAACTCCTCCTAGAGATTTATTCAGATCAACACCAAACTTGGTCAGTGTAATCTAAAGCCCTTTGCGATGTTAAATTGCGAAGGAATTGAGGTTTCGTTAAAGGGCGTGTCCATGGCGGCCTGACAAATTTCGATTCGCCATGAAAAATGATGGTGCTATAACTCAGACATACAATGTCCAATCTGCCCCAAACTTCACGTTTGATAAGACTCTTGACCTGAATAGATCTACATGCCAATATTCAGTTATAGTCATAGTGCCACCTATTGGCAACAGGAAGTGACATATTTTACACTGTGACAAACTACTCCTAGAAATTTTATGACATCAATGTCTTTTTTGTGGTCAGTCTAATCTAAAAACCTGTGTGATGTTTAGTTGTCAAGATCTTGAGTTTTTGTTAAAAGGCGTGTCCATGGCGTCATGACGAAGTTCGATGTCTCGCCATGGGAATAAAATATGTTATAACTCAGGCATAAAATGTCCAACCTTGCCCAAACTTCACATGTGTGATAAGGGTCCTGGCTTGAACATATCTGAAGGCCAATATTCCATTATAACGATAGCGCCACCTGCTGGCAACAGGAAGATCGGCACACATATGGAATAAACTTTGATATATTGCACTTATATATATATGAGTTTAAATGCATATTTCTCAACGTTCACCTTTTTACTAAAGCCACACGATGGCGGTGAGCCCGGGTGCGAGGGCCCGTTCATCGCTGCTTGCAGCTTTAATTAGGGCCCGAGCACTGCAGTGAGAGGAGCCTATTGGAATTGCTCCGTTTATTCTTCTTCTTCTTCTTCTCCATCATATGTCGCATTTTTGAGGGCCTAAACATGCTCCAAAACTCACAAAACTTTGCACACGCATCAGGACTGGCGAAAATGTACATCTGATATAGGTTTCAGAAGTGGGTGTGGCAAAATGGCTCGATAGCGCCACCTGTTAAATTTCAACTGAGTGCGCCTCGAGCTGTGTTTCACGTACATTCATGAAAATCGGTACACACATGTAACACACCATTACCTACAAAAAAGTCTCTTGGTACAAATTCCAAAACCCAACAGGAAGTAAGTTATTTTGAATTTCCTGTATGATTTTTGTGCATTTTTTTCCATTTCCATGCCTCATACTTTGACGAACTCCTCCTACAGTTTTAATCAGATTCTCTTAAAATTAAAAGACCTTTGTGATGTTAAATTGCGAAGGTTTTGAGTTTTCGTCAAGGGGTGTGTCCCTGGCTGCCTGACAAATTTGATGTTTCGCCGTGAAACAGGAAGTTGCTGTAACTCAGGCATGCAATGTCCAATCTTCCCCAAACTTCACACATGTGATAGGTGTTCTTTCCTGAACAAACACCCATGACCAAATTCAGTTATAAACATAGCGCCACCTGCTGGTAACAGGAAGTGACAAGGTTAACACTGTTATGGACTCTTAGGAACATATTAAAAAGTGTAAACAAGTGTTAAATAGGCTAGCAACATACTAGATACATACTAACACATGCTAGCAACACTTAGCTTAGTGCTAAAGCATGCTAATAATGTAGTGAAAAAGAAAGTTGCTGTAAAAAAGGCAAGCAATGTCCGATCTTCCCCAAACTTCATATGTGTGATAGGTGTTCTGTTCTGAACAAACACCCATGACCAAATTCAGTTATAGTCATAGCGCCACCTGCTGGTAACAGGAAGTGACAAGGTTAACACTGTTATGGACTTCTAAGAACAAATTAAAAAGTGTCAATAAGTGTTAAATAGGCTGGCAGCATGCTAGAAACATAACAAAAGATGCTAGCAACACTTAGCTAAGTGTTAAAGCATTCTACTAAGGCAGTGAAAAAGAAAGTTGCTGTAACTAATGCAAGCAATGTCCGATCTTTCCCAAACTGCACACGTGTGATAGGTGTTCTGCTCTGAACAAACACCCATGACCAAATTCAGTAATAGTCAAAGCGCCACCTGCTGGTAACAGGAAGTGACAAGGTTAACAATGTTATGGACTCCTAGGAACAAATTAAAAAGTGTCAAAAAGTGTTAAATAGGCTGGCAACATGCTAGAAACATAATAAATAATGCTAGCAACACTTAGCTAAGTGTTGAATTATTCTACTAAGGCAGTGAAAAAGGAATTTGCTGTAACTAAGGCAAGCAATGTCCGATCTTCCCCAAACTTCATACGTGTGATAGGTGTTCTGTCCTGAACAAAAACCCATGAAAAAATTAAGTTATAGTCATAGCGCCACCTGCTGGTAACAGGAAGTGACATGGTTAACACTGTTACAGACTCTTGTGAACATATTAAAAAGTGTAAACAAGTGTTAAATAGGCTGGCAACATACTAGATACATACTAATACATGCTAGCAACACTTAGCTTATTGCTAAAGCATGCTAATAATGTAGTGAAAAAGAAAGTTGCTGTAAAAAAGGCAAGCAATGTCCGATCTTCCCCAAACTTCTCACGTGTGATAGGTGTTTTGTTCTGAACAAACTCTCATGACCAAATTCAGTTATAGTCATAGCGCCACCTGCTGGTTACAGGAAGTGACAAGGTTAACACTGTTATGGACTTCTAAGAACAAATTAAAAAGTGTCAATAAGTGTTAAATAGGCTGGCAACATGCTATAAACATAACGAAAGATACTAGCAACACTTAGCTAATTGTTGAAGCATTCTACTAAGGCAGTGAAAAAGGAATTTGCTGTAACTCAGGCATGCAATGTCCAATCTTCCCCAAACTTCACACATGTGATAGGTGTTCTTTCCTGAACAAACACCCATGACCAAATTCAGTTATAAACATAGTGCCACCTGCTGGTAACAGGAAGTGACAAGGTTAACACTGTTATGGACTCTTAGGAACATATTAAAAAGTGTAAACAAGTGTTAAATAGGCTGGCAACATACTAGATACATACTAACACATGCTAGCAACACTTAGCTTAGTGCCAAAACATGCTAATAATGTAGTGAAAAAGAAAGTTGCTGTAAAAAAGGCAAGCAATGTCCGATCTTCCCCAAACTTCATATGTGTGATAGGTGTTCTGTTCTGAACAAACACCCATGACCAAATTTAGTTATATTCATAGCGCCACCTGCTGGTAACAGGAAGTGACAAGGTTAACACTGTTATGGACTTCTAAGAACAAATTAAAAAGTGTCAATAAGTGTTAAATAGGCTGGCAGCATGCTAGAAACATAACAAAAGATGCTAGCAACACTTAGCTAAGTGTTAAAGCATTCTACTAAGGCAGTGAAAAAGAAAGTTGCTGTAACTAATGCAACCAATGTCCGATCTTTCCCAAACTGCACACATGTGATAGGTGTTCAGCTCTGAACAAACACCCATGACCAAATTCAGTAATAGTCATAGCGCCACCTGCTGGTAACAGGAAGTGACAAGGTTAACAATGTTATGGACTCCTAGGAACAAATTAAAAAGTGTCAAAAAGTGTTAAATAGGCTGGCAACATGCTAGAAACATAATAAATAATGCTAGCAACACTTAGCTAAGTGTTGAATTATTCTACTAAGGCAGTGAAAAAGGAATTTGCTGTAACTAAGGCAAGCAATGTCCGATCTTCCCCAAACTTCATACGTGTGATAGGTGTTCTGTCCTGAACAAAAACCCATGAAAAAATTAAGTTATAGTCATAGCGCCACCTGCTGGTAACAGGAAGTGACATGGTTAACACTGTTACAGACTCTTGTGAACATATTAAAAAGTGTAAACAAGTGTTAAATAGGCTGGCAACATACTAGATACATACTAATACATGCTAGCAACACTTAGCTTATTGCTAAAGCATGCTAATAATGTAGTGAAAAAGAAAGTTGCTGTAAAAAAGGCAAGCAATGTCCGATCTTCCCCAAACTTCTCACGTGTGATAGGTGTTTTGTTCTGAACAAACTCTCATGACCAAATTCAGTTATAGTCATAGCGCCACCTGCTGGTAACAGGAAGTGACAAGGTTAACACTGTTATGGACTTCTAAGAACAAATTAAAAAGTGTCAATAAGTGTTAAATAGGCTGGCAACATGCTAGAAACATAACGAAAGATACTAGCAACACTTAGCTAATTGTTGAAGCATTCTACTAAGGCAGTGAAAAAGGAATTTGCTGTAACTAAGGCAAGCAATGTCCGATCTTCCCCAAACTTCACACATGTGATAGGTGTTCTGTCCTGAATAAAAACCCATGAAAAAATTCAGTTATAGTCATAGCGCCACCTGCTGGTAACAGGAAGTGACATGGTTGACACTGTTATAGACTCCTAGGAACATATTAAACAGTGTAAACAAGTGTTAAATAGGCTGGCAACATACTAGATACATACTAATACATGCTAGCAACAGTTAGCTTAGTGCTAAAGCATGCTAATAATGTAGTGAAAAAGAAAGTTGCTGTAAAAAAGGCAAGCAATGTCCGATCTTCCCCAAACTTCACACGTGTGATAGGTGTTCTGTCCTGAACAAACAACCATGACCAAATTCAGTTATAGTCATAGCGCCACCTGCTGGTAACAGGAAGTGACATGGTTAACACTGTTACAGACTCTTAGGAACATATTAAAAAGTGTAAACAATTGTTAAATAGGCTGGCAACATACTAGATACATACTAATACATGCTAACAACACTTAGCTTAGTGCTAAAGCATGCTAATAATGTAGTGAAAAAGAAAGTTGCTTTAACTCAGGCAAGCAATGTCCAATCTTCCCCAAACTCCACACGTGCTATAGGTGTCCTTTTCTGGACAAACACCCATGAACAAATTCAGTAATAGTCATAGCGCTACCTGCCGGCATTGAATAAGGAAGTTTTTCTAACTCAAGCTAGCAACGTCCGATCTGCCCCAAACTTCACACGTTTGACAAGAGTCCCGTACTGAACACATCAGCATGCCAGTATTAATTATAGTCATAGTGCTGGCAACAGGAAGTGTCATGTTTAACAATTTTATGCACTATTTGCAACACAATAAAATTTGCCATTGTGTGCTAATCATGCTAGAAATATTTTCAAACATTCTAACAACACTTACTATATGCTAAATGATGCTATTAATACTATGAAACAGGAAGTTGTTGTAACTCATGCATACAATTCCCAATCTGACCCAAACTTCACATGTTTTATAAGAGTCCTGGCCTGAGCACAACTAAAGTCCAATATTCAATTATAAGTATAGCGCCGCCTGCTGACAACAGGAATGACTTATTTCATACTAACTTAAACATGAGATGTCTGATCTGCCTGAAACTTTGCATGTTTGGTAAGAGTCCTGGCCTAAAGACATTTACATGGCGATATTCAGTTATAATCATAATGCCACCTGTTGGCAGCAGGAAATGTGGCAAAAATATTTACTATTTTATAAGCATATGGCCCAACGTTCACGGTTCCTCCTATGGGCACCGGGTGGTGGTGAGCCCGGGTGCGAGGGCCCGTTCATCGCTGCTTGCAGCTTTAATTAGGGCTCAAGCCTGGAGGGCGAGAGCCCTATTGTTTTGCTTAGGATTATTTTTTATTATTATTTTTTTTTCTAACGTTACGGGGGCTTTTGGGGTTCTTAACATGCTTGAAAACTCTTGAAAATTGGCACACAGATTGGAACCTGTGGCCATTAGGGTCGGGCAGAGACTGATACACGGGCGTGGCACAGGGGCTCTACAGCGCCCCCCGGAATACTGAGGGCCATATATCATACATACTTGCACGTAGACACATGAAACTCGGTACACATGTAGATCACATTAAACCAAACAACTTTCATACTGCATGTCATAGGCTTCGCCCAACAGGAAGTTGGCTATTTAGGTTTTATTATTCATATTTTTTGTCAAAGTTGTGGGGGCTTTTGGGGTCCCTAACATACTCAAAATCTCTTGAAAATTTGCACACACTTTGGAATCTGTGCCCTTTAGGAGCAACTTGATGATGTAACAGAAACTATGGACTCTCTCTTTTCTAGCACTTTAAATACAGTTGCTCCTTTACGCTTAAGGAAGGTTAAGGAAAACAGTTTGACACCATGGTATAATGAGCATACTCGCACCCTAAAGAGAGCAGCCAGAAAAATGGAGCGCAGCTGGAGGAAAACAAAGCTAGAGGTATTTCGTATTGCTTGGCGGGAAAGTAGCATATCCTATAGAAAAGCATTAAAAACTGCTAGATCTGATTACTTTTCTTCTCTTTTAGAAGAAAACAAACATAACCCCAGGTATTTATTCAATACAGTGGCTAAATTAACGAAAAATAAAGGCTCAACAAGTGTTGACATTTCCCAACACCACAGCAGTAATGACTTTATGAACTACTTTACTTCTAAAATCGATACTATTAGAGATAAAATTGCAACCATTCAGCCGTCAGCTACCGTATCACATCAGACAGTGCACTATAGACCCCCTGAGGAACAGTTCCACTCATTCTCTACTATAGGAGAGGAAGAATTGTATAAACTTGTTAAATCATCTAAACCAACAACATGTATGTTAGACCCTATACCATCTAAGCTCTTAAAAGAGGTGCTTCCAGAAGTCATAGGTCCTCTTCTGACTATTATTAATTCCTCATTGTCATTAGGATATGTCCCCAAAACCTTCAAACTGGCTGTTATTAAGGCTCTCATAAAAAAGCCACAACTTGACCCCAGAGAACTTGTTAATTATAGACCAATCTCGAATCTCCCTTTTCTGTCCAAGATACTAGAAAAGGTGGTATCCTCACAATTATATTCCTTCTTAGAGAATAATGGTATATGTGAGGATTTCCAGTCAGGATTTAGACCGTATCATAGTACTGAGGCTGCTCTCCTTAGAGTTACAAATGATCTGCTCTTATCATCTGATCGTGGGTGTATCTCTCTATTAGTTTTATTGGATCTTAGTGCTGCGTTTGACACAATTGACCACGACATTCTTTTGCATAGACTTGAACACTTTGTTGGCATCAGTGGAAGTGCATTAGCATGGTTTAAATCGTACTTATATGACCGCCATCAGTTCGTAGCAGTGAATGAAGATGTATCATATCGATCACAAGTGCAGTATGGAGTACCTCAAGGCTCAGTACTAGGGCCGCTACTCTTCACGCTTTATATGTTACCCTTGGGAGATATCATCAGGAAACATGGTGTTAGCTTTCACTGTTATGCTGATGATACGCAGCTCTATATTTCCTCGCAGCCTGGTGAAACACACCAATTTGAAAAACTAATGGAATGCATAGTCGATATAAAAAATTGGATGACGAGTAATTTCTTACTGCTAAATTCAGAAAAAACAGAGGTGTTAATCATAGGGCCTAAATACTCTGCTTGTAATAACCTAGAACACTGTCTAAGACTTGATGGTTGCTCTGTCAATTCTTCGTCATCAGTTAGGAACCTAGGTGTGCTACTTGATCGCAATCTTTCCTTAGAAAGCCACGTTTCTAGCATTTGTAAAACTGCATTTTTCCATCTCAAAAATATATCTAAATTACGGCCTATGCTCTCAATGTCAAATGCAGAAATGTTAATCCATGCATTTATGACTTCAAGGTTAGACTATTGTAATGCTTTATTGGGTGGTTGTTCTGCACGCTTGGTAAACAAACTACAGCTAGTCCAAAATGCAGCAGCAAGAGAACCAGGAAGTATGACCATATTAGCCCGGTCCTGTCCACACTGCACTGGCTCCCTATCAAACATCGTATAGATTTTAAAGGGGGGGGTGAAATGCTATTTCATGCATACTGAGTTTTTTAAACTGTTAAAGAGTTGGATTCCCATGCTAAACATGGACAAAGTTTCACAAATTAAGTTGTACGTTTGAAGGAGTATTTCTGTTCCAAAAATACTCCTTCCGGTTTATCACAAGTTTCGGAAAGTTTTTTTCGAGTATGGCTCTGTGTGACGTTAGATGAAGCGGATTTTCCTTATATGGGTCTTAAGGGCACTTCTCCCGGAAGAGCGCGCGCTCCCGTATAGCAGAGCAATGAGAGGCTGAGCACGGACAATCACTGATCAGAGCAAGAGCGTCGCGAAATGTCACAAAAGGAGTGTGTTTTTGGTTGCCAGGGCAAGACAACCCCAAAGAAAAAACAGCATTAAGGGACCAGTGGCTGGAGTTTATTTTTACAGAGCATCAACGGAGCTGTGCAAGTGTTTTTGTTTGTTCCCTGCATTTCGAAAATGCTTGTTTTACAAACAACGCCCAGTTTGACGACGGATTTGCGTATCGTTTATTTCTTAAGGATGATGCAATCCCAACGAAAAAGGGTCACGATCATGTGTTGGAACCGCAGGCGGTGAGTAAAACTGCTTAAAATATCTCTGCCTCCTTGTTATTGCATCCTCCTCCCATTGGAGACCCGGGTTCGAGCCCTGCTCGGAGCGAGTTGTTGCTGCTGCTGCTCTCGTTCAGTTTCAGCCTCGGGATCTGATTCTGGATCATAAATATACGCTGAATCTGACTGTTAGCCATGGTTTGTTTGGGATGATGGTTGTTTCCTCAAGGTAATGTCAGCTTCCAAACGCTCTCAACGCAAAAGCCTACTCGTGCTCGTGATTCTTTATCTCCGCTCACACGTCACACGTCACGCCTCCAGTCGGTCGTGTTTTTCCGGGAAAAATCGGTACAGACTATCTTTCTCTTATGAATATAATAAAACTAAAGACTTTTTGGAGTTATGAAGGATGCAGTACTACTCTATAGGTACTCAAGATTAACAGGATATTGAGTGAAAACGAGCATTTCACCCCCCCTTTAAAATATTGCTTATTACTTATAAAGCCCAGAATGGTTTAGCACCTCAGTATTTGAATGAGCTCCTTTTACATTATACTCCTCTACGTCCGCTACGTTCTCAAAACTCAGGCAATTTGATAATACCTAGAATATCAAAATCAACTGCGGGCGGCAGATCCTTTTCCTATTTGGCGCCTAAACTCTGGAATAACCTACCTAACATTGTTCGGGAGACAGACACACTCTTGCAGTTTAAATCTAGATTAAAGACCCATCTCTTTAACCTGGCATACACATAACATACTAATATGCTTTTAATATCCAAATCCGTTAAAGGATTTTTAGGCTGCATTAATTAGGTAAACCGGAACCGGAAACACTTCACATAACACCGTACTTTCTACATCATTAGAAGAATGGCATCTACGCTAATATTTGTCTGTTTCTCTCTTGTTCCGAGGTCACCGTGGCCACGAGATCCAGTCTGTGTCCAGATCAGAGGGTCACTGCAGTCACCCGGATCCAGTACGTATCCAGACCAGATGGTGGATCAGCACCTAGAAAGGACCTCTACTGCCCTGAAAGACAGCGGAGACCAGGACAACTAGAGCCCCAGATACAGATCCCCTGTAAAGACCTTGTCTCAGTGGAGCACCAGGACAAGACCACAGGAAACAGATGATTCTTCTGCACAATCTGACTTTGCTGCAGCCTGGAATTGAACTACTGGTTTTCGTCTGGTCAGAGGAGAACTGCCCCCCCAACTGAGCCTGGTTTCTCCCAAGGTTTTTTTCTCCATTCTGTCACCGATGGAGTTTCGGTTCCTTGCCGCTGTCGCCTCTGGCTTGCTTAGTTGGGGTCACTTCATCTACAGCGATATCATTGACTTGATTGCAAATAAAAACAGACACTATTTCAACTGAACAGAGATGACCTAACTGAATTCAATGATGAACTGCCTTTAACTATCATTTTGCATTATTGAGAGACTGTTTTCCTAATGAATGTTGTTCAGTGCTTTGACACAATGTATTTTGTTTAAAGCACTATATAAATAAAGGTGATTGATAAATCAAAAGCAGTGACAGTTCAAAGTTAAAGATGACATATATATATATATAAATTTTTTAAATGCAGTTTTAACTTGTATTACAAAATTTTTTAAACAAACGAAAAACAGTCTGCTTTTGGTTTTGCTCAACAGTGGAGTTAGCAGTACAATGATTTTAAATATGGCAATGAGTTGGACACACAATTGCCAATGTTTTTTTTTCTGTCCCAAATAAAGCATTATATTGTAAGTGTTCTTCACAGTATCAGGGTAATCCACATGTAGCAGTAATCCAAATTTAGCACATGGCCGTCCGGAAGCAAATGTTGGAGGTAGACCCTGGAGACTGTTCTTTGTAGTACTACCCTGAAACAGTGATGGCAGAAGACACAAGGCAGAGAAGATTTGGAGAAGTACTTCATCTTCAGTGATTGTCAGCAAGCCAACAGACACTAGTGCCCAGACTGCATCAACATCAGAAACCTGTATAAAACCAAATAAAAACAATATTAGCAGGGAAAGGTGGATGATCAGTTTTCAGTGTAATCTGTGGATCAGTGTAATTTCAGTGAACCTGGTGGCTAGGCAAAAGACAAATGATCAACCCTGAGCAGCGACGTCACTCCAGGCTTTCTACAGCTTGGTCATAGTGTTCGGCTAAGAATTATGGATCAAGAACAGTTCATCAGATCATGTCTAACAGAGTTCAAGTGGAAATATAACTGAAACTGCTCCTTACAATTCATTGAACAGTTAGGCCCAAAAACTAGATTAACCTTAATTGTAGAAGTATCTGGGGTGATCATGAAGTAAAACAGGTAGGCCTCAGATGGGTGTGTAGTTCTGTCAAATCTGGGTTCTAGAAGTAAAAAAAGAAAAATAAAGTTTAGGAAATTCAAAAATTACAATAGACATCTTTATCAAAGTGTCAATAAAGAAGTCATTGACGCGGTTTATTTTAAATATTATTATTAAATTAATAAAATAAAATAAAACATTAAAGGTAGCAACATAAAGGCTATAATATATAGCAAATATAAAGGCTAGTTCCACTACTGTTGTGAATTGTAGAATAAACACACATGCATTTCTTGATATTGCATGTTTTACAATAGTAAGAACATTTTTATACATAACTATTTGAGGCCTCAGTCATAAAACCAATTCAAAAGCAACATTTCTTCTGTTACAGTACTCAGTGTTCCAACACAGCAAATAAATAATTGCTGCAAGACAACGAGCTCACCCAGTTTAAACCTTACAAGTGTGATCGCGTAATGACTATGATTGTATTAAAACTGAAAAATTACTTTAACCTAAAAAGTGGCAAAAGCCTAAGTGTTATACAAATTATAAAGGACATTTTTCAAAAGGTTACTGTTAACAATTAATACTATCAGTGGCACATAAAGATTGACTTAAAAACTACTGTGAGCTCATTTTGGCGACTTTTGGCATGTTCTTGAATTGTTCCTTGGAATTTTTCATGCTTTCATTTTTAACTAGCAACACATTTTTCCATTTATGAAAAAAAAAAAGTTTTTAAATCTCTCAAAATGTGTATCTCTATAGTTTTTTCTCTAATAGCAGAATAGCAAAGATCTTTGCCTACATTAGCGCATGGCTGCCTCTCACTGGTGAATTAATGTCATCGACTTTGTTGTAGTTACTTGAATGCTTTTAGAAAGAATTACTCATTGCATCAAGTTGTTTTATTCGCCTTAAAATTAGCTGTAACTTAATAAAACCTAACAAGTATAACAACTAAGTAAAGATAACTTATATTTAAGTAAGCTAAACTATTTGATTTTATAGTGTGTGTATATGTACCATAGGTTTTGTCATCTGAGGCCAAAGTTTGATATTGATAGATGTAAGGATTATTGACTGGAGAATTTGATTTTGACATGGACGCTTGAATAAGTTTGTAAACATTTTTGGTAATTTGTAAAAGAGAGCCAAAAGATAGTATGTTTGAGTTTGATATCAAAATGTGTGCAGAACCGAATACCGGTGATCACTGCGAGGATGCATGCCAGTTAGAAAAGTGTCCGAGTTATTTCCGCCTTGCTATGACGTCATGCAAGGCGGCTGTCGGACTGAGCAGTCGAACACATTTGCTCTCCACCGACTGCGCTGATCAAAAGCATGATGGGAAACAAATGACTGACAACACAGCTTCATGCTCATTGGCTGAGAATGTCAACTGATACATTTTATCTTTATTCTAAGAATTAGATATCCCATTTATTTATTTATATTTACATGTGGACTAAACAAAAATAAAACATGCCTAGTGAAGTTAAGAATTAGGACATGCGTTTATTTTATTTTTCTTTTAATTTGAATTCTTCCTTGTTGTAATTTTCACTTTATTCTATTGTATGTTTGTGTGAATTAATAAATCTATCCATTAAAAATATACATGCACACATACATATCTAAATGGACTGTTTAGCCATTATGCCTCATCTTTGTGTGGTTTCATCTGAGAAGTGTCAGGGTCTAGCTTAAAACAAGGGAAGAAATTCTGAAGAATGTTTGCCCCAAAACACACTTTGACTTGCATAGTATGGAAAAATACTATGGACGTGATCTGTACATGATGACAAAACAGTTGTATTTCGACTTCATTCCACTTCATCTGCGATAAAAAAAAAAAAAACATGAATGCCAACTTCTCCATTGCTGACATTTGCAGGCAACAAAACAGCGAGATTCAGGAATTGTCCAACTTTAAAGGACTTTTTTGACCCCTCCCCTTAATGCAGCCGCCTTCTCTCGCCTACATTCCAGGCGAGACAAGGCGCATCTCAAACAAGCCTTATTTATTTTTATTATGCTTTAAACAACAATATACAAAACAATACAACAGACAATATAAAGCCAGGGTAACAAAGGATAAAATTAAATACATAACAAAATAATAAAAAAAAAAAGGACCGTTTTAATTGCCGTTCTCTTAGTACGATGTTGGATAGTACACAAATAGTTTTCCAACTCTAAATAAACACTCTTATAAAACATTGTAAAAACAGGGCTTTTTGTTAGACAATTTACACTCATGGATGTGAAACTTAACCAACAAAATAAATAGATTAATAAAAAACTTCTTTATTTACATTTCCATAATTAAAATATCCAAAAACTACATTTTTGAAATGAAAATGAAAATGAAATTACAAATAGATTTGTTATTTTTTGTCTTTAAAAAAAATTACCACATCAGTTAGATTGACAATGGGCATATCACATTTCTAAAAAAAAAAAAAAAAAACTATAGCAGGATTAATTGCAGATAAAAAAAAGAGAGAATTCCTTGAGAGTCACAGGAAAATTAAAGAAACTCTGTGACGATTGTGTATTAGGAAACACAAGGAGAGGGTAAGATCCAATTGCATATATGTTTAATAACAAAAAGGGTAATCCAAAAACAAACAGTCCAAAGTGACAAACAAAACAAAAGAGGGAACCGGATGAAACGGAACGGGAACTCGGAGGAACGAGAAGGTAAGGGGAAGTCTCGGGAGATGAGAACATAGGTACACGAAGGGTAAGGACTCCATACAACAACAAGTAAAGGTAGAATGGGGAGACAGAGACAAACAACCAGGTGGAATGGGGAGACAAAGACAGGAGAACCAAGTAAAATGGAAAGACAGAGACAGGAGAACCAGGTAGAATGGAAAGACAGAGACAAGAGAAGTGTAACACAAAACAAGGAGTCCAGGAGGGTGGTGGACCGGCGGATGATCAGGGGGAGGGACGGAGGGCCAGGTCCAAAGAAGGAGACAGACAGAAAAACAAAAGAAAACAAAAACACAAAAACATAGGTCCATAAAGGACATCATGTGATGCCCACCAGGGCGGAGCAGAGGACCATCACAACCATGTGGTCACGGCAGAAGCCCCCCCAGGACGGAGCAGAAGACCACCACATCCTTGTGGTCGAGGCCGGAGTCCCCCAGGGCAGAGCGGAAGACCACCACATCCTTGTGGTCGAGGCTGGAGTCCCCCAGGGCGGAGCAGAAGACCACCACGTCCTCGTGGTCGATGTCAGAGTCCCCCAGGGCAGAGCGGAAGACCACCACATCCTTGTGGTCGATGTCGGAGTCCCCCAGGGCGGAGCAGAAGACCACCACAACCGTGTGGTCCGGGCGGAAGCCTCCCAGGGCAGAGCAGAAGACCACCACATCCTTGTGGTCGATGCCAGATTCCCCCAGGGCGGAGCAGAAGACCACCACATCCGTGTGGTCAGACCAATGGGAGGACGAACCTTTGGTAATCCCATGGTGTTTCCACTGGACTTCAGAAGACCGGTGCTGACCTGACACTGCTCTTGAAGACCATTGGTGACCCGTATTTGTTCATGAAGATCCCCAAACTTCATACGTGTGATAGGTGTTCTGTCCTGAACAAAAACCCATGAAAAATATTAGTTATAGTCATAGCGCCACCTGCTGGTAACAGGAAGTGACATGGTTAACACTTTTACAGAGGCCTAGGAACATATTAAAAAGTGTAAACAAGTGTTAAATAGGCTGGCAACATACTAGATACATACTAATACATGCTAGCAACACTTAGCTTAGTGCTAAAGTATGCTAATAATGTAGTGAAAAAGAAAGTTGCTGTAAAAAAGGCAAGCAATGTCCGATCTTCCCCAAACTTCACACGTGTGATAGGTGTCCTGATCCGGACAAACACCCATGAACAAATTCAGTAATAGTCATAGCGCTACCAGGAAGTGACAAGGTTAACAACTGTTATGAACTCCTAAGAATAAATTTAAAAAGTGTCAAAAAGGGTTAAATAGGCTGGCAACATGCTAGAAGCATAATAAAACATGCTAGCAACACTTAGCTAGTTACTACACTTAGTTTGACAAGAGTCCCGTACTGAACACATCAGCATGCACGTATTCAGTTATAGTCATAGCGCCACCTGCTGGCAACAGTAAGTGTCATGTTTAACAATTTTATGCACTATTTGCAACACAATAAAATTTGCCATTGTGTGCTAATCATGCTAGAAATATTTTCAAACATTCTAACAACGCTTACTATGTGCTAAAGGATGCTATTTATACTATGAAACCAGAAGTTGTTGTAACTCATGCATACAATTCCCAATCTGACCCAAACTTCACATGTTTTATAAGAGTCCTGGCCTGAACACAACTAAAGGCCAATATTCAATTATAAGTATAGCGCCGCCTGCTGGCAACAGGAATGACTTATTTCATACTAACTTAAACATGAGATGTCTGATCTGCCTGAAACTTTGCATGTTTAGTAAGAGTCCTGGCCTAAAGACATTTACATGGCGATATTCAGTTATAATCATAACGCCACCTGTTGGCAGCAGGAAATGTGGCAAAAATATTTACTATTTTATAAGCATATGGCCCACAGTTCCTCCTATGGGTACCGGGTGGTGTTGAGCCCAGGTGCAAGGGCCCGTTCATCGCTGCTTGCAGCTTTAATTAGGGCCTGAGCACCGATAGTGCGAGGACCCTCTTGGAATTGCCGTTTATTATTATTATTATTATTATTATTATTATTATACTTCTCCAAAATGAATCGCATTTTTGAGGGGCCTAAACATACTTAAAAAGTCATGACATTTTGCACACACCTCAGAACTGGTGAAAATTTACGTCTGATATGGGTTTCAGAAGTGGGTGTGGCAAAATGGCTCGACAGCGCCACCTATACACGTTCAACAGTGTGCGCCTCGAGCTATGTTTCACGTACATGTATGAAAATCGGTACACATGTGTAACTCTCCAGTACCTACAAAAAAGTCTCTTAGAGCAAAATTCTAAACCCAACAGGAAGTCGGTTATTTTTAATATTATGAGCAAATTTTGTGTCATTTTTGCCATTTCCATGCGTTGTATTTTAACGAACTCCTCCTAGAGACTTATTCAGATCAACACCAAATTTGTATGCCTAATCTAAAGGCCTTTGCTATGTTAAATTGCGAAGATTTTGAGTTTTCGTCGAAGGGCGTGTCCGTAGCGGCCTGGCGAATTTCGATGATTCGCCATGAAAAATGAAGTTGCTATAACTCAGACATACAATCTCCAATCTGCCCCAAACCTCACATGGTTGATAAGACTCTGAAACTGAATAGATTGACATGCCCATATTCAGTTATATTCATAGCGCCACCTATTGGCAACAGGAAGTGTCATTTTACGCTGCGAAGAACTACTCCTAGAAATTTTATGACATCAATGTCTTTTTTGCGGTCAGTCTAATCTAAAGGCCTGTACGATGTTAAATTGTGAAGATCTTGAGTTTTCGTTAAAGGGCGTGTTCATGGCGCCATGTCAAAGTTCGATGTTTCGCCATGGGAGTAGAAGTTGTTGTAACTCAGGCATAAAATATCAGATCTTGCCCAAACTTCACATGTTTGATAAGAGTACTGACCTGCACACATCTGGAGGCTAATATTCCATTGGGTGTGGCAAAATGGCTCGATAGCGCCACCTATACATTTTCAATGGAGTGCACCTCGAACTACATGTCATGTACTTGTACGAAAATCGGTAAACATATGTAACACACCAATAGCTACAAAAAAGTCTCTTGGTACGAAATCCGAATCCCAACAGGAAGTCGGTTATTTTTAATTTTCCCTGCAAAATTGGTGTCGTTTTTGTCATTTTCAGGGGTTGTATTTTAACGAACTCCTCCTAGAGATTTATTCAGATCAACACCAAACTTGGTCAGTGTAATCTAAAGCCCTTTGCGATGTTAAATTGCGAAGGAATTGAGGTTTCGTTAAAGGGCGTGTCCATGGCGGCCTGACAAATTTCGATTCGCCATGAAAAATGATGGTGCTATAACTCAGACATACAATGTCCAATCTGCCCCAAACTTCACGTTTGATAAGACTCTTGACCTGAATAGATCTACATGCCAATATTCAGTTATAGTCATAGTGCCACCTATTGGCAACAGGAAGTGACATATTTTACACTGTGACAAACTACTCCTAGAAATTTTATGACATCAATGTCTTTTTTGTGGTCAGTCTAATCTAAAGACCTGTGTGATGTTTAGTTGTCAAGATCTTGAGTTTTTGTTAAAAGGCGTGTCCATGGCGTCATGACGAAGTTCGATGTCTCGCCATGGGAATAAAATATGTTATAACTCAGGCATAAAATGTCCAACCTTGCCCAAACTTCACATGTGTGATAAGGGTCCTGGCTTGAACATATCTGAAGGCCAATATTCCATTATAACGATAGCGCCACCTGCTGGCAACAGGAAGATCGGCACACATATGGAATAAACTTTGATATATTGCACTTATATATATATGAGTTTAAATGCATATTTCTCAACGTTCACCTTTTTACTAAAGCCACACGATGGCGGTGAGCCCGGGTGCGAGGGCCCGTTCATCGCTGCTTGCAGCTTTAATTAGGGCCCGAGCACTGCAGTGAGAGGACCCTATTGGAATTGCTCCGTTTATTCTTCTTCTTCTTCTTCTCCATCATATGTCGCATCTTTGAGGGCCTAAACATGCTCCAAAACTCACAAAACTTTGCACACGCATCAGGACTGGCGAAAATGTACATCTGATATAGGTTTCAGAAGTGGGTGTGGCAAAATGGCTCGATAGCGCCACCTGTTAAATTTCAACTGAGTGCGCCTCGAGCTGTGTTTCACGTACATTCATGAAAATCGGTACACACATGTAACACACCATTACCTACAAAAAAGTCTCTTGGTACAAATTCCAAAACCCAACAGGAAGTAAGTTATTTTGAATTTCCTGTATGATTTTTGTGCATTTTTTTCCATTTCCATGCCTCATACTTTGACGAACTCCTCCTACAGTTTTAATCAGATTCTCTTAAAATTAAAAGACCTTTGTGATGTTAAATTGCGAAGGTTTTGAGTTTTCGTCAAGGGGTGTGTCCCTGGCTGCCTGACAAATTTGATGTTTCGCCGTGAAACAGGAAGTTGCTGTAACTCAGGCATGCAATGTCCAATCTTCCCCAAACTTCACACATGTGATAGGTGTTCTTTCCTGAACAAACACCCATGACCAAATTCAGTTATAAACATAGCGCCACCTGCTGGTAACAGGAAGTGACAAGGTTAACACTGTTATGGACTCTTAGGAACATATTAAAAAGTGTAAACAAGTGTTAAATAGGCTGGCAACATACTAGATACATACTAACACATGCTAGCAACACTTAGCTTAGTGCTAAAGCATGCTAATAATGTAGTGAAAAAGAAAGTTGCTGTAAAAAAGGCAAGCAATGTCCGATCTTCCCCAAACTTCATATGTGTGATAGGTGTTCTGTTCTGAACAAACACCCATGACCAAATTCAGTTATAGTCATAGCGCCACCTGCTGGTAACAGGAAGTGACAAGGTTAACACTGTTATGGACTTCTAAGAACAAATTAAAAAGTGTCAATAAGTGTTAAATAGGCTGGCAGCATGCTAGAAACATAACAAAAGATGCTAGCAACACTTAGCTAAGTGTTAAAGCATTCTACTAAGGCAGTGAAAAAGAAAGTTGCTGTAACTAATGCAAGCAATGTCCGATCTTTCCCAAACTGCACACGTGTGATAGGTGTTCTGCTCTGAACAAACACCCATGACCAAATTCAGTAATAGTCAAAGCGCCACCTGCTGGTAACAGGAAGTGACAAGGTTAACAATGTTATGGACTCCTAGGAACAAATTAAAAAGTGTCAAAAAGTGTTAAATAGGCTGGCAACATGCTAGAAACATAATAAATAATGCTAGCAACACTTAGCTAAGTGTTGAATTATTCTACTAAGGCAGTGAAAAAGGAATTTGCTGTAACTAAGGCAAGCAATGTCCGATCTTCCCCAAACTTCATACGTGTGATAGGTGTTCTGTCCTGAACAAAAACCCATGAAAAAATTAAGTTATAGTCATAGCACCACCTGCTGGTAACAGGAAGTGACATGGTTAACACTGTTACAGACTCTTGTGAACATATTAAAAAGTGTAAACAAGTGTTAAATAGGCTGGCAACATACTAGATACATACTAATACATGCTAGCAACACTTAGCTTATTGCTAAAGCATGCTAATAATGTAGTGAAAAAGAAAGTTGCTGTAAAAAAGGCAAGCAATGTCCGATCTTCCCCAAACTTCTCACGTGTGATAGGTGTTTTGTTCTGAACAAACTCTCATGACCAAATTCAGTTATAGTCATAGCGCCACCTGCTGGTTACAGGAAGTGACAAGGTTAACACTGTTATGGACTTCTAAGAACAAATTAAAAAGTGTCAATAAGTGTTAAATAGGCTGGCAACATGCTAGAAACATAACGAAAGATACTAGCAACACTTAGCTAATTGTTGAAGCATTCTACTAAGGCAGTGAAAAAGGAATTTGCTGTAACTCAGGCATGCAATGTCCAATCTTCCCCAAACTTCACACATGTGATAGGTGTTCTTTCCTGAACAAACACCCATGACCAAATTCAGTTATAAACATAGTGCCACCTGCTGGTAACAGGAAGTGACAAGGTTAACACTGTTATGGACTCTTAGGAACATATTAAAAAGTGTAAACAAGTGTTAAATAGGCTGGCAACATACTAGATACATACTAACACATGCTAGCAACACTTAGCTTAGTGCTAAAGCATGCTAATAATGTAGTGAAAAAGAAAGTTGCTGTAAAAAAGGCAAGCAATGTCCGATCTTCCCCAAACTTCATATGTGTGATAGGTGTTCTGTTCTGAACAAACACCCATGACCAAATTTAGTTATATTCATAGCGCCACCTGCTGGTAACAGGAAGTGACAAGGTTAACACTGTTATGGACTTCTAAGAACAAATTAAAAAGTGTCAATAAGTGTTAAATAGGCTGGCAGCATGCTAGAAACATAACAAAAGATGCTAGCAACACTTAGCTAAGTGTTAAAGCATTCTACTAAGGCAGTGAAAAAGAAAGTTGCTGTAACTAATGCAACCAATGTCCGATCTTTCCCAAACTGCACACATGTGATAGGTGTTCAGCTCTGAACAAACACCCATGACCAAATTCAGTAATAGTCATAGCGCCACCTGCTGGTAACAGGAAGTGACAAGGTTAACAATGTTATGGACTCCTAGGAACAAATTAAAAAGTGTCAAAAAGTGTTAAATAGGCTGGCAACATGCTAGAAACATAATAAATAATGCTAGCAACACTTAGCTAAGTGTTGAATTATTCTACTAAGGCAGTGAAAAAGGAATTTGCTGTAACTAAGGCAAGCAATGTCCGATCTTCCCCAAACTTCATACGTGTGATAGGTGTTCTGTCCTGAACAAAAACCCATGAAAAAATTAAGTTATAGTCATAGCGCCACCTGCTGGTAACAGGAAGTGACATGGTTAACACTGTTACAGACTCTTGTGAACATATTAAAAAGTGTAAACAAGTGTTAAATAGGCTGGCAACATACTAGATACATAATAATACATGCTAGCAACACTTAGCTTATTGCTAAAGCATGCTAATAATGTAGTGAAAAAGAAAGTTGCTGTAAAAAAGGCAAGCAATGTCCGATCTTCCCCAAACTTCTCACGTGTGATAGGTGTTTTGTTCTGAACAAACTCTCATGACCAAATTCAGTTATAGTCATAGCGCCACCTGCTGGTAACAGGAAGTGACAAGGTTAACACTGTTATGGACTTCTAAGAACAAATTAAAAAGTGTCAATAAGTGTTAAATAGGCTGGCAACATGCTAGAAACATAACGAAAGATACTAGCAACACTTAGCTAATTGTTGAAGCATTCTACTAAGGCAGTGAAAAAGGAATTTGCTGTAACTAAGGCAAGCAATGTCCGATCTTCCCCAAACTTCATACGTGTGATAGGTGTTCTGTCCTGAATAAAAACCCATGAAAAAATTCAGTTATAGTCATAGCGCCACCTGCTGGTAACAGGAAGTGACATGGTTGACACTGTTATAGACTCCTAGGAACATATTAAACAGTGTAAACAAGTGTTAAATAGGCTGGCAACATACTAGATACATACTAATACATGCTAGCAACAGTTAGCTTAGTGCTAAAGCATGCTAATAATGTAGTGAAAAAGAAAGTTGCTGTAAAAAAGGCAAGCAATGTCCGATCTTCCCCAAACTTCACACGTGTGATAGGTGTTCTGTCCTGAACAAACAACCATGACCAAATTCAGTTATAGTCATAGCGCCACCTGCTGGTAACAGGAAGTGACATGGTTAACACTGTTACAGACTCTTAGGAACATATTAAAAAGTGTAAACAATTGTTAAATAGGCTGGCAACATACTAGATACATACTAATACATGCTAACAACACTTAGCTTAGTGCTAAAGCATGCTAATAATGTAGTGAAAAAGAAAGTTGCTTTAACTCAGGCAAGCAATGTCCAATCTTCCCCAAACTCCACACGTGCTATAGGTGTCCTTTTCTGGACAAACACCCATGAACAAATTCAGTAATAGTCATAGCGCTACCTGCCGGCATTGAATAAGGAAGTTTTTCTAACTCAAGCTAGCAACGTCCGATCTGCCCCAAACTTCACACGTTTGACAAGAGTCCCGTACTGAACACATCAGCATGCCAGTATTAATTATAGTCATAGTGCTGGCAACAGGAAGTGTCATGTTTAACAATTTTATGCACTATTTGCAACACAATAAAATTTGCCATTGTGTGCTAATCATGCTAGAAATATTTTCAAACATTCTAACAACACTTACTATATGCTAAAGGATGCTATTAATACTATGAAACAGGAAGTTGTTGTAACTCATGCATACAATTCCCAATCTGACCCAAACTTCACATGTTTTATAAGAGTCCTGGCCTGAGCACAACTAAAGTCCAATATTCAATTATAAGTATAGCGCCGCCTGCTGACAACAGGAATGACTTATTTCATACTAACTTAAACATGAGATGTCTGATCTGCCTGAAACTTTGCATGTTTGGTAAGAGTCCTGGCCTAAAGACATTTACATGGCGATATTCAGTTATAATCATAATGCCACCTGTTGGCAGCAGGAAATGTGGCAAAAATATTTACTATTTTATAAGCATATGGCCCAACGTTCACGGTTCCTCCTATGGGCACCGGGTGGTGGTGAGCCCGGGTGCGAGGGCCCGTTCATCGCTGCTTGCAGCTTTAATTAGGGCTCAACCCTGGAGGGCGAGAGCCCTATTGTTTTGCTTAGGATTATTTTTTATTATTATTTTTTTTTCTAACGTTACGGGGGCTTTTGGGGTTCTTAACATGCTTGAAAACTCTTGAAAATTGGCACACAGATTGGAACCTGTGGCCATTAGGGTCGGGCAGAGACTGATACACGGGCGTGGCACAGGGGCTCTACAGCGCCCCCCGGAATACTGAGGGCCATATATCATACATACTTGCACGTAGACACATGAAACTCGGTACACATGTAGATCACATTAAACCAAACAACTTTCATACTGCATGTCATAGGCTTCGCCCAACAGGAAGTTGGCTATTTAGGTTTTATTATTCATATTTTTTGTCAAAGTTGTGGGGGCTTTTGGGGTCCCTAACATACTCAAAATCTCTTGAAAATTTGCACACACTTTGGAATCTGTGCCCTTTAGGAGCCTGCAGAGGCTGGGACCCGGGCGTGGCACAGGGGCTCTACGGCGCCCCCTGGAACACAGTCAGAAATGTTGATGTATAGCTCACACATACTTGCACATATTCATATGAAACTCAATACACATATAGATCTCATTGTGCTGAACAATTTTCATATTGCATGTCAGTGGGCTCCGCCCAACAGGAAGTCAGCTATTTAGAGTTATGTAAAAAAAGCATGCTCTGGCATTTGATATACTTGTCATAGGTCTTTTACTCGATTACCACCAAACTCGGTCAACATGATCTCAAGACATTGAGGATGAAAAATTGCCAGGGGATTTTTGATATCTTGAACGGTTTGCTCGTGGCGAGGCGTTGAAATTATGGCGAGAATTGAGAAACAGGAAGTGTCTAATACCATCCACATACATTTCCTGATTTCAATCAAACTTCATCAGATTATTCATTGTATGATGTCGATCACATATATGTGACTATTAGGAGTCAAAGTTATAGCGCCACCAACTGGCAGCAGGAAGTGTGTCATTTTCAAAATGCTTTGAATTCAGCATCTTATTTTTACTCGATTTGCTTCAATCTTCATCAGAATAATGTTAAAACACAGCCGATATGAATCTGCTGGGGGAAATTGGATATCTAAAAATATTGTTGCCGTGGCAACATGTCAAACTGGAATAATTCTCAGGTGATTTTGAAACATATAACATGCTTAGAATTTCATCAAACTCAGAACACATATCAGTATTAGTGACAGCTAGACACTGGCAAAAGTTCATAAGAGTGCGTGGAAGAGGCACTCTATAGCGCCACCTTTTGTCAAAAGTGGGGGGGTTAGTTTTAGCTACAGACACCAAACTCAGTACAAAAATTGTTCTTATCAAGACGGACAACTTTCTAATTCACAGTCATCAGCTACGACCAACAGGAAGTCGGCTATTTTGATTTGAATGTGGATTGTTTTTTACATTTAGCTGTGAATTAATGCATACTGCTCAGAGGAGAGTAACACTATACACACCAAACTTTGTCTACATGTTGAAAAAAACATTGAGGAACTTAAATTGTGAATGGGTTTTGGATAGCTTGGATGGTTTTGTCGTGGTGATTTTTTTAAATGACAGTAAAAATGGAATTATTAATTTTCCTGCAGTTTTAAATTCCAAACACTTCAAACCCTTTTTTCATACAGAAAAAAGTCATTCTGAGGAAATATGCATAGTTTCATGACTTTACAACACTGTATGGATAACATAAAATTAAAAAACTGTCAGACATCTCATCTCACTCTGTCCTTCTGTTTGAGTGTGTGTGCTTAGACTTCCATTGTCTGAGAGAAATAGCGCCCCTACAGGTGCATATCCTGTACTAAATAAGGGGTGAGACTCTCTTTTGGTTTCACTTTTAAATCGGTTAAAATACAAATAAATACTTGGATTTAATTCACACTGACAAGCTAAACCAACATATATGATTATTATCAGGTCAGGGCTCATTAATAATTGATTTGTGGTCAGTGATACTTGAGAAACACGAGAGATGAATCACCGAGCATCAGCGTGTGGAATGGCGAGCTCAGAAAAAACGAGTTTATTCTTGTTTTATAGCTATTAAAAATAAATTATAGCAGTGATATCACACAGTACACCAATTAGAACACACCAAGAGCTAAATTCAGATGTTTTTTAACTGTTTGTGTAAAAATGAAATATTTGCGGCTGCCTATCTGAAATCACTGCCTCCGATCAGCGCGCACAGTGTCACAAGTTCAAAACAAACGAATTTATTCTTGTTTAAGAGCTTTTTAAAATAAATTATTGCCATAAATGCACACAATACACCCATTATAACACAACACGAGCTAAATGCAGATGTTTGTGACCCATTTATGTGCGCAAGACTATTTGAAAGCGCGACTGGCACAATAACATATATCTCTCTCGAGCTGCAGGATTCTGCCTTTCGTCGTACGAACGAACACATCACGGACAAGATTATTTCAAAATACATAATAGCCTGGGTAATATAAACGAAAACAGCCACGTGAACATAACTGTTGAGAAATAAATCTGAAGTGGATCTACTGGATTTTAATATTAAGTGACCGCATATACCAGCTGCTTCTGTCTTCAATTTTAATCTATATAAAAAATTAAACTCATTCATCTTGGCTGCTTTTTTAATGTGTGTACGTATTTATTTATTATTTTGCTCTAACAAGGCTTAATCTATATTTAATTAAATCAATTACATTATATTTTACATTTGATTTGTCCATTTCTGCATCTAAACGCCTAAAAACCTTAAACATGCCCTATTACACTATTGTTAGCAATTTCTTTATCGTCCAATTTATCTGGTGTACACACTTTTATTTTCATAATAAACTTGTTTGTTAGATTATACACAGTTACAGTGGTCTAATAATAATAATAAATAATATAGCTGCAAGCAGCAATTACGGGGCCAAGCACTCCAACGGCAAATGTAGGAGCTAAGCATCGCATGAAGCATCACACCAAATACAGTAATGAGCAATAACAGCAATTTTGGAATTATTGTATTTGAAATGGCAAAAAAAAAAAACAAAAAAAAACCCAATACCACCTCTAGTAGCATGATTACTTGGCTTATCAAGCTTGACCAATAGGTGGCACTGTTATAAAATCAATTTGGTGTACTCTGTGTGACTTTTCAATGACACACACAAAGTTTGGTGTCAATATGCCAAAGCATTCCAGGGATACAGCCTCAAGTGTCATTTTCTCATTGTGCCTCAAATTCGTCGATGTGGTATGCGAAAACGGTTTTGTCTATCGATATAAAATCCATAGCATTTTGTCAGCACAGTCTGAAGATCATCTGATTCAAATTTGGTGAAAATCGGACTAACGGTTGATGAGGGGTTAGAAAAAGTAGGTTTTCAACATAAATCAAAATGGCGGACCGGAAGTTCAGCATATGCTGGCATATTTGGTATCTATGTTATCGGCATAAGCCAGGGAATATTTTGAGCCCAGTTCATTCAAATAGACTAATGCAATAAAAAGTTATTAGCATTTTAAAAAGTGTAATTACTCATGGTTAATGAATGGTTTATTACTCTTGACCAATAGGTGGCGCTGTTACCAAATTTATGTGGCATGGTCAGTGTGAGGTGCTGAAGACACATACAAAGTTTGGTGCACATATGTCAAAGTGTTGCAGAGATACAGCCTCAAATGCATTTTGGCACCCTTCCAGCAAATTCGTTGATGTGCTAAATGAGAACCGTTTCGTATATCGACACGAAATCCATAACTTTTTGCCAGCATGGTCTGAAGATGATTCACATCAAATTTGGTGAAAATTGGACTAACGGTCTAGGAGGAGTTTGAAAAAGTAGGTTTTCAACATTAAGCAAAATGGCGGACAGGAAGTAAGGCCAATTTTCACATAATTGGCATCAATGCTCTTGGCATGACCCACAGAATATAGCGAGTCCATTTTAATTTGAATAGTCTAATTTATTCAAAAGTTATTATTATTTATGTGACATTCCATTATAACTATTGGCCATAAGGTGGCGCTGCCACCAAATTTTTTGAGTACCTTCAGGGCATGGAGCCTGTAGGCACCTATTGTAATCGTTGGCGTTATTATTATTCTTCTTCCGCTGCAAGTCTATGGCAGCCCATAGAACCGTTTGCGGGAAAGTTGTATAATTTGGCACACTGATAGAGGACAGTCCCAACATTAACTATAGCAAATTTGAAGTCTTTAACTCCTACTCTCTAGCGCCACTACTTGTCCAAACTTTCAATGTTTGAATGCTAATAACTTTTGAACCGTAAGCCAGAAAATTGAAATTCTTTTTTCCTCTGAATCCTTGGCTCATGCCAAGTTGAATGAACACCAAATGAACATCGCCAACATTTTACAGAACTGCCACTTTCCTGGAGTCTCAGAATTACAATGTGTCAGGTTCTGAGAGATCTAAGATTCCAAAAAATTATTTAACTAGAATACCATGAAGTATTGTGAAATACTATATATTAAGACTTTATATATAGGCTTTATGAACAGATTAGAGTGAGGACCAGCACCACCTCCTCTTGTCTGATGGTTTGAGGAATATATTTTCCTGAATCCGGGATTAAGATTTAGGAGCTCATTTTTATTCCACCTACTTTCCTGAAAGCCTGTCTTGCAGAATTGACTAAAAATTAATCTTCACATTAATTCCTTATTATTTTGCAATTATTTTGTCAGTTCTTCTTAACCTGTTTTTTTCTTCTTCTTTTCTGATCTCATGACCCAGTCAGAATTTTTTGTACAATGGTCAAGTCTTAAATTATCCATTTCTGTATTGCATATGTGTTTGATATTTCTCATGGGTATTTCATAATTTTCGACTTTGAGTAAAACAGTTTGAGTTAAAACTTTTTTTTTTAGCGCATTTCATCTGTAAAAGAAAACATGCCTAATAATTCTGCACACATGAATATAAGTAGTTTTTCTCTTCCAGCTTTCCTGGACTATTGTATAGCACTCATAAATGATTAAATAAAAAATAATGGTAGTTATTAAGATTGATATGGTTTGGAATTTGTAAAATGTGCTTGGAAAAAAAATCACAATAAAACAATGTTTTTTCATGTTTATGTTTGGAATATTAACTGACATGAATGAATGCTATATAAATATTGTTCATGTTAACATAATGTTTATAAATGAAATCTTATTGTAAAGTGTTACTAAAGTTATGTATATATATTGTTCTGTGAATGTGATTTTAAAGTCTAGATGATTCGGATTAACCCTTTAACTGCCGTATCCTTTAAAACCTCACTGCCAGAGGGATATTGTGAATGCATGTGTCCGCTGGGCACAGTTTACCTGATGCCACCGGGGTGGCGATGGCATTGGTGGCTTGAGCACGTCATCGCTGCTTGCAGCTTTAATTCTTCTTCTTCTTCTTCTTCTTCTTCTTCTTCTTCTTCTTCTTCTTCTTCTTCTTCTTCTTCTCCCGAATGAATCGCATTTTTGAGGGCTTTAACATGCTCAAAAAGTCATGAAACTTTGCACACGCGTCAAACCTGGTGAAAATTTTCGTCTGATATAGGATTCAGAAGAGGGTGTGGCAAAATGGCTCAACAGCGCCACCTATACAAAGAAAATCAACAGCCTTCCAGCTATGTTTCACGTACATGCACGAAAATTGGCACACATATGTAACACACCAATAACTACAAAAAAGACTCTTGGACCAAAATTCTAAACCCGACAGGAAGTCGTTTATTTTTAATATTATGAACAAATTTTGTGTAATTTTGGCCATTTCCATGTGTTGTATTTTAATGAACTCCTCCTAGAGATTTCTTCAAATCAACACCAAATTTGGTATGCCTAATCTAAAGTCCTTTGCGATGTTAAATTGCGAAGATCTTGAGTTTTCGTTGAAGGGCGTGTCCGTGGCGGCCTGGCGAATTTCGATGATTCGCCACGAAAAATGAAGTTGCTATAACTCACACATACAATGTCCAATCTGCCCCAAACTTCACATGTTTGATGAAACTCTGAACCTGAACAGATTGACATGCCCATATTCAGTTATAGTCATAGCGCCACCTATTGGCAACAGGAAGTGTCATATTTTACGCTGTGACAAACTACTCCTAGAATTTTTATGACATCAATGTCTTTTTTGTGGTCAGTCTAATCTAAAGGCCTGTGCGATGTTCAGTTGTGAAGATCTTGAGTTTTCGTTAAAAGGCGTGTCCACGGCACCATGGCAAAGTTCGATGTCTCGCCATGTGAATAAAAGATGTTATAACTCAGGCATAAAATGTCCGATCTTCCCCAAACTTCACATGTGTGATAAGAGTCCTGACCTGAACAGATCTGCAGGCCAATATTCCACCTGGTGTGGCAGAATGGCTCGATAGCGCCACCTATACACTTTCAACGGAGTGTGCCTCGAGCTATAATTCACGTACATGTACAAAAATTGGTACACACATGTAACTCACCAATATCTACAAAAAAGTCTCTTGGTACGAAATCCGAATCCCCACAGGAAGTCGGTTATTTTGAATTTTCCCTGCAAAATTGGTGTTGTTTTTGCCATTTTTATGGGTTGTACTTTAACAAACTCCTCCTAGAGATTTATTCAGATCAACACCAAACTTGTTCAGTGTAATCTAAAGCCATTTGTGATGTTAAATTGCGAAGGACTGGAGGTTTCGTTAAAGGGCGAGTCCATGGGGGCCTGACAAATTTCGATGTTTCGCCATGAAAAAGGAAGTTGCTGTAACTCAGACATACAATGTCCAATCTGCCCCAAACTTCACATGTTGGATGAGACTCTTGACCTGAACAGATCTACATGCCCATATTCAGTTATAGTCATAGCGCCTCCTATTGGAAACAGGAAGTTACATATTTTACACTGTGACAGACTATTTCTAGAAATTTTATGACATCAATGTCTTTTTTGTGGTCAGTCTAATCTAAAGACCTGTGTGATGTTTAGTTGTGAAGATCTTGAGTTTTTGTTAAAAGGCGTGTCCATGGCGCCGGGACGAAGTTCGATGTCTCGTCATGGGAATAAAAGATGTTATAACTCAGGCATAAAGTGTCCGATCTTGCCCAAACTTCACATGTGTGATAAGGGTCCTGGCCTGAACAGATCTGAAGGCCAATATTCCATTGGGTGTGGCAAAATGGCTCGATAGCGCCACCTATAAACTTTCAACGGAGTGCATATGCACATTCAATGGAGTGCGCCTCGAGCTATTTTTCACGTACATGTACAAAAATCGGTACACACATGTAACACACCAATACCTACAAAAAAGTACCATGTTACGAAATCCGAATCCCATCAGGAAGTCGGTTATTTAGAATTTTCTCGGCAAAATTGGCGTTTTTGCCATTTTCAGGGGTTGTACTTTAACAAACTACTCCTAGAGATATATTCAGATCAACACCAAACTTGGTCAGTTAAATCTAAAGGCGTTTGTGATGTTAAATTACGAAGATTTTGAGGTTTCGTTAAAGGGCGTGTCCATGGCGGCCTGACAAAATTCGATGTTTTGCCATGAAAAAGGAAGTTGCTGTTACTCAGACTTACAATGTCCAATCTGCCCCAAACTTCACATGTTAGATAAGACTTCTGCCCTTAACAGATCTACATGCCCATATTCAGTTATAGTCATAGCGCCACCTGCTGGCAACAGGAAGTGACATGTTGTATGCTGTGACAAACTACTCCTAGAATTCTTTTGAGATTAATGTATTTTTTGTAGTCAGTCTAATCTAAAGGCCTGTGCAATGTTAACTTATGGAGATCTTGAGTTTTTGTTAAAGGGCATGTCCATGGCGTCATGACAAATTTTGCAAGAGAAGTTGTTGTAACTCAGGCATAATTTGTTTGATCTTCCCCAAACTTCACATGTTCGATAAGAGTCCTGCCCTGAACACATCTATAGGCCAATAGTCCATAATGAGAGCACCACCTGCTGCCAACACAAAGATTGGCACATATGGAGTAAACTTTGATATATTCCACTTATATTAATGAGTTTAAATGCATGTTTCTCACCGTTCACCTATTTACTAAAGTAAAGTTGTATAATTTGGCACACTGATAGAGGACAGTCCCAACATTAACTATAGCAAATTTGAAGTCTCTTACTCCTACTCTCTAGCGCCACCACTTGTCCAAACTTTCAATGTTTGTATGCTAATAACTTTTGAACCGTAAGCCAGAAAATGGAAATTCTTTTTTCCTCTGAATCCTTGGCTCATGCCAAGTTGAATGCTCAAAAAAACTCAAAAATCACATGGTTTAGTTTTTCCGCTATTTTCGATTGTTCGAAAAACCTACTTTTTCGAACTCGTCCTAGACGGTTAGTCCGATTGCCAAGAAAATTGGCTCAGATCATCTTCAGACCATGCTGGCAAAAAGTTATGGAATTCAAGTTGATTCGTCCAACCGTTGTCGAATGACACGTGAACAAATTTGACGAAAAGCACGCAAAAATGCACGTGAGGCGATATCTCGGCAACGGTTTGTCATATTGAGACCAAACTTGGTGTGTGTTATAACAAACATGAACTGAGACTACCTGCAGTGTTTCGACACAGCGCCGCCTAGTGGTCAGGAGATATGAAAAATGCATATTTTGGCTTATAACTTCTGAATGGTTTGGCCAAAAATCACACAACTGGTCTCTTTAGATTCAGTGAGTCATGTCGAGTTGAATGATATCCAATTTTCCTGTGTCGGCCATTTTTGGGGTCGGCCATTTTGAATTATGTTTTAAAATGCTGTATTTTTTGAGTGCAGCATCGTATCGTTTCGCAAATAATTACAAAAATATTCGGCTCCATGCCCTGAAGGTACTCAAAAAGTTTGGTGGCAGCGCCACCTTGTGGCCAATAGTTATAATGAAATATCACATAAATGATAATAACTTTTGAATAAATTAGACTATTAAAATTAAAATGGTCTCACTATATTCTGTGTGTCATGCCGAGAACATTGATACCAATTATGTGAAAATTGGCCATACTTCCTGTCCGCCATTTTGCTTCATGTTGAAAACCTACTTTTTCGAACTCCTCCTAGACCGTTATTCCAATTTCCACCAAATTTGACGTGAATCATCTTCAGACCATGCTGGCAAAAAGTTATGGATTTCGTGTCGATATACGAAACGGTTCTCATTTAGCGCATCAACGAATTTGCTGGAAGGGTGCCAAAATGCATTTGAGGCTGTATCTCTGCAACACTTTGACATATTTGCACCAAACTTTGTATGTGTCTTCACCACCTCACACTGACCATGCCACATAAATTTGGTTACAGCGCCACCTATTGGTCAAGAGTAATAAACCATTCATTAACCATGAGTAATTACACTTTTTAAAATGCTAGTAACTTTTTATTGCATTAGTCTATTTGAATGAAACCATATGCCGATAACATAGATACCACATATGCCATAGTAAGCTGAACTTCCGGTTCGCCATTTTGATATTATGTTGAAAACATACTTTTTCAAACTCCTCATCAACCGTACGTCCGATTTTCACTAAATTCGAATCAAATGATCTTCAGACTATGCTGACACAAAGTTATGGATTTTTTATCGATAGACAAAGCCGTTTTCGCATACCACAGCGACGAATTTGAGGCACAATGAGAAAATGACACTTGAGGCTGTATCCCTGGAATGCTTTGGCATATTGACACCAAACTTTGTGTTTGTCATTGAAAAGTCACACAGAGTACACCAAATTGATTTTATAACAGTGCCACCTATTGGTCAAGCTTGATAAGCCAAGTAATCATGCTACTAGAGGTGGTATTATGATTTTTTTTAGCCATTTCAATTACAATAATTCCAAAATTGCTGTTATTGCTCATTAATGTATTTGGTGTGATGCTTCATGCGATGCTTAGCTCCTACATTTGCCGTTGGAGTGCTTGGCCCCGTAATTGCTGCTTGCAGCTATATTTAGGGGCCACGCACCGAAGGTGCATAGGCACCTATTGTTTTCGTTGGCGTTATTAATAGGGGCCAAGCACCGAAGGTGCGAGGCACCTATTGTTTTCGTTGGAGTTATTAGGGGCCAAGCACCGAAGGTGCGAGGTACCTATTTTTTCCGTTGGCGTTATTATTATTAGGGGCCAAGCACCGAAAGTGCGAGGCACCTATTGTTTCCGTTGGCGTTATTATTATTAGGGGCCAAGCACCGAAGGTGCGTAGGCACCTATTGTAATCGTTGGAGTTATTATTCTGCTTCTTCTTCTTCTTCCGCCGCAAGTCTATGGCAGCCCATAGAACCAATTGCGGGAAAGTTGTATAATTTGGCACACCGATAGAGGACAGTCCCACCATTAACTATAGCAAATTTGAAGTCTCTAACTCCAACTCTCTAGCGCCACCACTTGTCCAAACTTTCAATGTTTCTATGCTAATAACTTTTGAACCGTAAGCCAGAAAATGGAAATTCTTTTTTCCTCTGAATCCTTGGCTCATGCCAAGTCGAATGAACCCCAAAATTCGCAAGGTTTAGTTTTTTCGCTATTTTAAATTTTTCAAAAAAACTACTTTTTCGAACTCGTCCTAGATGGTTAGTCCGATTTTCACAAAAAATGGCTCAGATCATTTTCAGACGATGCTGGCTAAAAGTTATGGAATTCAAGTTGATTCGTCTAACCGTTCTCGAATGACATGTAAAAAAATATGACAGAAAGGACGCAAAAATACACGTGAGGCTATATCTCATCAACGGTTTGGCATATTGAGACCAAACTTGGTGTGTGTTATAATAAGCATGACCTAAGACGACCTGCAGTGTTTCGACACAGTGCCACTTAGTGGTCAGGAGATATGAAAAATGCATATTTTGGCTTATAACTTCTGAATGGTTTGGCCAAAAATCACACAACTGGTCTTTTTAGATTCAGTGAGTCATGTCGAGTCGAATGATATCCAATTTTCCTGTGTCGGCCATTTTAGGCGTCGGCCATTTTGAATTATGTTTTAAAATGCTGTATTTTTTGAACGCAGCATCGTATCGTTTCGCAAATAATTACAAAAATATTTGGCTCCATGCCCTGAAGGTACTCAAAAAGTTTGGTGGCAGCGCCAACTTGTTGCCAATAGTTATAATGAAATATCACAGAAATGCTAATAACTTTTGAATAAATTAGACTATTAAAATTAAAATGGCCTCCCTATATTCTGTGGGTCATGCCGAGAGCACTGATACCAATTATCCGAAAATTGGCCAAACTTCCTGTCCGCCATTTTGCTTAATGTTGAAAACCTACTTTTTCGAACTCCTCCTAGAGCGTTAGTCCGATTTTCACCAAATTTGACGTGGATCATCTTCAGACCATGCTGGCAAAATGCTATGGACTTTGTGTCGATGTATGAAACGGTTCTCATTTAGCGCATCAACGAATTTGCTGGAAGGATGCCAAAATGCATTTGAGGCTGTATCTCAGCAACGCTTTGACATATTTGCACCAAACTTTGTATGTGTTATCGCCACCTCACACTGACCATGCCACATAAATTTGGTAACAGCGCCACCTATTGGTCAAGAGTAATAAACCATTCATTAACCATGAGTAAATACACTTTTTAAAATGCTGATAACGTTTTATTGCATTAGCCTATTTGAATGAAACTGGGCTCAAAATATTCCCTGGCTTATGCCGATAACATAGATACCAAATATGCCATAGTAAGCTGAACTTCCGGTCCGCCATTTTGATTTATGTTGAAAACATACTTTTTCGAACTCCTCATCAACCGTATGTCCGATTATCACCAAATTCGAATCAAATGATCTTCAGACTATGCTGACTCAAAGTTATCGATTTTGAGTCGATAGACAAAACCGTTTTCGCATACCACATCGACGAATTTGAGGCACAATGAGAAAATGACACTTGAGGCTGTATCCCTGGAATGCTTTGGCATAATGACACCAAACTTTGTGTGTGTCATTGAAAAATCACACAGAGTACACCAAATTGATTTTATAACAGTGCCACCTATTGGTCAAGCTTGATAAGCCAAGTAATCATGCTACTAGAGGTGGTATTATGATTTTTTTTTAGCCATTTCAATTACAATAATTCCAAAATTGCTGTTATTGCTCATTAATGTATTTGGTGTGATGCTTCATACGATGCTTATCTTTTACATTTGCCGTTGGAGTGCTTGGCCCCGTAATTGCTGCTTGCAGCTATATTTAGGGGCCAGGCACCGAAGGTGCGAAGGCACCTATTGTGTTTGTTGGCGTTATTAGGGGCCAAGCACCGAAGGTGCGAAGGCACCTATTGTGTTTGTTGGCGTTATTAGGGGCCAAGCACCGAAGGTGCGAAGGCACCTATTGTGTTTGTTGGCGTTATTATTCTTCTTCTTCTTCTTCCACCCCAAGTCTATGGTAGCCCATAGAACCGATTGCGGGAAAGTTGTATAATTTGGCACACTAATAGAGGACTGTCTGAACATTAACCGTAGCAAATGTGAAGTCT
The DNA here is from genome assembly GCF_023724105.1 of Carassius gibelio. NCBI lineage: Eukaryota > Metazoa > Chordata > Actinopteri > Cypriniformes > Cyprinidae > Carassius > Carassius gibelio. The sequence goes on along the minus strand of NC_068386.1, from coordinate 29,588,392 downwards.
CTAACTCAAACTCTCTAGCGCCACCAATTGTCTAAACTTTCAAAAACTTAATGCTAATAACTCTTGAACCGTAAGCCACAAAATGAAAATTCTTTTTTCCTGTGATTCCTTGGCTCATGCCGAGTCGAATGGACACCGAAATTCGCAAGGTTTAGTTTTTTCGCTATCGTCAATTGTTCGTAAAACCTACTTTTTCGAACTCGTCCTAGGCCGTTGCACCGATTGTCACGAAAATTGAATCAGATAATCTTCAGACCATGCTGGCAAAAAGTTATGGAATTCAAGTTGATTTCTCAAACCGTTTCCGAATAGCTCATGAACGAATTCTTCGAAAAGCACGCAAATGTGAACGTGAGGCTATATCTCCGCAAAGGTTTGGCCTATTGAGACCAATCTTGGTGGGTCTTATAACAACCATTCCCTGGGACTACCTGCAGTGTTTCGGTGCTGTGCCCCCTAGTGGTCAGGAGATATGAAAAATGCATGTTTTTGCTCATAACTTCTGAACGGTTTTGCCAAAAATCACAAATTGTCTTTAGATTCAGTGCATCATTCCGAGTCGAATGATACCGAATTTTCCCAATTCGGCCATTTTGGGCGTCGGCCATTTTGAATTTAGTTGTAAATTGCTGTATCTTAAGAATGAAGTTCCATATCGTGTCGCAAATAATTACAAAAATGTCCAGCTCCATGCCCTGAATGTACACAAAAAAATTGGGGGCAGCGCCACCTTGTGGTCAATAGTTATAACGATTTTTCGAAAAATGCTAATAACTTTTGCATACATTAGCCTATTGTAACAAAACTGATGTTGATAGATTCCTTGGGTCATGCCGAGAACACCGATACCCCATTTGTCAATTTTGGCAAAATTTCCTGTCCGCCATTTTGATTCATGTTGAAAACCTACTTTTTCTAACTCCTCCTAGACCGTTGCTCAGATTTTCACCAAATTTGATTTGGATCATCTTCAGACCATGCTGGCAAAAAGTTATGGAATTTGTGTCGATACACGTAACCGTTTTCAATTAGCGTACCAACGAATTTGCTGGAAAGATGCCAAACTGCATCTGAGGCTGTATCTCTGCAAAGGTTGGAGATATTTACACAAAACTTAATATGTGACATTGTCACATCACATTGACCACGCCACATCATTTTGGTCACAGCGCCACCTATTGGTCAAGAGTAATAAACCAATCAATAACCGCTAATTATTACATTTCCAATAATGCTAAGAACTTTTGATTGCATTAGCCTATTATCATGAAACATGTCTCAAAATGTTCCTTGGGACATGCCGACAACATACATACCAATTATGTCATATTAAGCAAAACTTCCTGTCCGCCATTTTGATTCATGTTGAAAACCTTTTTTTTTAAACTCATCCTCAACCGTTTGTCTGATTTTCACCAAAATTGAATCAGATCATCTTCAGACCCAGCTGACAAAAAGTTATGGATTTCGTGTCAATAGACGAAACCGTTTTTGTACAGCGCTGCTTCAGATGTCAGGAATCTTCACAAAATGAGTCTGAGGCTATATCTCTGTAAAGCTTTGTTGTAATAAAGCCAAACTTGTGTGTGCCATTGTCTAACATGGAGAATAGGCTCACAGACACTCACACACAGAAATGAAATGGTTCAACTATTATATGAATAATCAATAAGCATGATTACACACACACACACACACACACACACACACAGAGAGAGAAGTACATGCCCACACATTTTGTTGTATGTAGATATTTGAAATAAATTATAGGTGACACACAACTCACAGAAAGACTTCTTTTCTTACATTACTATGTCAGGTTTCATTGCATTCATATTCTGACATAATAGTTAACATTTGATATACATGTATGAATAAATTGTTGAACTTTCACTCAATGTGATCTTAAATGCTTGAACAGTAATATTAAATAATAGTAATATATATTTTTCTAGATGAATCAATCATCGAGACAATGAACTGTAATGTTTTAGTCTTTAGTGAGCCCATTAGTGGTCTTCCAGTGACATCTAGTGGTCGTAAATGCAATTTATCATACAACACTGTCTCTTTAACCTTTATAACTGTTATATGTTGTTGTTTTTTGCCCAATTTGTCTTAAATTGTGTATGCTTCTTTGGAATGAAATTATGCATAATTTTACTATCTAGATAATAGTACTGCACTGATTTTAAATAACCTAGATATGGCTGACAGTAAAAGAATAGAACAGGATTACAGACACACACAAACATGAAATGTTTAAACTACTATATTAATACTCAATAAGCATGCTTAAACCCACACACAGATACACACATTTTGTTATATATATATATATATGTATATATATATATATATATATATATATATATATATATATATATATATATATATAGATAGATAGATAGATAGATAGATAGATATATATATATATAGATAGATAGATAGATAGATAGATAGATATTTGAAATGAATGATAGGTGATAAAACCTATTGCAAGTCTTCTGTTTTTATGAGTGTCTATGTCATTTTTCAGGTTACATTGCAAAAATAATCTGGCATAATAATAAACATTAGATATATCTGTATGAATAAATTTGTAAACTTTGACTCAGTGTGATTTTAAATGTTTGAACAGTAATATTAAATAATAGTTATATACATATTTCAAGATAAATCCACAGCAAATCCATAAACTGTAATGTTTTAGTCTTAAGTGAGCCCATTAGTGGTCTTCCACTGCCATCTAGTGGTTATAATTGCAAGTTTTTAATTCAACACTGTGCTTTATAAATATTAGTGTTCTTTTTTACCTAATCTCTCTTAAATTTTGCATGATTGTTTAGAAAAAATACAGATCTAATGCATGTGTGATTATATTACCCCTTTTTTTTGCAGTTTAATGCCATTCACAACAGAAATCTTTTGTTTTTTAGGCCATTTTAACTGTTATAGCACCAGCTATTTTCTGATCTCAATGAAACTTTGCATGCTTGGTGGGTCATCTTTCACATGTTATAACCAAGTTTCATAAAGTTTTGAGTTTTTGTTTCAGTTTTATAGGCTTTAGGTTACATGTGGCCACGGCCCTTTCCTAAATGACCTCTTATAGCTAACCAAAGGACAAAATGCAACATATTTTTGAAAATTATTGATCTAGAGAGTCCAGAGAATATTATTGCAGTGGTTTGATCAAGACTGAACAAAAAACCAGGTGACCCAAAACATTCAAATTCGTGGACCAATTTTACGAAAAAGGCTATAACTCGGGAACAAAATGAGATATCTTCACCAAACTCAGAACTCATATGCATGAACAAAAACTTTAGTCAAATTATTATTTTTTTTCCATATCTGCCACTTGGTGGCGCTACAGGATGAAAAAAAATCAAATGGCTATAACTAAGCAACCGTTGATCCAATCAACTTGAAAATTGATATGGCCCAATGTGGCACAAGTGCTCTATGAGGAATTTCACTTATCTTAAAATACATGGCCGCCATTGGCCAAACAACTTTAAGCACCTATTTGACAAGGTTAATGGAAGTCGATCGGAACGAAACTCGGTGGGCATGTTCGACTCATTGCCCTAAAGGTCTGTAAGTATTTTGAAAGAAATTGCCCACAACATTGTCACCTCCCACAGAACACAACAAAGCGATTTGATTACAGCGCCACCTATTTTCCAAAAATGATAATGCATCATTTTACTGGAGTTTTACTGGCTGTTTCAATTACACTCTTCCAATAATTGCTTTTCTTACTCGTTGCATTTGGTCTGATGCTCCATGCCATGCTTAGCTCCTCGCTGTGGAACTTTTATTAACGATTTTCAGCCATTTCAATTACAATCATGCAATTATTAATTTCATTATTCATTGTTGCATTTGGTCTGCTTAGCTCCTGATGTTGCCGCTGGAATGCTTGGCCCCGTGATTGCTGCTTGCAGCTATATTTCTTCTTCTTCTTCTTCCGCCGCAAGTCTATGGCAGCCCATAGAACCGATTGCGGGAAAGTTGTATAATTTGGCACACTGATAGAGGACAGTCCAAACATTAACTATAGCTAATTTGAAGTCTCTAACTCCTACTCTCTAGCGCCACCACTTGTCCAAACTTTCAATGTTTGTATGCTAATAACTTTTGAACCGTAAGCCAGAAAATGGAAATTCTTTTTTCCTCTGAATCCTTGGCTCATGCCAAGTCGAATGAACCCCAAAATTCAAAAATCGCAAGGTTTAGTTTTTCCGCTATTTTCGATTGTTCGAAAAACATACTTTTTCGAACTCGTCCTAGACGGTTTGTCCGATTTTCACGAAAATTGGCTCAGATCATCTTCAGACCATGTTGGCTAAAAGTTATGGAATTCAAGTTGATTCCTCCAACCGTTCTCGAATGACACGTGAAAAAATATGATGAAAAGCACGCAAAAATACACGTGAGGCTATATCTCAGCAACGGTTTGGCATATTGAGACCAAACTTGGTGTGTGTTATAATAAGCATGACCTGAGACTACCTGCAGTGTTTCAACACAGCGCCACCTAGTGGTCAGGAGATATGAAAAATGCATATTTTGGCTTATAACTTCTGATTGGTTTGGCAAAAAATCACACAACTGGTCTCTTTAGATTCAGTGAGTCATGGCGAGTCGAATGATATCCAATTTTCCTGTGTCGGCCATTTTAAGCGTCGGCCATTTTGAATTATGTTTTAAAATGCTGTATTTTTTGAACGCAGCATCGTATCGTTTCGCAAATAATTACAAAAATATTCGGCTCCATGCCCTGAAGGTACTCAAAAAGTTTGGTGGCAGCGCCACCTTGTGGCCAATAGTTATAATGAAATATCACATAAATGCTAATAACTTTTGAATAAATTAGACTATTAAAATTAAAATGATCTCGCTATATTCTGTGGGTCATGCCGAGAGCATTGATACCAATTATGTGAAAATTGGCCTTACTTCCTGTCCGCCATTTTGCTTAATGTTGAAAACCTACTTTTTCAAACTCCTCCTAGACCGTTAGTCCAATTTTCACCAAATTTGACGTGAATCATCTTCAGACCATGCTGGCAAAAAGTTATGGATTTCGTGTTGATATACGAAACGGTTCTCATTTAGCGCATCAACGAATTTGCTGGAAGGGTGCCAAAATGCATTTGAGGCTGTATCTCTGCAACACTTTGACATATTTGCACCAAATTTTGTATGTGTCATCGCCACCTCACACTGACCATGCCACATAAATTTGGTAACAGCGCCACCTATTGGTCAAGAGTAATAAACCATTCATTAACCATGAGTAATTACACTTTTTAAAATGCTAATAACTTTTTATTGCATTAGCCTATTTGAATGAAACTGGGCTCAAAATATTCCCTGGCTTATGCCGATAACATAGATACCAAATATACCATAGTAAGCTGAACTTCCGGTCCGCCATTTTGATTTATGTTGAAAACATACTTTTTCGAACTCCTCATCAACCGTATGTCCGATTTTCACCAAATTCGAATCAAATGATCTTCTGACTATGCTGACTCAAAGTTATGGATTTTGTGTCGATAGACAAAACCGTTTTCGCATACCAAAGCGACGAAGTTGAGGCACAATGACAAAATGACACTTTAGGCTGCATCTCTGGAATGCTTTGGCATATTAACACCAAACTTTGTGTGTGTCATTGAAAAGTCACACAGAGTACACCAAATTGATTTTATAACAGTGCCACCTATTGGTCAAATTTGATAAGCCAAGTAATCATGCTACTAGAGGTGGTATTTATGATTTTTTTGGCCATTTTAATTACAATAATCCTAAAATTGCTGTTATTGCTCATTAATGCATTTGGTGTGATGCTCCGTGCCATGCTTAGCTCCTACATTTGCCGTTGGAGTGCTTGGCCCCGTAATTGCTGCTTGCAGCTATATTTCTTCCTCTTCTTCTTCCACCCCAAGTCTATGGTAGCCCATAGAACCGATTGCGGGAAAGTTGTATAATTTGGCACACTAATAGAGGACTGTCTGAACATTAACCGTAGCAAATTTGAAGTCTCTAACTCAAACTCTTTAGCGCCACCACTTGTCCAAACTTTCAATGTTTATATGTTAATAACTTTTGAACCGTAAGCCAGAAAATGGAAATTCTTTTCCCCCCTGAATCCTTGGCTCATGCCAAGTCGAATGAACCCCGAAATTCAAAAATCGCAATGTGTAGTTTTTTCACTATTTTCGATTGTTCGAAAAACCTACTTTTTCGAACTCGTCCTAGACGGTTTGTCCGATTTTCACGAAAATTGGCTCACACCATCTTCAGACAATGCTCGCTAAAAGTTATGGAATTCGAGTTGATTCGTCTAACCGTTCTCAAATGACACGTGATAAAATTTGACGAAAAACACGCAAAAATACTCGTGAGGCTATATCTCGGCAACGGTTTGGCATATTGAGGCCAAGACACTGGCCAGAGACTATCTGCAGTGTTTCGACACAGCGCCACCTAGTGGTCAGGAGATATGAGAAATGCATATTTTGGCTTATAATTTCTGAATGGTTTGGCAAAAAATCACAAAACCTGTCTCTTTAGATTCAGTGAGTCATGTTGAGTCGAATGATATAAAATTTTCCCATGTCGGCCATTTTAGGCGTCGGCCATTTTGAATTATGTTTTAAAATGCTGTATTTTTTGAACGCAGCATTGTATCGTTTCGCAAATAATTACAAAAATATTCGGCTCCATGCCCTGAAGGTACACAAAAAGTTTGGTGGCAGCGCCACCTTGTGGCCAATAGTTATAATGAAATATCACATAAATGCTAATAACTTTTTAATAAATTAGACTATTAAAATTAAAATGATCTCACTACATTCTGTGGTTCATGCCGAGAGCATTGATACCAATTATGTGAAAATTAGCAATACTTCCTGTCCGCCATTTCGATTAATATTGAAAACCTACTTTTTCAAACTCCTCCGAGACCGTTAGTCCGATTTTCACCAAATTTGATGTGGATCATCTTCAGACCATGCTCGCAAAATGTTATGGATTTCGTATCGATATACAGAACGGTTCTTATTTTAAGCATCAACGAATTTGCTGGAAGGGTGCCAAAATGCACTTGAGGCTGTATCTCCGCAACGCTTTGACATATTTGCACCAAACTTTGTATGTGTCATCGCCACGTCACACTGACCACGCCTCATAAACTTGGTGACAGCGCCACCTATTGGTCAAGAGTAATAAACCATTCATTAAGCATGATTAATTACACTTTTTAAAATGATAATAACTTTTTATTGCATTAGCCTATTTGAAGGAAACTGGGCTCAAAATCTTCCCTGGCTTATGCCAATAACATAGATACCAAATATGCCATAGTAAGCTGAACTTCCGGTCCGCCATTTTGATTTATGTTGAAAACCTACTTTTTCGAACTCTCATCAACCGTAGTTCTGATTTTCACAAAATTCGAATCAGATGATCTTCAGACTATGCTAACAGAAAGTTATGGATTTTGTGTCGATAGACGAAACCGTTTTTGCATACCACAGCGACGAAGTTGAGGCACAATGAGAAAATGACACTTGAGGCTGTATCTCTGGAATGCTTTGGCATATTAACACCAAACTTTGTGTGTGTCATTGAAAAGTCACACAGACTACACCAATTGATTTTATAACAGTGCCACCTATTGGTCAAACTTGATAAGCCAAGAAATCATGCTAATAGAGGTGGTATTTGTGATTTTTTTTAGCCATTTCAAATACAATAATCCTAAAACTGCTGTTATTGCTGATTAATGCATTTGGTGTGATGCTCCGTGCCATGCTTAGCTCCTACATTTGCCGTAGGAGTGCTTGGCCCCGTAATTGCTGCTTGCAGCTATATTTATTATTATTATTATTATTCCCGCTTCTCCAAAATGAATCGCATTTTTGAGGGCCTAAACATGCTCAAAAAGTCATGAAACGTTGCACACACCTCAGAACTGGCGAAAATTTACGTCTGATATGGTTTTCAGAAGTGGGTGTGGCAAAATGGCTCGACAGCGCCACCTATAGACGTTCAACGGTGTGCGCCTCGAGCTACGTTTCCCGTACATGCACGAAAATTGGCACACACATGTACCACACCAATACCTACAAAAAAGACTCTTGGACCAAAATTCTAAACCCAACAGGAAGTCGGTTATTTTTAATTTTATGAGCAAATTTTGTGTCTTTTTTGTCATTTCCATGCATTGTATTTTAACAAACTCCTCCTAGAGATTTATTCAGATCAACACCAAATTTGGTATGCCTAATCTAAAGGCCTTTGCGATGTTAAATTGCGAAGATTTTGAGTTTTCGTTAATGGGCGTGTCCCTGGCGGCCTGGCGAATTTCGTTGATTCGCCATGAAAAATTAAGTTGCTATAACTCAGACATACAATGTCCAATGTGCCCAATACTTCACATGTTTGATGAGACTCCGAACCTGAACATATTGACATGACCATATTCAGTTATAGTCATAGCGCCACCTATTGGCAACAGGAAGTGACATATTTTACGCTGCGAAGAACTACTCCTAGAAATGTTATGACATCAATGTCTTTTTTGTCGTCAGTCTAATCTAAAGGCCTGTACGATGTTAAATTGCGAAGATTTTGAGTTTTCGTTAATGGGCGTGTCCGTGGCGGCCTGGCGAATTTCGTTGATTCGCCATGAAAAATGAAGTTGCTATAACCCAGACATACAATGTCCAATGTGCCCAATACTTCACATGTTTAATAAGACTCCTGACCTGAACATATTTACATGCCCATATTAAGTTATAGTCATAGCGCCACCTATAGGCAACAGGAAGTGACATATTTTACACTTCGACAGACTACTCCTAGAAATTTTTTGACATCAATGTCTTGTTTATGGTCAGTCTAATCTAAAGGCCTGTGCAATGTTAAATTTTGAAGATCTTGAGTTTTCGTTAAGGGGCGTGTCCATGGCGCCGAGACAAAGTTCGATGTCTCGCCATGGGAATAAAAGATGTTATAACTCAGGCATAAAATGTCCGATCTTCCCCAAACTTCATATGTGTGATAAGAGTCCTGCCCTGAACACATCTGAAGGCCATAATTCCATCGGGTGTCGCAAAATGCCTCGATAGCGCCACCTATACACTTTCAACAGAGTGCGCCTCGAGCTATGTTTCACGTACATGTACTAAAATCGGTACACACATGTAACACACCAATACCTACAAAAAAGTCTCTTGGGATGAAATCCGATTCCCAACAGGAAGTCAGTTATTTAGAATTTTCTCTGCAAAAACTGGCGTTGTTTTTGCCATTTTCAGGGGTTGTACTTTAACGAGCTCCTCCTAGAGATTTATTCAGATCAACACCAAACTTGGTCCGTTAAATCTAAAGGCCTTTGCGATGGTAAATTGCGAAGATCTTGAGGTTTCGTTAAAGGGTGTGTCCATGGCGGCCTGACAAATTTCGATGTTTCGCCATGAAAAAGGAAGTTGCTGTAACTCAGTGTGACGGTTGGGTTTAGGATAAACACAAGGAGAGGCCAGGATCCAATAGCAAGGTATGGGTTTTATTAACAGAAGGGTAAATACAAAATAAACAGTCTTGATAGACAAACAAACCAAAAGAGGGAACCGGATGAAACGGGAAACTCGGAGGAACGAGAAGGTAGGTGAAGTCTCGGGAGACAAGAGCATAGACACATAGGATAAGGACTCCATACAGACAACAGAGAAAGAAAGCTCTATATAGGGAGACTAATGACAAAGGATTGTCAACACCTGTGCAATTTAATTGGAGTGCAATTACTGTGACGACATGACCAGACTAGTGGAATTAAAGTGCCTATGGTGAAGTGCCTAAGGAGAAGTGAGCTCACTAGGGAACACCCAGGAAAACAGATACTGACAGCGTGACATTACCCCCTCCCCTACGGAGCAGCTCCCAGATGCTCCACCTGAAACCCCGGAAAACCCAACAGAAAAAGAGGTAGGAGGGAGGTGAAGTGGCGGCGGACTAGGGGGAGGGACGGAGGGTCAGAAAACAGAGACAAACAACCAGGTGGAATGGAGAGACAAAGACAGGACAACCAGGTAAAATGGAAGAAAACAGAGACGGAACAACCAGATGGAATGGCGAGGCAGAAGCAGGAGAGGTGAAACACAAAACAAGGAGTCAAGGAGGGTGGTGGACCGGCGGAGGAAAAAAAAGGGGAGGGACGGAGGGCCAGGTCCAAAGGAGAAAAATAGAAAAACAAATGAAAACAAAAACATGGGTAAATGGAGGACATTAGGTGATGCCCATCCGGGCGGAACAGAGGGCCATCACACCCATGTGGTCAGGGCAGAAGCCCCCCCAGGGCGGAGCGGAAGACCACCACGTCCTCACAGTCAAGGCCAGAGTCCCCCAGGGCGGAGCGGAAGACCACCACATTCTTGCGGCCGACCCCATGGGAGGACGAAGATCACCGGTGACTAGCCTTGTCTCTGGAGAGTCCATAAGAACCTGACTCGACTCTGAAAGGTCAATAGTGACAAGCCCTGACTCTGGAAGGCCATCGGTGACTAGCCCTGGCTCTGGAAAGCCATCGGTGACTAGCCCTGACTCTGGAAGGCCATCGGTGACTAGCCCTGACTCTGGAAGGCCATCGGTGACTAGCCCTGACTCTGGAAGGCCATCGGTGACTAGCCCTGACTCTGGAAGGCCGACGGTGACTAGCCCTGACTCTGGAAGGTCGACGGTGACTAACCCTGACTCTGGAGGGTCCACGAACACCTGACTCGACTCCGGAGGGTCAACCGGGAACTGACTCAACTCTGAACAGTCAATGGGCACCTGACTTGACTTAAGACTGCCTGTGGAGACGTGAGACACCTCTGCTTCGGCCTCCGGAACAACAGCGGGCGCCGCCTCGGCCTCCGGAACAACAGCGGGCGCCGCCTTGGCCTCCGGAACAACAGCGGGCGCCGCCTCGGCCTCCGGAACAACAGCGGGCGCCGCCTCGGCCTCCGGAACTGCATCGGGCGCCGCCTCGGGAACTGCATCGGGCGCCGCCTCGGGAACTGCATCAGGCGCCGCCTCGGGAACTGCATCGGGCTCGGCCTCGGGAACTGCATCGTGCACCGCCTCGGCATCTCGAACAGCATCGTGCACCTCCTCGGCATCTCGAACAGCATCGTGCACCGCCTCGGCATCTCGAACAGCATCGTGCACTGCTTCGGCATCTCGAACAGCATCGTGCACCGCCTCGGGAACGTCCTCCTGGATGGCAGCGGCCCGCTCGGGAACGTTCTCCGGACCTTGAGGAACGGCAGACGCCTGTCTCCTCCTCCGTCCTTTATGATGGCGAGTCGGTGGCAACTTATCAGGAGACTCAGGCGTTGAATCGGCCATCTTGTGCTGTGGTGCTAGGCTGACGGCCATCATGGGTTGTGGCGCTGGACTGGCGACCATCTTGTACTGTGGCGCTAGACTGGCGGCCATCTTGTACTGTGACGCTGGACTAGCGGCCATCTTGTGCTGTGGCGCTGGGTTAGCGGCCATCTTGTGCTGTGGCGCTGGGTTAGCGGCCATCTTGTGCTGTGGCGCTGGGTTAGCGGCCATCTTGTGCTGTGGCGCTGGGTTAGCGGCCATCTTGTGCTGTGGCGCTGAGCGGGCGGTCATCTTGTGCTGTGACACTGGGTCGGCGACCATCTTGTGCTGTGGTGCTGGGTTGGCGGCCATTTTGTGCAGCAGCACAGGACTGGCGGCCATCTTGTACTGTGGCGCTGGACTGGCGGCCATCTTGTACTGTGGCGCTGGACTGGCCGCCATCTTGTATTGTGGTGCTGGACTGGCGGCCATCTTGTACTGTGGCGCTGGACTGGCGGCCATCTTGTACTGTGGCGCTGGACTGGCGGCCATTTTGTGCCGATGCACAGGACTGGCAGCCATCTGGTTCCACGGCGCTGGCTCGGCCGATCTGCGTTTCCCCTCTCCTCTTGGGACATACTGGGGAACTGGCAGCCCCCAACCGAATCCCGGGTCGACGGGCGCCCACAGTGGAGATCGCTGCCGGACCTCCTCCCGACTGTTTGTTCCGGAGCGACCTCCCCTGGTTCCCCGGAACACCACTAGGCGAGAGCCCTCGAAGCCACCTTTCTCCCGCTTGCTGGCTGGGGAGAACATGGCAGCAGACATACCGCTGGATCCTTGTGGATGGAGTCCTTCTGTGACGGTTGGGTTTAGGATAAACACAAGGAGAGGGCAGGATCCAATAGCAAGGTATGGGTTTTATTAACAGAAGGGTAAATACAAAATAAACAGTCTTGATAGACAAACAGACCAAAAGAGGGAACCGGATGAAACGGGAAACTCGGAGGAACGAGAAGGTAGGTGAAGTCTCGGGAGACAAGAGCATAGACACATAGGATAAGGACTCCATACAGACAACAGAGAAAGACAGCTCTATATAGGGAGACTAATGACAAAGGATTGTCAACACCTGTGCAATTTAATTGGAGTGCAATTACTGTGACGACATGACCAGACTAGCGGAATTAAAGTGCCTATGGTGAAGTGCCTAAGGAGAAGTGAGCTCACTAGGGAACACCCAGGAAAACAGAGACTGACAGCGTGACACTCAGACATACAATGTTCAGTCTGCCCCAAACTTCACATGTTAGATAAGACTTCTGCCCTTAACAGATCTACATGCCCATATTCAGTTATAGTCATAGCGCCACCTGCTGGCAACAGGAAGTAACATGTTTTACGCTGCGACAAACTACTCCAAGAAATCTTTTGACATTAATGTGGTCAGCCTAATCTAAAGGCCTGTGCAATGTTAAATTGTGGAGATCTTGAGTTTTTGTTAAAGGGCGTGTCCATAACGCAAAGACAAAATTTGATGTCTCGCCACAGCAACAAAAGTTGTTGTAACTCAGGCATAAAATGTTCAATCTTCCCCAAACTTCACATGTTCGATAAGAGTCCTGCCCTGAACACATCTGAAGGCCAATATTCCATTATAATGATAGCGCCACCTGCTGGCAACAGGAAGATTGGCACATATATGGAATAAACTGATATATTCTACTTGTATTTATGAATTTAAACGCATATTTCTCACTGTTCACCTATTTACTAAAGCCACTTGCTGCCGGTGAGCCCGGGTGCGAGGGCCCGTTCATTGCTGCTTGCAGCTTTAATTAGGGCCCGAGCACCGATGGTGTGAGGACCTTATTGTATCTGCTCTGTTTATTATTATTAGGGCCCGAGCCAATGGGCGCAGGGCCCTATTGTTCCCCTAAAGATTCTTATTATTATTATTTTTATTTTTTATGAACCTTCCGGGGGTTTTTGGGGGCCTTAGCATACTCAAAAACTCTTGAAAATTGGCATACACATTGGAACCTGCGGCCATCAGGACGCCGCAGAAGCTGGGACCCGGGCGTGGCAGAGGGGCTCTACAGCCTTGAACCAAAGCTCACACACACTTGCATGTATTTATATGAAACTCAGTACACCTATAGATCTCATTGAGCTGAACAACTTTTGCGCTCTATGTCATAGGCTCCGCCCAACAGGAAGTCAGCTATTCAGGGTTGTTTACAAAAAGCATGCTCTGGAATTTGAAACTCCTCTGAGGACTTTCAACCGTTTGCTGCGGAACTCGTTGAACATGATCTCATGACATTGGGGATGAAAAATTGTGAGGGGATTTTTGATATCTCAAACGGTTTGCCCGTGGCGTGGCATTGAAATTAGGGCAAAAAATTAGAAACAGGAAATGCCTAATAACATCCACATACAGTACCTGAGTTAGATCAAACTTCATCGGTTTGTTCGAAATATGATACCGATCGTATATATGTGACTATTAAGAGTCAACGTTATAGCGCCACCAACTGGCAGCAGGAATTGAGTCATTTTCAAAATGCTTTGAATTCAGCATCTTATTTTTACTCAATTTGCTTCAACCTTCATCAGAATAATGACAAAACATGGCCGATGTAAACCTGTTGTGGGAATATTGATATCTTATATATTGTTGCCATGGGAACGTGTCAAACGTGAATATTCTGTTATGGTGATTTTGAGGCAGATAACAACCTCAGATTTACATGAAACTCAAAACACATATCAGTATTATTGATAGCTAGACAATGGAAAAAGCTTTTACAAGGGCGTGGAAGAGGCACTCTATAGCGCCACCTTTTGTCAAAAGTGGGGGGGGGGGTTAGTTTTAGCTACAGACACCAAACTCGATACGTATATTGATCTTATCAAGACGGACAACTTTCGAATTCACAGTCATCAGCTACGACCAACAGGAAGTCGGCTATTTTTATTTGAATATGGATTTTTGAAAAAAAATTGAGCTGTGATTTAATCCATACTCCTCAGAGGAAAAGTTCACTATACTCACCAAACTTTATCTACATGTTGCAAAAACATTGAGGAACTTAAATTGCGAACGGATTTTGGTTAGCTTGAACGGTTTTGTCGTGGTGATTTTTTTAAATGACAGTCAAAAAAGGAATCATTAATTGTCTTGTATTTTTTATTGCAGCTTCCAAACACTTAAAAGCATTTTCTCATACAGAGATCAAATCATTCTGAGGAAATATGCATAGTTTCATGACTTTACGACACTGTATGATTAAAAGAAAATACAAAAAACTGTCAGACATCTCAACTCACTCTGTCCCTCTGTTTGAGGAATGTATGTGTGCTGACTGAGTGCGTGTGTGTGTGTGTGTGTGTGTGTGAGTGTGAGTGGGGGATGGGCATGAGCTGAGTGGCAGACAGACAGGGAGAGAGAGAGGGACTTAAACATCTCTTTAATCACCAGAAAAAAAAAATTATTATTTTAAATTGTTATTTTTTTTTTTTTTTGTTGCTAATTGTGCTGTTTTCATTACAGCTTAAGAAATCTCTTAGGCCTTATCCTTTTCTGACAGTTTCAGTGATTAAAAAAAAAAAATTGTGCTGCAAATAATAATATCAAACTCATTTGATACTGACCTCTGACACCCTGTGATTGACATTAATCTGAATTTATATAATCTCATGGATGTAACAGTAAAACTGTTCAGCTCACAGATGACGACCAAGCTGTGATGCAAGCAGAACTATTTCACAAATGCTTATAGGCCAGTAAATTTATAACAAAACACTTTTAATTACTTAAGGATTTGGTAACAATATAAAATAATGTCTCATTTTTTAACATTAGTAAATGCATTGGTAGATACTAGAGGGCTGCATTGGGATTGAGTCCCGCCGGGTCCCGCGGGACCCAACGCAAATCTCGCGGGAGCGGGCGGTTTGAATTTTGTTGTGGGCAGGAATGGGCGGCTAAAAAAAACACCGCGGGATAGGGAGGTTGCCTAGCGACATGATTGAGAAGATGTCAATAGATGATGTAGAAAAGAACCTATTGTTATTTATTAGTGTTGTTTTTTGAGCACAGCCCCTCGTTACCATTTGTTAATTAGGTCAAGAGGCATGATGATGCCAGTGTTATTGAGCAGGCTGCCTAAGTTTGAATGTTTTTATTCTTATTTGTATTTTTCAAACAGAATACCTGTGACATTTGGCTAATAATTGTAAAACTGTTTTTCATGTAGCCTAGTTTATCATATTATTTATATTTTTTCTTTGCAAAGCAGTCTATTTTTATGTGCAAGGTTTTTGATAATAGCGAAATTATATTTGAATGTATTGTGTGTTTTGTCTTTTTTTTTTTTTTTTTTACATTCAGGCCAGGGAAACGAAACAAACAACCCCATGAATCTCTTTAATAATATCAATTCAAATACCTGTTTGTTTGTTTTTTTTCCTGCGGGACGGGAGAAGACACAAAATCAATGCATCTCTATTATTGTGCAGGAATAAATTGTCAGAGTTTTGCGGGTGCGGACGGGAGTGGAAATACATATTGCGGGAGCAGGCGGGAGTGAAACACATACGTTGCGGGAGTGGGCGGTAATCAGTGTTGTGGGTAACGCGTTACAAAGTAACGCGTTAGAGTACTCTAATTACTTTTTTCCTGAAATTTGTAACTTAACGCGTTAGTTTCGTGCGTAAGTAATCAGTAACTTCGTTATTTTTTTAAAAAAAGTAATCCGTTATTTTAAGGAAAGGAAAATCCCGACTGCAGCCTGCTTTTTGTCAGACAGCAGTCCTAGGTCTACTGTGCCACCTGCGGATGTACAGTATCAGAGGAGCCGAAGCTCTGTGATCGTAAAGTCAATGGCTGTGATGCGTCTGTGCCCTGCGCCTGACCCTGTGTGTGTGTGTGTGTTTTTTTTTTTTTTTTTCGAACTCCCGGCAAGATAGCAGAGAGGACAGCGTTTGGTTTATGGAAGTACGCACATTATTTTCAATTTGTCAACGAAAAAGAAAAGAACATAACGGTAAAATGCACACTCTGCTTTGGTGAAAAGCTTCTGTCGACCGCCAAAAATTCTACCTCAAATTTAACGCTACGTTTTAATCACTACTTTGAAGAGTAAATGTAAGAGGACTGTGTTAAAGCGAATTTAGGCTTTTGACTGTGAGTGACACTTTAATAATAATTAGTTCGGCTATTAAGCGATTTGTCATTTGCCTGTGTGGCAGTGAAGGATTTAATTCGGTTTGTTATCATTTTTGTTTGACAGGCAGCTGTTAATTTCTGTTAGATCATTGTCTGGCTGGTTGTTCATCATTTCTAAATGGATTTAAATCTGCAAGCCTGTTTAAGGTTGTGTTTACAAGTAAAAATACTTGTACTTTGATAACTGCATTATTTAAAGTTAACGAAAAATCAGGTGTTATCTTGTGGTGCTCATAATATACAGTAGCCTAGGCTACCCGGGCTGGGTAATGTTAGGTGCGAATTTTGATTAATAATATGTTCTGTGATAAATAAATAAAACGCTATGTGGAATAGCCGATTGCTGACTGTCTATCCTGTTATTGTTATTCTGCAGTGTTAATTTAGTCGGATGACTGACGTTATTCATTGTCGGGAGTCACGACTTCTAGGTGCATTTAAAGGGTCCAGGGGCTATGTCTGTCGTGTGTCGTGTGTCAGCCGCTGCAAACGGCTTTTAATTTTTGGTAACGCATGAGTACTCTAACGCGTTACTTTTATGAATAGGTAACGCTGTATCATAACTGATTACTTTTAATTGATGGTAACGTTGTAACCTAACTAACTACTTTCCAAAGTAACTATACCCAACACTGGCGGTAATGGTCAGAAATTCGGCGGGAGCGGGATGAAGAAAACAGTCCCGTGCAGGGCTCTAGTAGATACCTACAAAATACCTACAACAAAGTCTCTTGGTACGAAATCCGAATCCCAACAGGAAGTCGGTTATTTAGAATTTTCTCTGCAAAATTGGCGTTGTTTTTGCCATTTTCATGGGTTGTACTTTAACAAACTCCTCCGGGAGATTTATTCAGATCAACACCAAACTTAGTCAGTTAAATCTAAAGGCATTTGCAATGTTAAATTGCGAAGATCTTGAGGTTTCGTTAAAGGGCGTGTCCATGGCGACCTGACAGATTTCGATGTTTCGCCATGAAAAAGGAAGTTGCTGTAACTCATACATACAATGTCCAATCTGCCCCAAACTCCACATGTTAGATAAGACTTCTGTCCTTAACAGATCTACATGCCCATATTCAGTTATAGTCATAGCGCCACCTGCTGGCAACAGGAAGTGACATGTTTTACGCTGCGACAAACTACTCCTAGAAATCTTTTGACATTAATGTATTTTTTGTGGTCAGTCTAATCTTAAGGCCTGAGCAATGTTAAATTGTGGAGATCTTGAGTTTTTGTTAAAGGGCGTGTCCATGGCGCCATGACAAAATTTGATGTCTCGCCACAACAAGAGAAGTTGTTGTAACTGAGGCATAAAATGTTCAGTCTTCCCCAAACTTCACATGTTCGATAAGAGTCCTGCCCTGAACACATCTGAAGGCCAATATTCCATTATAATGATAGCGCCACCTGCTGGCAACAGGAAGATTGGCACATATATGGAATAAACATTGATATATTCTACTTACATTTATGAGTTTAAAAGCATATTTTTCACCGTTCACCTATTTACTAAAGCCACTTGCTGCCGGTGAGCCCGGATGCGAGGGCCCGTTCATCGCTGCTTGCAGCTTTAATTCTTCTTCTTCTTCTTCTTCTTCTCCTCCCGAATGAATCACATTTTTGAGGGCTTTAACATGCTCAAAAAGTCATGAAACTTTGCACACGCGTCAAACCTGGTGAAAATTTTCGTCTGATATAGGATTCAGAAGAGGGTGTGGCAAAATGGCTTGACAGCGCCACCTATACTAAGAAAATCAACAGCCTTCCAGCTATGTTTCACGTACATGCACGAAAATTGGCACACATATGTAACACACCAATACCTACAAAAAAGACTCTTGGACCAAAATTCTAAACCCAACAGGAAGTTGGTTATTTTTAATATTATGAGCAAATTTTGTGTAATTTTGGTCATTTCCATGTGTTGTATTTTAACGAAATCCTCCTAGAGATTTCTTCAAATCAACACCAAATTTGGTATGCCTAATCTAAAGTCCTTTGCGATGTTAAATTGCGAAGATCTTGAGTTTTCGTTGAAGGGCGTGTCCGTGGCGGCCTGGCGAATTTCAATGATTCGCCATGAAAAATGAAGTTGCTATAACTCACACATACAATGTCCAATCTGCCCCAAACTACATATGTTGGATAAGACTCTTGACCTGAACAAGACTACATGTCCATATTCAGTTATAGTCATAGCGCCACCTATTGGCAACAGGAAGTGACATATTTTAGACTGCGACAAACTATTTCTAGAAATGTTATGACATCAATGTCTCTTTTGTGGTCAGTCTAATCTAAAGACCTGTGTGATGTTTAGTTGTGAAGATCTTGAGTTTTTGTTAAAAGGCGTGTCCATGGCGCCGTGACGAAGTTCGATGTCTCGCCATGGGAATAAAAGATGTTATAACTCAGGCATAAAATGTCCGATCTTCCCCAAACTTCACATGTGTGATAAGAGTCCTGGCCTGAACAGATCTGCAGGCCAATATTTTACCGGGTGTGGCAGAACAGCTCTATAGCGCCACCTGTACACTTTCAACGGAGTGCGCCTCGAGCTATGTTTCACGTACATGTACCAAAATTGGTACACACATGTAACACTCCAATACCTACAAAAAAGTCTCTTGGTACAAAATCCGGATCCCAACAGGAAGTCGGTTATTTAGAATTTTCCCTTCAAAATTGGTGTTGTTTTTGCCATTTTCAGGGGTTGTACTTTAACAAACTCCTCCTAGAGATTTATTCAGATCAACACAAAACTTGGTCAGTGTAATCTAAAGCCCTTTGCGATAATAAATTGCGAAGGACTTGAGGTTTCGTTAAAGGGCGGGTCCATGGCGGCCTGACAAATTTCGATGTTTCGCCATGAAAAAGGAAGTTGCTGTAACTCAGACATACAATGTCCAATCTGCCCCAAACTTCACATGTTGGATAAGACTCTTGACCTGAACAGATCTACATGCCAATATTCAGTTATAGTCATAGCGCCACCTATTGGCAACAGGAAGTTACATATTTTACACTGCAACAAACTACTCCTAGAAATTTTATGACATCAATGTCTTTTTTTGTGGTCAGTCTAATCTAAAGACCTGTGTGATGTTTAGTTGTGAAGATCTTGAGTTTTTGTTAAAAGGTGTGTCCATGGCGCCGTGATGAAGTTCGATGTCTCGCCATGTGAATAAAGGATGTTATAACTCAGGCATAAAGTGTCCGATCTTGCCCAAACTTCACATGTGTGATGTGGGTCCTGGCCTGAACAGATCTGCAGGCCAATATTCCATTGGGTGTGGCAAAATGGCTCGATAGCGCCACCTAAACACATTCAACGGAGTGCGCCTCGAGCTATTTTTCACGTACATGTACAAAAATCGTTACACACATGTAACACACCAATACCTACAAAAAAGTCTCTTGGTACGAAATCCGAATCCCATCAGGAAGTCAGTTATTTAGAATTTTCTCTGCAAAATTGGCGTTGTTTTTGCCATTTTCAGGGGTTGTACTTTAACGAACTCCTCCTAGATATTTATTCAGATCAACACCAAACTTGGTCAGTGTAATCTAAAGCCTTTTGCGATCTTAAATTGCGAAGATCTTGAGGTTTCGTTAAAGGGCGTGTCCATGGCGGCCTGACAAATTTCGATGTTTCGCCATGAAATAGGATGTTGTTGTAACTCAGGCATAAAATGTCCAATCCTCCCCAAACCTCACATGTTCGATAAAAGTCCTGCCCTGAACACATCTGAAGGCCAATATTCCATTATAATGATAGCGCCACCTGCTGGCAACAGGAAGATTGGCACATATATGGAATAAACATTGATATATTCTACTTATATTTATGAGTTTAAACGCATATTTCTAACCGTTCACCTATTAACTAAAGCCACTCGCTGCCGGTGAGCCCGGGTGCGAGGGCCCGTTCATCGCTGCTTGCAGCTTTAATTAGGGCCCGAGCACCGATGGTGTGAGGACCCTCTTGGAATTGCTCCGTTTATTATTAGGGCCCGAGCACCGATGGTGTGAGGACCCTCTTGGAATTGCTCCGTTTATTAGGGCCCGAGCACCGATGGTGTGAGGACCCTCTTGGAATTGCTCCGTTTATTATTATTATTATTATTATTATTATTATTATTATTATTATTATTCTTCTTCTCCAAAATGAATCGCATTTTTGAGGGCCTAAACATGCTCGAAAAGTCATGAAACTTTGCACACACCTCAGAACTGGCGAAAATTTACGTCTGATATGGGTTTCAGAAGTGGGTGTGGCAAAATGGCTCAACAGCGCCACCTATACACGTTCAACGGTGTGCGCCTCGAGCTACGTTTCATGTACATGTATGAAAATTGGTATACACATGTAACTCTCCAATACCTACAAAAAAGTCTCTTGGAGCAAAATCCGAAACCCAACAGGAAGTCGGTTATTACTAATATTATGAGCAAATTTTGTGTCATTTTTGTCATTTCCATGCGTTGTATTTTAACGAACTCCTCCTAGAGATTCATTCAGATCAACACCAAATTTGGTATGCCTAATCTGAAGGCCTTTGCGATGTTAAATTGCGAAGCTTTTGAGTTTTCGTTAATGGGCGTGTCCGTGGCGGCCTGGCGAATTTCGATGATTCGCCATGAAACAGGAAGTTGCTATAACTCAGACATACAATGACCAATCTGCCCCAAACTTCACATGTTTGATGAGACTCCTGACCTGAACAGATTGACATGCCCATATTCAGTTATAGTCATAGCGCCACCTATTGGCAACAGGAAGTGACATATTTTACACTGCGATGAACTACTCCTAGAAATTTTATGACATCAATGTATTTTTGTGGTCAGTCTAATCTAAAGGCCTGTGCGATGTTAAGTTGTGAAGATCTTGAGTTTTCGTTAAAAGGCGTGTCCATGGCGCCGTCACGAAGTTCGATGTCTCGCCATGGGAATAAAATATGTTATAACTCAGGCATAAAATGTCCGATCTTCCCCAAACTGCACATGTGTGATAAGAGTCCTGGCCTGAACACATCTGAAGGCCAAAATTCCATCAGGTGTGGCAAAATGGCTCGATAGCGCCACCTATACACTTTCAACAGAGTGCGCCTCGAGCTATGTTTCACGTACATGTACAAAAATCGGTATACACATGTAACACAGCAATACCTACAAAAAAGTCTCTTGGTACGAAATCCGAATCCCAACAGGAAGTCGGTTATTTAGAATTTTCTCTGCAAAATTGGCGTTTTTTTTTGCCATTTTCAGGGGTTGTACTTTAACGAACTCCTCCTAGAGATTTATTCAGATCAACACCAAACCTGGTCAGTGTAATCTTAAACCCTTTGCGATGTTAAATTGCGAAGATCTTTAGATTTCGTTAAAGGGTGTGTCCATGGCGGCCTGACAAATTTCGATGTTTCGCCATGAAAAAGGAAGTTGCTGTAACTCAGACATACAATGTCCAATCTGCCCCAAACTTCACATGTTAGATAAAACTTCTGCCCTTAACAGATCTCCATGCCCACATTCAGTTATAGTCATAGCGCCACCTATTGGCAACAGGAAGTGACATGTTTTACGCTGCGACAAACTACTCATATAATTTTTTTGAGATTAACATATATTTTGTGGTCAGTCTAATCTAAAGGCCTGTGCAATGTTAACTTTTGGAGATGTTGAGTTTTTGTTAAAGGGCGTTTCCATGGCGCCATGACAAAATTTGATGTCTTGCCACAGCAAGAGAAGTTGTTGTAACTCAAGCATAAAATGTTCAATCTTCCCCAAACTTCACATGTTTGATAAGAGTCCTGGCCTGAATACATCTGAAGGCCAATATTCCATTATAATGATAGCGCCACCTGCTGGCAACGGTAAGATTGGCACATATATGGGATATACTTTGATATATTCCACTTATATTTAGGACATTAAATGCATATTTCTCAACGTTCACCTTTTTACTAAAGCCACACGATGGCGGTGAGCCCGGGTGCGAGGGCCCGTTCATCGCTGCTTGCAGCTTTAATTATTATTATTATTATTATTATTATTCTTCTTCTCTAAGATGAATCGCATTTTTGAGGGCCTAAACATGCTCGAAAAGTCATGAAACTTTGCACACACCTCAGAACTGGCGAAAATTTACGTCTGATATGGGTTTCAGAAGTGGGTGTGGCAAAATGGCTCAACAGCGCCACCTATACACGTTCAACGGTGTGCGCCTCGAGCTACGTTTCATGTACATGTATGAAAATCGGTATACACATGTAACTCTCCAATACCTACAAAAAAGTCTCTTGGAGCAAAATCCGAAACCCAACAGGAAGTCGGTTATTTCTAATATTATGAGCAAATTTTGTGTCATTTTTGTCATTTCCATGCGTTGTATTTTAACGAACTCCTCCTAGAGATTAATTCAGATCAACACCAAATTTGGTATGCCTAATCTAAAGGCCTTTGCGATGTTAAATTGCGAAGCTTTTGAGTTTTCGTTGAAGGGCCTGTGTGTGGCGGCCTGGCGAATTTCGATGATTCGCCATGAAACAGGAAGTTGCTATAACTCAGACATACAATGACCAATCTGCCCCAAACTTCACATGTTTGATGAGACTCCTGTCCTGAACAGTTTGACATGACCATATTCAGTTATAGTCATAGCGCCACCTATTGGCAACAGGAAGTGACATATTTTACGCTGCGACAAACTACTTCTAGAAATTTTTGACATCAATGTATTTTTTGTCGTCAGTCTAATCTAAAGGCCTGTACGATGTTAAATTGAGAAGATCTTGAGTTTTCGTTAAAGGGCGTGTCCATGGCGCCATGTCAAAGTTCGATGTCTCGCCATGGGAGTAGAAGTTGTTGTAACTCAGTCATAAAATATCAGATCTTGCCCAAACTTCAAATGTTTGATAAGAGTACTGACCTGAACACATCTGTAGGCTAATATTCCATTGGGTGTGGCAAAATGGCTCGATAGCGCCACCTATAAATTTTGAATGGAGTGCGCCTCGAGCTACATGTCATATACATGTACGAAAATCGGTAAACATATGTAACACACCAATAGCTACAAAAAAGTCTCTTGGTACGAAACCCGAATCCCAACAGGAAGTCGGTTATTTTTAATTTTCCCTGCAAAATTGGTGTTGTTTTTGTCATTTTCAGGGGTTGTATTTTAACGAACTCCTCCTAGAGATTTATTCAGATCAACACCAAACTTGGTCAGTGTAATCTAAAGCCCTTTGCCATGTTAAATTGCGAAGGAATTGAGGTTTCGTTAAAGGGCGTGTCCATGGCGGCCTGACAAATTTCGATGATTCGCCATTAAAAATGATGGTGCTATAACTCACACATACAATGTCCAATCCGCCCCAAACTTCACATTTTTGATAAGACTCTACACCTGAACAGATCTACATGCCAATATTCAGTTATAGTCATAGCGCCACCTATTGGAAACTGGAAGTGACATATTTTACACTGTGACAAACTACTCCTAGAAATTTTATGACATCAATGTCTTTTTTGTGGTCAGTCTAATCTAAAGACCTGTGTGATGTTCAGTTGTGAAGATCTTGAGTTTTTGTTAAAAGGCATGTCCATGTCGCCATGACGAAGTTCGATGTCTCGCCATGGGAATAAAAGATGTTATTACTCAGGCATAAAATGTCCGATCTTGCCCAAACTTCACATGTGTGATAAGGGTCCTGGCTTGAACACATCTGAAGGCCAATATTCCATTATAACGATAGCGCCACCTGCTGGCAACAGGAAGATTGGCACACATATGGAATAAACTTTGATATATTGCACTTATATTTATGAGTTTAAATGCATATTTCTCAATGTTCACCTTTTTACTAAAGCCACACGATGGCGGTGAGCCCGGGTGCGAGGGCCCGTTCATCGCTGCTTGCAGCTTTAATTATTATTATTATTATTCTTCTTCTCTAAGATGAATCGCATTTTTGAGGGCCTAAACATGCTCGAAAAGTCATGAAACTTTGCACACACCTCAGAACTGGCGAAAATTTACGTCTGATATGGGTTTCAGAAGTGGGTGTGGCAAAATGGCTCAACAGCGCCACCTATACACGATCAACGGTGTGCGCCTCGAGCTACGTTTCATGTACATGTATGAAAATCGGTATACACATGTAACTCTCCAATACCTACAAAAAAGTCTCTTGGAGCAAAATCCGAAACCCAACAGGAAGTCGGTTATTTCTAATATTATGAGCAAATTTTTTGTCATTTTTGTCAATTCCATGCGTTGTATTTTAACGAACTCCTCCTAGAGATTAATTCAGATCAACACCAAATTTGGTATGCCTAATCTAAAGGCCTTTGCGATGTTAAATTGCGAAGCTTTTGAGTTTTCGTTGAAGGGCCTGTGTGTGGCGGCCTGGCGAATTTCGATGATTCGCCATGAAACAGGAAGTTGCTATAACTCAGACATACAATGACCAATCTGCCCCAAACTTCAAATGTTTGATGAGACTCCTGTCCTGAACGGTTTGACATGACCATATTCAGTTATAGTCATAGCGCCACCTATTGGCAACAGGAAGTGACATATTTTACGCTGCGACAAACTACTCCTAGAAATTTTTGACATCAATGTCTTTTTTGTCGTCAGTCTAATCTAAAGGCCTGTACGATGTTAAATTGAGAAGATCTTGAGTTTTCGTTAAAGGGCGTGTCCATGGCGCCATGTCAAAGTTCGATGTCTCGCCATGGGAGTAGAAGTTGTTGTAACTCAGTCATAAAATATCAGATCTTGCCCAAACTTCAAATGTTTGATAAGAGTACTGACCTGAACACATCTGGAGGCTAATATTCCATTGGGTGTGGCAAAATGGCTCGATAGCGCCACCTATACATTTTCAATGGAGTGCGCCTCGAGCTACATGTCATATACATGTACGAAAATCGGTAAACATATGTAACACACCAATAGCTACAAAAAAGTCTCTTGGTACGAAACCCGAATCCCAACAGGAAGTCGGTTATTTTTAATTTTCCCTGCAAAATTGGTGTTGTTTTTGTCATTTTCAGGGGTTGTATTTTAACGATCTCCTCCTAGAGATTTATTCAGATCAACACCAAACTTGGTCAGTGTAATCTAAAGCCCTTTGCCATGTTAAATTGCGAAGGAATTGAGGTTTCGTTAAAGGGCGTGTCCATGGCGGCCTGACAAATTTCGATGATTCGCCATGAAAAATGATGGTGCTATAACTCACACATACAATGTCCAATCCGCCCCAAACTTCACATTTTTGATAAGACTCTACACCTGAACAGATCTACATGCCAATATTCAGTTATAGTCATAGCGCCACCTATTGGCAACTGGAAGTGACATATTTTACACTGTGACAAACTACTCCTAGAAATTTTATGACATCAATGTCTTTTTTGTGGTCAGTCTAATCTAAAGACCTGTGTGATGTTTAGTTGTGAAGATCTTGAGTTTTTGTTAAAAGGCATGTCCATGTCGCCATGACGAAGTTCGATGTCTCGCCATGGGAATAAAAGATGTTATAACTCAGGCATAAAATGTCCGATCTTGCCCAAATTTCACATGTGTGATAAGGGTCCTGGCTTGAACACATCTGAAGGCCAATATTCCATTATAAAGATAGCGCCACCTGCTGGCAAAAGGAAGATTGGCACACATATGGAATAAACTGTGATATATTGCACTTATATTTATGAGTTTAAATGCATATTTCTCAACGTTCACCTTTTTACTAAAGCCACACGATGGCGGTGAGCCCGGGTGCGAGGGCCCGTTCATCGCTGCTTGCAGCTTTAATTAGGGCTCAAGCCTGGAGGGCGAGAGCCCTATTGTTTTCCTTAGGATTATTTGTTATTATTATTATTTTTCTTCAAGGTTTCGGGGGCTTTTGGGGCCCTTAACATGCTTAAAAAGTCTTGAAAATTGGCACACACATTGGAACCTGCGGCCATTAGGGCCGGGCAGAGACTGATACACGGGCGTGGCACAGGGGCTCTACAGCGCCCCCTGGAATACTGAGGGCCATATATCATACATACTTGCACGTAGACACACGAAACTCGGTACACATGTAGATCTCATCAAACCAAACAACTTTTGTACTGCATGTCATAGGCTCCGCCCAACAGGAAGTTGGATATTTAGGGTTTAGTATTCATATTTTTCGTCAAAGTTGTGGGGGCTTTTGGGGTCCTTAACATACTCAAAAACTCTTGAACATTTGCGCACACTTTGGAATCTGTGGCCTTTAGGAGCCTGCAGAGGCTGGGACCCGGGCGTGGCACAGGGGCTCTATGGCGCCCCCTGGAACACAGTCATAAATGTTGATGTATAGCTCACACATACTTGCTCGTATTAATATGAAACTCAGTACACATATAGAGCTCATCGTGCTGAACAACTTTCGTACTACATGTCATTCGGCTCCGCCCAACAGGAAGTCAGCTATTTAGAGTTATGTAAAAAGCGCATGCTCTGGAATTTGAAATACTTGTCATAGGTTTTTTTGCCGATTGCCACCAAATTCGGTCAACATGATCTCAAGACATTGGGGATGAAAAATTGCCAGGGGATTTTTGATATCTCGAACGGTTTGCTCGTGGCGAGGTGTTGAAATTATGGCGAGAAATGAGAAACAGGAAGTGTCTAATACCATCCACATACATTTCCTGATTTTAATCAAACTGCATCAGATTATTCGTTGTATGATGTCGATCGCATATATGTGACTATTAGGAGTCAAAGTTATAGCGCCACCAACTGGCAGCAGGAAGTGTGTCATTTTCAAAATGATTTGAATTCAGCATCTTATTTTTACTCTATTTGCTTCAAACTTCATCAGAATAATGTTAAAACACAGCCGATATAAATCTGCTGGGGGGATATTGATATCTAAAAATATTGTTGCCGTGGCAACATGTTAAACTGGAATACTTCTCAGGTGATTTTGAGGCATATAACATGCTTAGAATTTCATCAAACTCAGAACACATATCAGTATTTATGATAACTAGACACTGGCAAAAGTTCATAAGAGGGCGTGGAAGAGGCACTCTATAGCGCCACCTTTTGTCAAAAGTGGCGGGGTTAGTTTTAGCTACAGACACCAAACTCGGTACAAAAATTGTTCTTATCAAGACGGACAACTTTCTAATTCACAGTCATCAGCTACGATCAACAGGAAGTCAGCTATTTTGATTTGAATGTGGATTTTTTTTTACATTTAGCTGTGAATTAATGCATACTGCTCAGAGGAGAGTAACACTATACACACCAAACTTTGTCTACATGATGCCAAAACATTTTAAACAACTTAAATTGCCAATGGATTTTGGATAGCTTAAACGGTTTTGTCGTGGTGATTTTTTTAAATGACAGTAAAAATGGAATTATTAATTTTCCTGCATTTTTAAATTCCAAACACTTCAAAACCTTTTTTCGTACAGAAAAAAAGTCATTCTGAGTAAATATGGATAGTTTCATGACTTTACAACACTGTATGGATAACAGAAAATTAAAAAACTGTCAGACATCTCATCTCACTCTGTCCCTCTGTTTGAGTATATGTGCTTCAGACTTCCATTGTCTGAGAGAAATAGCGCCCCTACAGGTTCAATTCCCGGACTTTTACTTTCACTTTTAAATCGGTTAAAAATACAAATAGATACTTAGATTTAATTCACACTGACAAGCTAAACCAACATATCTGATTATTACCGGTTCAGGGCTCATGGATAAATTATTTCTGGCCAGAGATACGTGAGAAATAGGAGAGATGAATCACCGCTGTGATCACGAGCGTCTGGAGTAAAGAGCTCAGAAAAAACGAATTTATTCCTGTTTTAAAGCTTTTAAAAATAAATTATTACAGCGATATCACACAATCAACCAATTAGAACACACCAAGAGCTAAATTCAGATGTTTTTGAACTGTTTGTGTGAAAATGAATTATTTGCGGCTGCCTATCTGAAATCACCGCCTCCGATCAGCGCGTACAGTGTCCAGCTCAAAACAAACGAATTTATTCTTGTTTAAGAGCTTTTTTAAATAAAATATTACCACAAATGCACACAATAAACCCATTGTAACACGACAAGAGCTAAATGCAGGTGTTTGTGACCCGTTTAAGTGTGCAAGACTATTTGAAAGCGCGACTGGCAGAATAACACATCTCTCGAGCTGCAGGATTCTGCCTTTCGTCGTACGAACGAACACATCACGGACAAGATTATTTCAAAATACATAATAGCTTGGCGACCATAAACAACAACAGCCACGTGAACATAAACTGTTGAGAAATATATCTGAAACGGATCTACTGGATTTTAATATTAAGTGACCGCATATACCAGCTGCTTCTGTCTTCAATTTTAATCTATATAAAAAATGAAATTCATTCATCTTGGGTGCTTTTTTAATGTGTGTACGTATTTATTTATTTATTATTTTGCTCTAACAATAATTAATCTATATTTAATTAAATCAATTACATTTTATTTTACATTTGATTTGTCAATTTCTGCATCTAAACGCCTAAAAACATAAAACATGCTCTATTATACTATTGTTAGCAATTTCTTTATCGTCCAATTTATCTGGTGTACACACTTTTATTTTCATAATAAACTTGTTTGTTAGATTATACACAGTTACAGTGGTCTATAATAAATATTAACAGGTTTTAGTCAAGCTGTTTAGAATGATTGCAGTAGGCTATTTTTTTTTAAATGTAAATCCCAAAAAAATAAATAAATAAAAAACATTGGAAAACAATAACTGTTGTACTTTTTTATACATTTTGTATAATTTCATAGTTTATGCATTATAGTTATAAAAACAAATAAATTTAGCCACTCACATAGAAATCTTAGGCCTTATCCTTTTCTGACAGTTTTAGGGATTTTTAAAAATCCCAAAAAACCTTATTTGTGCTGCAAATAATAATTTCAAACTCAAAAAGTAAATAGTCAGTTCATGCTTTATAAAGCCTTGTCCCAATATTAATAGTCAGTAGTAAGCAGTTTATAAATACAGCTATAAATAGCTTGTTTTTGGTTTATAAGCACATTTATTAAAAAGGAGAGTAAAGGGTCAGTTATCTTCCTATGAAAAATAAAAAAATAAAAATAAACAAACAACAACACAGATTGATACAGAGCTCAGAAATTCTATTGTGGATTTATGATAAAATCAGCCTGTAATTTAATTCATACTCCTCCAAGAAGACACAAGTAGTTCACACCAAACTTTTTTTTAACATGAAGCCAATATACTGAAAAAGTTAAATTGCGAATGGGTTTAGGATACCTTAAATGGTGTGGCCATAGCGATTTATTAAAGTAACATAAAAAAAATACAATAGTTATTTTACTATATCTTTAAATTTTTTCATTCCAAACTCTTCATAATTTTTTATATAGGTAGAAGTCATCATTTGAAGGAAGCACAGTAAGCTTCATAGCTTTATCATTTTCAAGAGCCAGCATAAAATTAAAACTATCATAACTTATAAATCAAGCTTGCAATTCTTAGTACCAATAATGGCCACCAGATGGAGCTATAGGATTACTTTTAAATAATTATTGTAGAAACAAGTATGATTTAAATCATTTATAGAAATCTTTCAAAGAAAAATAATATGAATTTTATGTATTTTACTGATAAAATGACCCTGACTTAATTAGAATAACAAGCTGAAGTATTGTGAACTGTATATTAAGAATAATTCTTTATAGGCTTTATGGATAGACATGTTTTGAGTGACTCTTGAAGGATCAGCACCACATCCTCTTTTACCACTGTTTAAAGAATTTATCTTACAGAACAGATGCAAATGAATTTTGGATAGCTTGAATGGTTTTGTCGTGGTGATTTTTTGAAATAACAGTAAAAAAGTAACCAGTAAATGTCTTATATTTTTTTAAAGTGCAGCTTCTAAACACTTCAAAAAAATGTACACATAAAAGACAAGTCATTCTGAGGAAATATGCATAGTTTCATGACTATACAACACTATATGGATGATAGAAAATTAAAAAACTATCATACATCTGATGTCACTCTGTCCCTCTGTCACTGTGGGTAGTGTGTGTAACAACAATGAGTTTTACATAGTAATTAACTCAAATGATATATAGGGAATTTGAATAATTAATCAAGAATTTGATTAATATATATCTCAGATGACAGTTACATTTAATTTTATTGATTATGAAAAATAGCTCAATTGCCAATACCAATACTAATCACAGGGCACTGTAATTTACTCATTAATATGTCAATATTACATTCTTCATATCAATTATTGTGATATCTCTTACTATAAATTACTGCAGATCAAACCGTGGTATGTCCTGCACACCACTGTAGACTTATCAATTTTCAATAAAGTTATCACGCCTTATAATTCAAGGAAAAGTATTCTCTGGCCATGAAAATATTATCCTATCCTTATGATAAATTTAGTTTCTAAATTTAGAGCTTGTAGCTAAAGACCAAAACATTTCAGTGACTCGTAATGTGAGTGGGGTGGAGTCCAGGCCAATCGTCAGTATATGGTTTTTTAATAATTAAACTAGTAATACATCAAACTACAAATCACACAGAGTAAATATGCGTACGACAATACAAACAGTAAGCTTTATACAATACATAACGAATCCAAATAAAAGAGAGAGAGAGAGAGAGAGAGAGAGAGAGAGAGAAAATAGAATGGGATCACATAAGGAGCTCAGGTATGAAAATCATAGTCAGTAACTTTTAGAAGCCAACAACAAATCAGATCATAACAACACTTTAAAGCAGCATTTAAATCTCCATAGAGAAAGTGATACTTGCAAAAGGTGTCCCATGTGAGTGGCGTGAGATCGGCGTCGAGCTTGTGAGCTTTACGCACTGTTCCCGTTGAAACAGCCATGTGCCATGAAACGGAGGCCATGTGACGCGCGTGCACACTGCGCTTGGCGTGAGCGTGGAGCACGTGGTCCTTTGTTCTGTCCTCGCGCGGTATTTGAAAGGTTCAACAAACATTGTTCCAGAATTCGTCTTCCTTGCGTGGAGAGGCGAATAGTTTAATAAACTTAGTAAAGAAAAGAAAAGAAAACGAACGAAACGAAAGCTTCCAAAGGAGCCATTAAAATGGCTTTTTCTCTCAGCCCCTGTGCTGAGGGGGTTCGCGCTGTGAGCGCGGCCTATGGCCGCGCGGAAACAACGTTGGAGAGCAGCGTATCCGAGAACGGGGAAGAGGAAGAAGCAAAAAGAGGAGGGGTGGACCTTGTTTGGTCAATTCTTATAGCTTGAAATAGTTCACGCCCATTTTCGAGGGAGCATCCAATGAATGTCCGCGATCTGAAGCGGAGGGAAAGTTCCTTTGTCTCGGTTGAGACAAACCCCTGATGATTTAGGGCCTGTCCGATTTCATCAGGAATATTAAAGCAAGTTCATTATTCCAGATTAAATACATTTTTCATTACTTTGCTCTAGATAAATGGGTCTGTCAAAGCATGACGATTAGAACAAGACTAGACATAATATATATATGACCAAAGACCTAATTTTTAGATCGAATTACACATTTAAAGATTTGTTTAACACATGATAACACTGCAGATGTTGGGAAACATCTAAATGTACCAAAAGGGAATACGTAATACATTTATAAAACATGAAAACAGAAAGTTAATGAATACATTCCATAGAATGCATTGTTCAAAAGAAGCCAGTGACTTGGCTTCTCTCCTGTCCTGTGTGGTCGTAAACTTTACGACCTGCAAAAGTGGGGGTTGCAGAAGCATGGCTCTCTTTGAGGAAGTTAAAGTGAGGAAAGACATTTCCTAAAGTATAAGCTTGCAACTTATACTCTTCACATAACAAGGATTAACCATTTTATGCAATCCATAAACATAATTAAAATACATATTAATAATAAAATGAAAGTAAGGAACTTATACGAAAAGTTCCTTTGTCTCCAGTGTTGGAAGAATTTGGGTTGGGGGTTTTCGTTTCTTCTTTGAAGCTCGCATGGGCATCGTAAATAGTTTAAGTCCAGCCAGGCTGGCATTTAGTACCAACAGTCTGAATTTATAAAACAGAATTTAACCCATGAATCGCTGACCTGCATATCTGTTACATCTCCCCCTTTACGTCAGATGAAGTCCCTGTGTGGACATCATCGGACGGCAATCATCCCGGATGGGCAGATGACAGGTGAATCGTGATGGTCATGCAGCAGGTGGGTCATGATGACAGGTGGTTCCTGAAGCTGAGGATTCAGCTTGGTGAGGTTCGGTATTGTCTTTGACTTTGCGTCCCTTTTCCGGGGATTCCATCGGAGACCTCCAGCCACAGTTGTCGTGAGTTTGGCTGTAGAGGTTTGCATCTCGTTGAGTATCCTGTATAGGATGAAGGTCACGCCAAGAGTCAGGGCGGGACCAATGACGGTGGAGATGCACCGTGCAGTGTCGGCAGCAGTCCAGGCTAGGACCGCAGATGACTGGTTCAGAATGGGCTGTCGAGACAGTGCTTGGAGGGCTGTATCGACAGGAGTAATGTCAATGTGTTGGGTGGTACCTTTCAGTACTTGGTCCAGCAGGTTGGCACGGGTGGCGGTGTCATGCTGGTCGTAGGTCAGCATAGCTGAGCGCACAGGAGTGTTGACGAGCCATCTGTTACCCACAATCTCTGCTTGCGTTTCTGTGACTTGTGTACGAGGCTTGGCTTCGGCAGGGCAGCGCGTATCGCTGACCCAGGGTTGCAGCTCGCAGATTCCTTCAGAGTTGTGTCTGAGGAAGGGTTTGCTAAGGCAGAGATAATGAATGTCTTTGGTTAAAGTACACATGTGCATGTTTGGGGCCAGGTACAGCTGTGTGTTGCTGTCGTGGTAGGCCACCACATTTGGAATGTGTGTTTTGGTGTGGGTGTTGCTCTTCCACATCCTGACACTGACAATGTCTTTAGGTCTGTAGACTTGGTTTGACTCGCTGATGAGTTGGTTCAGGAGCACGTTCACTTCTCCCTGTTTGGGGTTTGCGTGCCGTAGGAAGGCGCTATCCAGAGAGTTGGCCAGGTGCATTTGTAGCAGGTCAGCTGGCATGGTGATGGTGTAAGACAGCACAGTTAACACAAGGCTTAAGGGTATCATGTATGGTGGGGTTTTACTCGTGGTTAGGCTGTCTTTGGAGGAGCTAACCTCCCACAGCATGGCTGTTGTTAATGCTGTTAACAGCTGAGTCTGGGTAAAGTCCTTCTGGAAGGCAGTAAACAGTGGTTTCAAGGAGTTTACAGTCTGGTTCGCTGCATTGACACTGGACATAACAATGTTAAACATTCTGGCGGCAGCAGCGGCTCTAAGCAAAGCTCCCGGGAACTGTTTGGAGCGGTGGTGGTGTCCACCTAACTCCATTTGTGTAACCGTCACTTTCTCAGGTTGGCTGAACAGGTGTTTGACATCGGCCTCAGTGTGAGTGAGGGAGTCCTCTCTCCATCGGAACCTTGTACAGCTGTATTCGGTTACAGTGCTGGGGTAGTGTGCCCTGTCATCGGTAGTCAGGAGTCTCAGCGGTTTTCTCGGTGGCAGCTGTCCTCTCTTTGGCTGACAGCACAGCACGGCAAACCACAGCAGCATCCTGGTACAGATAATAGGGAGAGAGAGAGAGAAAGGGGAGAAAGAAACAAACAAGGCCTGTCTTTGGTTGGACAGGACAGTCTCTTTGCTTCGTGGGCGGCGACTGGGTTTAGCTCGCCCTCGCCCATGTTTTGCCACATCTTGCTGCTGGCATGACGCTTGCCTCAGTGTTGTGTCAGTGGCTCTGGTGCTGCGTGGTGCAGCACATGCTGCGTCATGGAAATATATTGGCAGTATCCCCCTTTTGCTCCGTGGCATGACACGCCCTGGCATTGTGATGTCAGACGGTGCACAACCCACAATATTGTTCTGTGCACGCAGCATGGTTTGTGTATCATGCAGTGGTCTGGGGCTTTTGTTGTCAGTGACTGTAGACTGGTTGCCAGGGTGGATGGAGGGGTCTGAGAGGTGGTAAAACAAAGTCATTATCAAGGTTTCAGAAGCCCGCATGTCCGCTATGTTGGTCTGTGTAGACAACGGAGCCTGCGTAAGCGATTCTGAGGTAGGCAGTTTAGCTAGTAAAGTTCTTGTGCTGTGTGTAATCACTTCAACCTTGAATGTGGGTGGGTGGGTTGGGAGTGACCACAGAATGTTGTTTAGTGTGCCAGTTTTGGCAAGGGTGTCAGTGTGATCTTTAAAGTCCTCGTCTAGACTTGGTAACTTCGAGTGTTCTTTTACCTTCTTCCAGTACACGATCACATTGTGTGTTTTTGTGATGTTATCACATTGCTGGAACAGGTGTTGGTGTTTGACATGCTTGTTTGCAAGTGTGAGTCCGAGTTCCACACATTCAGGTGAGGATTGGAAGAAACCCAGCGTGTGGTGTAAGGTTTGACCACCTTGCAGGTTGAGCCGAACAGCGACCCCTTTGGTGTAAGCTGGTACCACCGTACCCTGTTTGTTGACTAAGGTACAGAGGCTTGAACTTGGGCCTGTTGTTAGGGCGTTGTACTCATGGCTGGCTGCTGGGGTTCCCGTGACCTCTGTGACCTGACCGTCTGGCTCTGTGGGAGTTCCCATGACCTCTGCGACCTGACAGTCTGGCTCTAGCAACCTGTGTGGCTGGAGAGAAAGAGGTTCTCGCACTTGAGCAAAGTCTTTTAGCTGTTTGAAGTTCAGAAAAGGGTCAAAGTGTTCTAGCAGGTCTTTGTCGATGAGCAATGTATGAGTGTTCATTGGTGGGACATACATGGGATGTATTAGACTCATCGGAACGAATGTCAGGTGAATGGAAACAACCTGTTCAAACTGGATGTCATCCTGTCTGTACACCTGTACATTCAGTTCATAAGTTTGAGGTGTAAGAGTTCGATCTTGTCTCTTAGCTTCAAATTGGAGTCTTTTGAAAAGGTAAGATGAGATCACCGTCAGGTTTAATCCTGTGTCGATCAGGTCTTCCCTGTTGACTCCTTTTTGACCCACCCCCTTTTTGACAGGGCTGCCCAGGAATGTTGGCATTAGGGCAGGTGGGACGATCGGTGGGTGATGAGTCTTGTGTAGCTCGCTGCGAAGGCAGGTAGTCGAAACAGCATTTTCTGGTACCTTGTGTTTGTGGTACCTGGCGTGAGGACCTGTGCTGTCTCGTTCAGGGTGTGCAGGTGTTGACTGTGGAGCTTGGGTGTTGCTGTCACCTTGTGCTGTGACAGTTAGCTCTGTGGTCTGTAGATGACGGGCAGTGTTCTGGGTGCTTGGCTCATCTTCCTTGTGAGTTTTCATGTGAAGAAGATCTTTCAGCACCCTCAGGATCTCTGCTGTCTCAGACGTGGCTGCACTGTGTTGCCCTCTGCTGGCTTGGAACGGTATTGACTCTCTGTAAAGATGTCTGTGACTGTGGTGTTGTAGAGCGCCATCTAGGGTTAACTCCAAGCAGTGCTCAGAGACAGAGACGTTGGGGTTTTTCACAGTCTTTTCACAAATAGTCTTTTGCTTGGTGCAAGCTTTGTGGGCTAAGTTCTGTAACTCTTGTGTAGTTCTGTTACGGGGACACGCTGGGACTCTGAGATGAAAACTCCAACTGGCATGTAGGTTTGGGAGGAACAGAGTTTTTAAGTTGAGATCCTGTTCCATACCTGGTTCGTTGCATGCTCCGAAGTAGGTGTTTCGTAGCTGACTACAGAAAGTCTGTGGGTTTTCAAATCGGCCCTGTTTGAGGTCCATAGCAATAAGGAGCCCATGATCTGAGTTTGGATCAGAGAATTCAAGAATCAAAGTCTGTAGCAGTTGCTGGTAGTACGCTTTGACAGTCTCTGGTTGACGATCCAGAAAGCAATGCACATCACGGCTGGCCGTGATTTTTAACAGGTACAATGTGTTCACACCTGTCACGTTGGCGACAGTTTGCAAATGAAAGTCAATGGCTTGTAAAGAAGCATGAACATCATGTCCTCCTGCAGGATCTGGAATGAATGTAGAGATGCTTCTGGCTAGCTTGTGAAGTTCTCTGTGAGCAGTGCAGGGTTTGGTGACATGCGTTCTCTGGAAGGGTTCTCTTCCCTCCGTTATTGACAGATGTTCTTGTAAGCTGGCTGGTGATTTCCTTAGACGGGAGACTACACCCCCTTTTCCAGCTCTGGGTTCTTGGCTGAAAGGGTTGGAGTGGCGGCCCGGGAGAAATTTTGTGGTGTGCGTTTCTCCGATCCAGCCACTCTGTAATCTGTGAAATTGTCTCAGTTCTGTGTGAACAGTGTAAAGTTCATCTTGGAGCTTGTCTCTCTGCAGAGTAAGCTTGTTGAATTTAGCTTGGGCCGCTTGCAAGTGTGTTTTGCAGGCCCAGGTTTTATAGTCTTTTTTTTTTTTTTTTTTAAGTTCAGTCTCTGCTCTTTTTAGGAGAGCGTCGCCTTGCTGGAGTTTTTTTTTGTTGAGTTCTTTTCTGGCTTCTCTCTCCAGATGTTCTCTTTGATCTGTGTCGAGGCGAGGATCTTGCAGGGCATGGTGAAGTCTTTCAACTCCTTTCTGTAGCTCTGGATCTGTGTCGTCCTCTTTCTCGCGCTGGTTCTGGGTCTCGAGGAGAAGCTGATCAAGATGACTCTGGGTTGGGGCCTGGTCCTTCCAGGCCTCCTCCGCGATGTTGCTCCGTTCACTGAGCCGTGCCTGGGCGACGAGAATGTGAACTAGGCTTCCGAAGATCCTGGCGAGTTCTCTGTAGTAGTCGCTTTGGTTTGGATCGCGTGCCATCAGTTCATCTAGCTCGGTGTCTAGTTGCTCTGGGTGCTGCAGGTTAATGGCATCCTTGGGCAGGAAGGGGGTCGTCACTGCTTTCAACCATGTCGAGAGGTGGCCCCCGTGGACTGCTGGACTGGATGCCTGGAACATCCTGATTCTCTGTCGGTGAGAGAAGCACAGCACACACACACAAAAAGACCAATGCAAGTTCGTTCTACGTTTAACGAGCTATATTCATACGGGCTGTGCCGTTTATGAGAATTTTGGGGCTGACTGATGCAAACAGTCAGACAGTTAAGTAGCCAATTAACTTGGGTCAACGAAGGACCTGAAATGGAGATTTGACAGGCAGTAGCCTAGCGGGTCGTGTGATGACACCGGCTGCTGGTGGTCGCTCTACTATTTAACTTCGTTGGTGGCTCCCAGGTTACTGTCTCTATGTGAAATGAAAGAAACAAATCACAACAGAACAGGTGGTAGAAAAAGATCAAAGTGAAACAACACTTGAAATGAGATGAAAACAATAGAAACACAACGTGTTAGTGAGAATAAGGAGGCCTAAGCCTACTGCTAGGTTTTAAGATAGGGCCAACAGGTGAGTGGGCTATCTGGGTAGGAAACCTAGAAATATGGTGTGGCTTAAAGAAGCAAAAGGGTCAAACACTTAAAATATATCCGGGGGAATATCTAATATTCTGTGGCTTATAATAAGTGGATGGGTTTTATCACATTGGGTTCACCTGGGTGAATTGAAGTCATTCAGGTGGGAACCAGTGGCTTGGTCAACCTCCCCGGTGCTCCCCAAACACTGAACCGCAGTGTCCCCGGTCCTCCGTTACTCTGGCGTGTCGCAGGACAGCACGGCTTGTGACTTTTAGCACAACCTTTGGAGTGCCAAAATTGCTGATGTCTCTTGAGACAAGAGGGACCGAGTTTCACTCGCAGCCAGTATCGGTAACACCGATCGGGCAGCCTTGCTCACTGGAAACCTGAGATGACTGTCCAATCACCAAGGGAGTTCTACAATCAAATACACAAAGGATGAACAAAGGAAACTTAAAGTTAATTAAGGTTTGGTTTGTTTAACATCAATTGAGTAACTATATGTAGAGAGGAAAGGTAACAGCTTTACCTAATCATGATAAAACAAAACAAAGGAATTTATGATAATAATGGTAATTATCAAAATAACCTAAGTCAAAAGAGAGAAGCAAAATAATAAACATCAAATAAAAAAAACAGTAATGAAACAAGGGAGAAGGAGTAGCTGGTTTTCACCACAAGGGGGGGGGGGAAGTACTGCTTCTCTGTCTTTAACCTGCTGAGCAGAAAACTTAATTCAAATTAAAAATTCAAAACTGGTTTAAATCAAAATTTAAAATAAGCATGTAAGAATTAAAAGGAAAATCGGAATAATATCCTATAATAACTATTGATAGCTTGTAAGTTATCATTAATGATCATGAAATTAATCAAACAGTGTGAGATTAATCAAAGAGGATAAAAAGTGGACATGCAATTTCAAAACAGAATGGAAAAGACAGAGGTCTGTTAGTCGATTTAACAGGAGACTGCCACTAGATGGCTTACCTTCTAAGTGGGTCAATCAGTGGTTGACCTGAAACATCTAGATTTCAACTATTAAACAATTACATTTTAATTCAAATCATGTTTGAACTAAACTCAAAGTAAATGTAAACAGTCAAAGGCAGGGAACATTCTTTTGTTTCCCTGTAATAATATTCGCACGAGCAAAGCTGTAAATGCTAATAATTATCGAGAATTTAGACATCCAATTCAAATATACATCACAGGGGATTATAAATTAGCAATCAGAGCGCATTATCTGAAATGGCCACAGGTTGGCAGCTTTGCACTCATGCAAGCTGGAATCAGAAAGCAGGGTGTACCCTGAAATTTCTAACCCACACGTTCCCTCTAGTGTTTAGATAGAGGAATTACAATTTCAATAGGACTTAGAATTTATCTGATCGTTTGTCAGGCTGATTTTCTGCATCAAAAATCACAAGTAACAAACAGAAAGTTTTAATCTCTGAGGTGCTATATTAACATAGGTTGAAGGAAGGATCCGTTCACTTCCGAAACACAAATGTAATAAAAACAGGAATTTTCCAACTGTTGACTCCAATAGACATTTATCAAAATAGCACTTATGATCTAAATGTTTTAGGTTTAAAAATCGGGTAGCTAAGCCAATTTTAGACCAGGAGTTTTTATCGTTTTATTTTTGAATATTATTGTGGTTTACCACGAATTCAATAACGATATCTAATAAGCAAGGCCTTTTTAACTGAATCAGAGGAACATCGCTCAGGTTCAGATTTACATGTTGCAACTATTAAAAGATTTCTTTATCTTTTAATTATTCATATTAAAATGTTTTCACTGTAAAAAGATTTTGGTCTTTCTTAACAGGATACTTTTAACATTATACTGCAGATTACTTTCATTAAAAATAACAGTGACTATACTGTTAAGTTTCTATGAATACCTAGGTGCTACTGACCAGCTTTTTGCCTCAGTCAGTTAGGAGTGAGTTCGCGTCTTGCGACTTATCTCACAAGTAACGTTACATAATTTCATAGTGCACGTGCAGAAATTATTAAAAACCATATACACAGATTGATTGCTCACAAAACGAAGTTTGAAATGCCTGCATTCTCCACCAAAATGTAACAACAATGAGTTTTACATAGTAATTAACTCAAATGATATATAGGGAATTTGAATAATTAATCAAGAATTTGATTAATATATATCTCAGATGACAGTTACATTTAATTTTATTGATTATGAAAAATAGCTCAATTGCCAATACCAATACTAATCACAGGGCACTGTAATTTACTCATTAATATGTCAATATTACATTCTTCATATCAATTATTGTGATATCTCTTACTATAAATTACTGCAGATCAAACCGTGGTATGTCCTGCACACCACTGTAGACTTATCAATTTTCAATAAAGTTATCACGCCTTATAATTCAAGGAAAAGTATTCTCTGGCCATGAAAATATTATCCTATCCTTATGATAAATTTAGTTTCTAAATTTAGAGCTTGTAGCTAAAGACCAAAACA
Source organism: Carassius gibelio (assembly GCF_023724105.1). NCBI lineage: Eukaryota > Metazoa > Chordata > Actinopteri > Cypriniformes > Cyprinidae > Carassius > Carassius gibelio. The sequence goes on along the minus strand of NC_068386.1, from coordinate 29,547,870 downwards.
TTTCAGTGACTCGTAATGTGAGTGGGGTGGAGTCCAGGCCAATCGTCAGTATATGGTTTTTTAATAATTAAACTAGTAATACATCAAACTACAAATCACACAGAGTAAATATGCGTACGACAATACAAACAGTAAGCTTTATACAATACATAACGAATCCAAATAAAAGAGAGAGAGAGAGAGAGAGAGAGAGAGAGAGAGAGAGAAAATAGAATGGGATCACATAAGGAGCTCAGGTATGAAAATCATAGTCAGTAACTTTTAGAAGCCAACAACAAATCAGATCATAACAACACTTTAAAGCAGCATTTAAATCTCCATAGAGAAAGTGATACTTGCAAAAGGTGTCCCATGTGAGTGGCGTGAGATCGGCGTCGAGCTTGTGAGCTTTACGCACTGTTCCCGTTGAAACAGCCATGTGCCATGAAACGGAGGCCATGTGACGCGCGTGCACACTGCGCTTGGCGTGAGCGTGGAGCACGTGGTCCTTTGTTCTGTCCTCGCGCGGTATTTGAAAGGTTCAACAAACATTGTTCCAGAATTCGTCTTCCTTGCGTGGAGAGGCGAATAGTTTAATAAACTTAGTAAAGAAAAGAAAAGAAAACGAACGAAACGAAAGCTTCCAAAGGAGCCATTAAAATGGCTTTTTCTCTCAGCCCCTGTGCTGAGGGGGTTCGCGCTGTGAGCGCGGCCTATGGCCGCGCGGAAACAACGTTGGAGAGCAGCGTATCCGAGAACGGGGAAGAGGAAGAAGCAAAAAGAGGAGGGGTGGACCTTGTTTGGTCAATTCTTATAGCTTGAAATAGTTCACGCCCATTTTCGAGGGAGCATCCAATGAATGTCCGCGATCTGAAGCGGAGGGAAAGTTCCTTTGTCTCGGTTGAGACAAACCCCTGATGATTTAGGGCCTGTCCGATTTCATCAGGAATATTAAAGCAAGTTCATTATTCCAGATTAAATACATTTTTCATTACTTTGCTCTAGATAAATGGGTCTGTCAAAGCATGACGATTAGAACAAGACTAGACATAATATATATATGACCAAAGACCTAATTTTTAGATCGAATTACACATTTAAAGATTTGTTTAACACATGATAACACTGCAGATGTTGGGAAACATCTAAATGTACCAAAAGGGAATACGTAATACATTTATAAAACATGAAAACAGAAAGTTAATGAATACATTCCATAGAATGCATTGTTCAAAAGAAGCCAGTGACTTGGCTTCTCTCCTGTCCTGTGTGGTCGTAAACTTTACGACCTGCAAAAGTGGGGGTTGCAGAAGCATGGCTCTCTTTGAGGAAGTTAAAGTGAGGAAAGACATTTCCTAAAGTATAAGCTTGCAACTTATACTCTTCACATAACAAGGATTAACCATTTTATGCAATCCATAAACATAATTAAAATACATATTAATAATAAAATGAAAGTAAGGAACTTATACGAAAAGTTCCTTTGTCTCCAGTGTTGGAAGAATTTGGGTTGGGGGTTTTCGTTTCTTCTTTGAAGCTCGCATGGGCATCGTAAATAGTTTAAGTCCAGCCAGGCTGGCATTTAGTACCAACAGTCTGAATTTATAAAACAGAATTTAACCCATGAATCGCTGACCTGCATATCTGTTACATGTGTCTGTGTGTGTGTGTGTGTGTTTGTGTGTGTGTTAAGTGAATTAGGTGTGAAACTATCAGGGTGCATTTAGTCTCCAGCGCCAACATTTTACAGAACTGCCACTTTCCTGGAGTCTCCAGAATTACTCTGTGTCAGGCTCTGAGAGACTTAAGATTCCAAAAAATTATTTAATTAGAATACCATGAAGTATTGTGAAATACTATATATTAAGGCTTTATATATAGGCTTTATGAACAGATTAGAGTGACTCGTGAAGGACCAGCACCACCTCCTCTTGTCCGATGGTTTGAGGAATATATCTTCCAGAATCCAGGATTAAGATTTAGGAGCTCATTTTTATTCCACCTCCTTTCCTGAAAGTCTGTCTTGCAGAATTGACTAAAAATTTATCTTCACATTAATTCCTTATTATTTTGCAATTCTTTTTGTCAGTTCTTCTTGACCTGTTTTTTTCTTCTTCTTTTCTGACCTCATGACCCAGTCAGCATTTTTTGTATAATGGTCAAGTCTTAACTTATCCATTTCTGTATTGCCTTTGTGTTTGATATTTCTAATGGGTATTTCATAATTTTCGACCTTACAGTTTGAGTTAAAACTCTTTTTTAGCACATTTCATCTGTAAAAGAAAACATGCCTAATAATTCTGCACATATGAATATAAGGAGTTTTTCTCTTCCAGCTTTCCTGGACTATTGTATAGCACTCATAAATGATTAAATAAAAAATAATGGTAGTTATTAAGATTGATATGGTTTGGAATTGGTAAAATGTGCTTGGAAAAAAATCACAATAAAACAATGTTTTAATATTTAAGTTTGGAATATTAACTGACATGAATGAATGCTATATGAATATTGTTCATGATAACATAATGTTCATAAATGGAATCTTATTGTAAAGTGTTACTAAAGTTATATATATATATATATATATATATATATATATATATATATATATATATATATATATATATATATATATATATATTGTTCTGTGAATGTGATTTTAAAGTCTAGATGATTCGGATTAACCCTTTAACTGCCATATCCTTTAAAACCTCACTGCCAGAGGGATATTGTGAATGCATGTGCCCGCTGGGCACAGTTTACCTGATGCCACCGGGGTGGCGATGGCATTGGTGGCTTGAGCCCGCCATCGCTGCTTGCAGCTATATTTATTATTCTTCTTCTTCTTCTCCCGAATGAATCGCATTTTTGAGGGCTTTAACATGCTCAAAAAGTCATGAAACTTTGCACACGCGTCAAACCTGGTGAAAATTTTCGTCTGATATAGGATTTAGAAGAGGGTGTGGCAAAATGGCTCGACAGCGCCACCTATACTAAGAAAATCAACAGCCTTCCATCTATGTTTCACGTACATGCACGAAAATTGGCACACATATGTAACACACCAATACCTACAAAAAAGACTCTTGGACCAAAATTCTAATCCCAACAGGAAGTCGGTTATTTTTAATATTATGAGCAAATTTTGTGTAATTTTGGTCATTTCCATGTGTTGTATTTTAACGAACTCCTCCTAGAGATTTCCTCAAATCAACACCAAATTTGGTATGACTAATCTAAAGGCCTTTGCGATGTTAAATTGCGAAGCTCTTGAGTTTTCGTTGAAGGGCGTGTCCGTGGCGGCCTGGCAAATTTCGATGATTCGCCACGAAAAATGAAGTTGCTATAACTCACACATACAATGTCCAATCTGCCCCAAACTACATATGTTGGATAAGACTCTTGACCTGAACAAGACTACATGTCCATATTCAGTTATAGTCATAGCGCCACCTATTGGCAACAGGAAGTGACATATTTTAGACTGCGACAAACTATTTCTAGAAATGTTATGACATCAATGTCTCTTTTGTGGTCAGTCTAATCTAAAGACCTGTGTGATGTTTAGTTGTGAAGATCTTGAGTTTTTTTTAAAAGGCGTGTCCATGGCGCCGTGACGAAGTTCGATGTCTCGCCATGGGAATAAAAGATATTATAACTCAGGCATAAAATGTCCGATCTTCCCCACACTTCACATGTGTGATAAGGGTCCAGGCCTGAACAGATATGAAGGCAAATATTCCATTGGGTGTGGCAAAATGGCTCAATAGCGCCACCTATACACTTTCAACAGAGTGCATATGCACATTCAACAGAGTGCGCCTCGAGCTATGTTTCACGTACATGTACAAAAATCGGTACACACATGTAACACACCAATACCTACAAAAAAGTCTCTTGGTACGAAATCCGAATCCCAACAGGAAGTCGGTTATTTAGAGTTTTCTCTGCAAAATTGGCATCGTTTTTGCCATTTTCAGGGGTTGTACTTTAACGAACTCCTCCTAGAGATTTATTCAGATAAACACCAAACTTGGTCAGTGTAATCTTAAGCCCTTTGCGATGTTTAATTGCGAAGATCTTGAGGTTTCGTTAAAGGGCGTGTCCATGGCGGCCTGACAAATTGCGATGTTTCGACATGAAAAAGGAAGCAGCTGTAACTCAGACATACAATGTCCAATCTGCCTCAAACTTCACATGTTAGATAAGACTTCTGCCCTTAACAGATCTACATGCCCATATTCAGTCATAGTCATAGCGCCACCTGCTGGCAACAGGCAGTGTCAATGTTTTACACTGAAAATAATTACTCCAAGAAATTTTATGACATCAACATTTTATTTTGGTCAGTCTAATCTAAAGTTCTTTGCAATGTTAAATTGTGGAGATCTTGAGATTTTGTTAAAGGGTGTGTCCATGGCGCCATGACAAAATTTGATGTTTCGCCATAGGAAGAGAAGTTGTTGTAACTCAGGCATTAAATGTTCAGTCTTCCCCAAACTTCACATGTTCGATAAGAGTCCTTGCCTGAACACATCTGAAGGCCAATATTCCATTATAATGATAGCGCCACCTGCTTACAACAGGAAAATTGGCAGATATATGGAATAAACTTTGACATATTCCACTTATGTTTCTGAGTTTAAATGAATATTTCTCACCGTTCACATATCTACTAAAGCCACTTACTGCCGGTGAGCCCGGGTGCGAGGGCCCATTCATCGCTGCTTGCAGCTTCAATTTATTTTGTATTTGCCTACATTATGTATTTTAACAGTGTTATTATTAACCAATCATTATTGTCTAGTTTTTTTTATATATAATTTAATTCAGTTCAATTCAGGTTTATTTGTATACCGCTTTTTACAAAACGTTACAAGGCAACTTTACAGAAATTATGTTTCTACAATATTTAGTAGTAGCTTATAAGTGGTGGCTGTCAGTTTCTGCATGTATGATTTTTCAGAAAGATTAATACAAGCATGGCGTTTTGTGACCTTAGGGAGCGTAATGGATTGTAACGTGGTATAAGGCTAGTTAGGTATGCAGGAGCTAAACCATTAAGGGCCTTATAGGTAAGTAATGATAATTTATAACTGATACGGAACTTAATAGTTAGCCAGTGCAGAGACAGTAAAATTGGGGTAAAATGATCATATTTTCTTGACCTGGTAAGAACTCTAGCCGCTGCATTTTGGACTACCTGTAGTTTGTTTATTGAAGATGCAGGACAACCACCTAGAAGAGCATTGCAATAGTCCAGACTAGAGGTCATGAATGCATGAACTAGCTTTTCTGCATCAGAAACAGATAACATGTTTCGTAGCTTGGCAATGTTTCTAAGATGGAAGAATGCAGTTTTTGTAACATGGGAAATATGATTTTCAAAAGACAAGTTGCTGTCTAATATAACACCCAGATTTTTGACTGTAGAGAAAGAAACAGTCCATCCGTCCTTTCCTGTCTCAAACTATCTTGAGTAACAAAAACCTGATTTGGCATTCCTGATGGCATTGAAGTGATTATAACAATCAAGGCCTGTAGGCCAGCATGTGTTTACATCGGGGGTCTGCTAATTGTCACACCTTTTGCACAGTGGGTGAAGCTGTAGTCTGCTGATTGGTCAGGTTGAATGTCTCGCATTTGTTTCATGGAAATGGTCAAGGAAGGGATAAAAGAAGACTGTGAATGTTACTCTAGGATTTTCTCTCTTCTGGCTTTTCCTTTGCTGGAGCTCTCTTCTCTGGGCCTTGCCCTCTCTCCCTCTATTTCTCCCTCTCTCTCTCTATCTCCCCCTCTCTCTTTCCTTCTCAGGTAATATTTTACATACATATTGGGTACAATTAACTATATGTTTTACCATCCGTCATTTTTTTTGTAACCAATTCAAGTGTAAGCGTAACAAAATATTGTTATTAAACAATTTCAATTATTAATTATGTGCTAACTAGTCTTTACTCAATATTAACTTTGAAGTGCAACTTATTGCAATACAATATAGTCACTTAATAGCAATGCTCTCCCACATATTTAGCTATTGTAACTGCGCTTATTTCCATCGTTGGTATAAGTGGCAGTGGGTGGTAATAGACTAGAAATTTACAGTTTTATAACGTTTCTTTAGTCCTTCTGCAATCCTACAGCCTGAACCTCTGTAGGCAAACCACCCTTACAGATTTTGTAAGGTCCAGGCACTCGGCCCAAGGAAGGTATCCGGTAGAGTTATTCAATTTAGGTTAAACTCAAATCTGACTCCATTTTATTATTTAATCTGACTCCAATTTAGTATGACCTTGAATTTAGGTTGAAATGCAGATTGGTTGTATGCCTTTTTAATTAGTATTCTTCTGACATTTGATTATTCTAGTTAACTCCTACTCTTATTTTAATTCGTTCATTCGGGTGCTCATGTTACTAACAGGGATACAGGAACGTAATCTACTATAGTCAATAATCACAGAGTAAAACAGAATAAAATCAAATGTAACAATTTATTATCAGTCAGGTAAATATGTGTTCTGCCAATTACATATCCAATTGGAACATATCAAATCATAGCATTATAAAACATCAAACTCTCAAAGATTCATCTAAAAGTAAAATATGCATACCTGACCTTAGAAAATACATAGTATGAAGTGAAGAGACACACCACACTACGGGCTTTCTGGCTACAGAATCGCCCCGATCCTTTTGCTGCAATCCTTTAAATACCTGTCACGGTTGGAAAAACGTGATCTCGGGGTGTTTGCACTTTGTGGTGAAATCTGTGTGTTTCGCGTCTGCACTGATTAGCTTGTGGGCATCTCCATTAATTGTCATCAGCAAAAGCTGCCACTCATTACTCATCCACTATATATTGGCTTGTCTCACGTCTTGTGTTTGTGAGATTGTTGTTACTTGTTTGATGTGGTTACCCTGTTCGTCTAGCTTTAGTGTTGTATGCGTTGGATGTCTGTGTTTTCCCTTGAACCTCATCCACTCTCCGCACGTTCACTCAGCCACGGACACTTACCTATGGCTCTATTCACCGCAGTTCCTGTGCCATCCTCTCCTGCTGCCTACACGCCGTCATCATCCGGCCTATTTGTATTCATCTCATCCCATTAAAACTGTTAACTCGCATCTGCTTCCAGACTTTCCTTAATCCACCGTCACAATACCTCAGACCAAGACAAACATCCCCGAGATGAAGACAGAAACAAACAATTGGAATTTGATTAGGCCAGGTCCCAGACCAGGGTAGTTTACACATCAGTGGGAACAGAAGGTAATTTACATGGAAGACCCTGGAAAAGGGCACTCCCATTACAGTAATCAAAATATCTCTTAACTCTTAGGATCTGTATTATCTTTTAATCTACTTTTCTAAGGTTGAGACCATTGTACCTGTCGCCCTGAGACAATTCAAATGACACCAAACATGACTGTAAATATCACTTGCATTAATGCAGAATATTATACTATTGGCAATTCTGAGTGAAACTAAGTGGAGGGAGTGTGATGGTGAGGTGTGAACTACTAGGTGTGGTGTCTCTTTGATGGCACCGTTACTTATGATGGAGGGTGTTCAAGAGAGTGTTCAAATGTTTATTATCAGGAAAGTCCTTTGTTTTCTCAGGGAGAAGTCGTCCCTCAGTCCAGACGGTCCGGCTTCAGTCTTACACTAATAATATTACCAAGGGGCAACATGTATATTGAAAATAGAAGGGGGACCTAGGGCGGATCCTTGTGGCACTCCATATTTTACTGGTGATAAATGAGATGACTCCCCATAGTTTTGTAATCTTTCTATGAGTATGCTCCGGGTGTGTGTTCACAGTGTGTGTGTGTGTGTGTGTTCACTGCTCTGTGTGTGTGCACTTCGGATGGGTTAAATGCAGAGCACAAATTCTGAGTATGGGTCACCATACTTGGCTGAATGTCACATCACACTTGTCACTTGTCACTTGTATGTCATGATCTATGGTGTCAAACGCAGCACTAAGATCAAGTAAAACTAGAAATGAGATGTAGCCTTGATCTGACGCAAGAAGCAAGTCCAGTTCCTGCAGGCCTGAAACCTGACTGAAATTCTTCATACAGATAATTTTTTTGCAGGAAGGAGCTCAATTAAGCAGACACAACTTTTTCTAAAATTTTAAACATAGATAAAATAATGCATTTTATGTCATTTTAAAGGTTATTGATGGCTTAGGTCCGTTTTTATAGAAACAACAAAAACATTACAGTATATTAATGCTTCTTTGTAAATTATTATTTGAAGTAACAAAACCATGATTAATTTGCAGTTACCATGGCTACAAGAATGATGATTTGTGGTGTTATTGTTAAAAACCATAGGTAATTTTTGTAAGGGAACCTGAAAAAAAAGCAAAAAATAAAACCTTCACAGGAATGTGCCTGAAAAGTGATAAATAGGCCTCGTTTTTACCTAAATGATTTATAATTTATTTTAATATTTATTAAAAATGTATAAGGTGTGCATTGTAGCTGAGACCTAAATGAAGACATGAACAGAAAAGACGTGCCCCCCCCCCCCCCCATGTAATCTACACCCCTGCTCCGTCCATGACACTGATTCACTGCAGAGCTGCCAGTTTTAATCTGAACAGCTCTTAACACCGATTGGATGGTTAGATGTTTGATGGGCTAATTTTTACAATATAAAAAAACAAAAACAAAATAAAGGTCTTTCCAGCACTAATGTAATCATTTTACTGCTTTTTTTCACGTTATCTCGACATAACAAAAGTCGTTTTCTCGTCATAACGACTTAATTTTCTCATTATCTCGACATAACGTACAATTCAATTGACTGTACAATTCAATAAAAAAATTTTAATATTTACTTAAAAAAAACTAATATACACTTGATTTTTCATAATACATATTATTTTAAAGACTTAAAAAAACTTTTTAAAGAATAATTTGGTATTGAATTTAGGTTTTTCATGATTGCAGAAACATTTATCCTTATAAAATAAAATAAAATAAAATAAAATCAGAGGATGATCAATTTAAATAAATATGATAATAAAACTAAAGAAACACTTCACAATACTTAAACTTTTATTCTCAGGGGGACATAAAGCAAAACTGGCAGTTGTTTGCACCTTTGGTCTTCTTCTGGCTAAAGAAATTATTACTTCCTATGTAGCAACACATTAACAAGACACTATAACAACAAACTATATCCTGAGAATTTTTCATGGACCACTGGATGGCAGTATTAATCTAAAAATGAATATGAATTCACCAATGCACTGACTAGGTTCAGAATAACAATAATAATAATAATAATAATAATAATAATAATAATAATAATAATAATACTCAAGTCAAGTCAAGTCACGTCACCTTTATTTGTATAGTGCTTTATACAATACTGATTGTGTCACTGTTAAACAGGAAAAGAGTTTGTCAATAATGCAAGAAGACAATATCAAATAGTATTTTTTTTTTCCAGAAAAAAATCAGTTCATTGATGATTCAGTGACGTCATCATCAGTTCAGCTCTCTTCCAATTGTGTCTGTGCAATTAGTTAAGTATGGCTGCTTGGACTCATTATTTTTCAGTTCATTATTATTAATAATTTTGCTAGGCATTATAATGAATGCATAATGCATTATTTAAATATATATATATATATATATATATATATATATATATATATATATATATATATATATATATATATATATATATATATATATATATATACAGTATTGTTCAAAATAATAGCAGTACAATGTGACTAACCAGAATAATCAAGGTTTTTAGTATATTTTTTATTGCTACGTTGCAAACAAGTTACCAGTAGGTTCAGTAGATTGTCAGAAAACAAACAAGACCCAGCATTCATGATATGCACGCTCTTAAGGCTGTGCAATTGGGCAATTAGTTGAAAGGGGTGTGTTAAAAAAAATAGCAGTGTCTACCTTTGACTGTACAAACTCAAAACTATTTTGTACAAACATTTTTTTTCTGGGATTTAGCAATCCTGTGAATCACTAAACTAATATTTAGTTGTATGACCACAGTTTTTTAAAACTGCTTGACATCTGTGTGGCATGGAGTCAACCGACTTGTGGCACCTCTCAGCTGTTATTCCACTCCATGATTCTTTAACAACATTCCACAATTCATTCACATTTCTTGGTTTTGCTTCAGAAACAGCATTTTTGATATCACCCCACAAGTTCTCAATTGGATTAAGGTCTGGAGATTGGGCTGGCCACTCCATAACATTAATTTTGTTGGTTTGGAACCAAGACTTTGCCCGTTTACTAGTGTGTTTTGGGTCATTGTCTTGTTGAAACAACCATTTCAAGGGCATGTCCTCTTCAGCATAGGGCAACATGACCTCTTCAAGTATTTTAACATATGCAAACTGATCCATGATCCCTGGTATGCGATAAATAGGCCCAACACCATAGTAGGAGAAACATGCCCATATCATGATGCTTGCACCTCCATGCTTCACTGTCTTCACTGTGTACTGTGGCTTGAATTCAGAGTTTGGGGGTCGTCTCACAAACTGCCTGTGGCCCTTGGACCCAAAAAGAACAATTTTACTCTCATCAGTCCACACAATGTTCCTCCATTTCTCTTTAGGCCAGTTGATGTGTTCTTTGGCAAATTGTAACCTCTTCTGCACATGCCTTTTTTTTAACAGAGGGACTTTGCGGGGGATTCTTGAAAATAGATTAGCTACACACAGACGTCTTCTAACTGTCACAGTACTTACAGGTAACTCCAGACTGTCTTTGATCATCCTGGAGGTGATCATTGGCTGAGCCTTTGCCATTCTGGTTATTCTTCTATCCATTTTGATGGTTGTCTTCCGTTTTCTTCCACGTCTCTCTGGTTTTGCTCTCCATTTTAAGGCATTGGAGATCATTTTAGCTGAACAGCCTATCATTTTTTGCACCTCTTTATAGGTTTTCCCCTCTCTAATCAACTTTTTAATCAAAGTACGCTGTTCTTCTGAACAATGTCTTAAACGACCCATTTTCCTCAGCTTTCAAATGCATGTTCAACAAGTGTTGGCTTCATCCTTAAATAGGGGCCACCTGATTCACACCTGTTTCTTCACAAAATTGATGACCTCAGTGATATAATGCCACACTGCTATTTTTTTGAACACACCCCTTTCAACTAATTCAACTAATTGCCCAATTGCACAGCCTTAAGAGCGTGCATATCATGAATGCTGGGTCTCATTTGTTTTCTGAGAATCTACTGAACCTACTGGTAACTTGTTTGCCACGTAGCAATAAAAAAATATACGAAAAACCTTGATTATTCTGGTTAGTCACATTGTACTGCTATTATTTTGAACAATACTGTATATATATATATATATATATATATATATATATATATATATATATATATATATATTAAAATGTTGTATCATCTCATGAATATTCATAAGAACAGCTTTAATATATTATAATATTTAAGTATTTGTTGTTATAGCTTTTAAGAGTATGATGATGATTTATAACACAATAAAAACATTGCATCCACTTTTACAATGTATTTTACCTCTCATAGTTATAATGTTGTCTCATATCTTGCATTTTTCTGATTTTCTGACACATTTTCTTTGTGAATATCAGTTTATATCAGATTATTTTGATGGTACCCTTTAGACAATTAAGTTACTCTGCAACTACTGTACATATCAACTAGTTGTCATTAGAGTATTATTATGTCTGCTACTGTAAATACAGGAGCTTCTCAATGAATTAGAATGTCATGAAAAAGTTCCTTTTGTTTCCGTAATTCAACTCAAATTGTGAAACTCGGGTATGAAATAAATTCAATGCACACAGACTGTCTTCTTTTTAATTTAAGTCTTCTTTTAATTATGATGATTTGGCTCACATTTAACATAGACCAACCAATTCTCAACAAATTAGAATATGGTGACATGCCAATCAACTAACCAAAATTGCATTTTTTTACTCAGTTTTTTCAGAAAATTAAGCTGACATCAATAAATTAACATTAGCTCCACAGGAAACACTCAAATAACACTCAACATCTAGCCACTCACAAGCTGTAGTAAGATACTATGCAGATAAACAATGTCAAGATATGACACAGCCCATTACACTGTAAATGAAAGAGATTCAATATGGTGCTCATTGTGTGTTATAAATAATCATACTCTTAAACTTAGTGCATGAACAGCTCTCTCTCCACCTTCAATACCACGACTTAGGTGCCCTTGAGCAAGGCGTTGAACCCCCAACTGCTCCCCGGGCGCCGCAGCATAAATGGCTGCCCACTGCTCCGGGTGTGTGCTCACAGTGTGTGTGTGTGTTCACTGCTCTGTGTGTGTGCATTTCAGATGGGTTAAATGCAGAGCACAAATTCTGAGTATGGGTCACCATACTTGGCTGAATGTCACTTCACTTTCACTTTTTCACTTTCACACTTTTACTTATTATTAGTCAAAAGTGTCTGTCTGCAATCGGAAAGTCTAAAGAACCAAGAACCAAGACTATCCCTGAAAGAACCTTGGCAGAAAGCTGGTCCACATGTAACTGCAACTGAGGTCTGTTTCATGGGGAAAGTCCTGCTGTAAAAATATCGCTTTCACTTTTTTTACATTTTAATTTTAGAAAAGGCCTGAGGCCAAAAAAGAGCACACAAATGAACAGTGTAAACTAAACATGGAGTTCCCCTGCTGGTTTAAAAAATAAGTTAGCTCAATAACACTAGAGAAGAGGACAAAGAGACACACATACAAAAAAGGGAAGAGGAACAAGTCTAATGTGTGACCAAAGGGCAATTTTTAATGGCTTAGTGACCAAAGCCTCATATTACCTACCAGTTGTCATGTGACTTCCAGTTAAAATACTCAGAAACATTCTTGCTTCCAGTTGTGGTAAGCTAGCTGCTTGAACTCCCTGTAATGGTTTCTGCACTTGTTTAGCATGGCGGAAGATAAGTGAAATGTGGTACTCTGAACCACTAGAAGATAATTCAAGCTACACTCTGGAGGAACTCCCAAAATGAACCATGGCATTTATAGTGACTCTTTCATTCTGTCACAACTCCTACTGAACTGGATTTATTAATGCTGCATTTTCAGACAGTGTGGACATATGAGGAGATGAAGCCTTGTATTCTGTATTGGATAAACTTATTCAGTTTTTTGCCTACACCACCTACTTACTGTTTCCATTATAAAAAATAAAAAATAAAAAAAATGCACCAGTGTTTCATTTTGCCAGCTAGTACTGGTTATATATGAAAGCACAACTTTTTTTAAACATTCAAAAAAGTTGTTTATTTGTTGTTCAATGCTTCTCACATCAAGAGAAAAGGGCACAACGTACACTCACAAGCAACACAATCCACATCAACAAAATTTCTGTTTAGTGGCCTTTAGGAAGGAAGCCTGTAATTGACCAAGGTGGGTGCACCAGAGAATCTTAGCAGAATGTATGCTTTTGTAAATGTCTTTTATAAACTCTGCTGTTCTCTGCAGGTCAGAATACCACAAAGTTGTACCAAATACAAAATTTGATTAAACAAAAAATTGATGAGGTAATTTTTTTTAAATGAAATGTGCTTGATGTGTTAAAGATGTATTCAAGTAAGTAGCCTAAGGTTTAATAGCCTTGAATGAACCAGACCCAATTAGTTTAAATCATTAAATCAACCCAATTATCTTAAACCAACAAAAGTAAAATCTCCAGTAACAATTGACTGTTACCACTTTTTACTATATGAATTATGTATGACTTGACAACAATCAATGACAAATTAGAAAATTTACCAGCATTCTGGAGATTTTTGCATGTTGAGCATATGTTATCATGCCAGCTGGTTCCCCTCGGTACCACATCAAGATCGATCGATTTGCAGTCGGTGTGCTTTATGCAAGGCGATGTCGAGGATGTGACAGCAGAAAAGGTGCCTCACACACACCTCTCACATTTTGTATCATGTAAGGTACCTATAGACAAATTAAAAAGCATTTCACGCAACTTAGAAAAAACACACACACACACAAAAAAAATCATAACCCCAGAAACGTCTATAATACCATCATGCTTGACGCCGTATCCATATGGACACTCTGCATGCTTGATGCAGAAGTCAGCTTGCCAAAAATAACCTTCTTTACACTGGCAAATCCTGTTGTTAGTAGTAGATCATTCTATCTCAATGTACTGATTTTCTACACAGAAAGTGCTGCAATACAGTCATTTTGGTAAGTAGTTCCAGAACTGTGTGAAATGGTCCTCTGGACATGGCAAGCAGATGGTGTCCTCAGTTGCAGTGCAGTATTTACTCATGTGGGTTCCAGGGGGGCAGAGTGTGCATGTGAGTATCTGCCTTGTGAGCGGGTCCTCGTGCTGGTAAGTGAGTATTTCTACTGTCGATGTGTCAGTGGGTAATAGTAGCATCAGTAATAGAGCCGGGTGATGTTCAACACTGTAACATTTCTAGAACATTAAATAAATACATTTCAGTATCCAGTAACACTGTACTTTTTCATAACAAATGTGGAAAACCACAAAATGATTTAAAGTTTATCCAAATCAGTCTTTGCAGCATATTGACACATCCTAAAGATTCAAAGCACAGTATTACCCAGACAAAGCACACAAAATCAAGATACTTACATTCAGTAAACTTTAACTATATTACAATATGTTACATAAACAGTGACTTTTTAAATAAAAATATTGTAAAACAAAGAATTACGGAAAGTAATTTTCTTCATAAAGAATAAAATAAAATCTAAATTACATTCAAAATAAAAACATTATTTTACATTTTACAAATATTACCTTGTTAAATACTTTATTACATTTGAAAATTATGAGGCAGTTCATGAACCATTATTTTTAAAGAATTTCACAAACTTACCTTAATCCATTTTAAGTCCAAGTAGTTACCTAATATTACTCAGTACCTTCTTAAAATATACAGTGTAAGTACATTGTATGCAAAGAGAAATTGAGTGTTCACTAGTATAATTAATTACCATAGGGATGTTCAGTTACATTTACAAAAGAAAATAATTACAAATTAATTTGATATTCATTAGTATTACTCTAATGTACTTACATAAATATGACCCATTTTACTTTCTTGTCCTGACAAGATACGAAGAACTAAGGGCGTTCATCCCTTTAAATGTATCCTTACCCACCCACAAAAAGGCTGGACTGCTGTTTCAGTTCATTACACACCCACCACTCAAGTAATACATTATGAGGATATAGAGAACCATACAACCCTTTTACATTATCCAGTGAAACACAAATTAGATTACCATATTGCTTCCAGTAATACATTAGCTTATCAATTAATGAATATTATCTTTATTAATCTGTGATCTATGATTAGGCCTATGATTATTTCACTTTAAACTGTCTATTCTATTTTCCGATATACCGTAGATGAAAAGCTTTTTGATAAAGTTAAATGTCATTTGAATTCTCAGTGGTGAATATCAGTGAAACTGGAATGAATTACAGGCATAACGTGGGTACCATGTGAAAGAAAAGAGAAATCCATTGTAACAATTCTAACTTTAATTAACTTTAAGTCTTATTATTAAATAACGGTTTAAAATGAATTCTTAAAAGGAGAGGAACAGCAGTTAACAGTTAACCTAAAAAACCCAATCATTATGAACACTACCATAATGTACAACAGACCACCAAACTTCCATTTGAAGTTGGAATCAGTATATTGTTGGTATATAAGCATGTTATGTTTATATTATATATATATATATATATATATATATATATATATATATATATATATATATATATATAGTGCCATTTGTAAGTAATGTATCTGACATGAACTTTTTTCATTCATAACTCGTCAGTTATCTTAAAGGAGAACTCCTGGAATCCCCCCACCAACACACTTCTATATTTGATTTCCATTTGGAAAGATGACGTAAGATCTAAAGTAAACAAAACAAAACATTTTAAACAGAAACAAGCCCTTTTATAATATTGTACACCATGCTCATACACTCATGTATGCCAAACTATTCTAAGTTGTTTTATTCAGTAATTTCCTCCACTAATAATTTGGATGTTTAAATATTTATGTTTGTTGGATTCCTCTTTTTCCAGTTGTCACAACTGCTTCCTAATATATTAGAATTCCCCCCGTAGGATACCTCCATATTATCAATATAATACAATACAAGCAGAATAGTGAAGTCAGAAAATGTATGAATGCAAAAAGTTATTTTTTAAAGAAAAATCAAGCAAATTTACACTGACAGTAAAAAAAAAAAAAAAAAAAAAAAAAAAAACACCTGTCATATATTAGAATGAGAAATAGACATCAAACAATAAGCTCATTTTAGAGTGTTTGAAAGTTGAAATTATAATTAAGATTACATTATTAGCTTCCTTGATTACTATGTCCAGCGGAAACAGTTTTAAAGACTTTACAAGCTTGTCATGGTTACAGGGTCAGAATATGGTTCTGCAAAGTCCCTGGGCACTTGTCAGTGGAGGCCCTCACTATCCTTAGTGACAGATGCCTTATCCTATATTAAGTGTCATGGGAAACATACATGTTTTGGTAGGCTAACAAAAGATTACTAAATGATAACTGGGGACCTCATGCCCTAGTGGTCCCTGTATGGACAAAGGATCTTCAGCATACTTTCATTTTGAGAATATGTGGTGGTAAACCTCAATATCTACCCAAAACTGTCACAACCATACTTAAATCCTTAAAACAAATTATATTATATTGATAATATATATATATATATATATATATATATATATATATATATATATATATATATATATATATGCATTTAATATTTTTTAAACAAAACAAAATATGACAACATATAATGACACTTAAATATAACAACTGTTCCCTATTGTATAATAGATTCATGACCAACTTCCATTATTTACAACTTCTTTAAAGGAAAACACCACCGTTTTTCCATATTTCACTGTTCTTCCCACAACTTAGATGAGTTGATACATACTTCACATTCAATCGCTTAGCGCGCAGCGCCACTATGCTAGCATTTAGCTTAGCACCATTCATTCCTTAGGATCCAAACAGGGTTGAATTTAGAAGCCACCAAACACTTCCATGTTTTCCCTATTTAAAGACAGTTACACGACTAAGTGTGGTGGCACAAAATAAAATGTGGCAATTTTCTAAGCGGATAAAAAATTATAACTATAATGTATGACGGAAGAGCACTAACCCTTTAACACTTCATAATTTTTTATCTGCTTAGGAAATTGCCACTGTTTACTTTGTGTCACCATACTTACTTGTTTAACTACTTATGTAGTTTGTGTTTGGTATCTTCTAAATTCATCCCTGTTTGGATCCTAAGGAATGAATGGTGTTAAGCTAAATGCTAGCATAGTGGTACCGCGTGCAACAGAAATTGATTGCATGCACTGAGACGGAATAGGTACATACCAACTCATCTATGTTGAGGCAAGAACATAGTGGAATATGGAAAAATGGTGGCATTTTCCTTTACAGCATATAGGTTCATTTTCCAAGTAATAACAGGTCAAGCAATATCTTGAATTAATGTTGATTTTCCTCTAGAACTTGGCTTATATTTCCATTTTGGAGTCAAACCTTTAGTTTCAGTCCAATATAAAACAGCACCCCAAAAAAAGATATACATCTCCACACAAAAAAAAGTTACTTAACCCATCCCCCTTTTAACCCACAATTTTTAAAAACTATATACTTAAAGCTGCAGTAGGTAACTTTTGTAATTTTTTTTTTTACATATTTGTTAAACCTGTCATTATGTCCTGACAGTAGAATATGAGACAGATAATCTGTGAATAAATCAAGCTCCTCTGGCTCCTCCCAGTGGTCCTTTTGCCATTTGCAGTTACAGAGCGCTCCCAGTAAGAAAACAACCAATCAGAGCTGCGGTCCGTAACTTTGTTTGTGTTCAAAATGTAGAAAAATTTATATAATAAGCAAGTATAACATGAATCCATTTTCCAAACCGTGTTTTTAGCTTGTCCTGAATCACTAGGGTGCACCTATAATAAGTGTTTATATTCAGACTATTTTAGATTGCTTCGGGGGTACCCCAGCGGAGTAACCCAGTACCGTTGTGGTTCTTCATAGACATAAACAGAGAGAAGTAGTTCCGGCTAAGATGTTCTTCCGCGAGACGCAAGCAGTTCTGTTTATTAACCACTAGAGCGTCAAAAGTTACCAACTGCAGCTTTAAACTTAAATAACTTGTTTTAATTGTCCTTCGATAAAGTATAATTAGTCATTGTACAGTTGGGTTTTGAAATGTGTTGTCCTGGATCATGTTAACAATCATCTTCTCATACATACGGTGTATGGATGACGCATTAATAATCCGACTGATCCTCTTCAGAATTTTAAGAAGGTGTCGGTGAGCACCTTTCAAATGTAGTCTGCGGAGACTGTGAGATAAAGCTTTGGCTAGGTCCTGAGCTCCATTCTGAATCTTCCACAGGTGTAGAAGCTGCAGGATGTAACGCTGTGAGGGACAGAAACGGACCAGGGCTCGAATATCCTCCTCGCTCACTTTCTCCCCAGGTAAACTCTCCATCAAGGTCAAAAGGTCTTCCAGAGTAAGGTTTTTTACACTGGCACAGTGAGATACTTTCCTCTCACAGTGGTTTATACCTAGGAGAAAGTAGAATTAGTATCTATTAACCTAAAGTACATTGCACTTGAGTTAATTTTTAATTTCTATTAAAAACAATTCTGCAGACAAATATGTAAATGCTATGTAATGAGGGTAAATGAAGTCAAAACAAACAAATAGTTAATTTTGCTTAAGGAGCAAGCTACATCAAGTCACATTGATTTATAAGCTCTAGTATATATTTAGCAAGCCTTCCAATAATTATTATCTTTCTTCCAAATGTTCATACATCTGTATGTAAAATCCTTTAAAAACGGTTTAATTTCCAAATGCAAATAGTGTCAAAAGTAGGACATTTGTAGATTTCTCTTCATTGCGCTAAAGTCTGGAATCATTTACTGTAAATTAATTAATCCTACTTTGTAATCACATGTATAAACTGAAAGATCAAAGCATTTACAGATTAAAATGTTATATTTGTATAAAAATAAAATATTTATTGTTTCTTTTTCTCAGACATCATAAAGTTTCAGGAGACTACATTTTACCATTCTATTTTACATACAGGCTGACGTCTTGATATCAGGATTTGAACAGAAAACCATGATTTGTATTGATTATGAGTTTGAAAGAGATTTCAATCTAAAATAATAGTTTGACCTTTTATGGACTTTTTTATTAACTGACAGTTTATGGTTTTCCTATCCTCAAATCTGTCGAAACAGGATTATATGTAAGCCACATTCCCACAACATGAGACAAAAATAGCATAAACGATCAATAATGCTTGCACTTTTTAACTTGAATTCACATTTTTTTATCTTTGAAGTTAAAGCTATATAAACCAAATATAGATGATGACCTTGGATGATACTGAGGAGTTTGTCTTGGTGCTTATTTTGTTCTGTCCAGAGACGAAGCAGATGTAGTGCCTGCTGCTGCGGGCTGCAGCTTTTCTTCAGCCTCTCAACACTCTTCCAGTCCACTTTGCGTCCTGGAAGGCTCTCAGAGAGATGCTCCACAGAGACAGAAGCCAAAGGTGGTGATGCAAGGAATTTAAATATTGCTTCCTCACATAATATAATGTCTAGAAGACATTGAAAGAGAGGTGTGGGGATGGTTAAATATATGGAAGTGTGAAAAGTGCACTAAACAAATCAAAAGATTTTGCAGAAACAAAACAAAAACAGATAGAGAAGACAATGAAGCATATTAGTACATCAGAAATGGTGATTTAGTCCATAGGTTTTCATGTCCTAATACAGGAAGTAACATGTTCCCACATGTTTAAAGAAGCTTTGACCTTCCACATCTACTCCACCCTATCTGTGGTTATTCAAAATTTTAGAACTAGACATGGGACATGGCTTTAGGGTATAAGGTGCAAGTTTGTATAGGAATGTCCTTTTCAAGTTTTTTTTTTTTTTTTGTGCTCCCGGTTTTATTTGAGTAATTGTATTTTGAATATCTGGGATCTGCAAACCTGATTCAATACTTGTTTTCTCTAACTGCATGATGCTTCACATCAAGTACATTTAACATCAAAATCAGTCCTATGCATACAAGGATGTGCATAGAGTTTCTCAGGTGTAGGGGCTCAAATAAGGGGCATCTATCACTATTGAGGAATTTACAGTATAACATTATAATATAACAATATAACATTATAGGCCTGTAATAACATTATCTTTCTCTCTCTCTCTTTAAAACAGGAACATGTAAAGACATTTTGAAGGACAGGGGATCAAGTGGAAAAAAGGGTACCTCTCATATTTATTTATATATTTTTTTCCAAACAAGACGTTAAATATATCAGGGATGTGCGTTATTGACAGAAAATCTATATTTTCAGGTAATATATCACTTCCAGGACTCCCCACTTTATGGCCATGGTCTCTTTCTCGACCGCCACATACCTGGTCTTGGCGGGGGAGAGTTTTCTGCTGATGTGCCTCTTGGATCTGGGAAAAAACTGCTACCAACACGGTGCCAGAAGCATCAGTATGCAAAATGAAGGCTCAGCTGAAATCCAGGGCTATAAAACTGGTGGGGACATAAGGGCCATCTTCAGGACCTGGAACGCTTGCTCTGCTTTCTTGGACCACATCACCTTCTCTTGCTTTTTTATTTATTTTTTATTGGTCAGGTCTGATGGGGCTGGCTAAAGAGGATAAGTTAGAGACAAAATACCCATAATAGGACACCAACTCCAGAAAAGCCCATACCTGGGCTTTGCTGGTGGGTCAGGGAATCTTTCTGACTGCCTCAATTTTATTTATATTCCAGATACTTGGCTTCTATCAGTCCATAGTTGACATTTCATGGGGTTGGCTGTGTGAGTTGGCTGGGGGTGCTAAACGCTAAACTTCTGACGGGATGCTGGTTTTGGGTGAAGGCAACAAGCTGTCTTTTTGTCTTTCTGTCAAGCACATTTTAAGGATGCTAAAATAGTAGATATACTGAAATAGTCAGATGATAGATAGATATATAGATAGTTAGATAGTGTTACATGTGTCCCAAGCTCTCGTCAGCGTCGCCCTGGAAACCGAGCAGGCACACCTGCACCTGCTGGTCACAGGCTGAGTGGCCACACCTGCACCCCATCAAGCTCTGGTTACTTAAACCCAGCAAGCGAACACAGAGAAGATAGATGTCTCTGTAAGACTCAGCTAATCCCTTATTTGATTGTGCCCACAGGGAGCAGCGTGTGACCGCCTGCTGACGAGCTTCAACAAGTGGACCTTCGAGCCGCAGCCGCCGGCCTCTCCCGTTTGCCTCAGCACTGGTTACAGGCCGGGGGTCCCACCGTACACCAAGTAGTGGAGTGCGTGGTGGTCGATCGCCTCCTGCGGGCAACTTCCCCACCCACTTTGTCAGGCAGCCAGTATGCGGAACCCGTCCAACGTGGATGAACTGGTCGAGGCCAGTTCCAGCGAGGAGACCACGTCCTGGTTCTGGTTCCCACAGCCGCCAGCCCGGGCGGACCCACGTCCTTGAAGCATGACATCCGCACACCACCGGGGACCATCATCCGGCAGCGGCCCTACCGTGTCCCGGAGGCTTGGCGACACGCCATCGAGGAAGAGGTTAGTTACAGGAGATGCTGAGGTTAGGGGTAATTTAACCACCACCCAGCCCATGGTCCAGCCCCATCATCATGGTTCCAAAGCCCGACGGCACCCTCCGGTTCTGTAACGACTTCCACTGCCTGAACGAAGTCTCCGAATTTGACTGCTACCCAATGCCCCGTGTCGACGAGTTGTTGGACCGCTTGGAAATGGCCTAGTTCATCTCGACCCTCGACCTCATCAAGGGCTACTGGCAGGTCCCCTTAAAGGAACAGGCCAAACCGAAGACGACCTTATCTACGCCAAGTGGCCACTGGTAGTACTGGGTCCTTGGCTCAGCACTGGGTAATGGCTGTGGGTCCCACAGTACACATTTGTGAGCTACCTGGCTGCAAAAAAACCTACAACAGTATTTTTCTATGGAACCTTGCCATTATCTATTCTAATAAAAGGCTAGGCTATGGAACATCTTTAATATAGTTGTCTAGCTGGTTGCAAATAAAGTCAAGCCTTTTATATTTTTCCCTGTGTGGTATTTCAAAGTACGGTCACTGATGTGTTGTGGACAAAGTCACAGAAAGTAACTAAACAATGCCATTTAACTCATGGCAATCATTAGGGGTGCAAGCACAATGGTTTGTGTAGATGATGCAGTTACACAATGGACATTTCACAAGTAAATTTTAAGTCCTTATGTGAGTACTATTATGTGCACAATATGAAAATAGATAACTAATGTTCTTTCTTTACTGTTTTAGTGTATCAGACCTGAACCTGACAAATTAAAGAATCCATCATGTCCATGGTTGAAACATAAGCTGAATTCCTCAGAAAGTCAACAGGATGTTGTAAATCAAATCCTAGTGCCACAAGTCAGAAGCAAGATAACCAAACAACCAACTCTTTCATAGAACAGCTTTCAACATTAACACCATTAGAACAATTATTGACAATTTCAATTCGAAGAAGAGATTGTCACATTTGGGGGAAGTAATCAAGATTGATGGTCAAAGAGATGCCTCACCATCATATGTAAAACCATGAGAGTAAACAAGGTTCCCCACCTAGCAGAACCAGACTGAAATTCCAAAGGGGACCTCTTAACCTCTGGTCTCCAAAGAACATCCTTGTCAAGGAATGGCAGATAGTCTTTTACAAATGTAGATGCACCAAAATGAACTCAAAAGGACATCTAAAAGAATATCAGTCCATTGCTTAAAGGGTTAGTTCACCCAGATAGCAAATTTATGTAATTAGTAACTTACCCTGATGTTGTTTCAAACCCGTAAGACCTCCGTTTATCTTTGGAACACAGTTTAAGATATTTTAGATTTAGTCCGAGAGCTCTCAGTCCCTCCATTGAAGCTGTGTGTACGGTATACTGTCCATGTCCAGAAAGGTAAGAAAAACATCATCAAAGTAGTCCATGTGTCATCATAGGGTCAGTTAGAATTTTTTGAAGCATCGAAAATACATTTTGGTTGAAGCATCGAAAACACATTGTGGCGCTGGGCTGGCGACCATCTTGTGCTGTGGTGCTAGGCTGGCGGCTATCTTGGGCTGTGGCGCTAGGCTGGTGGCCATCTTGGGTTGTGGCACTGGACTGGCAGCCATCTTGTACTGTGGCGCTGGGTTAGCGGCCATCTTGTGCTGTGGCGCTGGGCTGGCGGCCATCTTGGGTTGTGGCGCTGGACTGGCGGCCATCTTGTAGTGTGGCGCTGGGTTAGCGGCCATCTTGTGCTGTGGCGCTGGGCTGGCGGCCATCTTGGGTTGTGGCGCTGGACTGGCGGCCATCTTGTAGTGTGGCGCTGGGTTAGCGGCCATCTTGTGCTGTGATGGCTGGCGGCCATCTTGTGCTGTGGCTCTGAGCTGGCGGCCATCTTGTGCTGTGGCGCTGGGCTGGCGGCCATTTTGTCTGGAGACTCAGGCGTGGTTGCTGCATCTCACTGAGCACGATGGCGCAGGTAATGGGTAAACCCCCAGAAGTCCAGGATCTCCAACCCCTTCAACTCCCATTGAGGCAAAGGGTCATCCAGGCAATCATTAAACAGTGCTTTTAGTGTTGCATTGTTGTATCCCATACCCTCGGCCAGGGACCAGAAGACCTGTGCCAGGGCACCCACTCCATTGCCCTCTTGGCGGAGGGCGGTCAAACGAAGAAACTTGGTTCTCCGCTCCGCCATCTTGGCTGGGGAACGGAAAAACGACATATCGCTGGTTCTCGTGTTGACGGAGTCCTTCTGTCACGATTCGTGATGCAAGGAACGAGGAGAGAGAACCAACAGAACAGTAGACAGGTGGGGAACAATCAATTACACAACAAGGAAGAAGGTGACCAAATAATGGAACAGGAAGTGATAAGGTGACAGACACCGTGAGAAAGTGGGACATCTAGTGGAACCCCAGGGAACACAACCTAGACACAGCTTGCTTGAAATGCTTCTGACCATCAGTTATGTGTCAAATGTATCATATTCTTGTTATAGAAATCATATCCAAAATTATACCCTGCAAGAGCATGGAAATTTGGACCACATGCTTGACAGGATAACATATAATTTATGATACCCTGAGAAAAGACAATATCAAATTGTTCAAGACAACATTCAAGGTGTGGCCAAAAGGCCAGTTTAAATACTCAAGACACCATCAAATTTAGTTTTTAGCATTTGCTTAGCTTTTGCTCTCAGCCATGCTTTTAGTCATCACTTTCAGCGTTCTTTGAGCGTGGTTCCAGCATGCTTCGGCCTGCACGCCTGCTGCTACTTAGCCACGATGAGAAGAAACACCACATAGTCTCGTCAAACGTTACTCCTGTTCTTTTACTTTAGTTTCTTTTCTGTTGAGAGTTTCGTGTTCTGAGTTAAGTTTTGTAACTCCTACATGCCTCCTAGTCTGACCTCGAGTGCCCGTTCGACTTTAACTAGCCCACAACTCCGCATAATCAGAAGACGCCCAACCACAGGTTTTCCCAAGATGACACTTCAATGACTACTGAAGTTCCAGCCAATCAGCAACCTTGTGAAACCCCCTTTACACAGGCAATGCAAGTAACCTCCAGACTCTGATCTTTACTGGTGTATCTAATATGATTTTAACCTCATTGAGGATCTTAGTGCGAGGGTAAATTAAGTGATTGATGGCTTTTAATGTCTATGCAATTTCACGTATTGCTGTAAACTTGGGATTCCACATTTTCACTCTCAAACTCATCCTTTCCTAACTTTCTATCTTCCTGCAACTTGTGTGAATGTGTGAGTGTGTGTTCTTGTTTTAGATTAGTGTATATGTCTTAGATTTATCTAATAAAGCCTTATTCATATTGAAAAGAGAAGTATCTTGTGTTTTCTGCTTACACGTTAATGTCTTAAACTGCCGATTCTTGTTATTGTGCAATTGTTAATAGTGTTTTTACTATATATTGGATATTAATATCCAGTGCAGATTTGATGTTAAATGGCTCGTACAATGAATTGCTGGCCGTTTTAGTGATCAGCCGAGAAACAGTGATTCTGTTCAAATTACCTTTAAAATCTTAAATGATTCCCTTACATATTAACGGTGGAGAATGCAGGCAGTTTAATCAAAATGAGCATAAACCAAGTTATTTAATCTTTTCTTTTGCCCCGGATGATAGATGAGAAGCTGAGTTGAGACGTGTGTGACCCATGACGTAAGCAGCGCGCAACCACTTAAATGACCTCAAATCTGCCACTTCAGTCTTAAACCGCAGTAAGTGAACTAAAAGTTTACATCTGAGATGGTTCAATAATGTAGAATTTGAACATGTTCCTCTTTTTTGTAATGCCTTGTTTATAGCTGAATTGATTTTACTGGTGCCTCTCAAAAGCTATATCTAAATCACCATTCGCTGAATGGAGGTAAACTGCTGTAATTCAAAGAAAAATAAATAGTGAATTAAGAATAGTCCTCAATCGACACTAGTGTAAACAAACTCCATGGTATTGCTAAGCTAATGAAATGGTTGTTTTAACATTGAAGTCTATGCTAAAGCCACTAGCAACAAAGGTTAGCCATTAGCATTAACATCCAGTGGTTGAATGGTGTCTGTTTGGGCAATGTTAAAGTGATTTAACTCTTTAGACATCTCAACTAACACTTGATGGTCTCTTTATTGCTCTTATTTCTCCCTTTTCTCACTATACAACTTATTTTTATTTTATTAGAAAGGGAAATACTGACTCACAATTATTAATTGTGTCAAATTCAAATTTAACTGAAACATTACATTTATTTTGAATCATTCAAATTTCACCTCAGATCATTACATATGATCATTACTTTTAGTATTCTTTTTTGGGTCTCATTATTTTAGGAATGAATAAGCCTTGAACTTTGAAAGTTTAAGTAAACTTATTCTACCTAATTTATTTATTACCCAACTTAATATATTCTATTCAGACTTGTACTTATTGCGTTTTACCCCACTTTCTTCCTTTTTTGGTTATACACCTAACCACTATTGTTTTATTTATTGATTTCCTCTATTTAATTTCATTTTTGCTTATTTTGCCCATTTAATACTTTTTAATTTTACCATTAATAATACCATTAATTCTTACCATTTCTTCCTCTGTGAGTAAAGGCAACTCACTTTCAATTTTAACATTTGTAGGGACATTTAGGAACCATCAATCAATTCTAAGTGAATGAAATACACAGTCGTGTCAAAGAATACGAATCATCCTTATGAATTTGATTGTAATCAACCTCTCCTTTGTTCTTCCTAACCTTCCTACATTTTGAAATGCAATGCAACTTGTTGCATCTCATCCAACGTTGAGATCAATTTAATGGAAATACATGTTGTATCATTTGGACCAATCAGACACACAACTATGTTACATTTAACAAATAATATCTAACACCTCCTCATCTAACCAAAGGGTCTATGGACCCTTCCTATGAGTTCATATTTTCATGATCTAAATGAGAGTGTGTATTATATGTTGATGCCTATGTGACACATTAGTTTTATAAGAATCATAAAGATTCTTCTCTTGAACCCCCCAATCTAATTTCATATGCAAGACACCAGACTAGAAACAAAGAGTTGTAAAACTTCCCTCCAAAAGGTACCATTCCTCATTGGCTCATTCAAATCCTGAGGGTGTGACATCATCCCCCTATATAGATCACTGATCAACAGATCAGGCGATTCTTTTAAGATTCAGGAATTCCAGGAGAAGATGCTGAGCTAAGAGCTCTCAAAACCATGCTAAGCATGTGCCAGGCTTTGGCCTTGACTATTCATTCATCTCTCTGATTCGAACTGGTCTCATCTATTCTCTTCAGCAGAGATCAACTGGAGCCCTAAAGTGCATCAGGACTCTTTATCAAACAGGTGAGACTTGCAAGTATCAAACTTAGTCTTTTTAAATGATATATTAAGTATCATATGCACCTTTTACAAATGTTTGTTTGAACTAAGAAACTGATGTTTCCTTCAGGCTGTAGATCTGATTAATATCAATAATAATATGATAATATGATAGGTAAAAATTGATAGCCTGAATGCACTGTAAGTCACTTTGGATAAAAGTGTCTGCTAAAAGCATAAATTGAATTTAAAATGTTTTTTTTTTTTTTAAATATCAAATTGTACCATAGCTTCATGTATTTATTTCTTTTCTTTTTACTGTTACTATGCTAACTGTATGCATGTGTGTGTGTGTGTATGTTTGACTAGTTTAAGTGTTTATGTAGTTAATAAAGTCTTATTTGTATCACACTTGAGTTGTTCATTGTTTGCTCATATCTGAAGTTCCACAATCATGCAGATTTTAGCTACATGCTCTGAGTAGTATTGTACAGTAAGAAAGTTTTTTTCCTTAACCAGTAAGTTAATGTTCTTAGAATTGACAGACAGTTGACACTTATAGGTCAAGTAAAAACTTACAGTGGATCTAAATATTTATAATTTATCATAACTAGTTATGATTGATTATTCATATTTCCCCCTTGAGCTGATTCGTAACAGTGTTGAACAACTGTCACCTTCACAGCCTCCATGGTGAGCGGTGCAACTGTAAGGTGTACGGTGTCAATCCTGTCAGACTAAGGAAAGAGATATCAGCATTATTATTGTATTCTTTTGTCCAAAACATGAGATTTAATAATAATGTTTACCTTATTGATAACATTTAATTGGGAAAAATGTATTTTCCTCATTTGAAAAACTGACAACTGCTTGGCATTGAATTAGTTTTTCACCTCTTTCTCTCTTTTCCTCCTCCTCATTAGAGTGACAAAGTCTTCACATCTCTAGTCTACTTAGACACCCTGAGACCAACACAGTCATCACCACACTTCACTAGTGGTTCACAATCACTGACACAACACTTAGTTGCCCCACCACACATAGGCTTTTACATCACACAGATCTGTCACTCTCTTCTCTCCAGCTTGCCAACATGCCGCAGACTGCCAAGATTTAAGCCAGAACAACCATGAGGAGCTAATCAAGATCACCTCCCTAAGATATTAGTTAGTAGTACCTTTATTGTTCAGCCTAAGCGGAAAATTGATCTTTGGTCTCGCCATACAATCACAAAACAATTAACAATACACAACATCCAGAGAATACTTCTAGCCATTCAAACATATATGCCTTAACAACACAGTTTAAACTGAGTGACAAGTACATCACCCACCTTCAAGAGGAGATGAAACGTGCTCAACATCGCATAGACAAGCTGGAAGTGAAAGTTCAAGATCAACTCAAAGCACCCAGTGAGAGGGAGCAGGAAACAACGGAACAAGTTGGCAGAAGCTTAGCTCGACCAGCAACATGCAACGGCTGCTCAGAAAGACCTGGTAAACAGAGTCCAGTATGCTGAACAGCTACTAGAGGAAGCCAAGAATGACATCAGAGACAATAATTCTGAAATCAGTGCTTTGAAAGACCACCTCGAAATGTACAGAACTGAAACAGTCAATCTGACCCAACAACTAGACGATACCAACAATGAGCTCTACATGGTCAGAAAAGAACTCCAATATGATTACAAGCAGAAACAAGAGCCAAGGAAAGAAACATCTCTAAAGCCCCATTCACACCAAGAACGATAACTATAAAGATAACTATAAAGATAACGATATTAGCGTCCACACCAGCGAACGATATCGTCTATTTATTCTAAGCGCATGTGCGTCTGCTGCTTTAAAACCTCGAGCTCATTATAGCAGGATGGATTCTGATTGGATGTCAATGTTTGTATCATTCATCAGCTGGAAAAAATCTTCTGAAAGTTATTCCAATGATACAGTTTCTCTATGCCTTTATCGTTAAAGTTGTAGTGTGGACTCTGCTATTCTTTAATATTGAAAAAGATTTTTAGAACTATATGTTTATCGTTATCTTTATAGTTTCGTGCTTGGTGTGAACGAGCCTTTAGCCCCGTCACTGCTGAGCAGAGCAGAGTCCCACGTCCAAGAATTGCCATATGACGAAAGGAGCCTCCGCCACACAACCCTTTCCTGTCAACGAAAGAAAACCTCCCATCCAAGCTGACCTGATCCCAGCAGCACATTGGATGACCATTCGAAGACCTCAACAAGCTGTCTGAAAACACCAGCAGGTTCAACCCAAACTCCAAAGAGGGCCACGACATTCAGGCTTACCTGTGAGATATCGAATATCAAATGGAAATGAGACCTCATATGACTTACAGAGACCGGTTATACCTCCTTAGAGCCACGTCCAGTCCAGAGGTACGAAACTTCCTAGATCGACAGCCCAGTCAAACAAAGTCAAATTACCAGCGGCTTCGTGAGGTCCTGATTAAAGAGTTTACAGACCCTGAGTCTGAACATGGACTGTTAACTGCCTTGGACAAGCCTACTTTGGTGCACACAACCAACCTGACCTTGAAGAGGATGTGAACTTCAAAAGCCTCTTCCTAAGAAATCTGTACCCTGGAGTCAGCCACCATCTATCCGTCGTGGCCATGACCATCCAACAATTCCATGATCTAACACAGAAGGACTACAATAAAGCAGAAGATGACCTAAAAGAAAGGTAACATAACCTCCACACTCTTGAACTCTGTCAACAAAGACACAAGCTTTGCATTGGACGACACCCAGTGGCATCACAACACCAGAGTCTTCCATCAAGAGCTCATGACACCTATATCCATGACCGTTTCAGCCCAACCACTTGAAAAATCCATGGGACCAGCCACACTTATCAAGAAACCAAAAAAATAAGAACAGCTGGAAATCCAACCAGATGTCCAAAGGTAATCACGGGACTCATCCAAGAGCAACTCGGGTGGGTAAGTGACAACAAAACCTGCCTCAACAACACTCAGACATGCACATTGCTGAGTAAGCACAAGAACATGACAGGTTCATGTGCATATATATATATATATTTTATGTTCATTTTATAAATGACTATGGTTGTGGATAAGTTCTATGTTAAGTTGATATTTATTATTTTTATTATTTTTGTATTTTCATTTTCTATTGTTTATCCAATCGTATTCACTTGTCCACGTTGGGTGTCCAATCTACGCTCTAGATTAAGGTGAAAGGGGCGAGAAGAATTGACAGAAAAGTTTAACGAGGAAGAATCGGCGATCATCTGGTGTGATATTGTTTCACTAAAGATATAGTGTAACTAATGCTATAATGTGTTACAGTAGTTTATGTATTTAATGTGTTGTCGAAATGAGAACAGAAAGTTATACTACAGAGACGGGTAAGAATTTTTCTCCACAAAATATTTTTGGTTGTGTTAATTCCAGCCTCAATTTACTAATACAGAGAATGGACTAACTATAGAGACTGAACATCTATCTTGATCGGATGGATTGTGTGTTTAGTTGGAGAAATTCCTATTGCTTATTTAAATAATTATTTTATTTTACATTTAGAAAAAAATCCTTAGAACGTGATCCTTTTACATTTTATCCAGTAAAATTTTTATTTACCGTATACTTGAGTGTTTTAAGTTTATTATAATTTGAGTTAAAAAGGAAATATACATATACATTGAGACTTCTTTGTTGGTAAAACAATTACTTTATTAACTGAAGGTAAATCCTAAAATTCTAATTTATTAATGTTTGTGAATTTATTTTAAAGTTTAAGGGAACCCAGGGAAATAAGTAACAAACACAGTTACACAGAATAAGTTGAAGTGAGTAAATAAGCACACTTAGCTCACAATATTTGATAAAGTTTATTCATACAAACTCAGAGCGCTCCATTATCTATCTATAAAGGAAAGGGTTAAAAGCGCTACACCAGCTTCACACAGCCATGCCAAACAGCCTCTGACTGTCTGCTTATGAACTTCCTGCCTTGCTGGACCGACCCCGATTAGACCATGGACACGCCCTCATTAAAGCCATGGATACAGAGAGCCAGTCTTCAGTGACATACTAGAAAATGGGGGATACAACACAGACCTAAACAGATCTGTCCACACATACACTACACCATTAAAACACACATTACCTACACCCAGAGTTAACCACATCTATCGATAACACATTCAACAAACATATTCTTCCCACAAGTAGAATACCCACCATGAAGAAACATGCAGCCATCCTCACAATATGTAGCACACATGACACTAAGTTAAGGTACATGACACAATAGCTGCACATGACATCCTAGCTCAGACAATGGACGAAAACCAACCTAATAAGTTTAAATAGAATTTCAGTAAGTTGGCTTTCTAAAGCAAAATTAACTAGATAAAAAAGTTTGCCAAGACAAACTTTAAGTTGCCTTGAGAAAGCCGGACCAGAAAGTTAGAAAATATTAAACATTTTAACTTTGCTGGTTTTCAGTGTGCAATAGTTTGAAATTTAAAGTAGTTCTAAAAGATAAAAGGCAATACAGTTTGTCAGAGATAGATATATACTAGAACACAGATGTGGTTGTTAAGGTGTTGCTATTTGCTTGCTAGGGTACTTGGATGGTTGCTAGGTTGTTGCTATGCGGTTGCTAGGGTGCCCGGGATTATAGGTAAGGTGTTGCTATGAGGTTGCTAGGATACCCCGGGTGGTTGCTAGGGTGTTGCTATGCAGTTGCTAGGGTACCTGGGATGGTTGCTAGTCATAGTAATGGTTGCTAGTCACCATGGTGAGCCTCCCCGTTTCCATCCTTGCACATACTTTTCCTGGAAGCTGACCCCTGCAGAGCAAAACTATGACATAGGAAACCAGGAATTGCTGGCAATCAAGTTAACCCTGGAGGAGTGGCATCACTGGCTGGAGGGAGCCTCTTTCCCATCCACTGTCATAACCAGCCACGAGAACCTACAGAACTACGGTACTTTAAGAGATTCAAAACACCTAAACCCATATCAAGCCTGATGGGCCCTGTTCTTTACACACTTACATTTCATCTACATTTTCACCTACTGTCCCAGAAACCAAAACCCCAAGGCAGATGCACTCTCCCATTTACACACTCCAGATCTACCCTCTGACCCTGAATCCATTCTCCATCCAACCCTCCTTATCAGCCTTGTCAGAAGGGAAAACATATGTTCAATCTTTCCAGCGATGAACCCCTCTGGGCTTAGTTTGTGAAGTACTGGGCTCTGGACACCCAGGCAGCCAATGAACCCTCTAGCTCATTCAAGCTCCATTCTGGTGGTGTGGTATGGCCAAGGATGTCATCAGGTATGTCCGCACCTGCTCTGTCTTTGCCCTGTTGAAGTCGCCTCCCAAATTCTCCCAAATTCGGAAGGTCACACATGTGTGCTCGTGGTCATGGATCATTTCTCCAAGGCATACAAGTTGATACCCCTAAAAGGCCTTCCCACTGCAGAGAGTCTTTTTCACCATGTGTTCCAAAATTTAAACAAACTTGAACCTAGGTGAACTCTATATAGACTTACCTGTGTGTTTCCTTACCTCAGACGTTCCAGTTTTTCCACCCTTACGAAAGGAAAATATATTTACCAATATATTTCTTAAAATATATTGATATATATTGTAGTATATTTTTTTTCCCTTTTTATTTTCTAATATTTTATATATTTGAATACATTTAATAATATATTGATGATACATATATTATATAATATATTGCAAAATATACAAATGATTGCCGCTTTCAATATATTGCAATATATTGGGAAAAAAATGAATATGTAACACCAATGAGCGGATGGTATTCAACCATCTGTCCCAGATAAATGAATCCTGACCCCTTTGACACATTCTACACTCAAAGACCAGAACGTGAGTTAAAGAAAAAACAAGGACCTTCTTTTACAACCCTCTTACAACATAACTCACCACCCTGGGCGCCAGCACGACGGCAACGTCCTGGCGTGGATGAGAGTTATAACACCTCGGAGACTATCCAGAGATGCGATATCGAACTTCAAAAGGGAAGACAAACACCCCCGCCTTTCGATCGCACATTCCAGCGCAAAAAGACGCACACACCTTCACAAACAGGCACAAGCAATTTTGCTAGCCCATGGACCTTTTTACTAAAACTACCTCTAAATGTATTTTAATATCTCCCTTTTCATGCTCAAATGTATGTATGAGGCATAGTGGAATATATGAATGTTACTGTGTGTTTAATGCAAACTTTATATGCATTTAGTTAAGAATAACTAAATATCAATGTATACTTGATGGATAAAACTATAGTTCTTGGTGTCTGTATAATCGTAAAAACACGACTGTAACGAATCTTGATAGCAAACTACAAAAAGATGCATTGTTTCAGAGGAACGATCTTGCTTAAGAAAAATGTTTAATTTTGTCATCGCCATAAATTAGACCAGTGGGCGGAGATCAGCAAACAAAGAAGATTTTTCCCGCCTTAGTTTGTTTACACTTCATTGGCTCATACTAAAAAAATAGGTGTAAACCTAGAGTTACTTAAAAGCTCAGGGAAACCTGTATTCTGGGCATTCCGCCAGAGAGAAAAGAGGATTCCCAGCTTTGCAACCGGACTTCAAGAAGTTCTCCGTTATTCTTCTTTACTTTTCGTTTCATTCTAGTTTTTCTTTATTGTCTGCTGATATTTGACTTCGTTCAATTGCCTTCACGAGCCAAACGAACTCAAGTCTAGTCATCTTTTGGCAAAGTTTACCTTCGCGTTAACCATCGAGCTCACGCATCATCTGCTCTGGAAAGAACCACGCTGAGGCCGCACAGACCGGACAATTTGAGCGCAGCTACGCACAAGAGCCAAATCAAAGCAAGTACTTTCTTATATCGCAACTAAAATTGCTGTTTAAGGTTGTCTAGGCTATTCCATGTTTGTGAAATCATTCAATGACTTGGGGTCTCTTGCAAAGTTAACTGTTTGAAATTGCCACGCTGAGATTGCTTTCACTTTCACTTTCCCTCTCTCTCTCTCTCTCTCTCTCTCTCTCTCTCTCTTTATCTCTATCTCTCATTTATCTCATTATTATTCTTGTTCATTTACCTTGTTTAAATTGTATTTTCGTTTTGCTATATACTCATATTTACTCCGTGTGAATTGTAGTTATGTACTCTTTAGTCTGTTTTTATTAAATCCTATAATTTGCTTGAATTGAATTGTTTTATTGCTCATTGAGATCGAAGTCCCTGAATCGTGTGATCTACGCTACGAGCTTTGTTTTATATGAATTAATTTTCAGTAATCTTAGTAGTACAGACACAGAAAATATTGTTTTTTCCTGATCAGAAGATTAATATTTCTTGGAGTTTGTAAGAAGGGTATTTTTATTGAATTTTGATAAGGAAGTCTAGCTTCCAGTTCGCTGGACGAACAGATTGTCTAGAGTAACTTAAATTAATTCTAGTAAAGGTTACCTTTAAATGATTAAATATTCCCTCTTTGGGTAATTTAATATTTGTAAGCAATAAGCACGTTATATTCATAGACTCATGAATATTCACTTCATTTGAGTTAATTATTCCCCAGAAAGTGATTGTTGCTACATTAAATGGTGGAGGATGCGGGCAGCGTTCAAACTTTGTTTTTGTGAGCAATATTCATTTTCATTTTCATGAGCATTTTTGGATGTTAATATTATGTATGCGCATTTTTGAATTGTGAGTTAAGTCGCGCTTCGAGCGAACTCATTTGGCACAAAGGCAACTGTTCAGCACAGCAGCCTAACAGTTTCTAAAAATACCTATAGTCACTGTTATTTTAATAAAAATAAACTGCAGTAAATGTTAAAAGTCTCCTGTCAAGAGAAGACCAACATTTTCATATGAATAATTAAAAGATGAAGAAATCTTTTATTAATTGTAATATGTAAATCTGAACCTGAGCGATGTTCCTCTGATTCAGTTAAAAAGGCCTTGCATATTAAGTATCGTTATTGAATTTCGTGGTGAGCCACAGTGATATTCAAAATTTAAACGATAAAAACTCCTGGTCTAAATTGGCTTAGCTACCCGATTTTAAACCTAAAACATTTAAATCATAAGTGCTGTTTTGTTAAATGTTTATGGGAGGTAAAACAGATGGACAAAATCTGTTATTAACAGTTTTGTGTTGGTTAGAGAAAAGCTCCGGCCTCACGCGCTGTTCAATTTAGCACCTCAAGGGTCATAAAACCTTTGTCTGTTTGTGGGTTGCGATTTTGATGCAGAGAATCAGCGCTGATGAGCGCACAGAGATTAGATCATAGTGTAACTGACTGTCATTCCGCTATTTAAACACCAGAGGGAATTTTAGACGTTTCAAGTTGCCCTGTCTTCTGATTCCAGCTTGCATGAGTGCCATCTCTGGCCGTTTCAGATAAGGCTCTCGAATTACTAACCTCTATTTCTCTCTGTGATTTATTGAATTAGC
The DNA here is from genome assembly GCF_023724105.1 of Carassius gibelio. Classification (NCBI taxonomy): domain Eukaryota; kingdom Metazoa; phylum Chordata; class Actinopteri; order Cypriniformes; family Cyprinidae; genus Carassius; species Carassius gibelio. The sequence continues at coordinate 29,512,361 of NC_068386.1, read as the reverse complement.
TGTCTAAATTATCAATAATTATTTGCATTAACAGCTTTGCTCGTGCGAATATTATTTCAGCATTAGACAATTTTTGCCTGTTTTTGTTCACATTTACTTTGAATTTGGTTCAAACATGATTTGAATTAGAATTTAATTGTTTAATAGTGCAAATTAAGTGTCTCAGCCCAACCACTGATTAACCCATTTAGAAGGGAGCAAGCCATCTAGTGGCAGTAACCTGTTAAGTCAGTTCACAGCTTGCATCTCTCTGATCTCTTTCTTTTCGGTTCTGTTTTGAATTGCTTCATCTACTTTTACCCTTTCTGATTAATTTCATAATTATTAATGATACATTACTGTTATCGTTGGGTATTATAGGGCATTCATTCCGATTTTTCCAATTAATTCTTCTCACCTGCTTATTTTAAATTTAGATTTAAACCAGTTTTGAATTTTTAATTTGAATTAAGTTTTCTGCCCACCAGGTTAAGCCACAGAGAGTGAATACGCCCCTTTGTGGTGAAAACCAGCTTCTTCTTCTCCCGTGCTCATTCCTGTCTTTTGTTATTTATTTTATTATTATTATTATTTTTTTTTATTATTATTATTATTATTATTATTTTTTTTTTATTTTTTTTTTTTTTTCCTCTTTAATTTTTTTTTATTATTAATTTTTATTATTATTATTATTATTTTTTTTTTATAGTTTTATTCAACTTTTTATTTTATTTTATTCTATATAGCCCTTTTTGTTTTTTTATCTTTCCTCTCTCTTTTTGCTTAGATTATTTTGATAATTACCATCATTATCATAAGCTTTTGTTTTTGTTTTATCATCATTAGGTAAAGCTGTTTACCTCTCATTTCTACATATATATTTACTCAGTTGATGATTAAACAAACCAAACCTTAATTCACTTTAAGTTTCCTTTGTTCATCCTTTGTGTATTTGATTGTAGAACTCCTTTGGTGATAGGACAGTCATCTCAGGTTTCCAGTGAGCAAGGGGGCCAACCGGCGTTGCCAACACTGGCCGTGAGTGAAACTCGGTCCCTCTTATCTCTGTTCGTTTGCGCCACGCAGTGGAAGACATCAGCAATTTGGCACTCCAACGGTGATCAATCAGTCCAGCTGACACACGACGCAATCTCTGGGACCAGTACCTAAACCGGGGGCTAAATCGGGGCCCACTTTCTTTTCTAAAGAGAGGGTTCTGGGGAACAGCCCAATTTTGTAGTGCTGTCTGGCGGTTGACATCTTGGTGTTGCCGGTTGTGTTAAAAGTCACAAGCTGTTTGAGAGGGCGCAACGTCAGAGTAACGGAGGGCCAGGGACACTGCGGTTGAGTGTTTGGGAGCGCCAGGGAGGCTGACCGTGCCGCTGGATTCCACCAGGTGAACCAAAAGTGATAAAACCTATCCACTTATTATAAGGCGCAGAATATTAGATATTCCCCCTGATATTTATGTTAAGTGTTTGGTCCATTTTCCTCTGTAAGCCACACCCTTTTCCTAGGTCTCTTACTCCCCTAGCCGCACGTGCTGTAGGCCCCTAGCAGAAACTCTTGTGAAAAATAGCAGGCTTAATTTTTTTTTTATTCTCTACCTAACACTTCTAGCGTTCTTATTCATTCCATTTCATTGCAGACCAATTTATTTGGTGTTTTGTTTTCACGGTGCTCTTTCCTATCTTCACCTTTTTGCATGCTGTTGTGATTCTGTTTCTTGCAGTTCACCGAGAGACCCCAAGGAGAGCTAAGTAGTAGAGCGACAACCGAGCAGCCGGTGTCACCAGGTGACCCACGAGGCTATCCCCTGTCAAGTCTCTATTTTGGGCCGACCCTAATTGGACCCGCCTCCCTGTCTAACTGTCTGCATCAGTTAGCCAAAATTCTTAGAGACGGCATAGCCGTACGATAGCTCGTTAACCAGAGAACGAACTTGCATTGGCCTCTTTGTGTGTGTGTTGTGCTTCTCTTGTCCGCAGTGAGCCAAGATGTCGCGTGCATCCAGTCCCGCAGTCCCTTGGGATCAGCTAGCGACATGGCTGGAGACGATGACGACCTCCTTCCTGCCAAAGGACACCAGTGACCTGCAGCACTTGAGCCAGGGACAACTGGATACTGAGATGGACCAGCTGATGGCGAACGATCCGACGCAGAGTTACACCCACAAAGAACTTGCCAGGATCACAGGGACCCTAGCTCACCTCCTCATCGCCCAGGCAAGGATCAGCGAAAGGAGCAACCACGACTTGGAGCAGGACGCCGCGGCTCTGAGACTTCGAGTGGAGGAAGCCCTACAGCATCAGGCCCACACCCAGAGTCGTCTAGATAAGCTACTTCTCGAGACTCAAGAGCAGCACGAGAAAGAGAACGCTACAGATCCAGAACTACAGAAAGAAGTGGAAAGACTTCAAAATGCCCTGGAAAATCTTCGTCTGGACACAGACCAAAGAGAACATTTGGAGAGAGAAATCCGAGAGAGACTCGAGGCAAAGCTCCGACAAGGTGACGCTCTCCTTGAGAGGGCTGAAATCGAACTGAAAGAAAGAGATGCTAAAGTGAAGGCCTATGAAAATCACCTGGAAATGGCCCGAGCTGAAATCCACGACCTTACACAGCGTAAAGACTCTCTAATAGATGAACTTGACATGGTTCACAGAGAACTGAAACATTCTTATAGCCTGCAACGTGAACAGAAAGAGGAAACACACTCCACAGAGTTTCCCCTGGCCAGTGAACCCCAGCGTGTCAGCCAAGAACTTCGAGCTGGAAAAGGGGGTGAAAGCCTGCTTTTCAAAATGTCACCAGCCAGCCTCCACGAACCCCTGTCAGCAGTGGGGGAAGGAAAACCCTTCCAGAAAGTCCGGGTCACCAGCCACGGACACATAACTCCAAAAGAACTGGACAAGCTGGCTAGAAACATCCCTACGTTCAACCCAGATCCTGCAGGAGGCCACGACATTCACGCTTATTTACAAGATATAGACTTTCACTTGCAAACTGTCACCAACGTAACCACTTGGGACAAATTGTACCTGCTCAGAATTACGTCCAGTCGTGAGGTACGCAGTTTCTTAGACCGTCAACCAGAGACTGTCAAAATGGACTACCAGCAACTGCGAAAAGCTTTGGTGCGTGAATTCTCTGATCCAGAATCAGACCAAGGGCTAGTAACCGCAATGGACCTCAAGCAAGGTCGACTTGAAACCCCACCAAATTTCTACAACCGACTGCGACGTGCCTACTTCGGAGCAAGGAATGAACCAGGCATGGAGGAAGACGTCAACTTCCGAACTTTGTTTCTGCGAAACCTCCATCCTACTGTCAGCCACCATTTGGGAGTGTTAGCGTGCCCGCGTAGCATGTCAACGCAACAGTTACGTGATTTAGCACATAAGGCCTACACCAAACAAAAGACTGTGTCAGAAAAGACTGTAAAACACCCAACTATTTGCTCTGTCTCTGAGTCCCATTCAGAGTTGACCCTAGAGGGCGCCCAACAGCACCCCAGTTATACACCCATCAACCGAGAGTCAAGACCGTTCCAAGCCAGCAGAGGGCAGCGCGGTCGCGGTGGTGGTGCCCGTCCGAAGCACCAGAACGACCGCTCTGGAATATCCTGGGACCGGCCTCGCCCCTCCCATAACCAAAAGGGGGGGGCCACCTGGGAAGCCGGCCGGCGACCCAGAACTAGCCAACCTCCAGCCTCCAGAACACCAAGCCCAGGGAGGCGGGAGGGGGAACACTCTCGACGTGATACTTGGAAACTCAAGGCTGAGCCCACATCTAAAAAGGAAAGTGCAGCCACATCCGAAGCTGCAGAACTTCTGAGAATACTGAGAGAGTTCCTTCAACAGAAACCTCACAAGGAGGACAAGAAGGATAAACCAGACACCGCATGACTAAACCTTGTGCCTGAAACCAGCACCACTCCCAACGTCTCCACAACTGAACCAAGCACACAGAACACTGTTTGTCAACCACGAACTATTGAACTAGCTGTTGCCTCATCAAACAATAGCAACACCCACTCAGTCCAGCTGACGTCTGCACCTCCTGACCAAGAAAGCATCATCCCACACACTGAGGTGCCAGAAAGTGCTGTTTTGGTTATCTGTACCCACAACGAAACACACAAAACATACCCTAACTGCTTATCGATCAACACACAAGCCCCAACACCAAAACTCCTGGGGAACCTGATCGAGAAGGGAGTGGCTCGGAAACTCTACCTAACCATCACTTTAGAAAAGGAAATGAGACTCGAAGCCCTTGTGGACACAGGGTCAGACCTCACGTTGATTTCGGCTCAACTATTTGATAAGCTCAAATTTGAAGCTCAGAGACAGAATCGAACTCTAAATTTTCACACTTGCAAGCTGAATGTGCAGTCATACAGCCAAAATGACATCCAGCTCAGAAATGTAGCTCCCATCCACCTGACGATCGGACCTATGAGCCTAGTACATCCTATTTATGTCTCACCAATGAACAATTATTCATTTCTCATCGGGAAAGACCTGCTTGATCGCTTTGAGCCTTTACTAGATTTCAAACAGCTGAAAGTCTGGGCTCAAGTGCGAGAACCTCTTCCCCTCCAACCACACAGGTCGCCGGTGCCAGACGGTCAGGTCACAGAGGTCACGAGAATTCCCACGGTGCCAGACGGTCAGGTCACAGAGGTCACGAGAATTCTCACAGAGCCAGACTGTCGGGTCACAGAGGTCACGGGAACCCCAGCAGCCAGCCATAGGTATCCAGCCTCAACAACAAACCAAGGCTCAAGTTCGATCCTCTGTACCTTCAAGGCCACTAAAGACTCTGATACCTACTGCCCCAAGGTCAAAACCGAACTGCAGCTGCATGATATAACAACAACGGACAGTATTCTGGCCATATGGGCAGACAACTCAGCCATTAGTCTGTCACTGTACAATGCAATCACTGAGAAGACACCTGACCTCCCTTATGCCAGCAAGCGCACTCGTTTCCCTTTGAACTCACACCCATCCTCAATGGTTTCTGCTAGAGGAATCTGCGCTTTGCATGTGAAATGGAATTATCGGTGCCTGACTCATTATTTCCTGGTCCTTCCGGACCTGCCACACGATGTTTACATTGGAGCAGACCTCTTGATTCGCCTCAAGGCTCATGTGGACACTTTTAATGAAGTTGTATGGGCCCCATTGACTTTGCAGCCACACGTTTCCATCAACCATGACAACCTCATATCAGGGCAGACCATCCCAGAAGTCTGCACTTTAGTCAACGAACAGGAAACGGTGGTACCAGCTTACACCAAAGGGGTCGCTATTCGGCTCAACATGCGATGGGGTCAAACCTTAAACCACACGCTGGGTTTCTTCCAACCCTCACCTGAATGTGTGGAACTCGGACTCACACTGGAAGCCACACCCCTCACTGAAGTGTCATCTCGTGTAGTCTACATCCTGTTCAACAACTGCACGGCAACTGACATCAACATTCCCAAGGCCTACCGGCTGGGATGGCTAGTAAGCCATGACTTTCATGATTTTGAACTTGTACTACCTGTCATTGGTCCCATTCCACCCGCATTGATACCCGAAGGGAGTACAGACAGTACATTGTTCACTGCACCCTTCAAACTCATTGCCATCACATCTGTTATGTCGGTGCCTAAAGACCAAGTGTGCAGAACGGAGCTGACCGAGGATGAACACCTCACAATATACACAGTCTCCCACAAGAACGTCGGTGAGGCTCATGAACCTACTACACCTCTCAATGCCAACCCGACTGATGACACACCGGTGGAGGAGCCTTACCCAGGTTTTGAATCTCAAGTGCAGCAAATTCTACAAGACGCTAATGCACTTCAAAGCGATACAGATCGTCAAGGACTCAGACAAGTTCTGTATAAGTTCAAAGAATCCTTTGCCAAAGACTCTCTAGACTGTGGTCTCACCAACCTCCACACGGTGCGCATCCCTACGCACCCTGATGCTCCTCCCACTTTTGTCAGACAGTACAAGATTCCCATCGCCTCACACGAACCAGTGCAGGAGATCATCGAATCTATGCTTGAAAAGGGGGTCATCCGTCCATGCAACAGCACCTACTCAGCCCCCATCTGGCCCGTCCTCAAACCTAACGGCAAATGGCGACCCACCATTGACTACAGGAAACTGAATCAACAGGTGCCGCTGTCACGATGGCCCATGACCCAGCTAGAACAAGAACTACCCCGAATCAGAGGAGCCACAATCTTCTCTACACTTGATGTGGCCTCTGGATTCTGGACCATTCCGGTGCACCCGGAAGACCAACACAAGTTGGCATTCACATTTGGCAACAGACAGTTCACCTTCAACAGGTGTCCGTTCGGCTACGCCAACTCACCAGCTGAATTCAACATCTTTCTGAACAAAGCCTGCCCAGACGCTAGAATGAGAGGCAACCTGATCTATGTAGACGATGTTCTCATGAAGAGCACAACGGTGGCCGACCACCTGAAAGAAATAGACTATGTTTTGAACCAACTATCCACCGCCGGAGCCAAGATCGCCCTCCACAAAGGACAGTGGTGCCGAACTAAGGTTAACTACGTGGGCCTGCTCATCGGATCCCAAGGCATTGAACCTCAGTCAAACCGCATTCATGCCATTCAAAACATCAAGCCTCCCACCAACGTCTCTGAGCTGCGGAGTTTTCTAGGGGTATGCAATTACTCTCGACAGTTCATCGAAAACTACTCGGACATTGCCAGACCTCTGACAGCTCTGCTAAAAAAGGACTGCCCTTTCGTCTGGTCAGAGGCTCAAGAACACGCCATGAAAGAACTAAAAAGACATTTATGCACAGCTCCGTGTCTTGCTTACCCCGATCCACAAAAGGAATTCTACCTGGAAGCTGGGTTCTCCAACCAATGTCTCAGTGCTGGCCTGTACCAACGGCATGATCAAGACAAGAAAGTAGTTGCCTATGCCAGCAAGACACTGCTTCCACCAGAGTGTAAGTTCTCAGACTGTGAAAAGCTCTGCTCTGCACTGTATGGGCCATTCAGCGATTCTCCAATTACATTGGGGCACAGAAAGTTATCATAGAGACTTGCCACCAGCCAGTAATGTTCCTCAACAGCCAGCGAATCCGAGATGGCGTGGTCACCAATTCACGCATAGCCACATGGTTAATGGCTCTCCAAGGACGCAATGTTGAGGCACGGTATGCACAGAATCACAAGTCTGCCCTGGGCAATGGCCTGGCCGCATGCCAAAACTGTTCTGATAACATATCTGCAGAAGAAATGGGCGTGCAAGAACCCCAACAGCAACAACCGACCTGTCACAGGTACTTTGAAGAGAATGCGTGTCAGGGCATGCTCACAGCCTACGTCGATGGATGCTCCTACAACCACGATGGCATCCTCAAGGCAGGTGCAGGAGTGCTGTGGGTCAACGACCAGCCATGTTCCCCACAACACTTCAAGTTAGGTCCCCAGTCATCACAATATGCAGAAATAGCAGCCATTCTCATAACTCTGCAGATCGCATCAGCCCATGACATCAGAGAAATCCTCATCTGTACAGACTCTAACTATGCCAGACTCGGTTTTGTGTGCCACCTTACCGGCTGGAAACAGAATGGTTTCAAAACGGCAAACAACAAGCCAGTCAAACACCAACACCTGTTCCAAGAATGTGATAACATCACCGAAATGCACAATATGACTGTGTACTGGAAGAAGGTAAAAGGACACTCTAAGCTACCAGGGCTGGACAAAGACTTAAATGATAAAACCGACGCCCTCGCCAAAACAGGCGCACTACACGGGGAGGTGTGGTCACCCCCAGAACCCACACCCAGCCCCGATGTTGCAGTATTAACCCGCAGCAAACGACCTTCACCTGTGGCAGTGCCCGCCTCACAGTCGCTATCGCTAACTCCGCAGATCTCCAACAACGACATTGCGGATATGCAAGCCTCTGACACTGCCATAAAGACAATTCTTAACCACCTCTCTGACCCCTCCAACCACCCTATCACTGAAGCTGAGCTCAATGATGACTCGTGCCTCCGACACCTGTATAACACCAGACACATGCTACGTGTACAAGACGACATTCTGTGGTTTGCACCTGATGACAGCACATCGGCACGGCTCGTGGTGCCACGATGCCAAAAGGGGGTAATGCTAATGTACGCCCACGACACACCATGTGCTGGACACCACGGTGCCAGAGCCACGTATGACACACTGAGACAGGTGGCATTCTGGCCCGGCATGCAACAAGATGTGGCAGAGTACGTCAGAGAATGTCTTGTGTGCTGCCAGTTCACACCAGCAAACCCAAACCACAGAGCCCCACTGCAACGCAGAGGGATCACGTTCCCGTGGTCAGACCTCCAAATCGACTGGGTAGGGCCCCTGCCCAGATCAACAAGAGGCAACAAGTACTTCCTCACGGTGGTGTGCCAGTTTACCAAGTGGGTAGAGTGTCTGCCAGCACCCAATGACACTGCCCAAACCACTGCATACCTCCTGATGAACCATATCTTCTCCCGGTTCGGATTGCCACTGAGAGTCAACTCAGACAGAGGTACCCACTTCACGGCCGAGATCATGCAACAGATCTGGAAATGCCTAGGGGTACAAGCTAAACTACACATCAGCCACCATCCAATTGCATCCGGCCAGGTAGAGAGATCGAACAGAGCGGTGGTCGCCATGCTGAAAAAGTATGTGTCTGCTAATCAGAAAGACTGGGATGTGAAACTACCCCTTGTGTTGATGGCCATCAGAGCCACCCCACAGGAATCAACACGGGTGTCCCCTTTTGAACTCATGACTGGGCGGCAGATGACCCTGCCACTACACTTGCTGTATCAACCAGGAGACTCCAACCTTGTCACTGCTTACACCACATTCCAGTACCTTGACGAGCTCCATAGACACTTGAAAACAACGTTTGCTTTTGCCCAGCAACACCTGCAAAAAAGCGCTGAAGGCCAGAAAGCATACTATGATCGGAAAGCGTCACACCAGGAACTGAATGTGGGCGACAGGGTCTTGTATTACCGCTTCACCCCGCCAACTCAGACAGGCCCCCAGCGGCTGTCAAAGAAATTCCTGCCACACTGGACGGGACCTCATGAGATTATGAACAAACTCTCCCCAGTTGCGTACCAAATCCAGCTAAGTCGGGGATCGAGAGAACCAGTTCTCAAATGGGTCCACCGTAACCAGATTAAGAGACATGTGGCCACTAGCAGAGAAAGACAGGGAGGGGCCAATGCAAGCTAAACACCAACCGCCGCCATCGAAGCGAAAAGACTGTCCCATCCAACCCGGGACAAACCTCACTGACCTGTTCCCTCTCTCTCTTTTCCCTTTTCCTCCCCATCTCTCTCTCTCTCTCTGGCCTGTAACAGGATGCTGCTGTGGATTCTCATCCTGTGCCTCCAGTCAACCAGAGGCCAGCCGTCATCAGACATTATCACACCGGGTCCTGCCTCGGGCATTGTATTGAGAGAGCAACCGGGACTCCTGATCACGAATTGTCGGACGTACACCCAGAAAGTATACGTTCGACTCGACCCCCGCAACGTCTACAGAGCACACTACCCCCGCGCAGTAGCCCAGTACAGCTGGGCCGGTGCCCGTTGGACAGAGGATTCCCTCCAGCACGCCGAGGCCGATGTCAAGCACATGCTCAACCAACTTGAGAAGATGACTGTTACCCAGGTGGAACTAGGTGGACACAACCGCCGCCCCAAACGTTTCCTGGGAGCGCTGCTCGGAGCCGCCGCTGCTGTTGGAACTCTGTTCAACATCGGTATGTCCAGTGTCAATGCAGTAAATATAGCCACTGTGAGACGGCATGTGGCTGAAATTCAGACTGAACTTCCACAGCTAAAAGAGCAACTCACTACACAGAGTGCATCCTTGCAAACCATTGGAAAGACTTTGAAAGGAACGGTGGTCATTCTCAACACCCACAGCGTGCTTTTGAACCAGACCATGAACTCCATGAAACAGCTGTTCACTGTGTTCCAGAATGACTTTGCCCAAACGCAGCTGGTCACAGCATTAATGACTGACATGCTACGGGAAGTGAGTTCTTCCATCGACAGTCTAGCCATGGGAAGAATTCCACCATACCTGATACCCCTAAGCTTGGTGCAAAATGTGCTGGCTTCCGCCATCACCACACCCACTGATCCTATGCAAATCCACCTTGCCTACTCTCTAGGTAGTGCTATTCCCCTTTACGTGGATCCTGAGCAGAAGGAGATGAGTTTCCTCCTGAACTTACCCATCATAGAGTCAAGCCGAATCTACAGACTCAAAGACATTGTTAATGTGGGGTTCTGGAAGGATAACACTCATATCAAGATACGTACCCCTGAGGTGGTGGCGTACCATGACAGCAACACCCAGCTGTACTTAGCCCCAAACCTGCACATGTGCACCCTAACTAAAGACATTCACTACCTCTGCCCCAGCAAGCCATTTCTCAGAGACAATACTGATGGAATCTGCGGGTTGCAACCCATGATCAGCGACACGCGTTGCCCTGCCGATGCCCAGCCTCGCAGCCACGTCACCGAGACGCAAGCTGAGATTGTAGGTGATAGATGGCTCGTTAACACTCCAGTACGTACCGCTACACTGACCTACGACCAGCATGACACAGCCACCCGTGTCAATCTGCTCGACCAGAGCATGTGGATTCAAGTCCCACGAGGGGCCATCCTCCACCTCGACGATCTGGCCTTATACCATCTTCCGAGTGAAGAGTACCAATCAGAACTAGAAATCCCATCCTTCTTCAAGAACTACAACTTCACCCTAGGTCCGGAGTTGGAACTGTGGATTGAAAAAGGCGGGCCTCAACTCATTGACATTGCTCCCGTCGACGCAGCCCTTCAAGCCTTGTCTCGATTGCCCATCCTGAACACCTCACCTGTTGTCCAAGCCTGGACTGCAGCTGACACAGCACTGTGCATCTCCATGGTCGTCGGCCACACCCTGACCCTTGGCGTGGCCTTAGTCCTATACAGGAAACTCAACGAGATGCGAATCTCTGCAGCTAAATTCAAGACAACTAGGATTGGAGGTCTCCGATGGAAACCCCGGAGGGAAGGTACCACACCAGAGACGGATAAGGACCTCATCGAGTTGAGTCCTCAGCCCTAACAAACACCTGCTATCCGACTGTCAGGATTCACCTGCCATCCGACCATGGTGGTGGGTGTTGTCCGATAATGACCACAGGGCATCATCCGACCACAAAGGGGGGATGTAACACCAATGAGCGGATGGTATTCAACCATCTGTCCCAGATAAATGAATCCTGACCCCTTTGACACATTCTACACTCAAAGACCAGAACGTGAGTTAAAGAAAAAACAAGGACCTTCTTTTACAACCCTCTTACAACATAACTCACCACCCTGGGCGCCAGCACGACGGCAACGTCCTGGCGTGGATGAGAGTTATAACACCTCGGAGACTATCCAGAGATGCGATATCGAACTTCAAAAGGGAAGACAAACACCCCCGCCTTTCGATCGCACATTCCAGCGCAAAAAGACGCACACACCTTCACAAACAGGCACAAGCAATTTTGCTAGCCCATGGACCTTTTTACTAAAACTACCTCTAAATGTATTTTAATATCTCCCTTTTCATGCTCAAATGTATGTATGAGGCATAGTGGAATATATGAATGTTACTGTGTGTTTAATGCAAACTTTATATGCATTTAGTTAAGAATAACTAAATATCAATGTATACTTGATGGATAAAACTATAGTTCTTGGTGTCTGTATAATCGTAAAAACACGACTGTAACGAATCTTGATAGCAAACTACAAAAAGATGCATTGTTTCAGAGGAACGATCTTGCTTAAGAAAAATGTTTAATTTTGTCATCGCCATAAATTAGACCAGTGGGCGGAGATCAGCAAACAAAGAAGATTTTTCCCGCCTTAGTTTGTTTACACTTCATTGGCTCATACTAAAAAAATAGGTGTAAACCTAGAGTTACTTAAAAGCTCAGGGAAACCTGTATTCTGGGCATTCCGCCAGAGAGAAAAGAGGATTCCCAGCTTTGCAACCGGACTTCAAGAAGTTCTCCGTTATTCTTCTTTACTTTTCGTTTCATTCTAGTTTTTCTTTATTGTCTGCTGATATTTGACTTCGTTCAATTGCCTTCACGAGCCAAACGAACTCAAGTCTAGTCATCTTTTGGCAAAGTTTACCTTCGCGTTAACCATCGAGCTCACGCATCATCTGCTCTGGAAAGAACCACGCTGAGGCCGCACAGACCGGACAATTTGAGCGCAGCTACGCACAAGAGCCAAATCAAAGCAAGTACTTTCTTATATCGCAACTAAAATTGCTGTTTAAGGTTGTCTAGGCTATTCCATGTTTGTGAAATCATTCAATGACTTGGGGTCTCTTGCAAAGTTAACTGTTTGAAATTGCCACGCTGAGATTGCTTTCACTTTCACTTTCCCTCTCTCTCTCTCTCTCTCTCTCTCTCTCTCTCTTTATCTCTATCTCTCATTTATCTCATTATTATTCTTGTTCATTTACCTTGTTTAAATTGTATTTTCGTTTTGCTATATACTCATATTTACTCCGTGTGAATTGTAGTTATGTACTCTTTAGTCTGTTTTTATTAAATCCTATAATTTGCTTGAATTGAATTGTTTTATTGCTCATTGAGATCGAAGTCCCTGAATCGTGTGATCTACGCTACGAGCTTTGTTTTATATGAATTAATTTTCAGTAATCTTAGTAGTACAGACACAGAAAATATTGTTTTTTCCTGATCAGAAGATTAATATTTCTTGGAGTTTGTAAGAAGGGTATTTTTATTGAATTTTGATAAGGAAGTCTAGCTTCCAGTTCGCTGGACGAACAGATTGTCTAGAGTAACTTAAATTAATTCTAGTAAAGGTTACCTTTAAATGATTAAATATTCCCTCTTTGGGTAATTTAATATTTGTAAGCAATAAGCACGTTATATTCATAGACTCATGAATATTCACTTCATTTGAGTTAATTATTCCCCAGAAAGTGATTGTTGCTACAATATATATAAGAATATATGCCTAATATATTACATGATATTTTCCAATATACTGCAATATATTTTTGTTTCATAAGGGCACTGCATGAAAGCAAAGAACTGTCACAGCAATCTAAGGCTGGGTTCACACCGCAAGCTGCAGTACATTGGAAGCAGCGCGTTAGCAGCAGGTAGGCAGAGCGGAAGCAGCGCACGACTATTTTGCTTTCACACCGGCATTGAGTTGGGGAGGTCATTCCACCAGGAGGGAACATTTAATTAAAAAGTCCGTAAAAGTGACTTTGTGCTTCTTTGGGATGGCACAATCAAGCGACGTTCACTTGCAGAGCGCAAGCTTCTAGAGGGCACATAAATCTGAAGTAACAAATTTAGGTAAATGGGTGCAGAACCAGTGGTAGTTTTGTAGGCAAACATCAATGCTTTGAATTTTATGCGAGCAGCTATTGGAAGCCAGTGCAAATTGATAAACAGAGGTGTGACGTGTATTCTTTTTGGCTCATTAAAAGTTAATCTTGCTGCCGCGTTCTGAACTAATTGTAAAGGTTCGATAGAATTGGCTGGAAGACCTGCCAAGAGAGCATTGCAATAATCCAGCCTGGACAGAACAAGAGCTTGAACAAGGAGTTGTGCAGCATGTTCCGAAAGAAAGGGCTTCTTCTTGATGTTGAATAAAGCAAATCTGCAGGATCGGACAGTTTTAGCAATGTGGTCTGAGAAAGTCAGCTGATCCATGAAAAGCCATGTTTCTGAATGACAGAACCTAATGATGCCATGTAGACAGAGAGGAGAATTGGTCCAAGAACTGAGCTCTGAGGCACCCCAGTAGTTAGATGTTGAGACTTGGACACCTCACCTCTCCAAGATACTTTGAAGGACCTATCTGATAGATAAGATTCAAACCATTGAAGTGTGGTTCCTGAGATGCCATTTGCCAGTAGGGTTGATAGGAGGATCTGGTGGTTAACCATGTCAAAAGCAGCGGACAGATCAAGCAGGATAAGTACCAAAGATTTGGATTCTACATTTAATTATCAATTATTTAAATTTTCTGCACAGAATAAGGTAGAAAATATACTTTATAGTTTCTGTACTGTAATAAATTCAGTTTAGCTGCAGATAAATCCTGGCAAGTCTTTTCTTTCAGTGTGAAAACTTCTTTATCTAATTTTCAGAAAATAAAATGCTATAGTAGCTATTTAACTTCTCCTCTCCATCAGCGAATGATGATTCTGAGAGAAAACGAGCCAGATGTCTGTTTGCTAAATCTACAAACAATTCTTTCAGATTAACCTTGCACTCTTATTTCAAGGTCGTTGTTCATGCTGTGGTTATTTTAACAGTTTCCTTCATACATTCGGTTCATCCGCATTGTTTAAACACATTTATCATTCAATAGAACTGTGCGTATGATTTAGACACTTACATTTCTGCTCTGACCGTGAAATAAAAACGCAGCTTTCGACTGCTCAGGTAACGCCGTTGGTAAGATGCAGAGAGCCATTTACAAAATACAGAAAAAACGACTTCATTTTACTACTACAGCCCACGAGTTTTGATGACAGATTGCACGTCATCAGCTGCACAGAGCGCGAGCGCAATCCTGTGACAGTCTCAGGCGGTGGAGCACGTGAATGACAGATAAGAAGCACGAACACTGTTCAAGGTCTCGATTAATTTGTGCGTGTAGTAATTTAATGTGTATATATTTTGAAAGCATTGAATCGCTATGGAAATCGCGATTCATTCGATTCTTAGCGTTTTGAATCGATTACTGTCCGAGATTGGCGATTCACGATTCAGAAATCATGTTTCAAGATCCATGCATATGAATCGTCAGGGTTTGTAATCAATGCATCGAGAAAAGGAGTGATTTGTTACACCCCTATTATATATATATATATTAGTGCTGTCAAAATTAGCGCGTTAACGCATTCGATTAATTTGAAATATTTAACGCGTTAAAAAAAAAAATAACGCAATTAACGCGGTTGCAGTTTTTTTTATTTCCAGTTGTGGCCTATGTGTGTTCAACGTGCAAAGAAATATGGATAAGACCAAGGAAGGACTTTTAGACGGAAAGTTTCAGTATAAAACTCTGCCGGATTACTCTTCAGTCTGCCACAAGAAACATTACTCTTCATTCAGTCTGCCACAAGAAACAGCAACATTAAAATCATGAACTCAAATGTCATTGTTTAAAAAAAAAAAAAAACAATGACTGTAACAGTGCGTAAATCAGACCTTTCTGTAACGCTAACGTTAATAAGCTTAAATGAAAATAACGAAATAATTGTGTAGCGGAGTATTTTTTGTACACAGTGCCGCGAACTGTCAATCACTCCTGTACGCGTGCATCACTGTCCTCCTCGCAGCTGCAGCAACTTGCGCTCTCTCTCTTCATCAAGCTTTAAAACAAAAAGGGGACAAAAAGATCGAATTGTCTTTGTGCATAGGCTATAGATTAATTAGATGAATCTCTAAATTTGTGGCTTGCCGTCTACGGTATTTTTTTAGAACTTAGAAAAAAGATGCTGCAGCCAATGAACCGCCAGCGGGGGCTGCAGGACGACTCAACCTCCGCAGACAGTTTTTAATGTTTATCAGACAATAAATACTCAAGATTTTGCTTTAGTATAACTCACAACGAGTTTCACACACCTTCTCCGGCCACGTTGAGTTGTTGACACTTAACAGTGGGAAAAGCGACACATGCGCTATTCACTTGTATAACTTAAGGGTGAATGGGTAATGTAGTTTCTGCTCTGGGTGGGATGAATTAGGAAGCTTGCATTGTGAAGGGTGCTCTGAAAATCGGCAGTGCAGGTAAAAGATTAAAACCTCTATTAAAACAGATGTCCAAATGAGCGTACCGGTACGCTACAAGCACGTTCTGGGCGCACGGAGAGGTGGCGGTATGCTCAAGAGCTATATTTGGAAGTGGCGTACTGAGTACTGGTGCATACCGGCCCACTTAAAGCACTGGCAATGACTATTCTTTGGAATTTTTTTGCAGTCCACTTAGAATTCAACATGGAAATCATTTTTGTTTTTTATTGGCATTGATTGTTTTGAAATTCACATGGTACTTACATGCCTGTGTTTTTATTTCTGTAATAAATATGGCTTTCAAGCCAACAGTTAATTTGGAGGATATTGATGGTTTATTGCAGGTATGTTGTTTACATGAGAAAATCTGTGTTACAAGTTAAAAAAATTCCAATAAACAATCATATTTTGAATTTAAATAGTTTCTTTGTCTTGAGTTTACATTAATTATTTACATTTTACATTTACATATCCAAAAAGTTTCAGTCTTTTAATTGCGATTAATCGCGATTAATCGCGATTAATTTTAAAAAATTGTGCGATTAATTAGTTAATTTTTTTTAATCGATTGACAGCACTAATATATATATATATATATATATATATATATATATATATATATATATAAATCGAAAAATATGTGAATTTAAATATCATAAATGTTTTATGTAATTTGCTAAAAACAAAGTAGATATCATTAATGCAAAATTACTTTTTCGTTTCAGTACATGTGTATTTTGGCCATGATCATTGTCACTTTATCTTCTTTCTTTTCTTTATCTTTATCTTCTATACATATTTTTTTGATTAATTTTCTTTCCTAACATACTCCAGTTCTTGTTAAAACACCCTAGATGTGCTTATTTTGTGCATTTAGAGCACTTTTTGTGTCAAATCATATTTATTTTGTCCATCAAAGGTGTACTTTCACTCTAACTGAGCGTCAGCAGCGCAGCAAAAATAGCCGAAACGATCACGGCACTGCTGCTTCTGCTCTGCTTCTGCTACACTCTGCCGTGCAGCCTCTGCGTGAAGTGTGAACGCTCTCATCTGTTAACATAGGCACCGGAAAAAATACGCACTGCTTCTGCTCTACTGCAGCTTGTGGTGTGAACCCGGCCTAAGTCTTCAGAACCTTCTCATTTTTCACTATTAGTCTCATTATAAAACCCTTGTTTGACCTCTACCGCTGTGTCTCCTACGCTGTGTTAGTGACAACAGAATTTTTTTTTTTTCCTTTTAAGCTTTTAATGCTCTGGAATCAACAAATGCAGATATGCGTTTTGTGGCATGCTAACACTGAAAAGAATTTAAATTACACTTTCAGTTTTGATTGTACACATAAGATCAATACATCAATCGGACCTGTAAAGGGTCTAGAGCCTTGCACAAGCCTTAAATTTAGTGTGTATGTGTATATGTGTATATATATATATATATATATATATATATATATATATATATATATATATATATATACATATATATATATATATATATATTAGTACAGACCAAAAGTTTGGAAACATGACTATTTTTAATGTTTTTTAAAGAAGTTTCTTCTGCTCATCAAGCCTGCATTTATTTGATCAAAAATACAGAAAAAATGTAATATTGTGATATATTATTACAATGTAATTTTTTTTAAAATTTATTATACTTTAAATTATCATTTATTTCTGTGATGCAAAGCTGAATTTTTTAGGATCATTGTCACATGATACTTTAAAAATTATTCTAATATGATGATTCATTATCAAAGTTGGAAACTGTTCTGCTGCTTAATATTTTTTCAGAACATGTGATATTTTTTTAGGATACTTTGATGAATAAAAAGAAAGAAAAAAGAAAAAAAAAGAAGCTATGTTTTTAAAATATAAATATTTTGTAATAACAATATACACTACTGGTCAGTAATTTTTTTCTTTCTTTTTTTAATAAAATCAATACTTTTATTCAGCAAGTATGTGTTAAATTGATAAAAAGTGATAGTAAAGAAAATATATTATATAGAATATATATTATTAGATTTTTTTTTTTTTTTTGAATAAATGCAGTTCTTTTTAACCTTTTATTCATCAAATATATTAGACAGCAGAACTGTTTCCAATACTCATAATAAATCAGAATATTAAAATGATTTCTAAATGATCATGTTATAGACTGGATCACTGCACTGGCTTCCTATCAAACATCGTATAGATTTTAAAATATTGCTTATTACTTATAAATCCCTGAATGGTTTAGCAGCTCAGTATTTGAATGAGCTCCTTTTACATTATAATCCTCTACGTCCGCTACGTTCTCAAAACTCAGGCAATTTGATAATACCTAGAATATCAAAATCAACTGCGGGCGGCAGATCCTTTTCCTATTTGGCGCCTAAACTCTGGAATAATCTACCTAACATTGTTCGGGAGGCAGACACACTCTTGCAGTTTAAATCTGGATTAAAGACCCATCTCTTTAACCTGGCTTACACATAACGTACTAATATGCTTTTAATATCCAAATCCGTTAAAGGATTTTTAGGCTGCATTAATTAGGTAAACCGGAACCGGAAACACTTCCCATAACACCCTATGTACTTGCTACATCATTAGAAGAATGGCATCTACGCTAATATTTGTCTGTTTCTCTCTTATTCCGAGGTCACCGTATCCACCAGATCCAGTCTGTATCCAGATCAGAGGGTCACTGCAGTCACCCGGATCCAGTACGTATCCAGACCAGATGGTGGATCAGCACCTAGAAAGGACCTCTACTGCCCTGAAAGACAGCGGAGACCAGGACAACTAGAGTCCCAGATACAGATCCCCTGTAAAGACCTTGTCTCAGATGACCACCAGGACAAGACCACAGGAAACAGATGATTCTTCTGCACAATCTGACTTTGCTGCAGCCTGGAATTGAACTACTGGTTTCGTCTGGTCAGAGGAAAACTGCCCCCCCAACTGAGCCTGGTTTCTGCCAAGGTTTTTTTCTCCATTCTGTCACCGATGGAGTTTCGGTTCCTTACCGCTGTCGCCTCTGGCTTGCTTAGTTGGGGTCACTTCATCTATAGCGATATAGTTGACTTGATTGCAAATAAATGCACAGACACTATTTAACTGAACAGAGATGACATCACTGAATTCAATGATGAGCTGCCTTTAAAGGGACAATAAGTAACTTTTTAGGTATTTTATTATCTAAAATCAATATTTTTATTCATAAATATGCCCTCAATGGTGTACAAATACCTATGCCAATGTTTAAACTAATCCTTGTAAATGAAGAATTTATTATCTTTATATACATGGGACGGGTAGGTCGACGGAGGCTTCCATGTAGTTCCGCCATCTTGCAAAACTATAATAGCAGAGAGGGACAAAAAGTACTAAGCCAACGCATTTCCACAGCGCGTTTTCGGTCAGAGCTAGAAACGCAGGTGCAGAGCAGTGAGAGGCGCTTGAAACTGCACCGGCAAGTTTAAAAGTCTGGATTGCATTCTTATTATGGACCATACATATGCCGCGCCACAGGAGAAGAAAAAATTGTCGCCAAAACAGTAAAAAATAGAACGTAAAAGGAAACGTGACCGTAGATTACAGAAAACAAGAGTTAATGTCGGGGAAGCTTTTTCTAGGTGGAAAGAGCTAATGCTTGATAAAGATTTCAAAAGAGACGCTGAAGTGGCCAGTTTTCTTCTCGACAGGTAAGTCAGTGTTACAATCTATATTATAATATTTTTTTTATATCTAACAATGCATATAATTCAGAAAATATAACGAATAAATTAGACATATCTACTAATTACAATATTTCATGTTTTCCACAGTGAGTAATTCATACTGTAACATTCGTTTGTTAGTTGTCATGTTGCAGTTTGTTTGAAATAACACACCTGTTGACCTGAAGGAAAACTCGACGAAGTGCTATTAGAAGACATCCTGTCAAAGCTTTTTGGTACATATCGCCTACCGTAGATGCAACGCGCATTTGAAAAAGCGAGGCGCTGGAGAGCAAAATTAGTTTGAATGCAAAATACAATTTCACCACTAGATGGGAGTAATTCCTACTTAGTGTCCCTTTAACTATCATTTAGCATTATTGACACACTGTTTTCCTATTGAATGTTGTTCAGTTGCTTTGACGCAATGTATTTTGTTTAAAGCGCTATATAAATAAAGGTGACTTTGACTGGATGTTACATGTGACACTGAAGGCTGGAGTAATGATGCTGAAAATTCAGCTTTGCATCACAGGAATATATTTTTTTTAAAGTATATTCAAATAGAAAACTATTATTTTAAGTTGTGATAATATTTCACAATATTACTGTTTTTTTCTGTATTTTTGATCAAATAAATGCAGGCTTGATGAGCAGAAGAAACTTCTTTCAAAAACATTAAAAATATATAGAAAGCTTTAAATTACTACTTAACGGAAAAATAAATATTATAATCATAATCCGTAAAGATACACCTCTTTTTAAAGACACTTCGAATGAAGAGGTGGCAAGTGAGTTCGGCAACTTCATCCTTGCGACAGACTCAGAATTTTTTTTTTTGTAAATAATTAAAATATCACCCTCCTCTTTTCCCTCGACACATTTACGGTAATAACTTTTTCTGATGCTTTGCGGCAAGCTTAAGCCTATTGCATGCATTTTAACAGAGAACACTTCGGCTGCGATGACGACACGCATGTTGCTGGACACCAAACACCATAGAGAGCGCTCTTGACAGTCGCGGAAGCATAGTCTCATATTGTTTCCACCAGCAGGTTATTTTTTCATCACTAATTGATGGATGTCTAAAATATAAAACTAGTTTGAATTTTTGATAAATAGCTTGGTCTATATAGCTTGGTCTGCGTGATCTTCATTTATAAATTATTATTATCATTAAAATGAATTGTAACTCAGCAAGTACTCAACAAAGAGACAAGACAAAGCTTGGCATGTCTACTTTTAAAATATTCTGTGTCTAAACAAATATTCTGAGATAAAGTAATCCATATGAAACCAAAGTGATGTCCAGTCTTTCAATCTCCCTTCATTACATCTAATGCGACCACACCCACACGCTGAGCATGCTTTAGATATAATCATATAATCATCCACATGAAGCACCCGGCGTGTAAACAACCCACATCACAGCAAAGCAGCAAGACTGTACCAAATAAGACAGAATTCACCTCAAATAAGAAGAATGTGGCAGCTTGATTCAGCAGAGATCATAAACATGAGTAAGTCTTTTTTTATTAACCTACTTCTATTAGTTTCCACATAACTAACACATTTTATGAGTTAGACATTTTCCAAAATATGAAGTTTCATTCACAGCATCTAAATGTCTCACAATGCCAGGATATTTTTGTTGTTGTTGTTGTTGTTTTTATGTTCTATGACAGGGGTTGGCAAGTTCAGTCCTAGAGAGTCGCAGTCCTGCAGAGTTCAACTTCAACCCTAATCAAACACACCTGAACAAGCTCATCAAGATATTAGGGCCGGCAGCCATATCACCCTGGAGCCCAAGACCGGTTTCCCACTGAAGCTAAGCAGTTAAACCGAGGTCCTGACTCTCTGTGGTCATTAAAAATCCCATATAAATATATTTTAAAATGTAATTTATTCCTGTGATCAAAGCTTCATTTTCAGCATCATTGCTCCAGTCTTACTCCAAGAGTAACAATATACAGTACACTATACTACTCAAAAGGTTGGAGTCAGTATATATAGAAACTAAAACATTTATTTAGCACACAAGTGATGATAAAGACATTTATCATGAAACAAATGATGCTGTTCTTCTGAACTTTGTATTCATAATAATAATAATAATAATAATAATAATAATAATAATAATAATTGTATTATTTACATGATGTGGTGATTAATATAATTAATCGCACATCAAATTTGGAGAAATTACTCTGAAAAGATCATTAAAAGTCATTGTTGTGCAAAGCATCAAACAGAGATTACAAAAAGTATTTTGTTTGATCAAATTTATTGCAAATACTCTTTTGGACCATGTGAGTAAATTATGACAGAATTGTCATTTTTGGTTGGCTAAACTATAATTAAATTTATTTGTCTTAATTTTATTATACTTACTATGACAATATTAAATTATTTATTTAATAAAATGATACTCTAAATAATAAATTAAAACTGCCAGTAGGTAGTGGTAAATGTCTTAATGATTAAGTAATTGAGTCATATATTAATCAGTTTGATTCGTTCAAATGGCGATTTATTAAGGAGTGAAGTAAATGGTTCTTTATGAATGGTTCATTGAATCATTAGGCTTTAGGCTTGTTCGACTTGAAGCGGGTCATCACCATCAGACTGATCGATGTGTGACATCAAAGAACCACAAGAGCTTTAGAGAGCAGATGACTCTTTGTGCTTTTGAATCGCTCTCGCGTTACTTTGATGTCATACATTGATGACATGCAGTGCCACTTCAAAGCCAACACGACTATGGCCAATGGTTCAACGTGGCAAATGGTTCACAAAATTCGTTCAAAACGTGGATTAAGTATTTAAATGCTGTTGTGGGTTGCTCCTTGATGAACACTTCTGATTTGTCTTTATATTTTGGTTGTCAAAATTTAACAAAACAGAAGACATCATGTCTAAAATGACACAATATTAAATTCTTAATATATATATAGAATTGGACTGGAGGGATTAAAAAAATTAAAACTTGTATAATGTTGTGTAACCTACGAATTAGCGCCCTATATATATAAAATATATACTGTATACAGAGGCTTTTGGATTCCCATAGTTTTTTAGACATCTCTTCATTTTTTTTTAGGTTTTGCATTTAGATCTATATCTAGACATTCTAAAAGATAACTTTTTGTCTAGGTTTAGATATTTTTGGTTAGATAAGTATCAGGTTTTACATTATGACAGTCAAACATTAAAATCTTATTAGAAAGGGAACACATAGAAAGCATTTTTGTTACTCAGTATTTGATCATTAAAAGTGATCATTCAAAACACTATATACACATTTTGTAATTAATATTTTATTCAAAGTACTTCAATAAATGTTAGAGAGAGAGAGAGAGAATCTCTTTTGGATTATTTGATTTATAATTTATTGATTTTATTTCAATAACTCTGATGTAGTCTTAGGAGTTCATTTGTGTGTGTGTGTGTGTGTGTGTGTGAGAGAGAGAAAGAGAGAGCTAGAGAAAGCAAGCCTTTTTTTTTTTTTTCATTTATTGATTTCACATATTCTCACAATGTGCTATCTTGCAGTCTCACCAGTTAATTTATGTGTGTGTGTGTGTGTGTGTGAGAGAGAGATAGAAAGGAAACAAGCGTTTTGTTTTTTCGTTTTCATTTATTGATTTCACATATTCTCACAATGTGCTCTCTTGCAGTCTTACTGGTTCATTTCTGTATGTGTGTGTGTGTGTGAGAGAGAGAGAGAGAGAGACCGTTTTGTATTTTTTCCATTTATTGATTGGTGTGTATTTTTCACTCCTGATATTCTAGAGAGTCACCCCTTGATTGCTGCACACTTTTTTCCTGACCAGTGGCTGATATGTAGTTTGTATCACCAAAAGATTCACTGAGTTTTAAATTTTTTCGTATTTCCCATTCATTTCCTATGTCGGTCATTTTTGACCACGAAGAAGGTAAGTCTGACTTATTTATTTTTTTGGACTCTTTAACATATCCAAATTATGTCCATGATTTTTTGTGTGTGTTCATATTGGTAACGTGACAAAAGTCACCAAGTGTTATCCCATTCCGATGAAGCTACGATTTTTTTAAATTTCAAAATATAAAATATTTCGGTCAAAAATGGCCGTAGAGTGCCAGAGTGTATAAGATTAGTATCACATTTGCACCCCTGTGATATTGCACTTCCTTAAAGAGCCAGTAAGATGAAAATTCTAAGCTACCTATCACTGTTTATAAGTCCTGTACACAAGGTTTAAATCCATCCAAGGTTAAAAAACATTGTCATTTTGTCAAAATATCATTTTAAAATTACCTCAATTCTCAGAGATCCCCAAACGGTTCGCGCGAAGCTGTTCAAAAGATTCAGTTTCATTAAACCCCACCTTTCGGTAGCATACTGTGTTCTGATTGGTCAACTGACATATTCAGTTTTGATTGGTTGTTCCGCACACAACTTCACGGTAAACAATGCGTTAGCATCTTTTTGGGGTGAATTATGTCTTATTCCTCTCACCGCGAAGCAAACAGTAAAATAAAAAACTTGAACAGTCTCGCTGCTTTTTCTTCTGTGTGGGTGTATTCAAGCTGCGCACTTCAGTTTGAATCTGAATAAGCGCGTTCAGCGCTGGGGCGTGGTCACATTAAATATAATGACGGGAGACGTGAAAAACGGACATCGCGTTGTTTCCATATGGATTACTTTAACAGAATATCTGTTAGCAGCACTTGTTTTAAAGAAGACATGTCAAGCTTTCTATAGATATCTCTCTCATGTCTCTTCGTTGAGTATTCACAGAGTTACACTTCATTTTAATGACGTGTTTGTAAATGAAGATCAGCGCAGACAAAGGCAATAAAACAAACTTGCCTTTATAATTAAAAACACACTGTCTCCTCGACATGATGCTATCACATCAACCAGAGCGTCTGTGTGGGAGGTGGGGCAGGTAAGAGATTTGTTTCTCCCAAGACGGTAGGCGGAGATTATTATGCAAAGTGTTCTATTGACGTACATAGAGATGGGCAAAAGATTTGAGATCTATAACGACTCGTTTCAGCGATTCAGAGTCGACTCCTTACTTTAGAAGCCAATAACTTTATAAATTGTGTACTTTTTGGTTTAATTACTTTGCACATTGTTTACACTGATGGACAGCTACATCATACACTGTAATATAACATACAAGGTAATATCTGATTTCCCATCTGTGTGGCTCTTTAACAATGTGATGTAAATGAGACAAAATTTCAAACAGGGGCATTTTGCCCTATAACTTGAATTTAAGGGATATTCTCTAGGCTGTAACAAGCAGGTAGTTGTTGCTCTGCCTCATATTAGTCATCAGTTGACTGTATGAAATGGCAGTTGATCCACACAGGTCTGGGGCGGGGCAGGTCATTAAATGCTTTAATACTTTTAACAAGTTATTTTTCTTAATAATTAATTAATCTAATCAACGTGTTAAGTCAAGTCAGGCCAAGTCTGCTTTGTCAATTCTTCCACGTGTACAGTACATACATACAGAGAATCAAAATTGCGTAACTCTCAGACCCCAGTGCATACAGATAACATTATTCATAGTTCAGGGGTTCCTGGGGCAGAAGAGGCAAGGGGGCAAGTTCGGGAGCGAGTTCAGCTTCCTGACAGCCTGGTGGATGAAGCTGTCCTTCAGTCTGCTGGTCCTGGCCTGGAGACTCCGCAGTCTCCTCCCTGATGGCAGCATACTGAAGAAGCTGTGTGATGGGTGTGTGGGATCACATGTGAAGCAGAGGGCTTTTGCGGGTGAGACGAGTTCCATAAATATCCTGCAGTGAGGGGAGAGAGACACACCAATTCTTCTCATCTGCTCTCACTATGCGTTGCAGAGTCTTTCGGCAGGACGCATTGCAGGCGCCATACCACACAGTGATGCAGCTTGTCAGGATGCTCTTGATGGTGCCTCTTTAGAAGATATACATAATGGGGGGTGGGGCTCTGGCTCTCCTAAATTTGCAGAGGAAGTAAAGATGCTGCTGTTATTTCTTTGCCAGTGCTGCTGTGTTTTCAGTCCAGGAGAGGTCCTCTGTGATGTGCACACCCAGGAACTTGGAGCTGCTCACTCTCTCCACAGTCGCACTGTTGATGGTCAGAGGAACGTGTGTGTGCTCTCCTGAAGTCTACAACAATCTCCTTCGTCTTCTCCACGTTCAGAGAGAGATTGTTGTCACTGCACCATCCGGCCGGGCGGCTCACCTCGCTCCTGTAGTTTGTCTCATCTTTGTTGCTAATAAGACCCACCACAGTCGTGTCGTCCGCAAACGTAATGAAGAGGTTGGAGTTATGTGTCGGTGTGCAGTCATGGGTCAACAGAGTGAAGAGGAGGGGGCTCAACATACATCCTTGGGGGGCCCCAGTGTTCAGTGTGATGGTGCTGGATGTGTTGCTGCCGACCTGTACTGCCTGAGGTCTTCCAGTCAGAAAATCCAACAGCCAGTTGCACAGCAAAGTGTTGAGCCCCAGCTGGATCAGTTTTTGAATTAGCTGTTGAGGGATGATTGTGTTGAATGCTGAACTGTCTATGAAGTCTATTAACAGCATTCTGACGTATGAATCCTTTTTGTCCAGATGTGTGAGTGCTGAGTGAACAGCTGTGGCGATGGCATCATTGGTAGACCAGTTGGACTGATATGCAAAACGGAAGGATTCCAGGGAGGGGGGAAGGGCAGATTTGATGTGGAGCATGACTAGCCGTTCAAAGCACTTCATGAGGATGGGAGTAAGTGCAACAGGACAGTAGTCATTGAAGCAGCATGGAGATCGCTTCTTCAGAACTGGAATGATGGTGGTAGTTTTGAAACATGTGGGAACAACAGCCTGATTAAGTGAGATGTTGAAAATTGCTGTGAAGATATCAGTGAGTTCTTCTGCATAGTCTTTCAGTACACGCCGAGGGATGTTGTCAGGACCCGGAGCTTTGCGTGCATTGATCCTGCTGAAGGATCTCCTTACGTTGTCTGGGGTCAGCGTCATCACCTGGTGGACTGGAGGAGTTGAAGTCTTCAGTGCAGTGGTGCTGTTTTGTTGCTCAAAGCATGCAAAGAAGGTGTTCAGCTCGTTCAGCAGAGATAAGTTGTTGTTACAGATCCGTGGTGGGGGCTTATAGTCCGTAATGGTCTGTATTACCAGGTCTAAATTACCAGCCCTACAAATTTCTTTTGTCCACACATTCTTTCTTGTAACTCTTTTCTCTCTCAGTCAGAAACCAGACTGAAAAGCTCAAAATGCAGCTCATTATGCAGGCCTTTGTTTTCTCAGGTGGGAATCACAGCATTATGATGCCTTCTCGCATAGACTTTTTCTACTCAAAAAGTGTCTTAGAAGATTTTAATCAATATATCGTTTTCTGTGAGCAAGTTAACAAGATGATTTCCACATTGTTTTGAAGCAAAAACTCTAAGCTACAAGATCCAGTTATTTTGAACAAATGCTCTGTATGTTTATTATGGCCTTATTTCGATGACTTCAAAATTGTAGTTTTTAACTAACCACGAATAAATGTTGTTTTATCAAAAGCACAATCATATACATACTAGGGGTGTGCACGGATAGTCGAACATTCGAATATTCGCTCTGCTCTAATTATTCGATTAATAAAAATTATATTCAAATTTTCTATATTTTTGCTTGCCATAAAAAAAGATTAAAAAAAGTCCACAATAAAACTTTCTTTGATTCTCCACGGCATATTTGAAGATGTATGCAAGCAAAAAAAAAATGATTGAATAAGAACTGTGGTCTTCTACAGTACTTCAAATATGCTGTGGAGAATCACAGAATGTGACCGAATTCAAGAACACTGTTGCGGCATCTCTCAAGCAACGAATAAACACTTCTAAATTGGAGAATGCAGTGAAAACTCCTCTTCTCACGTCCACCCTAGACCCTCGGCACAAACATCTCAGGTTTCTCGATGAAAACATTTTCCTGATGCAAATGGTGCGGATGCAGCCGCCGCCACCAATGATGAAGAGGATGCAATGCCCACTCGTCGGAAACGCAGGCTGCAGGCCTTAATCTTTACTTTTGTTTGTTTGCACGCATTGTTAAAGGTTTTCAGCTACAAAACACGATGTGTAATGTTCAAGCTTATTGTGTGTAAGATTGTTCAAAAATGACGGAAACGATAAATGTTGCTGAAAAATAACATCTGTCTCATTAAACTTAATTTAAATAAACGAATATTCGTTTTTTGTGAGCTCAAATATTCGAATGTGATATTTGCGGAAAACGCCCATCCCTAATACATACATGCTGCTCACCTATTATTGTAGTCCAGTTTGCGCTGATTAAAGTGTTTTTAGACTTTAGCCATTGATATGTTAAAAAGCACAAATGTCAAGGCATGTTAAAACTTCTCCAGGCCCCCAAAACATCATCAGGCCCCAGAGGGTTAATAATAAAAAATTTATAATGTATATCTAAGGGCATTTGAATGAGGGTATATTAATAGCATGGGCAATCTTGGTTTTAGTTTCTGACTTGACTATGCGACCTCTTAAATTTTACGAAAAAAAAAAAAAAACACAAATCATGCAACTGCTAAATTATGTTGACTATACTGCTCATGTTTTTTTTCTCTGCAGTTTCTATCAGAAAAGCAGTCGGCCAAGGTAAGGGGATTGTTCTAATATGGGCCCAGAACAAACAAAGAGTCCTACAGTGTGTTGGAGAACACCAGTCATCTTCAACACCCTTGCAATACACAGTCACAGAGCCCAAGAGGGCAATTCCTAGCAGTGTATCTCAACTTTTCCCAGGAGATAGGGACTTTGGGTTGGAACTCGTGTGTTTTCACCACAGGAACCAGGATTGAAATAAAGTACCAGGTAAAAAAAACGCCGTCAGAAAGTCCCTGCTGGCAAAGTAGTACTTTTTCAAAGTTCCGGAACTTTCAGGGACTGAATATGATGATTGGTTGAGTTCATGTAGCATTGTGATTTCAACCACTATTTATTCAGATAATTTTCTAAATATTACTGTTATTGTGTCATGAAATGTAGTTTTAAAAGTATTTTAGATGAGAATGTAGTTGTTTAAAACTCAAATTCGCGGTTTATATATAAAGACAGGGCCTATTTAAAAATTTGTTGCGCCGATTTTGGAGACGATCAGGTCCACGCGATCAGTGGGAACTCCGTGTTCATGTATCTGCCTAGAGTAGTCTCAACTCGGCTAGTCCTTCTGACATCTGACAGTTCCTGTGGAAAAAGTTCCTGGTACAACTGTTCTGGGTGATTTAGGTGGAAATGCGGCATCAGGTATTTGTTAAAAATTTTGTCCATTATCTACCAAAATTGGCAGTAATTTTCTTCAAATCAAACAATGTTTTTAATTAATCAAACAAGGACTAGAATGTTGCTTACCATTGTGACACTCTGTGTGTTGATTGGAGCAGTCAAAAGTGAACTCTTTATTCTCAGAATCACACAGAGTATCATGGGTGGCTGTACCTGGTCTTACAGTCTTCAGGCCTAGTTGAGTGCAGTTCCTGTGGGGTATGCATGGTTCAGTGGTTGAAGATGTGCTGGAGAAATAACCCTGGGGACATTTCTCACACAAGGTGTTCCTCTCTGGTGTCCCTGCAGGACATAAACATACACTCTCAATACACAACTGATGTTATTTTAGAATATAGAAAACTTTGAATAGCAAAATCTAAGTCTACTATGCAAAGCAGGCATATTCATGGCATTCTTCTGAATAAATAACATACTACTGAAATAAACCTGTCCTGTTATATTACATTGTTCAAGTTCTGTTTTATACTGCTTTGTCTTAAATTATATTAAAAGGGTATATTTAATATATACTGTAGTGGAATTTAGGAATGTTAGTATGTTAGAACATGACTCAGGATCTATTCAATGAAACATAACTTCTGGTCCATACTGCCAATGCAATAATGCAGGTCTAATGCAATATTGAAAGCATGAGCATGAAGAGTACAGAACAAACAGTTAAGAACATCTTTACTTTTTAAGAAAAAAAAAAAAAAAAAAAAAAAAAAAAAAATATATATATATATATATATATATATATATATATATATATATATATATATATATATATATATATAATAAAAATATATATATATATATATATATATATATATATATATATATATATATATATATATATATATATGCTGATTTATTTTTATTTTTATCATACTAAAACTCCTACATTCAGTTTTTTGAGAACACAAAATGTTAAGGATGTACCCTCTATGGAAATACTGTAATATCTGAAATGAATCTCGTTTAATTCAAGCTGAACACCCATGTGTATGAAATATAGGAAGTGAGAGTTTTCTAACAAGAATTAGAGATGACTATTTAAGGAATACCAGACATTTGTCATTCACACATGACTAACAGAAACCAGCCACTCTTGTTTAGGTCAAAAATGAGTCAGATCTATAAATGACTAAACAGAATTTGACCTATCAATGGAGTTTGAATATGACCTATTGGTGGAGTTTAATTATGTAAATGAATTTAGAAATTTAATGAGGAACTATATGTACTATATTTACTTTTGGGCTCATTCTTTAACTGTGCATAAATTCTATGTCCTAAATGTTTGCACAAAAAAATAAATTAAAAAAACATTATCTAATAGTTTCACACTTTTTATTAAAAACTGCATAAATAAGTGCCGAAAAGCAAACTTACAACATGTTTTACATCATAGTAGCAATCATGTAAAATAATAATAATAATAATAATAATAATAATAATAATAAATACATAGTATACTACGGTGCCCGTAAGATGACTTGTTTGGTTTACTTAGTTTTGTCGTGGCCACAAAATAATAACTCGAGGGAACGTGATAATATGTCGTGGCCACGAGATATTAATTTGTGGGAACGTCATATTATGTCATGGCCATGAGATCATTTTGTCGAGGTAACAACATCCTCATGTCGTGGCCTCGAGATGCTATGTTGAGGGAACAACATTCTCATGGCCACGACTTCTTATGTTGAGGGAACTACATGTTTTTCTCGTGGCCACGAGTTTAATGCGTAAACAAACCTGCGTGACCATAGCAACCAGGGATAATCAGAGATGGATTCATTAATATTTTATTTAGAATTAAGTAATTATTATATTACTATACGCTTTGGCTACCAGGCTGTATTACATGCGATCGTCAGCATTCACATGAAGTTTATCATAAATAAATATTACATAAAGTGCATAATAAAATATAAAAACTTTTTTTATTCTACAGTCTTGCAAGTCCATTAACTGATAGTCTTTCCCCCATAATATGTGAACATTATTATTATTATTAACCTATTATTATTGGTTATATTTTTTTATTTAGTTTATATTCATTTATTTTTTGCTTCAATTTCGATCTCTTAACATTCTGAATACTTTTGTAAATAATAGAGTTCACTCGACATTAACATAAAATGAAATAAATGCATGAAATGTAAATGCATAATAATTTCTTAATTCTACGAGAAATGGATGTTGTTCCCTCAACATAGCATCATGAAGATGTCGTTACCTCGACAAAATGATCTTGTGGCCACGACATAATATGACGTTCCCACAAATTAATATCTCGTGACCACTACATATTATCACGTTCCCACGACTTATTATTTCGTTGCCACGACAAAACTGAGTAAACCGAACAAGCCACTTTACGGGCACCGTAGGAAACATAGAATAGTATGTCTGTTTCAAAGAATTGATTCTGAGAATGTTGCCCTAGCTTCTTTAAGAACTGGCTGTAATGGAGACGTTCTCTGGAAAGCACATTTAAGGAGATGTTTTGGGAATCTATTAAGCTAAATGATACCTTCTGGCATGTGTTTTTTTTTTATTTATAATACATTTACTTTAGAACAAGATTTATCTGTGTACATACCTATTGCAAATTCTGTAAAAATATTCCACAATAACCTTCTGTCCACATAAGTTAGAACACAGTTAAATGACCCTGTAGGAGTCATTGTGATTTCAGTGTCTTATTATTTACAAAGAATATTCAAATGTTTGATTGCTTAGAATAGTAATAATATACCACTCTTTATTAAGTGTCATTATTTGAGATATCATTAATGTCCATAGCACAAATGGTGCAGGACAAGTTATTATAAAAAATGTATAATTGGGGTTAACGGTATGCTAATCTATAAAATATCAGAAATATTAACAAATAATTAAGTCACCATCTAATGTATTAATATATACCCCTTAATGCACCTTTAACAATGAGACAGGCCTACAGAAAATTAATTTATTCATATTTTTCTGAAAATCCCACAAATAATGTAACATAATCCAAACTGCATTTGGAAATAAATAAGAGCCATAATCATGCCATCTTCACTGTTTAATATAATAATACTATAATAATATCGGTACAGTTATGGATTATATACTGTATATATATATATATATATATATATATATATATGTATGTATATGTATATATATATATATATATAGTTTTTTTACATCCTTTTTGAGATCATTTCTATTAGACTCAAGCTAGAGTATTATAACAACCAGTAATGTCATTCCGTTTAATGAAAACCTACGTCAGTCACACTCTATGTCAGTCACTCTCTTATTTCCAACAGGGACTGTTCACTTACACTTCTTTTGCTGGAATTCAGCCACTGTGAATATTTCTTAATGTCTCATCATACAGTACAGAATGATTATCAAGCACCCTGACAACATGTTCAGGGTGCCAAATGTTAAACCAGCTGCCATTGAAAGCTTAAGGGAGGTAGTGGCTGACTGTTAATGTACTGAATTCTAATTCCTTATAAATGTGATTTATTAACCTTGAAACGGGTTACACAGTACATGACGAATACTGCAACGATAAAACGATGAAGAAAACTGTAATGATAAAAAATAAACAAATAACGAAAAAAAAGAAAAAACTGGCTGAATCTCAAGTTTATTATTTATTATGATTATTTTTATCATTAAGTATGATTATAAGCTCCATAATAATAATTACATCTAAAATGGACTGAGATGATCTAAGAAAGTAAAGTGTTTCAGTATATCAGTGTAAATTATTTCAGCATTAAAGTTTTTCAGTGTAATCTGCTAGCACATTGGTGACAGATAATAAGTGTACTTACCCTGCACAATGACACCAAAGCCAGGTGAACAGGCAGTGTGTCGGACACAAAATTCCACCAATAGGTAATATCCATGTATACACTCACAGAGCCTGTCATGAGTGCTGTTACATTCCCTTCGTACAATCTGTCTTTCCTTGCAGACAGATGTACAATGTTGACAGCTGTCTCCCCAGTGCCACTGCTCCGCAAAGCATTTTTCTGGGCAGAGGGCACAAACAGTGGGTTCCTTTGTGCTGCAGTGGTGTTTCACAGCTGTTCCGGGTGGACACTGGTCACAAAGCAGCACCTTAGATGTCACAGGGTCTCTGTGCTGGTATTGAGGTATTTCTTGGTAGGCCCGTGCAAAACACATGGCAAACAACTGAGAAAAAGCAAATAGGAATACAGTTTAAAGATGCATCATGCAATTTGGGGTGTATGTAAAATGTTTGCTGAAAACTGTCTGCAATGATGAATGAATGTGATGTGTGTTTATCATGGTATGCTTATTAATGCACATAGCCATTTTACGCACAGAGCCAGTAAGAGGCAAAGACTGCATATGGCTTAGATATCCTCCACAAAGCATCAGTAGAGAGTTATTTTCTCTGGGGACTTCCCCTTCACACTGCTGTCATGATAAACAATATGCTTTGGATATCGCACAGGCCATGGTGTGACTGCTCTTGGCTCATGTCAGATGAATGGTTATTGAAGTACTGTAGATGGGTGAGGTGGGGTGGGGGTTAGAGAGATGTCATGTCCTTAAAATACTCACTTTACACTAAAAGATGACTAAATAATTCCTGAGTTCCAATAATCACTCCATGATGACAAATGACAAATTAAGAATATTACTTGGTGAAAGACCTACTTCCTCTTTAGTAGCACATCATATTTATAAATGCCACAAAATAAGGAGGTAATGAGTGAACACATCTGCATTAGTAATACCTTTAATGTTTACATATGTTAAATATTGGATGTATTTTATATATTATTATTATTATTATTATTTTTTTTTTTTAGTTTTTATTCTGTCATGTACAATGCTTTGGTAATATGTACCTACAGTAAGAATGTCATGCCAATAAAGCAATATGAATTGAAAAAAAAATTGACAGAGGGGAGAGAGAGAGAGAGAGAGAGGATGCCAAGTTACACATAATTTCTGCTTCCGGCTTTGCTACCATTCGGACTGCTCTGCCCTTTGCTTCTTATATCTGTACTTTTCGCAGATTTTACTTAGATTTTTACTTCAGCAGATCAGCACAGTGCTCAAACAACACATTTTTGGCACGAACAATAAAAATAAAAACTTTGGGACTGGAATAATGCTACAAAAAGAAGACTTTGCTTCCCACTGCCAGCAGCTTATATTCCCGAGATGGGAGAACAACTGCCTATATTCAAACAGAAGAGAGAGAAAATGCCTCCTATTGAATATACTTGTTGCATGAATTGCTGAAAACTTCTAAAGAGGATTGTGGTTTTTTAAACAAAGTTATTTGCTGGACTTCCAAAACAGGCGTAAAACTCTGCAGGCCATCGTCATGGACCCTCTCAACATACAACCGTGGAGTTCCATGAATCTTCTGAGTTTATACCCAGTTTAGTGGAACAAGCCAAAACTGTTATTCTTCCACCCCGTTAATTTCGTTAACAATTTTTTTTTTTTTTTTCTGTGATGAAGATGAGACGTTGACGAGCTAAAACTAGCTTAGATTCCCAATAAAATGCTCTCAGACAGCAAATGCAAGGAGTTCGCTTCCTTCATTTTTGAGAAGATCATCAATATCAGGAAGGCGATTAGCACATCCTCAAGTAATGCAGAGGTCAGACAGATTTGCCCACAATATCAAAAAGATACTGGGCCTTATCATACACCTGGCGCAATGCAATGCAAGGAGCTAGTTTCAGTCTGGATTTCCCCATCCAGCGCCACGTCATTTAATTAGAAAATGCATTTTGTGGTTCTTTAAACAAAGTTATTTGCTAGACTTTCAAAACAGGCGGAACACTTGGCAGGCCAACGTCATGGATCCTCTCAACATACAGCCGTGGAGTTCCATGAATCTTCTGAGTTTATACCCAGTTTAGAGAAACAAGCCAAAACTGATCACCACACTAATTGATGGCACAAACAGGGAGCGGGACCCAAAGGAACACGAGACATCAGATTGTCACAAGTTTCTCATATTGCTGCCGTAGCATCCTCTATCCCAGATTCGACTATGACAAGGCTTGTGAATACAGGTATTCTACCACCCCGTTAATTTTGTTAACACATTTTTTTTCTGTGATGAAGATGAGACGTTGACGAGCTAAAATTAATATTTAATGATAAAAACTATGACAAAATATATGCCGTCTTCGTTAACAAGACGAGATGGGACCGGACATTCAAAATACATCCAATAGGGTACCGTCTTGTCCTAAAAAAATGTGTGTCGCTGTCATTGGATTGCAAACAGATAAGGGGCATCCCATATCTATTCTCAATATGGCAGCTGCAGTGGATGGATAGACTAACAAAACGCGAACTAGCGATCTGAAACAATTGCCTTAGCACCCGAAAGGGTAGGGATGAGGTGACCAGATGTATAGTTCCCCAGGAGTCACATATTGTTGTCGATTAATTTATAGTTAGTGAAGGCAGGATAGGCAGAATCGAGCTGATAGCGGTGCTCTCTTGTGCACACTCCACTTTTCAGTTCTCATATAAAGCATGCGATCAATTCTCAGCGTTCAAACACACACATAGCAGTCTAAATGTCTTTCGTGTAAAATTTGTCTTATTATCGTGTTCTGCTTCTGCAGTGCAACAGTCCTAAATAAAGCAGCCCCTCATAACTTTATTTTCATGAGTGTATGTAGGACACTGTTAGGAGAGGTTGAGGTGAAGCCACTTTATTTAAAGATGTCTATCAATGCAAGCAAGTGTCAACTAGTCAATACTTGTCTTTTGAATATCTAGGGATTTTTCTGAAAGGTGCTCCACGCATTCTTTTTATTATTTACAGGCCTCCAAAATACTCTCCAGCCTTTGTTAAATAGGTCACAGAAATGTTATCAATGATTTCTTCAGAGTTTGACTGTTTTGCTATTGCAGGGGATTTTAATATTCCTATGAATAACACAGAAAACAAAACTACGAAATAAATGATAATGGTTCTAAAAACTTGTGACCTGATTCAGCATGTGCATGGACCCATACACAAAGGTGGACACACTCTAGATTTAATCATCAAAAGGGGTCTAAACATTTCATCCAATGTTATTAAGGACATAGCTCTATCTGATCACTTCTGTATTTTCTTTGATATATTGATCTCTGCTACCACTGAATCTACACTGTAATGAATTGCTGTAAAAATTACAGCATTATTTTAAAGCCGCAGACTGTTTTTTAATAATACAGCATATTGCTGTAAACTACAATGCATTCTGGGGTCACGTGTAGGTCTGACTCAAATTACCGAATTTTGCTGTAAATTTCAAATGTTCAGAGCCGCATCAACGGTCGAGGAGATTAATGTTAAAGGCAAGAGGAGTGATCCACAACTGTTGTAAGTGACTTCAGTTTTTTATATTTTTTGTTTGGTAGTATATGAATGTGTCTACATTCACGGATTATATTGGTAACCCCAGATTCAAGCATCATCCGTCCGCGGGGCGCATTGCAGAATTGCACAGGGTTTCAGTAGCGCGGTCGCGGTAGGATTTCACACATCCCAAGTTATTCACGGTAACTTCGTGTTTATCAGCACACTTCGTCGTGATTATTTTATGATGTAAAACAACTTTGCACAGGCAGTCATCTGTTAACACGGGCGGTGAAATAAAACGCGTTTCTAAAGCCTTGCGGTCAGTCAGGGCCACTCACGGAGGATGTGTGTGTCATATAAATTCTCAGTGGTGCTCTTCCAAGAGGTAAACGTAACCAGGGAGATGCTGGTTAGATTGCTAACTTCAGGTAACGTTAATGTGAAAACTTTAACATATCTGTTTGATATAAAGTCTGCTTTGTATAGTTAGCCTAATTTATTACCTTAGGGCGACCAAATAATTTTTCCTTGAAATTATTAAATATGCTATTTATAGATATGTGTCTATATTTATGTCGGCAGGCAAATCTTGTGTGTATTTTTGCACAGGGTGCACAAAGGCACCTTATCAGTGCGGTGACACTTGAACAAATGAACTGATCATGCGCGACACTGACCAATAAACAAACGAGTTGACTTATTGTAGTTGTAGAATATTTCTCTTATTTTTTTCTTAAGTTTTATTGCGCCTATGACTTGAATCTTATCATCAGTTGTAGTGATGGGAAGTTCGGATCATTTTACCGAATCGGACTTTTGAGTCTCGTTCAGCAAAATGAACGAATCTTTTTTCAAGTCGTTTCAAATGAACGAACAACCCGAAGGTTCAGGAAGAAAAAAACAAAGTGCTTTCAGTCTGTTTCACATTAGGAGGCATTTTGCTGCATAATCGATCCACCACTGACCATCTGCAACTATGGAAGCTAAACTTCCATTAAATGGACTGAAAACGCTCAAGTATAGGTCTCAAAACGCTTGCTCTGCACCAGTGGATACACACAGTTATGTGCATGTCACAGACTGTCGGGGCATGCACTTCCGCATTTCAGAGATCCGCCTTTTACTTTCCGTCAACATTACATTAATTAACGTTTAGAAAATTGATTTTTGACATTTGTGAATCAATTCAGAATAGTCTGCTTATGCATTGCGATACATTTAAGAATCAAATTTTTATCCCACCCCTACTAAATATAATGTAAATGTAAAAATCTGAAATACAAAAAAAAAAAAATGGTATAGGTATTAATTACTATTGTGATATTGATTGTTTTAGGAGACACTTTGACAAGTGGGCACTGGATGCTGAGTATTGAAGGCAAGGTGGTGTGTGAGGGCACTCAGCCCAGTTTCCTGTCCAGCCTTGCCACTCTGTTTGCTGCTTATTACTAGTTTAATCTTGAGTATTAGTAGAAAGCAGTGTGTACTTTGGAGTTCATTCAAAGGTAATGATTGAATTCTAACAACTTCAGAACCAGCATTTTATAGATAAGTTATATCAGGACATTCTTTTTAATAATGTTATGTTATGTTATAAGTGTTATTTCTGTTGAGGCCTCTAAAACAATGTGTCTTAACTCGAGGAGAGAATATATTTGTCTCCCTATTTAACACCAGCAAACTATTGAGTTAAATATGTTTTTTTTATTATTATTAGTGGACATCTCCAACTTTCTGGGAGGTCCTAAAACCGATCTTAATTACATATTGTCTGTTTCATGACCCTTTAGGTGCTTTGTTGGCATAAATCCGGAGAAAGGATCCAAAGCCAAGGGAAAAGTGCCATCGAAATAAAAACAGGACAAGTGATACAGAAGAAAATGTGTGGCAGTCAACCCACATGTTGCCACTCTTCTGTGCAAATTCCAATTTCTGAAATGTAAGGATACGTCTTCCTTTTATTGTTCTCTATCTGCCTTTGACTCTACCTCTCATCCCTCTGTATCTCTGACTGTACCTCTCATCCCTGTTTCTGTCACTAACTGTATCTGTCCTCCCCCTATTTGTTTCTGAAAGTATTATTATATTTTGTAATAAAACTAATGTATTGTCCTCTTTGCTCTTTTCAATATTTTTAGTCACACTTTGAATCCTGGGATGGAACTTCATCTGGAGCATAATTGTTATTTGGTTGATTTTTATCTGTTTGATGGAAAGTTTGTATGACTTGTTTGGCCATATTGGTCTATTCTTTAAGTGATGAAAGCTATCTGAAAGCATCTTTGTGGTTTTTAAAGGATTAGTTCACCCAAAAATGAAAATTAAGTCAATAATTACTTATGTCGTTCCACACCCGTAAGATCTTTGTTCATCTTCACAACACACATTAAGATATTTTTGATGAAATCCAATGGTTCAGTGAAGCCTGCATTTCTAGCAAGATCATTTCTTTTTTCAATGCCCAGAAAGTAATAAATATATAATAAATATATAATATTTATATAATAAATATTATAAAGCGACGAGAATACTTTTTTTGCCAAAAAAAATATTTTTTTAAATATAAGCACAATGTAAAAACATGTATGTACACAATAAGTACATTGTACTAAATCATTAATTAAAATGTAAGTACATAGTAGTTAAGGCCACTTAATATAAAGTGGGTCCCAAATCATTTGCTCAGAACGTGTATCAAACTGCAAAAGTCACATGAAAATGTGAAATTTGAAATGTCAAAACACTTACGAAGCCTCATTTACTGAAATCATGTGACTTTGGCAGTTTGATATGCTCAGATTTTTAACTGAAAGATTCATAAAGCTTCGAAGCTTCATGAAGCAGTGTTTAAAAAAAAAAAAAAAAAAAAACATCCCTCACTAGATATTGTTGAATAGTCATTATTTTGTTTTTGGCATACAAAAAGTATTTTCATAGCTTCATTACACTAAGGTTGAACCACTGTGGTCACATAAACTGTTTTAAATATGTTTTTAGTACCTTTCTGGGCATTGGAAAAGGAAATTATCTTGCTAGCAATGTAGGCATCACTGGGCCATCAGGTTTTATAAAAAATATCTTAATGTGTGTTGTGAAGATGAACAAGGTCTTAAGGGTGTGGAATGACATGAGGGTGAGAAATGACAGAATTGTAACTTTTGGGTGAACTGTTTTAACATGACCATGTTGGTCATGTTTCGGTTATAACGCAGTTTGAATATTTCTTTGTGTCTAGGTCCATGATGGCCAATATGTTCCAAGTAATAAAAAAGAAAACATGCCAAAATTTCATATCCATTAAAAAAATGAAATAATTTTAAAATAAATAAAAATGAGTTCAAAATAATATACTTTTTATGTCATTTTTTCATGTAAATTTGAAAGTGATATATAACATTTTTACAGTTTTTTTTTTTTTTTTTTTTTATGTTTTTTTTTATGTTTTTTTTTTTTTTTTTTTTTTTTGGTGAATTAAGTTATGCATTATACAACACTTTATGCAGTTAAAGTTAAGTCAGCAATAGGGAAAATATACTGTATGCTATCATTTTACATACTTTAAATATAGCAAATACACATGCTTTTTTCAAAGAATTGCTTTTCACAGTAAACTACTTGATGGGCATCTCTGAAACATTTGCTATTTAAATAATTGTGTAAAATTCCATATACAAAATATTTAAAATGCAGTTTATAATATATTTTTTGTAAAAATGCAGTATACAAAATATAAAAAAATGTAAATTTTACAGTAAAATACTGGCAGCAGGGTTGCCAGACAGTTACTGTAAATTTTACAGTAGTACAGAATTTTACTGTAATTGAGAATACAGTAAAAAAATCTGTACATTAAATTACAGTAAAACAACTGTAAAATTTACAGTAATTTTTTAACAGTGTAGCTATGTCTCTGTCAGAAAGAGATGCATTAAAGGTGCTGTAGGGAACTTTTGTAAAAAAAATATTTTTTACATATTTATTAAACCTGTCATTATATCCTGACAGTAGAATATGAGACAGATAATCTGTGAAAAAAATCAAGCTCCTCTGACTCTTCCCAGTGGTCCTATTGCCATTTGCAGAAACTCCATCGCTCCCGGTAAAAAATAACCAATCAAAGCTGCGGTCCGTAACTTTGTTTGTGTTCAAAATGTAGAAAAATTTATATAATAAGCGAGTACACCATGAATCCATTTTCCAAACCGTGTTTTTGGCTTGTCCTGAATCACTAGGGTGCATCTATAATAAGTGTTTATATTCGGACTATTTTAGATTGCTTCGGGGATACCGCGGCGGAGTAACCCAGTACCTTTGTGATTCTTCATAGACATAAACAGAGAGAAGTAGTTCCGGCTATGATGTTCTTCTGCAAGACGCAAGCAGTTCTGTTTATTAACCGCTAGAGCATCAAAAGTTCCCTACCGCAGCTTTAACGAGAACATGGAGGCTATATCTCTAACACCAAGCTTTTCTGCAGACTCTATTGATATTCTCCTTGATTCCTTTAACTCTAAAGTTAAGAATGTTATTTATGATATTGCTCCTGTAATAGTCAATAAGAAAATTAGCAGATAGAAATCAGTTCGGAGAAGATCAGCAGCAGTTCAGACTATGAAAAGACAATGCAGAAAAGCCTGATTTGAAATTCACTATAGCATCTATAAAGACAGCCTTCATGCTTTTAATGTGAAACTAGCCACAGCTATATAGAATTTCTTCTCAAACCTTATAAAACAGTAACTTAAAAAACACTCGTACTCTTTTTGCCACTGTTGGGAGACTGACAAACCCCCTAAGTCAGATTCCCAGTAAAATGCTCTCAGACAGCAAATGCAAGGAGTTTGCTTCCTTCATTTCTGAGAAGATCATCAATATCAGGAAGGTGATTAGCACATCCTCAAGTAATGCAGAGGTCAGACAGATTTGGCCACAATATCAAAAACATATTGTGCCCTATCATACACCTGGCACAATGCAACGCAAGGAGCTAATTTCAGTCCGGATTTCCCCATCCAGCGCCACGTCGTTTAATTAGAAAATACATTTGCGCCCATGGGCGTGCTGGTCTAAAAAAGAGGTGTTGCTATTTTAAGGAGCTGAAAATAGCCTGCGCCAGAGACCAACGCAAGCCTGGTCTAAAGTCTATGGCACAATATTTATTTTATTATTTAAAGGGTTAGTTCAACCAAAAATGAAAATTTTGACTCACCCTCATGTCTTTCCAAACCCGTAAAACCTCAGTTCATCTTTGGAACACAGTTTCATATATATATATATATATATATATATATATATATATATATATATATATATATATATATATATATATATATATATATTAGCATTGTGAGTCTTTTATCACAGAACAGTAACAATCTTTCATAGTTATAGACATTAGTTTAAACTCAATAAATATAAACAACGCATTATTCATGAATTTTACTTCTAGGTTTGTATAATAAGTTGCTCAAGCAAGAAGCAAAACATTTAAACACAATAATTAGCCTATGACTTTTCTTGTTAAAATATTTCAAATTAAAACACCACAGACAGAAACAGTCTCGTACATTTTGCATTTATATCTTTATCATAGGCAATCCCACAGGTCTTAATGAACTTTGTTTTTCTGCTTCCATAAAAGTGAACATATATATTGTTTTCCTTGTTTATCTAAAAGTGCAACTTTTCTCGTTTTAATAGCCTAAAACCTGTGTTGCGTGTGAAACACAGTAGGCTTTAATAAGTATACATTTATTGTGAAATTACTGCGTTTCCATGTAAATCCATGTTAATTTTTCCCTGCGAACAACATGCTATCGCTTTAATTCAGTGCCTGCAGCACAGCAAAAATAGACTCAGTAGCCAATCGCTGCACTGCTGCATATGCACTTCTCCTGGAACGCACTGACAAACCGCAACCTCGTGCAGCTGGAATCCATTAATACGCACTGCAGATCGACTATGTGTGAAACAGGCGTTATAACATAAAACCAGAGCACTGCTGAGTTTACCCTCACCACGCCTCGCAGTCACTGCTTAGAAGTGCAATATTGTAAAGGGTCCGTCTGAAACAATGTCGCGTGGCCGCGGAGCAGCATAACATTCATTCCGAACGTTGTGTAATGAAATACACCGGTATGGCGGTATATTAAAAATTTATGTCATAAACGAAAATATACACCGGTTTTCGGTATGAACCGGTATACCGCTCAGCACTACTGTCCAGAAAGGTAATAAAAACATCATCAAAGTAGTCCATGTGACATCAGAGGGTCAGTTAGAATTTGTTGAAGCATCGAAAATACATTTTGGTCCAAGAAAAAAAAAAAAAAAAGACTTTATTCAGCATTGTCTTCTCTTCCTGGCCTGTTGTGAGTGCGTTCACAACACTGCAGTGTAGTAATGCCCGGTTCACGAATGAATCATTCGATTTAACTGGTTCTTCTTGAACCAGTTCACCAAAGAGAACTGAATCGTTTGAAATGGTTCACATCTCCAATAAGCATTAATCCACAAATTACTTAAGCTGTTAACTTTTTTAACATTGCTGACACTCCCTCTGAGTTAAAATAAACCAATATTGCGGAGTAATTAATTTACTTAAACAGTACACTGACTGAACTGCTGTGAAGAGAGAACTGAAGATGAACACCAGGCCAAGCCAGATAACGAACGAAAGATTGACTCGTTCTCGAGTCAAGAACCGGTTGTATCTGTTTTCGGATCACCAGTACACTGAACAGAGAACCGTTTCTGTCAGACGCGTCTGACTCGAGAACAGTATGTGCATGCGTGATTCAGAGTGAAGCAGACAGACACACAGCGCATCTGAACCGAACTGGTTCTGTTGGTGATTGATTCTGAACTGATTCTGTGCTAATGTTATGAGCCCGGGTAAACCGTAGGCTTGAATAAAGGGCAATCATTGCAAATTACGTCATTACGTAGAGCGTAAAAGAACCGGTGTACCATTTTTTTTTTCAACTGGATTATTGAATCGAACTGTCCTAAAGAACCAGTTAGCAGATAAGAACTGAACTTCCCATCACTACTGGTGGCCAGAGGAGTGGAGTCCCGAGGCGGTGGATGGACGACGACTGACCAAGGCAGAGCCGGAAGGAAGAGGGAGCAGGTGGGATGACGGGCCACAGTAAAGACGAGGGAGCCTGGAAGCGGAGATGGGATTCTCATGCCAAGGCAGAGCCTGAAAGTCCCAAGGTGGATCAGAGCACCCAGATGGCACTGACTGAGGGTGAGCTTTGGGACTGACAGGCGGAGATGGAGCTAAGGAACTTGCTGGTTAAAGAGGAGATGTGAGAGGGAGGCTGGGAGGGAACAAAGGAGGACTTGAGCTGGGCAGAACCAGTGAAGACACAGGAGATTCAGGGCTGGATGGAACCAGTGCAGATGCAGGAGGATGTCTCAGGTTACAAATGTAACCATAGTTCCCTGAGGGGGAACACCAACGAGTTGGCCGGCGACAGCCCCTGACGTCACTACCGGCGACTATAGATACACCGTTAATCACCAGATTCTTCTGTCCACCCTCAGAAAGATGGGCATCTCTGAAACCGCACTCCTGTGGTTTAAGTCCTACCTCTCAGATAGATCCTTCAGCGTGTCTTGGAGGGGTGATGTTTCTAAGTCACAACATCTTGCTCCTGGGGTTCCTCAAGGTGTCATTAGGATCTGTCTTTCAGAAGCATGGCTTTTCTTATCACTGCTATGCTGATGACACCCAATTCTACTTTTCATTCCAACCTGATGACCTGACATTAGCTGCTCGCATTTTAGCCTGTCTGAATGACATTTCTAGCTGGATAAATGACCATCACCTTCATCTCAACCTTACCAAGACATGACTCCTGGTGGTTCCAGCAAACCATTGTTTCATCACAACTTCTCTATACAGCTGTGTTCGACAACCATAACTCCTCCCAAGACAGCCAGAAACCTAGGAGTTGTGATGGATAACCAGTTAAGCTTCACAGACCATATTGCTACAATGACCTGGTCCTACAGATTTGCCTTATACAACATTAGGAAGATTAGACCCTTCCTGTCAGAGCAAGCCAACCAAATTATTGTCCTAGCTCTTGTTCTCTCAAGACTGGACTATTGTAATGCTCTACTGGCGGGCCTTCCTGCATGTACTATCAAGCCTCTGCAACTGATCCAGAATGTAGCAGCGAGGGTTGTCTTCAATGAGCCAAAAAAAAGCTTATGTTACTCCTCTCCTCATCAGGTTACACAGGCTACCAGTAGCCGTTTGCATCAAATTCAAGGTACTGATGGTTGCCTAC
Source organism: Carassius gibelio (assembly GCF_023724105.1). Lineage (NCBI taxonomy): Eukaryota > Metazoa > Chordata > Actinopteri > Cypriniformes > Cyprinidae > Carassius > Carassius gibelio. The sequence goes on along the minus strand of NC_068386.1, from coordinate 29,467,772 downwards.
AAGATGACCACTGGCACGGCACCAACATACCTAAACTCACTAGTTCAATCTTATTTGCCCTTCAGAAGTTTGCGCTCTGCAACTGTACGACACCTTGTGGTGCCATCCCAAAGAAGTTCAAACTCACGGACCTTTTTCTGGACTGTGCCCAGCTGGTGGAATGACCTCCCAATCTCAATTCGTACAGATGAGTCTTTACTCATTTTCAGGGAACATCTAAAGACTCTTTTTTTCTTGCACTTAACTAACTAATACTAGCAGTTTTCTTTCTTTTCTTGTCTTTCATAAATATATTTATATAAAATAACTCTGGCTATGCGTTCTCTACTAGACGAACTGAGACTTGTCATGGCACTTGTATACTGTTGTTGTTCTCTTGTTGATCTGATTGCTTCCATTGTTCTCATTTGTAAGTTGCTCATTTGTAAGTCTGCTAAATGATTAAATATAAATATAGGATTTTAGAAAAAATGAAGAGCACTAGCATGTGAACTTACCACAGTGTGGATTTCAGAAAGTGCGCAAAGACTTCACATGCACACTTACCATAACATTGATTTTAAATACTGTTCTAAGGAGGGGGCTCTCGTGGTACTCTCATAGAGCAGCTCACAGTCAAGTCAAGTCACCTTTATTTATATAGCCCTTAAAACAAATTAATTGAACAACTGAACTGATTAACTAACAAAAAATTAACAAATTAACTGAACAACATTCGTTAGCAAAACAGTGTGTCAATAATGCAAAATGACAGTTAAAGGCAGTTCATCATTGAATTCAGTGATGTCATCTCTAAGTTTAATTTGTGTCTGTGCATTTATTTGTAATCAAGTCAATGATATTGCTGTAGATGAAGTGACCCCAATTAAGCAAGCCAGAGGCGACAGCGGCAAGGAACCAAAACTCCATTGGTGACAGAATGGAGAAAAAAAACCTTGGGAGAAACCAGGCTCCATTGGGGGGCCAGTTCTGCTCTGACCAGACGAAACCAGTAGTTCAATTCCAGGCTGCAGCAAAGTCAGATTGTGCAGGAGAATCATCTGTTTCCTGTGGTCTTGTCCTGATGGTCATCTGAAACAAGTTCTTTACAGGGGATCTGTATCAGGGGCTCTAGCCATTGAGAAGATAGGCCATCATTTAGATATATTTTTGAGATGGAAAAATGCAGTTTTACAAAAGCTAGAAACGTGGACTTCTAAGGAAAGATTGCGATCAAATAGCACACCTAGGTTCCTAATTGATGACGAAGACTTGACAGAGCAGCCATCAAGTCTTAGACAGTGTTCTAGGTTATTACATGCAGAGTTTTTAGGTCCTATAATTAACGCCTCTGAATTTCAGAATTTAGCAGTAAGAAATTACTCATCATCCAGTTTTTTATATCGACTATGCATTCCATTAGTTTTTCAAATTGGTGTGTTTCACCGGGCCGCGAAGAAATATAGAGCTGAGTATCATCAGAATAACAGTGAAAGCTTACACCATGTTTCCTGATGATATCTCCCAAGGTTACCATATAAAGCATGAAGAGTACTAGTATTCAGCCTTGAGGTACTCCATACTGCACTTGTGATCGATATGATACATCTTCATTCACTGCTACGAACTGATGGCGGTCATATAAGTACGATTTAAACCATGATAATGCACTTCCATTAATGCCAACAAAGTCTATGCAAAATAATGTTGTGGTCAACTGTGTCAAACGCAGCACTAACATCCAATAAAACTAATAGAGAGATACAACCACGATCAGATGATAAGAGCAGGTTATTTGTAACTCTAAGGACAGCACTCAGTACTATGATACGGTCTAAATCCTGACTGGAAATCCTCACATATACCATTTTTCTCTAAGAAGGAATATAATTGTGTGGATACCACCTTTTCTAGTATCTTGGACAGAAAATGGAGATTCGAGATTGGTCTATGATTAACTAGTTCTTTGGGGTCAAGTTGTGGTTTTTTGATGAGAGGCTTAATAACAGCCAGTTTGAAGGTTTTGGGGACATATCCTAATGACAATGAGGAATTAATAATAGTCAGAAGAGGATCTATGACTTCTGGAAGCACCTATTTTAGGAGCTTAGATGGTATAGGGTCTAACATACATGTTGTTGGTTTAGATGATTTAACAAGTTTATACAATTCTTTCTCTCCTATAGTAGAGAATGAGTGGAACTGTTCCTCAGGGGGTCTATAGTGCACTGTCTGATGCGATACTGTAGCTGACGGCGGAATGGTTACAATTTTATCTCTAATTGTATCAATTTTAGAAGTAAAGTAGTTCATAAAGTCATTACTGCTGTGATGTTGTCAACACTTTTTGAGGCTTTATTTTTCGTTAATTTAGCCACTGTGTTGAATAAATACCTGGGGTTATGTTTGTTTTCTTCTAAAAGAGAAGAAAAGTAAACGGATCTAGCAGTTTTTAATGCTTTTCTGTAGGATAGGTTACTTTCCCGCTAGGGAATACGAAATACTAAATACTAAATTCCTCCAGCTGCACTCCATTTTTCGGGCTGATCTTTTTAGGGTGCAAGTATGCTCATTATAGCATGTTGTCATACTGGTTTCCTTAATCTCCCTTAAGCGTAAAGGAGCAACTGTATTTAAATGCTAGAAAAGATGGAGTCCATAGTTTCTGTTACATCATCAAGTTGTTCTGAGGTTTTGGTTATGCTAAGGAAATTTGGATACATCAGGAAGATAACTTAAAAAGCAGTCTTTTGTGGTAGAAGTGATGGTTCTTCCATACTTGTAACAAGAAGTAGAATTTATAATTTTGGCTATATGAAGTGTGCACAAAACTAAATAATGATCTGAGATATCATCACTTGGCTGCATAATTTCAACACTATCAACATCAAATCCATGTGACAGTATTAAATCTAGATTATGATTTCGACAATGAGTAGGTCCTGAAACGTGTTGTCTAACCCCAATAGAGTTCAGAATGTCTATAAATGCTGATCTTAATGCATCTTTTTCAACATGGATATTAAAATCACCAACTATTAAAACTTTATCTGCAGCCAGAACTAACTCGGATGTAAAATCACCAAACTCTTTAATAAAGTCTGTATTGGTGCCCTGGTGGCCTGTATACAGTAGCCAGCACAAACATAACAGGGGATTTATCATTAACATTTCTTTCTCTGGATAAGGTTATATGAAGCACCATTACTTCAAATGAGTTATACTTGAAGCCTGCCCTCTAAGAAATCCTGAAAACGTTGTTATAAATTGAAGCAACACCTCCCCCTTTGCCTTTAACACACGGCTCATGTTTATAACAGTAATCTTGGGGGATGGACTCATTTAAAATAACGTAATCATCAGATTTTGGCCAGGTTTCTGTCAAACAGAGCACATCTAGATTATGATCAGTGATCATATTTTTTACAAAAAGTGTTTTCATAGAAAGGGATCTGATATTCAATAAGCCAAGCTTTATCATTTGTTTATCCGTATTGCATCTGTTTTTTATTGGTCGAACCTCAATTAAATTGTTAATCTTAACTTGGTTTGGATGTTTTTTTGTATTTTCTAGTTCGGGAACAGACACAGTCTCTATAGTGTGATATCTAGGTGAAAGAGTCTCTATGTGCTGAGAATTAGCTGACCTCTGTGATGTGAGACAGCTACCAGATGGTCAGTTTAGCCAGTCTGTCTGCTTCCTGACCTGGGCCCAAGTTATTCAGGTATAAACACTAAGACTATTTGCCATATTTCTAGAGAGAAAAGTGGTGCCACCCCAGGAGGGATGAAGACCATCTCTTTTCAACAGGTCAGGTCTGCCCCAAAAGCTCGTCCAATTGTCTATGAAACCTATGTTATTCTGTGTGCACCACTCAGACATCCAGCCACTGAGTGATGACAATCTTCCATGCATCTGGTCACCACGGTAAGCAGGGAGGGGACCAGAGCATATTACAGTGTCTGACATCGTGCTTGCAAAAGTTCACACACCTCTTTAATGTTATTTTTAGTGATCTGTGACTGGCGAAGTCGAACATCATTAGCACCGGCATGAATAACAATCTTACTGTATTTGCATTTAGCATTAGCCAGCACTTTTAAATTTGCCAAGATGTCAGGCGCTCTGGCTCCCGGTAAACATTTGACTATGGTGGCTGGTGTCTCTATATTCACGTTCCGTACAATAGAATCAACAATAACAAGAGCACTTTCATCAGGTTTCTCAGTGGATGCGTCACTGAGTGAGGAGAACCTGTTTAATGTTTTGATCGGAACAGAAGAGCAGTGTTTTGACCCACGACTAGGCTGCCTCACTGTCACCCAGTTGCCCTGCTGCAGGGGCTCTGTCGCCAGAATCAAACAATGTACAGGAATCCCTGAGCTAGACTCATCCAAAGCCGTATCTAGAGCCCTAACATTCTTACTGTCCTCAATAAAAGTTTTGATGCGTGTCTCTAATTCTGAAATCTTCTCTGTCAGCCTAACACTTTCCCTCCTTATCACATGTGAATCCCTCATCTGCGACAGAGATAGATAAACTAAAATGTGACAAGAGGTGCAAATAACAGTAGCAGGAGAAGCCATTCACCGTACTTGATGAAATATTCTTACCACAGTTGTTTGATGAACTTGTGAAAAACTGGAGCGAGAGAGAGGAGAGGAGAAAAGAAAACAGCGATAGGTTCGAATGAAAATGCTAATGACAAACTAACAAGTGCAACATAGATGGAATGGTGCATCCCAAAACAATATGTTTGAGAGTCATCAACTTGATCTGTGGAAATAATGCTGGAGCGCTCTGGGGAAAGAACAGATAACTCAATCTACATGAGAGGAGAACTCAGAATTCAGAAAGAGAGTAGCGCACTCACAGGCGACCCTTCTTAGTAAAGGGGAGTGCTGCTAAACTACCACGAGAACCACCAAAATAGCCCCTCATGCTTTAGGGAAGTAATGTTTGAAGTGTATAATAAAATACACATTGGCTGAGTGGAGCCCAATGAACCAAGATCTAACCATCTCAAGAAAGGGAATGAAGCGGAGCATGTAACCCTTACCGTACAGGATTTCAGAAAGTGTGCAGAGTCTTGCGTGAACACTTACCACTTATGTGGATTTTAGAAAGTGTGCAAAATGTTCAATGTGCACACTCACCACTAAGCATCGCAGAGGTGCCGAACCGCATGGGAGAGGCAAGCTCAAATTTACAAACCTCTGGCGAGGGGAGCAGAACCTGAGGCAGCATATACAAGAAGACTTCTGTAACTGCCACCTCCACTTCCCGCTTGATGCGTCAGCAACAACTAAGCAACCAGGAAATCCCTCAGGGTGACCTGGCTGGACATACATGAAATTCCTTGCAGTGCTGTGCCGGGCCTGATGATCAAAAAAGGCTCCCACAGAAACCTGTTATTTGGCCGCCTAAAACCAGAAACATGAAGCCGGAATCAGGGCTATCATATCGTCAGGACATAATGCCGACGAGTGTTTAGCAAGCACTGTAGTCGAGCATTGCAAAAAAACTCACAGAAGATTAGTACACACATAACCACCAGCAATTTGCAAGAAGTTCCCACCTAACCTCGGTCAGGTGGAGAGCTGGTGGTTACAGGGGAATTAGGAAGGAGAGGATCAGGGCAGATTTAAAAACCCCCAAAGAAAACAAGTAGATACAAAGTAGCCTTCTGTGCCCGTCTCATACCCTCGGATCGAGATGGACCAGGAACCCAATGTTGTTCGGGCTCAGACCTGGACCTTCGTGGAACGAAGGATCTGAAAGCAGCGGAGTGCACCTTCGTCTCCCTGAACTTCTCGATTACCATCTCAATGGAAATACCAAAATGTTCAGAAGTCGAAACCTGAGGATCGAGAAGAAAGCTTTTTCTTCCTGATGTCTGCCAGGTTCATCTACAAATGTCCTTCAGTTACCACCATGGTCGCCATAGTCATGCCCATGGTGGAGGTGGCCTGCTTGGTAGCATGAAGAGAGATCTGTGGTGGCAAGGAGGGAGATTAAGAGAGGACATCTCCCCCACAGAAAGAAAGCTCTTTCTACAGAGGGCATCCTCTCATAGCCGCTTTTGCACAACGCCTCGATGTCTGCATGACTCTTGTGCTGAAACCGATGAATGCAAGAAAAAAATGGCCTCTTCCATTTCTTTTCAATCTCTGCATGGATACAGTCAGAAATGGAAGGCTCACCTGACCTGGAGGGCTATGGTCAGAAAGATAAAGCTCGTCGAGGCGGCCTCATGGTGTCACCTTGTTAGCACATTTCCATGGCAAGTCAAACTTTGCCATGGCACGGTCCATGAACTCCAACAGGTCAACATACGCAGGGCAGGAGGAATGAGAAGGCTCAGTCTAAGCCTAACCTCTTCACCCTCCTTAAAATATCTTCTGCTTTTCCTGTCTAAACGCTTGCTAGTAGTCTCCATGATAGACAGAGAAAAATCGCTCTTACCAGTTCTTTCAGATGTATGTCATAGAATATCAGTCAGTGAAGATGAAGAAGAGAATGATGTGTTTCCTGGTGCCTGTTTATCCATAGTCATGCCGGTAGTGATGTCAGGGGCTGTCGCCGGCAAACTCATTGGTGTTTTTCCAATGTATGCTTCAGACACGGGTCACTATGAGGAACACCTAGAGGATATGCAGTACGAAGATCCCTTCCCTCTAATTGACGTGATTGTCAGTGGTGGGGAAAGAGTTAAGTGCTGCTTTTACACCTTGGTCAGTTTTTGTTGTATTTATTTTGGAATTGAGAGGAAAGCGGGTCAAACCATATTATTGCAGGCACTTACATTAGGTCATATGAGATGAAATGACTACTTGACAACAAATATATTTAAATATATTTTTTTATTGTTGACATTGTTGATAATGTCGACTAATCGTTTTAGCCCTACTTGACTAAGATGTGTACAGTACTATAACTCAAATTGCATTCTACTATGGAGTCTCTGACAGTTGTAATTACATCGTTCAAATTATCTAACGGAAATTCAGAAAGAAACCACTGACCTTGAGTTAGCACTGAATACAAATGCTTGAATTCAACGCTACATTTATCTAAGGAAGACAGAAGGCTCTCAGATAAATCTCTTTGTTCTAAGACAGTAAGAGTGGAATTCTAAAACAAGACACTGAAAATAAAAATTTTATCCAAAAGATCCAAGTGTAATACAAAATTTGGCGAAATAGAAAGTGTACAAACAATACACAATGACTAGGCTAATTCTTAAATTATCATACTTTATTTTTGATTAACAAGCTTTTTAAAAGTTAACTGTTGAAAGTGGGATGATTCAGGATCTGCAGATGGTCTATTAAGATACTGCAAATCTTTATAACTGAGTTACAGTTACAACATTCAAATATAACATTTCCTTTTTGGAGGCAGGCACAATTTCTCTCCTTCTCCTCCCCTTGCCTTCCCTGCTTGCTCTCTCGTCTCATCTATTTTCTGAGAGACTCTCTCTGCACTGCTCTCCAAACTGAAAATCAACTGAAAATCATGGATTTGATCAACTGGTCTCTCAACGCAATTGACACCATCTTCTCAACGATAAGCTGATTGCCCTCCCATGTTGTTTGCAGCTGGCAACAAGATAGATGCGTGGGATAGTTGGCAGGGCGTGTGTCTGGCGGCTCTTTCAGTGGAGGACATTGAAGATATCTACCTATTCGGAACATTGATAAAAGGTCTTCTGCTGACTTGATTAGGCTTTGCCCTGTGTAATCGAAAAAATGTGAAAACTGGAACAGCTGTCCAAAGCCTCACAAGCCTTCATGATTGAAGCAGTGGGCAGAGCGGTCAGCACTGAGACTGAGACTATTAACCGCAATATGGATACCATCACGAAGAAGCTCACGGCTTTGGAGATGAAAATGGATGGATTTGGAGACCAGAATGGACAAAGAGAGTGACTGGAATGTAGTAATTGTAATGCAGCTACTCGACCAAACAATCACAATCTTATCTTCTTTCAGCTCCCTCTACCAGCACTGGCCTCGGCCAATGTTGGAAATAACAAATGCCCCTGAGGAGCACTGTAGCGAGATGCTCTTGCGTTCCTCCCCCATCTTCACAGATAGATATCGATATCTGCTGATTGTTGACTCTGTCTGGAACCTGACTAAGGCTGTCTCCATGGCAACTTGCTGTGACGCTATCACAATCTGCGGACTGAGACACCTAGCTCTTCAAGCCTACAAATAATACATACATACATACACACACACACACACATACGTGCATATATACAGATATGCATTCACCCCCCCCCCCCCCCCCACCATCCCTCGCCTTCGCCGCTTTGTACTGCCAGTCTGACAAGTGGGTCTGTGGCCAGCACTGTAATGGCTGTTGGACCAGATGGCCTGTGCTAGATTACCTTGACCACCCCCGCCCCATTTCCGTCCTTAGTTGCAAAGTTGTGTGTTTATGGTGTATTGGTTATGAGCTTTTGTTGCTGAGGTGTTTTTCCTGTTCTCACACTGTGCTCCCAAAGGAGCATAGTTTGGGTGTTTTTTTTTCTTCTCTCTTTCCTAATGTTATGCTGTATCTCTTCTTCCCCTGTACTACTGTATTTCATTGCCTTGTACCCACACGTGCAACGACAATGACAATGACAAGTTAAATCTAATCTAATCTAATCTAATATACACAACATTTGCACTCCTCCTAAAAATCTAACCATCTCTCTCTCTCTGGGCCCTGTGGGCTATTCATTCACTCTCTTGAAAGCCTAACATGAAACAAGGCTGTGTTTCTCCCTACATCCTCATCATTGAGCCATCAGTCTGGCATATAATGCACAGAAGGAAAAGAGAGTTCCCACTGGATTTTACCACCACCAAAGTCAGTCATTTTAAACTTTGTAAAGTTTAAAGGAATAGCCCAGTCATTAATTAATTAGAAAATGAATTGGATTAAATATATATAAATAAATATGATTATTAATACATTCATAAATAATAATAATTAATTAACATACACTAATATTATCTCCATTATAATATTTATCCTGGAAATTGTAAATATATGAATATATAAATTCAAGACAAATACCCTGTAAATGTAGTAATATAATGATGTTGTTGTTGGTTTTATTTGGAAAGGTAAACATTCTATCAATGTATATCAATGGGACATAATTAAATTTTAATCTTAAGTATAAGGTTTAATTGAGTATAATGTTTGTTGGTCTAGCTGACAGTGTTAACAAAATCAAACATGAGAATAAAACACATTTATCAAGCCATTTTAACTTGTTTCTACGGAGCTTTGGGCCTTTCTTTTACTGGGCGTCATAACTTGTGTATCCAAGTTGTCATTGCAAGCACAAAAATAGCCTGAAGCTGGACTGGCACTACTAGCTCTAAAAACAAACAAACAAACAAACAAAAACAAAAAACTACTAACCTCACTTTCTTCTTCCTTTCTCTATTAATATTTGATGACATTGTGTTCATAACTTATTTAATGCAAATGGGTGAAAACAAACTGTGCTTAATTTAAGAACTACCTCTTTATTCTTCCTTAAGGTATTACTGTAGCAACAGCCAAATAGAAAGATAACATTTAGGGAAGTTCAAACTCTTTCAGACTCTCCCAATAACGGAAAGCCTCACTTAGATAACACACCCACTGTTTCCATACTAAACCCCAGCTTAACCACCATTATTCTAGTGCCACCATGTGATTCCACATTATATAGTCATATATAGTTTTCCTTAAAAAAGACACATGGAAAGCCCATTGATGTTTGATAATATTGATAATTATCTCCAAAACATGGATTCATGCAAATAATGTTGCAGAACCACAAAGAGCTACACATGCAAAGCACATCACAGGAAATTACAGATCCTACAAGTCACAATCCATACAAAGCTGTACAAAAACTGAACACAGGAACAACTTGAATGATATAAAACCATACAGACCAAATTTTGTATCATGCATCTAACTATGCACCTACATCAAATATAAAGCATATGATCAATGTACTCATCGTGTTCTCACTTCATGTTTTTCAAATCTAATAGGGGATTTGTATTTGTGCCTATAATGATTAGGGTTCCCATTATGGGTATGGCTAGAGGTACGTTTTGAGTTTAGGGGTAGGCTCATTGCGAGACTGAGTCTCACAGTCTACACATAACACCATGCTCTACCCTCCCATTGTTTCCTACCCTCCCATTGTTTCCTGTCTTCACAAACACTTTATGAATAAAATAAAAATCGCAAAACTCTGTCAATATTATGCTATATATTATATATAATTTTATTTTTATTGCATATAATAATACTTATTATTATTATTATTACACTTACACCACGGTGCAAATTAAGGTGTGTATTTTAAGTAATTTCACCTAATTTATAACACCCTAAGGGGGGGGGGGATCATATTAAGATAATACAAAGAATAAAAATGGCAAGGTTCTTTATGCTGTATATTTAATTAGTATGTCTAAAAATAAGCTTATGTATATTTTATTATTACACTACTTAATGGAGTGTATCATACAAACTGTAACATCAAGTGCAATACAAACAATAGATCTATAGATAACTCTTATTAGTGTTAATATAAACCTAGTGTTGCAACATTTCCTATCAAAGAGATGTTCCACTGAAAGCAGAGCCATGCAAATAGCATACTCAGGGGACACTCAACACACAATAACCTTACTGTGAAGCATATGCTGATCCTGCGTAAATAAATAAATTATATCTCTCTCTTAAAACCAAGTGAGTGACCAGACAGCATTTGGTGCAAATTAAAAAGTATGTTTAATTGTGTCGCGCGTTCTGACTCCGAACAAGTCGGTATGATTCACCAAATGCGAATGTTTTTATACTTAGAGCGAAAATACCAGTTGATCAGCTGTTTCATTCACCTGCGTTCTCGACTGAACACTGCATTACTTTGTTAAAGCATCAGCACACAATGCGCTTTAAATTGGTTTCGTCCTCATTTATAACCATTTCGTACTATGTAAAACAGCATGATAAAATGACAAAAAAGAAAAACTGTGCAAAAGGTCTCGTTAAGTGTCGCAGGCAGACGATAATCATACTCACCATTTGTAATTTCATTGCTGTCAGTGGAGGCATTTTCAGCACACTCACAAGTCACGCAAATCCGCATGGACAAGATCGTGTCTACACTTATAGCTAAGGGAAAGGTCAGAATGTGCACACCCACTTTATGGCACTGCAATCCATCCTCTAAATAAATTCGTATTTTTTTTTAGGGTAACGGGCATCATGAAACAAATTATGACATGAATATTTAATTTATGTCAGTAATGAGACATTTCTTGATAACAACTTTCATTACATACTCTGGAAAGTTTTTCAAGCTTTAAAATTGTTCATTGTTGCTAAGTTTTATACAAACATTTTATGGAGCAATCAATCCAACCCAGCCCAATTTTTTATTAAAATATTTGTATTTAAAAAGAGGATCATTATACTGTAAGGTTCAATTTATTAATATTATTTAATGCAACAAGTATCAAGAAAGAACAACCTATTTTACAGAAACCACTTTTTAAGATTGTTAATATATAAATACACTATATGCATCCACTATATATTAACTGTTTATTTTTGTTAATTTGTAATACATTGGTATATATAAAAAAATATAATTATATATTATAATATTATATATTATTTCATTATTCAATTTTAACAGATTAATAAATTCTGTACAAACATATTGTTCATTGCAATACATAATGTATAAACTAATGTCAACAAATATAAATTTGTTACCAACAAAAATGACAGAGTTTGTATGTAAACAGGTTTATCCTCCACTGTGGGGACCTAATTGTAAAAATGTGGAGTTGGGATGGTAACAGGAGACAGCGTAGGGCAGGCAGGAAGGCAGGCAGATGAAGAGGGCGGCGACGACTGAGGAAGGAGCCATGGAGGAATCAGGAGGAACCGTGAGGGACCAGATGGAGGGAGGTGCCAGGATGGAGACAGGAGGGACTTGGCGCAAGAGGAGCCAGGCGGAACCCAGACCACAACCAACATAATGTCCCATGGTGGAGCCAATGGAAGGAGGAGCTATGGTGGAGGAAGGGCTGACGACTCCAGGGGGCTTACAGACAGCAGCAGAGCAGATAGAAGAAGAGCTGGACAGAGAGTCCAGACAAAGAGCCAATGAGCCAGGGTGATGCCGAGGATCCAGAGGGCCAAGGCAGAGCAGAAATGGCTCAGTTGTCTGATGTGTAGGTGGGGATCTGGAAGGCCATGGTGCAGCCAGAGTGACAGATAACCAAGGAGGAGCCAGAGGAAGGGCCAACGGAGCCAGAGGGACGAGGTGCTACCAGAGGAGTGCAGTCCCGATGTGAGGACAGTTTGACAACTGAGTTTACGATTAGCGGGGGCTTCAAGGAGACAGAGGAGGTGATGTTGAGGATTGATGAGAGGTCGTGGAAGAGGGAGGGATGGTGGTTGGGAGTTCATAACAGTCAGGAGGTTTTTGGATGGTGTATGCTGCCAGAACACACCAAATAGTGACTCCCAGCTATAAATAGGGGAATGAACTCCGTGGTCAAAACAGGACAGCTAGATAATTCAAGGCAGACTGGACAGATGGACAGTTCATAAACGGCCTCCCTGGTTGTAACAGGACAGACAGATAGTTCAGGGTAAACAGGAGGTTCCAAGGATGGCCGAAGACAGGTAATATCCGTCTCTAAATCCAATTCTTACACACCCTTAGAAAGGGCTGCACAATAAATTGAATGTGATTGTCATGCACATTTTGTCAGTAAAGCTGGTTCTGTGATTAGTAGTAAATCCTAATCTCCTGCTTTCAAATGGAGCAGCATTTACTACACAGGGCCATAGATCTCTGACAAGCTACAAAAAAAAAAAAAAAAAAAGCTGACAATATAATCTTACGATTATAAAATTGAAGAAATATTTTGCGATAATGATACCTGTTTGTGTAGCTTCTCAGTTAACTAGACCTAAATGCCACTCCACCTGATAGCATGTGAAAATAGCACATTTAATAATGTTTTTAGTCATTTCATAACATCAGTCAAGTGTTTGAAATAAATCCTTCAGTGAGATGATGTGGCTTCTTACACAGAATAAGGTACACAACATATTTCATAGTTTTCTAAGCAGTGATAAAGACAATGCTGCAGTATCCACACATGTGAGCTCTAATGGTGGCTGGCACACCTGGTCAGACATCATGAGAGGCTCTGGCTCCATAGTGATCCTCAGGACTGTCGCTCCTATCAGCAATGGCTCTGTACTTCTCCAACTCTGGCTCTCTGTCTGTTGTGGGCTCTTGCTGAGGCATCACACAGCGGGTTGGTGATTGGCTGGGTACTGCATCGGAAGTGGGGCTCATCAATGTAAGGAGTCAGTGGCAAGATACAGCTCGCCAGCACCCACCATGAAGATGACTAAATCCCCTCGAGGACCATCTACGGACAACGGCACTCTGTACATGGTGTTGATTTAAAACAAGCAGAACGTATCAACAGGTTAGCTGGTATTGTTGGAAATTTCCAGGAATAGTCTGGTGGGGTCCTCTAGGGCAAGTTCCCCCTGGTGGAGGAGATGGAATTTGGGGCGATGCATGAAAAAAAAAAAAAAAACTTTAAAAAATGAGAAAACAAATGAGGGAAACATGCCGCTCAACTTTTGGTCTGGTATTCTGTCACGCTCATGTAGAGGAAAGGCACATGAAGGCAAAGGTATCCCACACAAGAGTTTAAATAGAGTCCAAGAAGATGATAATCCATAGATGCAAAGGCAGCAAAAAAAAAAAAAAAAAAAAAAACGCAGCAAATCAACAAAATTAACAGAAAAAGACAGGAACTGATAAGGGAACTTAAGTACACAGGCAAATGAGAAATTAGTGACTAATGACATGACACAGGTGAACAGAATAACGACATCAACTCAAAAACGGCAAACAAAAGGTCCAAACTGACAGAAACTGTGACAAAAGTATTTATATCTAGCTTTTTGGCAACTTTAGTCTCTGAAATTTTCTCTCTCTCTCTCTCTCTCTCTCTCTCTCTCTCTCTCTCTCTATATATATATATATATATATATATATATATATATAAATATATAAATATGTTCACCCATAGCTCAAATGGTGAACAGATTTTGTGTACCTGTAATAGCTATTATAATATCATGGAAACAGACCAATATTAGCGTAGATGCCATTCTTCTAATGACGTAGCAAGTACACTTGTAGCAAGGTGTTATTGGAAGTGTCCCCGGTTCCAGTTTACCTAATAAAGGCAGCCTAAAAATCCTTTAACGGATTTGGATATTAGAAGCATATTAGTGTGTTATGTGTAAACCAGATTAAAGAGAAAGGTCTTTAATCTAGATTTAAACTGAAAGAGTGTGTCTGCCTCCTGAACAATGTTAGTTAGGTTATTACAGAGTTTAGGCAGTAAATAGGAAAAGGATCTGCTGCCAGCAGTTGATTATGATATTCTAGGTATTATCAAATTGCTAGAGTTTTGGCCATGACTTCCCCACAATCTTCAGGGCTTTATAAGTAATAAGCAAGATTTTAAAATCTATACGATGTTTGATTAAGGAACCAGTGTAGTATTGACAGAACCAGGCTGATATGGTCATACTTCCTGGTTCTAGTAAGAACTCTAGTTGCTGCATTTTGGACTTGCTGGAGTTTGTTTATTAAGCATGCAGGACAACCACCTGGTTGCTGACTCGAAAAAGAAGAAACAAGATGGCGCCAGTGAACCCAGCTTGCCATCTCTCTGTCTTATGTTTGTCTCAGTTTGGTGTACCTGTGGTACCTGTTCGCCCCACATCTGGGCTGTTCGTTTTATGCATGATTTTGCACTGATTCCATGCATTCTCAGTGCTCACCTACGATCACCAAGCTTTATTTAATATTAAAAGACGTATGTGAGATTACCCTGGATTGTGTCCCGTTCTGCATTCTCACTCTCAATCCTCATTCAACCAACCCGTGCTGGAGTGCGCTCACTTAAGGAAGCGCAGCAGGAAGAGAGGTAATTGTGGAGTTGTTCGTGTGAGAATCAGAAGGGCAATTGCGTATTCCATACTGTCTTTGATGGAGTTTTCTGTGGATAATATGAGCTTGGATGGTCTTCACCTGTTGCGACGTTCACGGGATTATACTTTACATCTCCCGGTTTTTCACTCATCTACTTTTTCTGCTCCTGTGTGTTTACGGATTTGTCAAAGAGGAGTGAACTGTTCAAATCTTTGCCAAATGAACTTGGTTCAACATCTGGATCTGAACTTGACAACAGAGCCTCCTTTGAATAAGGCCTTAGTGAACGCTAGGTCTGTTTGCAATTAAACTTTCATTTTCCGCGACTTTTTTTATCCGTTGGGATCTGGACATTTTGTGCTTGACTGAAACCTGGGTTTGTGCTGGTGAGTTGTCACCTTTTGAAGAAATTTGTCCACCAATCTGCTGTTTTATTAGTACCCCAAGATCTACTGGTAGAGGTGGTGGGGTTGCAATGGTTTTTAAACAATCACTTAATATTCAATCAGTTTTTGTTCAAACTTTTTTATCGTTTGAAGTACAGTGTGTGGCATAACAGTGTAATAAATCTCTGCTGTTCTGTGCTCTCATCTATAGGCCACCTAATGTTGGAAGTAATTTTACCAGTGAGTTTTCTGAATTTTTAACTTCTGTTGCCCCGTTGTATGATCGTACGGTGATTTTAATATACATCTTTACTGCCCGGGGTGTCTTTTGGTTGCTGAGTTTTGTAATATCTTGGACTTGTTCGGTTTTTCTCAACATATAAATCAAGCAACTCATGTTCTTGGTCACACACTTGACCTTATAATGTCACATGGTTCCTCTGTAGATGATGTTGTCATTGATGATGCTTCCTTCTCTGATAACAAACCCATTATTTTTAAGGTTCCTGCTGTAACCTATGCCACTGTGAATAAGCCTGATGGTTTTTATTCTCGTGTAACAGATATGCAGATCATCGATTCATGGGTTAAATTCAGGCATAAAAAAATGAAACCCATTTTGCACTAATTGCCTTGCCTGGCGCCAGCCTGGCTGGACTTAAATTAGTTTACGATACCCGTGCAAGCCTCAAAGGAGACACTAAACCAACCACATTCCAACATACACAAAGGAAACCTTTCGTAAAGTTCCTTACTTTTGTAAGTCCTTATTAATATGTATTTTTAATGTTTGTGTATTGCATAAAAATGGTTAATCCTGGGTAAATGGTTAAAGTGCTGACTTATAAGTGGAAATGTTCTCCTCAGCCTAACTCTTTCTCAAATAGTCATGTGTATGTAACCCCCACTTTTGCAGGTCGTAAAACTTTATGACCACCCTGGACAACAGGAGAGGAGAGAAGCCAAATCACTGGTTTCTTTTCCCCAATGCATTCTATGGAATGTATTCATTAACTTTCTGTTTTTATGTTTTATACATGTATTACGTATTCCCTTTTTGGTACATTAGATGTTTCCCATATAAATTGGGACTATCTGCAGTGTTATCATGTGTTAATCAAATCTTTAAATGTGTGTAATTCTGCATTTGCTCTCCTGTGCGACCAACGTTGCTTCCGCGCAGCCTTAGGCCGCGCTCATAGCGCAAGCCCCCCTCAGCACAGGGGCTGAGAGAAAAAGCCATTTTAATGGCTCCTTTGGAAGCTTTCGTTTTTGTTGTTTCTTTTCTTTTCTTTACTAAGTTTATTCAACTATTCGCCTCTCCACGCAAGGAAGACGAATTCTGGAACATTGTTTGTTGAACCTTTCAAATACCGTGCGAGGACAGAACAAAAGACCACGTGCTCCAGCGTGCGCCGGTCTCCAGCACGCGCACGCCGGTTTCAAAAGATCCAGCGCGCCCCGATGTCCAGCTCACGCACATTGGACACTTTGCAAGTATCACTTTCTCTATGGAGATTTAAATGCTGCTTTAAATTGTTGCGGTGATCTGACCGTTGTTTGCTTCCAAAAGTTACTGACTATGATTTCCATACCTGAGCTCCTTATGTGATCTCATTCTATTCTCTCTCTCTCTCTCTCTCTTTCTCACTCTCTTATTTGGATTCCGTTATGTCTTGTATAAAGCTTACTGTTTGTATTGTCGTACGCATATTTACTCTGTGTGATTTGTAGTTTGATGTATTACTAGTTTAATTATTAAAAACCCATATACTGACGATTGGCTTGGACTCCACCCCACTCACATTATGAGTCACTGAGATGTCTGATCTATAGCTACAAGCTCTAAATTTAGAAACTAAATTTATCATAAGGATAGGATAATGTTTTCATGGCCAGAGATTATTTTTCCTTGAATTATAAGGCGTGATAACTTTATTGAAAATTGATAGGTCAGTCTGGTTTGCTGGTCAAACCACTGTTTGATTTGCAGTAATTTACAGTAAGGCATATCACAATAATTGATATGGAGAATGGAATATTGACATATTAATGAGTAAATTACAGTGCCCTGTGATTATTTATTGGTATAGGCAATTGAGCTATTTTTCATAATCAATCAAATTTAATCTAACTGTCATCTGAGATATAAATTAATCATATTCCTGATTAATTATTCAAATTCCCTATATATCATTTGAGTTAATTATTCTGTAAGACTCAATGTTGTTACACTCGTTTTATAAACTCAGTGACTGTTTCTAAGTTAAATGATGACTGTCTAGCTAATGCTGTTGAAAAATCTATCTTACATGCTGCAAAGGCATCCTGTGGGCCTGATTCTTTGATTTCTCTGTTTTACACAGTTTGTTCTAATATCTTAGATTATATTGCTCCTTTTAAAGTTAAACAACCTAAGATTAAATCTTATTATTGGTTGGATGACAATGCTCGCACTCTTAGACAGGTGTGCCATAAAGCAGAGAAGAGATGGAAGCACGATCATCTTACTGTTTCTCTTGAGATTTTTAAAGATTGTCTGGTTAAGTTTCAGAGCGCTGCTAAGTCAGCAAGATCGAAATATTTTTCAGAACTGATTAGAGCACATTGTAATAGACCTAGGATATTATTCTCCACAATAAATTCAGGTATTAATCCAAAATCTAGGGAGCCATCAGCAGGGCTCTGTGAGAAATTTTTGGCATTTTTTATTGACAAAGTGAGTGCCATTCGCTTACCTTTTACTTCACCGCTCTCAGTCCTGTCTTTAAACTCGCCTGGTAGTCCATTTTTATTTTGTCATTTTTAATAGAACTTTCTGATCTCATTAACAAAATGAAGTGTACTAATTCCTCACTGGATGTTGTTCCTTCTGTGATCATAAAAGCAGCTTTTCCAGTAATTGGCCCCAGAGTCCAAGTGTTGATTAATTCATCTTTGGACACTGGTGTGGTTCCAAACTGCTTTAAGCATGCGTTTTTTCAGCCTTTGCTTAAAGGGGGGGGGGGGGGGATGCTCGTTTTCACTCAATATCCTGTTAATATTGAGTACCTATAGAGTAGTACTGCATCCTTCATAACTCCAAAAAGTCTTTAGTTTTATTATATTCATAAGAGAAAGATAGTCTGTACCGATTTTTCCCGGAAAAACACGACCAGCTGTAGGCGTGACCATTTATTTATGATCCAGAATCAGATCCCGAGGCTGAAACTGAACGAGAGCAGCAGCAGCAACGACTCGCTTCGAGCGGGGCTCGAACCCGGGTCTCCGGCATGGGAGGCGGACGCACTAACAAGGAGGCAGAGATATTTGAAGCAGTTTTACTCACCGCCTGCGGTTCCAACACACGATCGTGACCCTTTTTCGTTGGGATTGCATCATCCTTAAGAAATAAACGAAACGCAAATCCGTTGTCAAACTGGGCCTTGTTTGTAAAACAAGCATCTTCGAAATGCAGGGAACAAACAAAAACACTTGCACAACTCCGTTGATGCTCTGTAAAAATAAAATCCATCCACTGGTCCCTTAATGCTGTTTTTTTTTTTTGGTAATCTGTGCAGGGTTGTCTTGCCCTTGCAACCAAAAACACACTTCTTTTGTGACTTTTCGTGACGCTCTCGCTCTGATCAGTGAATGAATGTCTGTGCTCAGCCTCTCAGTGCTCTGCTATACAGGAGCGCGCGCTTTTCCGGCAGACGTGCCCTTAGGACCCATATAAGGAAATTCCGCTCCATCTAACATCACACAGAGCCATACTCGAGAAAAACTTTCCTAAACTTGTGACAAACCGGAAGGAGTATTTTGGGAACAAAAAAAACTCCTTCAAACGTACAACTTAATTTTTTAAACTTTGTCCATGTTAAGCATGGGAATCCAACTCTTTAACAATGTAAAAAACTCAGTATGCATGAAATAGCATTTCACCCCCCCTTTAAGAAACAAGGTTTGGATAAAAGTTGCTTTAACTATTTTCGGCCTGTCTCAAAGTTATCTTTTTAGTCAAAGCTTTTGGAAAAAGTTGTGCAGTTATAGCTGATCACATTCTTAAATACAGCTAATGTTTTAGAACATTTTCTGGGTTCACTACTTAACACAGTACGGACTCTGCTTTACTAAGTGTTCAATGATATTGTGGTGGCAGTTGATGCTGGTAAAAATGCAGTATTGATTCTACTGGATCTTACAGCTGCCTTTGATACCGTGGATCATAATGTTCTTATTTGCCGTTTAGAACATCTGATTGGTATCAGGGGCACAGCCTTACAATGGTTTAGCTCATATCTCAAAGAAAGGTCTTTTTCTGTAGAGCTAGGCAAGTTTTCCTCATCATTTAATAAAAAAAAAAAAAAAAAAAAAAGTTATATACACCTGGCTATGCGTTCTATACTAGACTAACTGAGACTTGTCATGGCACTTTTATTATTAGTGGAGTACCTCAAGGCTCTTTGCTGGGGCCTTGCAGTTGGTACAAAATGCAGCTACAAGGCTGCTGACTGGGGCAAAGAAAATGACCATGTCACTCCAATTTTAGCTTGTCTTCACTGGCTGCCAGTCCATTTTAGGGTTCAGTTTAAGATTCTGTTGTTTGTTTTTATAGCTCTTAACAATCAAGCTCCATCTTATCTTAAAAGATCTTCTCATCCCTTGTCCATCTACCAGACTTTTAAGATCTGCTGACAGGGATCTTTTACCTGTCCCTCGTTAACGGTGACAGAGCCTTTTCCGTCGGCCCCCGTCTGTGGAACCAGCTGCCTCTAGACTGCCACCTTGCACCTTCAATTACCATTTTTAAATCGAGGTTTAAAACGTATCTTTTCTCCTTAGCATTTTAATTTCACATTTCACTTTAATTTCCTTTCACTTCATTGCTGTTTTATTGTATTATATGTCTTGTTTGTTCTTTTCTGTGTTTCCTCTTACTTTTTATTTTACATTGTTCAGCACTTTGGATAGCTTTGCTATGTTTAATGTGCTATATAAATAAAATTTACTAACTTACTTACATCCAGTAAAGCAGTAAAATAATCTTGGAAAGATGCAGTTTTACAAATGCTAGAAATGTGCCTTTCTTAGGAAAGATTGCTATCAAATAGAACACATTGGTTCCTAACTGATGACGAAGAATTGACAGAGCAGCCATCAAGTCTTATACAGCGTTCTAGGTTATTACATGCAGAATTTTTAGGTCCTATAAATTAACACCTCTGTTTTTTTTTCAGAATTTAGCAGTCACAATTTACTCGTCATCCAGTTTTTTATATCGACTATGCATTCTGTTAGTTTTTCAAATTGATATTTTTCGCCGGACCGCAAAGAAATATAGAGCTGAGTATCATCAGCATAACAGTGAAAGCTAACACTGTGTTTCCTGATTATATCTCCCAAGGGTAACATTTAAAGCGTGAAGAGTAACGGCCCTAGTACTGAGCCTTGTGGTACTCCATACTGCACTAAGAAATGTTTTTTTTTTTACATATTGTTCATAAATACCTCTGAATTTTAAATCTGTTAAATCTTTTACATCATGTTATTAACAGTAAACTACTTTGGTGGTTTGGCTGAGTAAAATAAGCCAGTTGTAAATTTATTTTGACAAGTACTTTTTAATTATATGTGACCAATCACGGAAAGTAGGGACACAAGTCGGTTCTGGGGCATTTTGAGTTATTCACAGATTCTGAAAGTGTAGCTTTCCAACAATGTGTAACACATGGAAATCTGATAATATTTGGAGAAGTTGTGGCCATTTGAAGGTAGGCACTCAAAAAAGCTCAAAAAGCAGAAAATAGCCTCTGAAGAATGTGCAGTTCTCACTGCTGCAAGTGACAATGTGGCTCATTTACATCTCATTTAGATAAGCCATACCCCCTGCATAGCAACGACAGACACAACCGGAAAAATCGGACGTCATACTATTAATAATTAAGGAGAATGTGCATTGTAAATGTCAGTAATTTATCTTTTTTGACTTTTATAAAAATGATTTAGAGGCTGAAATATGTGAGTTTTATCTTTTTATAAAAAATCTTTAATCTTTCAAATGTGGCCATCATTTTAAATGTTATTATTTTAATGTTTATGTAAACAAAAATTACATATTGATGCTAATTTTATTTGTTATTTACTGTTTTTTTACATAAAACTTGGTGAATTGATTTCATTGTATAGCATTGGGACTTTTTTAACAGGATTCTGTGATAACCGATGAGCTAGCTAATAACAATAGGTAGATATGGGAAGGTCTAAACATGGACTAAACATGAGATAATGTGTACGTGTTCTTAGAATGAACACAAAACGACAAACTTTGATGTTTATGGAAACTCACCCCATAAGAAACAAAAGTATTCTTGCAGATCTCGATGCCTCCAATGAAAAGTCGTTCGGGCACACTTTCTCTTTGTCGGGGTCTTCTTTGTGGTTGTAACCATCTCTGAAGTTTGCACTGTGCGTCTGTTTGCCTCTAAATGTTACGGATTTTCCCCATTTCTCTGTCTTTATCCCCATCAAATGTTACTATCGATATAGCCTCTGATATCTTACGGTCCAACTCGTCTGACGCCAGTCCAATACATTCTTCCTCATCATCATCTTCGCTCAGTTGTAGATTAGGGATATTACAGTCTTATTATGCCGCTTTCATCGTCGCTCAGATCTTCTTCAGAATCAGTGAGCGCTTGTTTATAAGCATCCGGCTTGTCGAAGAAGTACTTCGAAACATTTTCGGTGTAACGGCCACAGTTCAGCTCGTCTGCGTTCATCTTTGCGGCGTCCATCTTCATTGAATTTTGATATCAGCTAGAGCCAGCCAGAGCGCTGCATACTAAGTAGCCACGCTTCCCTCGGAGGGCGGGGGCAATAACAAAAGAAACAAAAGCCGGCTTATCCAGTATGGAAATACAGACAGACAATGAAACGCCCCTACTGCGTGCTAGAATCTCCGATAAACAAGCTGATTTCAACCTCAAAATGTACGCTTTTAAATATACCAATACTGCTATCTCAAACACGGAGAGGCTTCTTTGTGATATCAACTAACAGATTCTGCAAACGAAAATCACCAATTTTGAAAAAAAAAACGTTTCTTTCTCATTTTGCTCGAAAGTTGTGCTGCCGAATTGTGTCACTGGTTTCCGTGACGGGTCACATATGTTTTCCAATTATATTAAGTTACTATTGCCATGTCTTTGGCTAAGGAGAGCCAAACTGCACCCTCAATATAAGGCAGCTCAAGATTCCTGTCAAGTGATGTGCATCAGGTCACAGGGGACAACAGGGACACCAGCTGCATGAAAAATTATTTAAAAGTCCTGCATTTATGAGAAACCCACAAAGTATGTTTACTATTTTGTGTGGTCATGCAATCAGTACAGATTGTGCCCTGGGAGATTTTACCCATTTATAGCACACTCATGATGTCTTCACTGCAAAATCCCCTTACCAGTTTTTGCCTTAACTTTTTGCAAAATCAGCTTTTTTATTTCACCATAATATATGTGAGTTCATATTTTATTTTGTTTTATCATTGGACTTTATCTTATGACAGACATTGTTTTATGCAACACACTTTGGCTCACATAAAACCTTAGGAAATTTTGGTCATCTTTTTGCATATTTTACTGACGTACTGGGTGATTCATTACTTCAAAAGTGGAAGCAATACAGGCCACACCTCGTAAGACTGTGGGATAATACACACCACAACATGTAAGCAGCCTAAAACAGACGTAGATCTCAACGCCATCAATGACGCGTGGATTGGCTTCCCGACCTGTGGTGAGGCATTGTGGATTTTTTCACCAATATATACGCATACATGATGTGGGTGTTAAGAGTTCAACCATCAGTGCTTTTATGTGGCCAGTATACAAACCATTTCAAAGCCCTTACCCACACGCTCATCATAAAATGACAATGCTTTGAAATCATTCAAGGCTACTGTATTTTCCCTTTTTATACTTCTTACCACACAAGCTATAGTAAAAGGTCAGTAAAACAAAGGTCTTGAGGCTGTACTGCAGAATCATCCTAACTAATGATCATATTCTTTATTCAAAACATTACACATCTCTTGCTAAAGCAAAACTATTTCAAAACTATGTAATATTCAAAACAATTTTAGTTCTTATAAAAACTGTGTTTTTGCATACTCTATGTTTTGTAACTCTTTACACAAACATCAAACGATAAATTCCATACACGACACACTACACACTGTTATGACAAATGCAAAACACTATCTTGTGTATATTTCTTGTGTGCAATGGAGTGTGCAAGATTTTGTCATAGTACTCACATGTACAAATAAGTGCAAAACTAACAGGTAAACACAGTGTGTATGCACAGTTGCTGAACTTTACAGTTATTGAACTAAACTGAATCAACACTGAACTGACGTGAGCTGTATAAAGACATTACTGGCTTGTTAAAGCTGCTTTACAGCAGAATGTGAAATTGTTACTACTGGTTTTAAACAATATGTACTGTATTAAGTGTTATAGAAACAAAGATGATTTGTTAGCATATTGTCTGCATATTCATACAACATTGACTAGTATGCATATTTACTGTAAAATTACAAAGTACTGTAAACAGAATGGGAAAGGTAAAAAAAAGTTTTTCAGCTTCAAAACTGAATGTAAGGAAGATAATGTGTTTGCTGTTTTGCAGACTTGTTCTGAAGATTCAGTACAGTTATAGTTTCACTGAGTGTAAGCAATTTAAAACATCATAATCATCATCAAGATCATAAAGTTTTTTTGGAATAACATGCATTAATTAATTGTTTGCAATAAGCCTAGGAAAATATACTAAGAAAGTTCTGCAGAGACCTATATCAACAATGTTTGTAGAAATTTTATACATCTCTTTTTGGAGAACAACATCTAGTAGGACTAATGTGTTACTTGTGAAGGGGTAAAAAACATTAAATTGTGTTCTGTCAATCACATGCAAAACTCTTGATTTTTCCGTTGTCATCCCTCTAACTAATTACTAAAGGATCTCCATTTTGCAAATATTTAGCAAGAAAACCTATTTACCAGGGGAAGCTGTGAGTCCATAAAGCCTGTTTATTTACATACACTGCATTGATATAAATATCTTCTACTACTGAATGAATCAAAAGTGAAATGAAAATATATATATATATATATATATATCGGATACGATGATGTGCTGGAATAAAACAACAGATTCCTATGGATGTGTGCGAAATGTGTTTTTTTTTTATTTTATTTTATTGAACCAGTCTGACAAATCTTTTCAGTTTCACAAAGTGAAAAAATTGGTCGTCCAATAAGATTTGAGCATTACATCATGTGGCCAGAGCAACTGCTGTTATCCAAAAGGTCAATGCGTTGGTGCTAAAAGCTTAGAAGACTCTATTGAGGATGGGCAATACCACATATTTTGTTTTCAATACAATATGATACTTTTAATGGACAGTATCGTCGATACCGATACGATACTTCTAAAGTGAACTTTTAGATTATTAAATTAATTTAATTATTATGTGTACAATAGGTAATATTACCTACTTATCCTTATATTTGAAATGCATTTTAACACTCAATAAGGCTTAATTGCAACTTATTAGGCTATATTTTTGTTTACACAATGTTAAAATATATTTACTGTAGTGGTAACCAAGCAAATCTACAAATACTATAGTTAAACTATGTTCACTTTACCATGGTTCAATGTCATAAGGTACTGCCAGTAATAGGCTGTTGCATGCATAAAATGCAACCTTTTTATTTGGAGAGTATATGATTTATGTTAACAATGCAGAAAAGAACATGAGCAATATGAACTTTTAACATACAAATTTTAATAAATGTACTGCACAAACTAGGGTACAATTTCAATAGGTTTATTGTGAAATAATAACTCAAACATATAGCCTATGTTTTTTTTTTTTTTTCATTGTTTCTTACGAAGAACCAAAAGTTATTTATTTATTTACATTATCAATCAATCACCTTTATTTATATAGTGCTTTAAACAAAATACATTGCGCCAAAGCACTGAACAACATTCATTTGGAAAACAGTGTCTCAATAATGCAAAATGATAGTTAAAGGCAGTTCATCATTGAATTCAGTTATGTCATCTCTGTTCAGTTGAAATAGTGTCTGTTTTAATTTGCAATCAAGTCAATGATATCGCTGTAGATGAAGTGAAGTACATTATGCCTCCTAGCAGGCAAGGCGTGGATTATCAGAAGGTAAATTAGCCTCTAATTTGTCTTTTTATAATTTCCTGGCACATTTGAGTATAAATCAGGGGATCACGCTCTGTTACCTCAGAACAACTTGATGATGTAACAGAAACTATGGACTCTCTCTTTTCTAGCACTTTAAATACAGTTGCTCCTTTACGCTTAAGGAAGGTTAAGGAAAACAGTTTGACACCATGGTATAATGAGCATACTCGCACCCTAAAGAGAGCAGCCCGAAAAATGGAGCGCAGCTGGAGGAAAACAAAACTAGAGGTATTTCGTATTGCTTGGCGGGAAAGTAGCATATCCTATAGAAAAGCATTAAAAACTGCTAGATCTGATTACTTTTCTTCTCTTTTAGAAGAAAACAAACATAACCCCAGGTATTTATTCAATACAGTGGCTAAATTAACAAAAAATAAAGCCTCAACAAGTGTTGACATTTCCCAACACCACAACAGTAATGACTTTATGAACTACTTTACTTCTAAAATCGATACTATTAGAGATAAAATTGCAACCATTCAGCCGTCAGCTACCGTATCATATCAGACAGTGCACTATAGACCCCCTGAGGAACAGTTCCACTCATTCTCTACTATAGGAGAGGAAGAATTGTATAAACTTGTTAAATCATCTAAACCAACAACATGTATGTTAGACCCTATACCATCTAAGCTCCTAAAAGAGGTGCTTCCAGAAGTCATAGGTCCTCTTCTGACTATTATTAATTCCTCATTGTCATTAGGATATGTCCCCAAAACCTTCAAACTGGCTGTTATTAAGCCTCTCATAAAAAAGCCACAACTTGACCCCAGAGAACTTGTTAATTATAGACCAATCTCGAATCTCCCTTTTCTGTCCAAGATACTAGAAAAGTTGGTATCCTCACAATTATATTCCTTCTTAGAGAATAATGGTATATGTGAGAATTTCCAGTCAGGATTTAGACCGTATCATAGTACTGAGACTGCTCTCCTTAGAGTTACAAATGATCTGCTCTTATCATCTGATCGTGGGTGTATCTCTCTATTAGTTTTATTGGATCTTAGTGCTGCGTTTGACACAATTGACCACAACATTCTTTTGCATAGACTTGAACACTTTGTTGGCATCAGTGGAAGTGCATTAGCATGGTTTAAATCGTACTTATATGACCGCCATCAGTTCGTAGCAGTGAATGAAGATGTATCATATCGATCACAAGTGCAGTATGGAGTACCTCAAGGCTCAGTACTAGGGCCGCTACTCTTCACGCTTTATATGTTACCCTTGGGAGATATCATCAGGAAACATGGTGTTAGTTTTCACTGTTATGCTGATGATACGCAGCTCTATATTTCCTCGCAGCCTGGTGAAACACACCAATTTGAAAAACTAATGGAATGCATAGACGATATAAAAAATTGGATGACGAGTAATTTCTTACTCCTAAATTCAGAAAAAACAGAGGTGTTAATCATAGGGCCTAAAACTCTGCTTATAATAAACTAGAACACTGTCTAAGACTTGATGGTTGCTCTGTCAATTCTTCGTCATCAGTTAGGAACCTAGGTGTGCTACTTGATCGCAATCTTTCCTTAGAAAGCCACGTTTCTAGCATTTGTAAAACTGCATTATTCCATCTCAAAAATATATCTAAATTACGGCCTATGCTCTCAATGTCAAATGCAGAAATGTTAATCCATGCATTTATGACTTCAAGGTTAGACTATTGTAATGCTTTATTGGGTGGTTGTTCTGCACGCTTGGTAAACAAACTACAGCTAGTCCAAAATGCAGCAGCAATAGTTCTTACTAGAACCAGGAAGTATGACCATATTAGCCCGGTCCTGTCCACACTGCACTGGCTCCCTATCAAACATCGTATAGATTTTAAAATATTGCTTATTACTTATAAAGCCCTGAATGGTTTAGCACCTCAGTATTTGAATGAGCTCCTTTTACATTATACTCCTCTACGTCCGCTACGTTCTCAAAACTCAGGCAATTTGATAATACCTAGAATATCAAAATCAACTGCGGGCGGCAGATCCTTTTCCTATTTGGCGCCTAAACTCTGGAATAACCTACCTAACATTGTTCGGGAGGCAGACACACTCTTGCAGTTTAAATCTAGATTAAAGACCCATCTCTTTAACCTGGCATACACATAACATACTAATATGCTTTTAATATCCAAATCCGTTAAAGGATTTTTAGGCTGCATTAATTAGGTAAACCGAAACCGGAAACACTTCACATAACACCGTACTTTCTACATCATTAGAAGAATGGCATCTACGCTAATATTTGTCTGTTTCTCTCTTGTTCCGAGGTCACCGTGGCCACGAGATCCAGTCTGTGTCCAGATCAGAGGGTCACTGCAGTCACCCGGATCCAGTACGTATCCAGACCAGATGGTGGATCAGCACCTAGAAAGGACCTCTACTGCCCTAAAAGACAGCGGAGACCAGGACAACTAGAGCCCCAGATACAGATCCCCTGTAAAGACCTTGTCTCAGAGGAGCACCAGGACAAGACCACAGGAAACAGATGA
The DNA here is from genome assembly GCF_023724105.1 of Carassius gibelio. Lineage (NCBI taxonomy): Eukaryota > Metazoa > Chordata > Actinopteri > Cypriniformes > Cyprinidae > Carassius > Carassius gibelio. The sequence goes on along the minus strand of NC_068386.1, from coordinate 29,439,578 downwards.
TTCTTCTGCACAATCTGACTTTGCTGCAGCCTGGAATTGAACTACTGGTTTTCGTCTGGTCAGAGGAGAACTGCCCCCCCAACTGAGCCTGGTTTCTCCCAAGGTTTTTTTCTCCATTCTGTCACCGATGGAGTTTCGGTTCCTTGCCGCTGTCGCCTCTGGCTTGCTTAGTTGGGGTCACTTCATCTACAGCGATATCATTGACTTGATTGCAAATAAAAACAGACACTATTTCAACTGAACAGAGATGACATAACTGAATTCAATGATGAACTGCCTTTAACTATCATTTTGCATTATTGAGACACTGTTTTCCAAATGAATGTTGTTCAGTGCTTTGACGCAATGTATTTTGTTTAAAGCACTATATAAATAAAGGTGATTGATTGATTGATTGCTCACATTGAATGTAAAGAACATTACTGAGAGTTACCTGAATATTAACTTAAAACCATCTCTCTGTGCAGTATAGCAGTTCTGTAGTACTCAAATCTGTAGTACTGTCTTGAGCCTGAGTCCAAGACCATATTTTCATGGTGCCATGGAGCATTTAGAGGAACATCTTGTCCAAAACTCTGCAGATATTTTTATGTTCTGTGTCGACTTGTGCATATGATCTGCTCTGTATTGTGTCTCTGGACTGGAGCACACTGTGGACATTCAGAGAATAATGTGACACTGGCATGAAACCAGGTTTTATTCACTCTAAAGAAAGCCATTTTTATGTTTTGTGAATCATTCAGACTAAATCTCAACCCTGTCCTGATCTCAGCCTTGACTTGGAGTCAAACAATCCATTTCTTTTACTGGACTTGAATTAGTTATTAATCTTAGTTAGATCATTAGATGTGATCATGATGGCTTGGACATATGTCTAAAAGCATTTATTTATTTATAAAATAAATAAATAAATAAAATCCTTCATAAGGGCAGGGAGGTAAGCAAGGCAGCCTTTTATTTCGCACTCAGCCCATGTCTAACTGATCTTATGCTTTATTCCAATAATAGTTATTTTTAAACTGTAATGTGATAGCACAGCCTACAGTCCATGGCACCTACCTAATGGCTTCCAGGTGATTATTGCCAAGAATTCACCATTACGTATTTCAAAAAAACATCACAGCAGTCATTTATGTGTTTGACACCTCACAGCCAAGAGTAATAACTCATGCTTGATGAAAGGTAACAAATGAGGGGGAAGTTCTATTTTCTGTTCATTTTATTCGATTTCATGGACATCTACATGCATGTACGTCTTGTGCCTAGTGTTTGCAGTCCAAAGTGAGACTGTGGTCAAGCAGTTCTCTCTCTGTAGTAACCAATCTACAAGTGGAGACCTACAAAAATAAGCCTCTTATACTTCCTTCCTCTGTAACCATTCATGCCCCCTTAGTAAGCAATGCATTCTGAAAGAAATTACTTCATGAAGGTTTCTTGCATAATCAGATGTCAGTGTAGTTGTTATACTGGTTTGACATAAAAAGACTGTTTAAGCTAAAAAAAAAAAAGCCTGTTTTTGTCTTCTTGCATCATTGACGAACTATTTTCCTGTTTCACTATGTAAATCTGCTTCAAAACAAGAAGTATTATGTAAAGCACTATGAATAAAGGAATTAATTTTATTCTAACATCCTTCCAAAGGAAATGCAGAATCATCACAATTTGGGTTGGATACCCTCTGTTAAACACCTCTCAACAAACAGAGAATTAGTTAATTAAGACTTGTTTTCACACAGACTTCTCTCATTTCTGTCACTTTTTAAAAAAATTTTTCCTTAAAACTTTAATTTTCCACAGAGTATCTCTCTGTTAAAAAAGACAAAAAAGCTTCCGACACTGCATCAGCATTCCCATGACAGATTCATCTAGCTTGACATGAGTTCATAAGGATTTGTTTTCATCCATGTAAATTTCCATTATTCAAGACATTGTTGGATATCTTTCTGATATAATTCCTCCATGTAGTCCAATTATTGACATGAAAAAAATAAAATAAAAATAATATACATTAAATTTACATTTATTCATTTAGCACACGCTTTTATCCAAAGCGACTTACAAATGAGGGCAGTGGAAGCAATTAAAAACAACAAAAAGAGCAATGAAATATAAGTGCTATAACAAGTCTCAGTCAGGTTTACACAGTACACGTAGCATGGGCTTTTAAATAATATAACAAATTAAAAATAAAACTATAAAAAAAGAACAGAGCAAGCTAGTGTTAGAGGTCTTTACACACACACACACGTCTGGTCAGCTATACTTGTGGGGACTCTCCATAGGTGTAATGGTTTTTATTATGTACAGACTGTATTTTCTATCGCCCTACACCAACTCTACCCCTAAACCTAACCCTCACAGGAAACTTTCTGCATTTTTAGATTTTCAAGAAACTTCATTCTGTGTAATTTATTAGCTTGTTTACCCGTGGGGACCTCAATTTAGGTCCCCACCGTGACACGAGTCCCCATGAGTCTGTGTGTATTCAGGTTTAAGTCCCCACCAGAATAGAAAAACAAGTACACACACACACATATATATGCGTGTGTACTGTGCACTGTTTCTACCTCCAGCTCAATAATATATTTATTTAGATTAATATTAATTCACCTAAACAGTGAACAATAATGTCATTTTCATTTTTAAGGAAATTGAGTTTAATGTTGGAGATCCAAACGCAGCTTTATTAAGATGAACCAGAGATATGAGCACCCTCCAAAGACCACCACAGTAGAGCGAATGGGACCAGAGATCCCCACAGTAGAGCAGACGTCCAGCACAACAAACAGGACTGGAAATCCCCACGGTGGAGCAGATGGAGTCAAGAGGGTCTGGCTGCAGACTTGCACTTGCACTCTCAGACTTGCACTCTCAGACACTTGCACTTCCGCTAGTGACGTCACTTGCAGTCTTTATTTTTTATTGTGGCGAAGACAAGAAAAAAATAAACTAAATTACAATGTCACTTGCAATCGCTACTTGCACTCGACTCAAATCGTGCTTTTTGCCAATGGAGACAAGAAGCTGTGGTGGTAAATAAACGCAACGAGGAAAGTTTAGCGTTAAGCATTTTTCCATATAGAATAAACTGTCTACAACTCGTTTATATCACTGTCTTTGTCCATTAAGCTACATTATGTGTTTTATTTATAATGATTTTCTATAGGAGGAAAACGTTTAATGTACAATTTAACACACTGCGTTCGGTACTCGTCTGCTTGCCTGTACGGAGCTGATCCTTTTAAAATCACTTAATGCATTTCACAATGCACGTTCATATTTGCTGGTCTGTATATTTGTTGAGTCAACAACAAGACATATAGGCTATGCCTACTGAATTGTCTTTATCATCTTTAATTGTCTGTTATTAGGCCACATTAAGCGTTCGCATTTTGTTCATAGCCATCTGCTTGCCTTGTTGTACATTAAATAATAACTATATATCAAATTTGGTCTTTTAATTGAACAACGTATCCTAATACATTATGCCATATTAAGTGTTTGTTTTTTTCTACAGAAGGAAAACGCTTAACGAAATACTTTGTGTATAGTAGTAGGCCTACTAATGTAGTTTTAATTGTTTAATCACCACCACAGCGTCTTGTCTCCATTGGCAACATGCACGATTTGTGTTGATTCCAAGTGACGTCACAGGTAGCGGAGAGTGCAAGTAGCGATTGCAAGTGACATTGTAATTTAGTTTCTTTTTTCTTGTCTTCACCACCTGGCTACTGTTGTAAGATGTTGAGAGATTCAAACAAAAACTTATAAATTAATAGAACAAAAAAAATAAATAAATAAATAAAGACTGCAAGTGATGTCACTAGCGGAAGCAAGTGTCTGAGAGTGCAAGTCTGAGAATGCAAGTAGCGATTGCAAGTGACATTGTAATTTCTTGTCTTCACCACCTGGCTACAGTTGTAAAATGTTGAAAGATTCATACAAAAAGTTATCAATAAATAGAAAAAAATAAAAAAAAATAATAAAGACTGCAAGTGACTTCGCTAGCGGAAGCACAAGTGTCTGAGAGTGCAAGTCTGAGAATGCAAGTCTGAAAGTGCAAGTGCAAGTCTGCAGCCAGACCCTTCTCGATGGAGTTGAAGACCACCAGACAAGAGCTGAAGACCAGGATGGAGCTGATTACCACCAGGGTGGAACTGATAGGGAACCACCATAGTGGATCAGGCAAGACTGGAATAGAGAGCTCAGAAAGGTTAACAACGGTCTCTACAGCCATAACAAGGCAGGCAGAGAGTTCACAGATGTCCTAATTGGCCGTGACAAGAAAGTCAGAGAGTTCACAGACAACCTCCTTGGCCGGCACAGGGCAAACAGAGAGTTCAGAAACAGCCTCCTTGGCCGGCACAGGGCAAACAGAAAGTTCAGAAATAGCCTCCTTGGCCATGACAGGGCAAACAGAGAGTTCAGGAATGGCCTCCTTGGCCATGACAGGACAGTCAGAGGGTTTAAAGACAGCCCCCTTGGCTGTGACAGGGCAATCAGAGAATTCAGGAACAGCCTCCTTGGTTGTGACAGGGCAAAGAGAGAGTTCAGCAATGGCCCCCTTGGCCAAGACCAAGCAAACAGAGAATGGAAACTGCCCCCTAGGGAGGAACAGGGTAAGAATAGAGTTGAGAAGTGGCTGCCAGTGCCTTGAGAGGAGATGATGTGGACAATGCCAACTCAGAAGGTTCTGCAGTAGAAGCTGCCACCTCTAAAGGTTGACATCAATGGAGGTTATGCATTGGGTGTCACCACCTCTGGAGGTTCTGCAGCAGATTCAGGGAGTAAAGTAGGCTCAGGAGCAGATTCAGGGAATGGAGTGGATTTGGGAATGGACTCAGGGACTGAAGCAGACTCTGGAATGGAATAAGGGAGTGGAGCATGGCCCTGGATCTGACTCAGGGATAGAAGCAGGCTCTGGAGTGGATTCAGGGACTGGTGTGGGCTCTGGAGCAGATTTAGAGACTAGAGCAGGTGCCACCACCTAGGGAGGTTCTGCAGCAAAAGCTGCCAGCTCTGGAAAAGCTATGGCGGTGTTTGCTGCTTAAATGCATAGAATGGCCAAAGCCATCACAGGTAGGACAGAGAGCACAGCGTCTGTCTCTGAGACAGATGGCACTGTGACTGGTAAATGTTTGCAAGCCTATGAGTGCTGAGACCAGTGATCTTGAGTGTATCGCAACTGGCAGGCTAGATTGTGTAGTGGCTGGCAGGCTAGAGCGTGTAGCAGCCAGTAGGCTAGAGTACATAGTGGCCGGGGGGCTGAGGTCACTGGGATGCCTGCCCCTCGCACCGACATCAGCGGTAGGTCAGTCAGACTGGAAAACAGCCTCAAACACCAGTGGAATACCTGGGTGTCTTCAAATGTGACATCTTTAATGACCAGGAAAACTGGAGTGGCATCTGTGACAGATAAAGACTCTGGCTTGACATCCACGATAGCTGGAGGATCTGGTGTGATGGCCATGACATGATGGGCCATGACATGATGAGGTTCAGACATTGCAGACTTGACTGGAGCAGGCTCTGGCTTGGAAGGCTTGATGTGAGGAGGCCCTTGAATGCTGGCCTTGACGGGACGAGACTCAGAAGTAGCAGCCATCTTGTGAAAAGACTCTGTGCTGGCAGCTGGAAAGAGTCTCTTGGCTAGTCAACATGATGGGAAGAGACTCAGTAATGGTGGCCATCTGGAAGGGTTGCCATTTTGTGAACAGTCTCTGGGCTGGCAGCCATCTTATGAAAAGTCTCTGTGTTGGCAGTCATTTTGAGATGAGGTTCAGGTACAGGGATGCATTCCTCCTCCGAGAAACCCACAGTGAAGGATGAACCATGAAGAATTAAAGCATAGTCCATGAAGTCTTTAAATGATGAAATAAATAAGTCTTTAAAAACTCCTATGACATGAATTTTTCACTTTCTGAGGTTTTTTAACATTAATATGAGTTCCCCTAGCCTGTATATGCTCCCCAAGTTTATAGAAATTTGAATCGGTGTAAATTGAGATTTTTCTATCTTTCTCTGCCTTTGAGAAAATGGAAGCTCAAACGGGCTGATCTTGAATCTCTTCGTTGTGACGTTGTAACGAGAATTGTTACCTCCCCTTTCTCTGCTTTGCCCAACCAAATATTTACATATAATTCAGTCGCAATGTCAGCACAGGCGTTTCAAACAGACTTTTATGATATGGATTTGACGGCACAGGCACAAACAGTGAGTAACAGTGTTCATTAATCCCTGATCTGTGATCAGTGATTTCTGATGGGTAGCTAATCATTCAAGTTCACACAGACTTTCTTTCTAAATCGTTTAATACTGTTTATGCATCAGTGAATCAAGCCAGTGACTAAACAATTAACTTCACGTTGTTTCTCTTAGTAGCATGAAACAAATCTGTTATTTAAATTGTGATTTAACTACAGAGAGCGATCAAAAAATGCTCGCTTTTTTCCGGAGCTGTTACACTTCGCGAGTATATCTGCACACTTGCCCAGACTGCCGTTACAATGAATGACGCTGTTATGCTGCACAACGGAGCTCTTACTGTATTCATGTGTTTGCTGTTAGCTGTGGTGAAAGCATTTTGTGAGATAACGTGTTGCAATAATGACGAGATCACTGCATCCACGCGATAAACTGACTCTGTCTACTCAATGCTCATCACTGCAGCCTTTCATGTGATTACATAAATTATTACATAAAAGATCATGGTAAGAGCTTGTATCTGACAATAAACAATAATAATGCGATAAAACAGTAAATAAAAAAAATTATGTGTTCATCATAGTATGAGATACTATAAAAGAAAAACGTTTTTCACGTAAAATTATTTAAAAAAATATTAAAGAGATAACGATTTTGGGTTTTCTAATTAAAAACAAATGCTTTAAGGATAACACTTGATCACATTAGTGGAGTTAAAAATATAAAAAAATTAAATAAAAAGTATTGGCTATACTACAATCACAAAATAAAAAGGCAGCCGTTTCTGCAACATGTTCTTCATTATCAAGATAATTACAAATACAATAATTAAACCTGTCACTTATGTCTTTTACGTTTTTGTGCTTGTTTTTACTTTGTAGGTCACATGATCAACATAGCGGATGATGATATACAATTTGGATTCATACTTCATACATATGCATTTAGGCTGTAGAGTATAAACTCTTTTAGCGCTCCTTAAGTTAGTACTTATTGAAATTAAGTGCCTAATTAAAGGGTATGCGGTTTCGAACGCATCCCGACAAAATCTCGTTTTGAGGTCTCACGTGGTTGTGTGTGATTTGAACAACTTCAAGTTACGCCCCCGTCTTGCAGTCAGACCCTTCTCGCTATCCATGCCATTCGTCTCCTTTTTGTCACCTCTGAAACATGGCTTGTACTATTATTTTTCCACGCTGGAAAACGATAAAATGATATTCCATTCTTAACCTTTATGCCACTTCTATCGTGAGAACGACTATTGCAGTTTATAGGTAGACAGCATCTTGAACACTGTGTTCTTCCCTCATGCAAAGAAGTCTAGCGCCTAATGCTTGTGCTGCGGATTCCCAAAATGCTTTGCGTTCACCACTGGGAAAACGTCATGATGACGACACATTAGCGATCTCTTATGTTTTGCAGTTATCTTAACTCAGTAATTTGCCATCTAACTAAATGTTAACCATTCTAATTAAAACACTCTTACTTCTGTAAAGCCGTCACAATTAATTATATGATCATCTAACGCATTCTCATCCCACAACTCCTTGCCATCAACTGGGAAATACCGGGAAATACACATAAATACATACAGCCAGACGGAGGTACCGTGACCTAAGCCTAAAACGCCTTCTGCTGACGTTTTATCGTAGGCTACACAGACATGCTTTTCCAAAATGTGAAACACTTCCATAATTAATGAACCAGTCTGCACACTACTATAGGCTATCTTAAAATCAGAATCAGAAATACTTTGATCTTTATTGATATTGATAACCCGGGGGACAATTCTTGTGTCACAGTTGATGTGCACATCAAGACATTTAAATGAATATAAATAATAATAGAAGTTGGTAAATAAACTAGTAGCCTATATACATGTAAAAAGTATAAAAATATGCTATAAAATATGAAGAAGAATTATAAAGGACTATGGAAATGCAGCTTACAAGATTTACATTACTGTATTAACAGAATTGAATAAATTGTGATGAACAGTACTAGTAAATAAATAGAAACAGAACTGCAGCAAATTCTATTACACTGAATATTAAAACAGATAATATTGCACATAATGTGAAGTATTACATTGCACTACACTACAGGGTCCAGTTTAATAACAAAGGGTCCATGTGTCGGACACTTCACTATCTTGAGGCCACGAGTTAACTTATCTTGAGGCCACGAGTTAACTTATCTTGAGGCCACGAGTTAGCTTATCTTGAGGCCACGAGTTAGCTTATCTTGAGGCCACGAGTTAACTTGAGGCCACGAGTTAGCTTATCTTGAGGCCACGAGTTAGCTTATCTTGAGGCCACGAGTTTGCTTATCTTGAGGCCACAAGTTAGTTATATATATATATTTCTTTTTGACAAAGTGTGACCAGAGGGGCTCCGTACACTTCAGTTTGGCAACCAATTCTCACTATTAACAATGGGGTAATATTAAGGCATCTACAATTTGGTCAAGCAATAAAATGTTCTTTATTAGTACTTACTAATTACTTATTAGTAAGCTAATAAATATACTAATATCTATATACTAATATCTATATCTATATCATATTAGTAAGCTGTTTATTAGTACTTACTAATAAACAGCTAATAAGTTAGTAATATGCATGCTAATTTTACCCAAATATTTATTATATATTTATTTATGCAATGTGATGTTTGTTTTTTTGCAAAACACTGAAACCTATGTAACTAAACACAATATACAGTTGAAAAAAAGTATCTCTCTTACCCTGTTCATTATTTTGTCCATCAGTCAGCATATTAATCATTAGATCTTTCCACCCATCCAGAGGAACTACTGGAATTGACAAAAGCTCTGTCTAAAAACAGAACATATATTTAGAAAACAAGAAACAAGCATTGCAGGCACCAGTGATGCAGAGGACAATCTGTTAGTCTGAGTTATGGCAAATGGAAAAAGTTTTTTGGGTTAATAATAATAATGTTAATAATGCTAATAATTATTTTTGTAACACATAATTGTAGCTGTAAATTGTTGCTGTAATTTTGGCTGCTTTCATAATGGCATAATGGTTGAAATAGAGCATGGTTCACATGAAAAAAAATGGAATGTTGTCACTCGAACAACTATGGAACAGTTCACAAAATAAAAAATAAAAAAGTTAATAAATCAGCTCTATAGAGTATTAGGGGCTTAGGGCATTCAACTTAAATCAATCCCAAGTTTTGCCATTAGTGTGCACTTGTGCAATGTTAGCAATGTTGGACATCCCAGTCCATAAGATGGAGGAAAGTTTGCAATTAAAAAGGCATAAACAATGGAACTGGAATTCATTCTCAGACTAGGATCCAGACTAGCACACACACTTTAGCTGAGGTTAATGAAATACTTGTAGGGCATGACAGTGGTGATAGCTTACCCTAGATATGAGCAAGTACATAGGAGTAAAACTGGGTGTGTAGTGTAATTGTGCACAGTGATTGTAATCAGAACAGTACATTAATAGCTTGCTACCAGCTTCTTCCTCAAAAGAAATTGTTTGTTAATAGGAGAAAGCACATAAATGTAAATGTCTTGCAGCAAAATAAAAAAAAAACTGACCCATGTTGTGTTCTCTATCATGCATGCTCTCGTGTTTGTGACAATGCAAGATAAATGCATATTGGACTAGGGTTGGGTAGAGTCAAGTCACCAATGCTGTGGGGATAACGGGCTCCCAGGAACAACTGGAATCTTAGATCCTGAATGGAGAAAATATACCCAGCGTGAAAGCCCCATTATTTCCATTTATGCTGCTAGGCTAACTACTAACTACTAGCATTTAAGCACTGGTGGTGAAAGGACTTTATGCATTAGGATGTCATGCTCTAGAATATTTTCATTTAATTAGAATTGTCATTTATTGGTTTGAAGTGGAAAAAATATAGAAACACTAGATAATTTAATGGGCTCAACCATAGAATAAAGAAAATAAAGATTACACTATGCATAGACAAATGATAGACTAGCAGATGCTTTAAACACACTTCCATCCCAGACACAAAAAAAATGAATTAATTGCCAGTAAAAGGGCATCGAGAACTATATTTGTCTGCTGAGGTATTGTAACTGGAAGAAGAACAGAGAAAACTGTTTAATCCTTCAGTCGAAATTGATAGGTGCAGAATGGAAATAAGTCTCTTATTCAAAAAGACATCCAGTTTCGATAGGGTGGGGGTAAAAATAAATATCAGTGTATGTGTACCATGGTTTTTGCCCTACTGTATTTGTTTAAGGGGCTGTCAAAATAATTTCCTTAAAACTCTTCTTTCCTGAATCTCTCACAGTCAGATCTCCCAACCACAGTAGTGGTGCACTGACTGTCACTCTGTGGCCACATTACGGTCCAGTTCATCTTTCTTGGAAGTTACAGCCAACCACATGAAGAGTTTTGGGTGGAGCAAAGTTTCTGCAGCCATCTGAGAAAGCCTATGATGTCTGGTGGAGAACCTGGGTATTGGCTAATTATAATTTTTGGGTAAACTAACCCTTTAATATATTACTATGTTAAATAACACATTAGGAATTTCAGACGATATATTTACTTAAATACTGTAATGTATGTAATTTTGCTAAGTAATGGTATATAATTTTGTACCAATTCTCACTATAAACTAGTTGCTTATTAGCATGCATATTACTAACGTACTGGCTATTTATTAGTTCTTATAAAGCATATATTCTGCATGACTATATTCTACATTCATAATCCTATACAGTACCTAAACTTAAAAAGAATTTTATTGAGGCAAAAGTTGTAGTAAATAGTTAATTCATAGCAAGAATTGGACCTTAAAATAAAATGTGACCATACATTTGTTCAACAATATCCTTTATAATTTACGGTATAAATGTACATGTGATAAAAAAAAAAACACAACATAACCTAATTAACATAATTTTTTAATCAGTGTTTTTGCTATTTTTACAGCTGACTCTGCTTTACTATTGCGTTGGCTGTGATTTGTCATGATGTGACATGGTTAAAGTCCCATTCCTCTGCGAATTCCTGAAAGTCTATGCCACTGAATGACGGTCCGTTGTCTGTGGATACCTCAAGGGGAATGCTATGTCTGCAAATACTGGTCAAATTTATCACATGCAAAGACAATGGCAAGGCATTCTTTCTCAATCTCAGCATGTCATTGTCCTGGACGCAATGCTACAAGTTGTCCATTCTGCAGGAGGGCTGCCCCTAAACCTTTCTCGCTTGGCATCATATTGCAGTGTGACCTTCTCTTTGATGTCATAGTATTTCAGTACAGGGTAGTGAGTGACTAAATCTGTGATCTTCTCCAGAGCAGCATCATGCATTTGTAGCCCCGTCCATTCAACATCCTTGTCTGTCAGTCATCTGCTTTGATAAGTTTTTATTTGATGGGAATAGGAATCTGTCTTGGTAACTGCTGCACAGGCTGGACTGTGGAATCAATCTCAAGGTGTAGCTCCCCTGGGAGACATTCTAATCCATCAAACACATCATCATACATGGAGATGATTTCATCCATTGTGTTGGGTGCGCCTGACACCTCTTTTGTGTCAATATTGTGTATTACATGGTTGGTGTTTATTTGAAGTAAATTGAGTTTCTGGCAGGTTTCAGCTGAAAGCAGTGGCATGCAGTATGTGATGTCTCATTACTTGGAATCATGTATTTGCGCCCTTCATGGACTGATTTGAGGTCACATTCACTCTTAGGCTTGATTAGCATGCCGTCATACAGCTTGAGTGTGGCTTTGCTGGGCATTAAAGATGGATTGCCATCTTGCAGTAAGCGTTGGAGGTCACAAAAATCGGTTACATTGACTGTGGAGCCTGTGTCTAGCTAGCACTTCATGGTATGATGGGAATCGTCATTGAATGATTTTGCATTATGTGGGGTCAGCTTCAGATTTATAAACCATTTACTTTGGTTGGCTTGCATGCAATTTTACATGTGAGAAGTACCACATTGCATCTGCTTGTTCTTCAGACTGGATGTCTTCCTCTAATAAATTCAGCTTTGGCTTGTTTTGTTTTTGTTTGCAAATGCATGCGTAATGATTTCGGTTGCCACATGTTTTACAGGTTACACCAAAAGCGGGGCATTTAGCTTTTGCACGTGTAGCAGGATGCAGTTATCTGGCTCATGCCTCCCTAAGTGACGCTTAATTTGCTGCAGCTGTGAGTGGTTCTGGGAAGTTAACTTTGAGCCAATCGCGAGGACTACTTCCCTTTATAAACCGGGACTTTTCTTTTGACAAATGATGCCACCGGTACGCGACTTGTCTTGTTTACCTGCCCAGCGACCTGATGTCTGCCTGGTTACCGGTCTACGGTAGCGCCGCAGGTATGGTTAGCTTAGTTTCTCTTTCCACTCGTTAACTTTATAATGTGAGCTTACAGGGAATGTTTTATGCTATAGAATCCCCGGTCTGGCAGCAGCCCTTTTACCAGCTGAGTGTGCGCCCTGTGATCAGCAATCAGAGCTCAGGGCCTGTGACGCAATGTTGTTAATCATAAGGAATGCTATTTAACCGGGGGTGCGGCCGCCAGTTGGGTATATTGATGCTGAACAACTGCTGTTTTGCTTATGTTTTACTGTTATGTCTTGTGTATGAACTTTCGTCGTACCTGGTGGCTTTGTTCACCCGGGATCTATGATTATTGGACCTGTGGTTAGCTCGAGTTTACAGACGGCTGGCTGGCGTGTTACACTATTGCCGGTTCAACTCAGTTTGATACTTCCAGTTTAACTCCGTTTGATCCTTTCTGTTATTTTTGGGAATCAGTGGTTGAGTATAAAGTGTGTTTGCTGGGCTAGCTGGCACCACTTTAATTGTTTTTGTCTATATTATTTCTGCAACCTGTTTAAGTGTTTTGTTTAAGTTTTGTTTAACTTTCAACTGTCCGTTTTTTCCAGGTGCTGAGAACTGCCAGTGGGAGCGGTGCCCCTTGTGGTGGTGGGTCCCTTGCTGTGTGCTGTGGCTGTGTGTTCACCAAGTGTGGTCATTTCCCTTGCGGTGTGTGTGAATTCGACACTGGTGATTGGGGTGTCTTATGAATGCTCATTGCTCGTGCCACTAGTCTCCCACTGGTAAGATTCTGCCCTGTTCTCCTCTTCTCGTGTGTGTGTGTGTGTGTGTGTGTGTTTTGGTTTTTGATTTGGTGTACTGTGTATTTTGTTTGCTGTGAAGATTCCCTTCTATGTTTGCTGTGATTATTGTGTGTTTTTAAGTAAAAAATAAAAATTCTATTTTTGTACTGGACCACTGTCTCTGGCTGATCCATCCACGAACTTGAGTGCCTGGTTAGAACAAGATAACAAATTCTTTGGGTGTAACTCCCATTGTGGCGTAGTCTGCTACTGTGTATCCCTTCTTGCCACACACGCAGTGATCCACAGTAATGGCATGAGTTGTTATGTTGCCTTTTTTGTGATATTCAGATACGTTTGCCTGTTTGTACCCCTGCCTGTTGCGTTCAGAGTACTTTTTTCGGTAAGTGAAGTTGATGATGTCATCTCACTCTGCTCCGCTTATTTTCTGTATTTGCAGTTGCGCCTGTTCACTCACGCAACACATAGCCGTGTTTAGTGTGAGGTTTGGTTTGCGTAACATCTGTGCTTGTGGACTTGAGTCACAGTCACGAATCAGCTCTTCCCTTAAAGGGATAGTTCACCCAAAAATCCAAATTATGTCATTAATAACTCACCCTCATGTCGTTCCAAACCCGGATCACCAGTAGTTCTTTCGGACCGTTCGATTCAATAAACCGGTTGTAGAAAATGGTTCATCGGTTCTGTTGCGCTAGACGTAATGGCAAAGGCAATCATTGGTGATGATTGCCTTTGATTCAAGACTTCGGTTTACCAAAGCTCATAACATTAAAGTTGTTAAACAAGGTTATGATGTAATTGTTGGATGACGATGCCATTTAACCATGAAGCCAAAGCATTTTTTAAAGGCTAGCCATCCACATCGAAATGTCAGAAGACATTATATTTACCTTACTGTGCATGTTTAAACCTCACTGAGAGGATACAGACATAAGTTGCATGCAATTATTCTGGCAGGACCAATTTTATATAGGTAAGGCACGTTTATTTATATAGCACATGTCGTACACAATGGTAATTCAAAGTGCTTTACATAAAACAAAAGTAAAATAATTATGATATAAAACGAGCAATTTTTTAAACTTTAAAATGATTAAAAAATTTATTTAAAATGAATAAAAAAACCCTGTTAGAAACAGAAAATGATCTTACAAAAAAAAAAACTGTGAAAATACAAGTGCTCATTCAATAAATGCACAGCTAAACAGATGAGTTTTAAGTCTAGATTTAAATGTGACTATTTTACCACATCTGATCTCTTCTGGAAGCCAATTCCAGCTGCGTGTGGCATAGAAACTAGGCGGACTCCTCTTGTTTTGTGTGAACCCTTGGTATTTCTAACTGACTCGATCCTAGTGATCTGAGTGCGCTGTTAAGTGTATATTCAGTGAACATATCTGCATATATTTAGGGACATATTTCACCATTTACTTGCGTGATCAAGATGCGGGCGAGACTTTCTACTCTACAGCCAGCAAGGCTACCCGTTCGATGCGTGTGCTCCCATTGGACGTTGGCGAGAGTCTCTAGGCTAGGGAAACCTTACCTTTTCTTCCTACAGCCAGTAACACTTACCCATTCAATGCGTGTGCTCCTATTGGACGTTGGCGAGAGTCTCCAGGCTAGGAAAACCTTACCTTTTCTTCCTACAGCCAGAAACACTTACCCATTCAATGCGCGTGCTCCCATTCAATGCCGGCGAGAGCCTCCCGGCCACAAAACTTACCTTTCCTTCTATGCCCGTAGAGGTTTACCCATTCAATGCCATGAGTAGGAAGCTCCCATCGGAGGTCGGCGAGAACCTCCCGGCTAGACAAACTTGCCTTTTTCCATTCTTCAGCCAGCGAGGCTTACCCATTCGATGCATGTGCTCCCATCGGATGCCAGCGAGAGCCTCCTGGCCAGACTACCTTTCCTTTCTCTTTACAGCCCCAAGCTGTCAGTTCCACCATGCACTATCCAGATCCTCCGGGAGGCCGGCGAGAACCTCCTTTTCCATTCTACGGTTGTCGAGGCTTTCTCTTGCGATGCTGCGAGTACAAGCTCCCATCGGACGTCAGCGAGAGCCTCACGGCCACCCAAACTTACCTCTTCCATCCTACAGCCTGCAATGCTGACCCAGCCGATACAGCGAGCATGAAGTTCCTGTTGGATGCTGGTGAGAGCCTCCTGGCCAAACTTCTTTACCTTATCGTCTTTCATCCGGAGAGGCTTACCCGTTCGATGCCAGGAGTACAAGCTCCCGTCGGAGGTCAGCGAGAGTCTCCCGGTTAGAAAAACTCACCTTTTCCTTTTCTATGGTTAGAGAGGCTTACCCGTTCGATTGTGTGTACTCCCGTCGAATGTCGGTCAGAGCCTCCTGGCCAGACAACCTTACTTTCCAATCTATGGTCGGCGAGACTTACCCGTTCCATCATGTGAGCTCCTGTCGGACGTCGGCGAGAGTCTCCCGGCCACATGACTGTACCTTTCTATTTGACGGTAGGGGAGGCTTAACTGTCGACGGCATGAGTCTCAACCTTATGTCAAATACTGTCAAAAAAAAAAACAAAAAAAACTCAGCTACACTCACATCTTTCCCCCCTGCCTGGCAAGGCTCACCCTTTCAATGTTCTGAATTGATACCCCATTGGATGCAGCGAGAGCCTCCCAGCAAGGGTTTTCTTTTCCTCTCCCCATCCGGCGAGGCTTACCCGTCTGATGCGTGTGCTCCCGTCAAACGTCGGCGAGAGTTCTCCCGGTCGGGATCCATACTTGATGGCCCCAAGCGAGTCTCATCTGGGGGATATTCTAGGTTTGGGCCATTCCCAAGCTCGGAGCCCTTCCCCGGACAGACACCAAATACGCATACCATACCTCAGCTAATTATATGTAAGCATGAACTCGTGAAACTGACCCTCTGCTGTCACATGGACTACTTTTATGTCTACTTTTATGACAGTATACCATACACACAGTTTCAATGGAGGGACTGAGAGCTCTCGGACTAAATCTAAAATATCTTAAACTGTGTTGCGAAGATAAACAGAGGTCACAGAGGTTTGGAACGACATGAGGTTGAGTTATTAATAACATTATTTAGATTTTTGGGTGAACTATCCCTTTAATTCACCAAATTCACATGTATCTGCTAGCTTCCTTAGCTTTGAAATGAACTGTTCTGCTCTCTCACACTGAGTTTGTTTACAGTCATTAAACACAAATCTTTCGTAGATCATGTTCTTGCATGGTTCAAAATGTGGCTGTAATGCATCTAGTATTGTAGTCGGGTCTTCCCTGTCTGCCGACGGCATGTGTAGATGGCGTCGAAGTTGATGGCACTCTTTTTTCCATCACTGTCAGTAGCATAGCTACTAAATTTTTTTATCCATGCCTGTGGCAATCTCATAATTGTCCCATTGTGCACGGAAAAATGCCCAGTTTCTTTATGTATCACCTTTCATGTCCATGGGTTCTGAAACCGGGATGCTGTATGCCTTGGCTGCTAGCTGCTGATGATGACAAATGCGTCGCCCATTAGTATTTCTACTATTAACTTGCTTGTTCTGCTGGAGCTTTCTTTGTTGGTTCTGACTTCTGACACCATGTTTCATGTTCATAAGGGTGACTTGCGATGAGACAAACCAGTAGCGTAGCCAGAAAAGATACTCTGGGTGTGCATATGAAAATCTGGGTGTGCCACATTTATTGTCAAATTACTGTGCAAAATTATGGGATAGTATTTTTGTCGCACTGCTTCCATCCGACCATACTCCTAGTGTTAATTTGCAGGTCGTGTCAAAATGTAGTTAATTGTTAAATGTAATAATTTTCTTCCAAATACGATAATTTTGAACTTCTGGTATGATACTTGGACATTTCCAATCTGGCAACACTGTTGATGTTGGGCCTGGGGAGGGAGAAACATCCTCATCAGGTGTAACGTTAAGGCCTTGTGTCCGGCTCTTAATCAAGCCAAGTTTTTTTGCTAAAAAAAATTAAGAAAGGAGCTCTGCGACATATTGCTAGCTAGCAAATGTGCAATCAAAAATAATCTGTTTATATCATAGACTGCTGGGGTCACAGTCAGCTGCTGTTTGCTGATTGGTTGGCAGTCCATATGTCGGCAGATATGTTTTAACAAAAATTATTTAAAATGTAAATTACATTTTAAAATGTTTAGCATTATTGCACCATATATTGGATTCTTATTTCTGTGCCCCTGAGAGTATGATTTAGAATGTTCAGTGGCGTCACAGAACTGCCAGATTCAAACAGCTTTCGCGCGTTGGCTGACACTGAGCCAGAGATGGTCGTGCTCAGCGCTTGTCATATATCACAATTAATAGGCAGTGTTTTCAATCACATAATGTTTATTTTAGGTTTCACACATTTAAATATACATAATCACTAGTAAAACAATACATTGTTAGTTTGTAAAATACACACTGATACACACAAAAACTACACACAAAAATACACACTGATACACACACAAAATACACACAAAAACTATCTAATTGAGTGTAATTTGCAGACGTGTATTATTCATATATCAGACATAGCAGTGCAACGTTTACTCTATTCTTCATCTAGTTCAATGGCCACTTACTTTCATGTATTATGGGAGAAACTGGGGAATTCAAGTGCTGTACGTTAAATCCGGCTGACAGGACTCTGAACTGTCTCATTATAGATCAAGATAATTAATAAAGGTTTTTAAACAAAGAATCGGAATATCAGATAGTTGACATGGTAAGCAAGTTTGTATATATATTTTAATAAAAAATGAAAAACTAAATAATACGAATTCCGATACATCTATTAGTGGCTGCGGTGTGTCACGTGACAATCATGACGCGTTGCCATGGAAACAAGGGGTCAGTTAAAATATTTGTAATTTACACGCGAAAGGGTTGATTTAAATTTTATATATATATATATATATATATATATATATATATATATATATATATATATATATATATATTTCTAAGTAAACAACAATAGCCCAAGTTTAGTAAAAATTTTGTATTGAGAGCATTACAAAGCATTTTGTATTGTAATTCTGCATCTATTTTTAAGTGTGCCAGCTGCCACTGTGGGTGGCACAGGCACACCCTGGCACACCCGTGGCTACGCCACTGGGTCAAACACTACCTTTCATTCAGCTCACTTTTCCTAGCTATGGCAGTGCATCCCTTCCCCAGCATTCTTGCACTCCCTCTCTCCCCCATCCTATCATTGCTCCTCGGTGCCCTCTATTGGCTGACCTATATCATAACAGCATCTGTCGAACCAGAACAATCTTCTTAGGTAAATGGAAACCCTACTTTAAGAAGTTTTTACACATTATTAAGCAACTCACAGTCCTCATGAAATATGGTGAGGAAGATAGATCTTTCGGAAGATGAAAAATACTGAACCATGATTTGCAAAAGGATGTCAAAACAAACAATATTTTGCAAATATATATTATTGAACTGTCAAAAGATTTGTGAGTGACTTAGAGTACAGAAGATCTTGGTCAGATGAAGATTTATAAAGGAATTTTTCTGTCAAACAAATGATCTGACTTGTAATGCCAGCTGTAAAAATGCCACTGCTGAGCAGCAGACAGGTGTTTACAGCTACTGGAGTCTCAAGGTCCTCTCCATGCAGAGTGGAAAGTTGTGTGTAAAGCTGCATTTCAGTCAGGGGCTGTAGAAACCTGAAGAAACACATGAAGTCAATCTGCATGGAGAGGGTCTTGAGACTCCAGTAGCTGCAAACACCTGTCTGCTGCTCAGAAGTGGCTTTTTTACAGCTGGCATTACAATACAGTTCATTTGTTTGACAGAAACTTCTCTTAATAAATCTTCATCTGACCAAGATCTTATGTGCTCTCACAAAGTGAGAGCACATAAAAGGGGGGGGGGGTTTTACACTGTTAAAGAGTTGGATTCCCATGCTAAACATGGACAAAGTTCAAATAATTAAGTTGTACGTTTGAAAGAGTATTTTTGTTCCAAAAATACTCCTTCCGGTTTGTCACAAGTTTCGGAAAGTTTTTTTCGAGTATGGCTCTGTGTGATGTTAGATGGAGCGGAATTTCCTTATATGGGTCCTAAGGGCACTTCTGCCGGAAGAGCGCGCGCTCCTGTATAGCAGAGCACAGACATTCACTGATCAGAGCGAGAGTGTCGCGAAATGTCATAAAAGAAGTGTGTTTTTGGTTGCCAGGGCAAGACAGCCCTGCACAGATTACCAAAAAGAAGACCGCATCAAGGGACCAGTGAATGGAGTTTATTTTTTACAGAGCATCAACGGAGTTGTGCAAGTGTTTTTGTTTGTTCCCTGCATTTCGAAGATCCTTGTTTTACAAACAAGGCCCAGTTTGACGCCGGATTTGCAAATCGTTTATTTCTTAAGGATAATGCATTCCCAACGAAAAAGGGTCACGATCGTGTGTTGGAACCGCATTCGGTGAGTAAAACTGCTTCAAATATCTCTGTGTTGTTAACTTAGCTATCGGCGAGTAAGCACATCAAGTAAACAACATGCGATGTTGTCATCAAACTGCACTTTCCACATGTACAGCTTAAAAAAAAAATAATAATAATAGACGACATAAATTGGAACTTAGTCATTTTCCAAAACCGCTAAGCAAATATATACAGTTTCAGTACATACCACATAGAGACGTCGTTGCTGATGATGCTCTTGTTAAATTTCAGCCTCTGGATCTGATTCTGGATCATAAATATACACTGAATCTGACTGTTAGCCATGGTTTGTTTTGGATGTTTTTTTCCTCACGGTAATGTCACAGCTTCCAAACGCTCTCAACGTAAAAGCTTACTCGCGCTCGTGATTCTTTATCTCCGCCCACACGTCACGCCTCCAGCCAGTCGTGTTTTCCAGCAAAAATCGGTACAGACTATCTTTCTCTTATGAATATAATAAAACTAAAGACTTTTTGGAGTTATTAAGGATGCAGTACTACTCTATAGGTACTCAAGATTAACAGGATATTGAGTGAAAACGAGCATTTCACCCCCCCTTTAAGTCTTTTGCAAGCTATTGCATTGTTTCATATTTTTCTTTTTTAGAATGATCTTCCTCACCATATTTCATGAGAACTTTGACTTGCTTAATAATGTGAACAACCTCTTTAAGTAGGGTTTCAATTTACCTAAGAAGACCTGGCAAACTATTGACCAAATCTGAGATTGATACCAGTTTACCTGAAATTGTCAAAAACAACACAAACAAAAATCTGACTCTTTACTGTACCGAAATCCTATTGATATGTAACCTGCATAATAATTTGGAACATGGTATATTTGAGAGAAATAGGCTTTTTGTGTACATAAAAAAACATCTTAGATCTTTGAGTTCTGCTAATGAAAATTAACTAAATGGCAAAAACAAAATGTCTTGTTATGATCTTTTAACCTGTTCACCCGCACCTGGCCGCCGACACACTGAACGCTCTTTGTTTGCATACTTCAGAGTTTACCCAATAGATTAAATGAAACAGGACAAAATTCATCAATACAAAAAATATCATTATGAAAGTCTAAGCCTCAAAGCACTGACGACAGATCACTGTCTTTCAATGGAAAGCTTATAAGGAATGTATTTGCTAAATGTGTGTAAGCAGTACACATCAAAACATGCATAATAAAAACGCAGTCCATACCAGATTCTTCATAAAAACAAATCATAAACAAGTCAAGTCACCTTTATTTATATAGCACTTTAAACAAAATACATTGCATCAAAGCAACTGAACAACATTAATTAGGAAAACAGTGTGTCAATAATGCAAAATGACAGTTAAAGGCAGTTCATCGTTGAATTCAGTGATGTAATCTCTGTTCAGTTTAAATACTGTCTGTGCATTCATTTGCAATCAAGTCAACGATATCGCTGTAAATGAAGTGACCCCAACTATGCAAGCCAGAGGCGACAGCGGCAAGGAACCAAAACTCCATCGGTGGCAGAATGGAGAAAAAAACCTTGGGAGAAACCAGGCTCAGTTGGGGGGCCAGTTCTCCTCTGACCAGATGAAACCAACAGTTAAATTCCAGGCTGCAGCAAAGTCAGATTGTGCAGAAGAATCATCTGTTTCTTGTGGTCTTGTCCTGGTGATCGTCTGAGACAAGGTCTTTACAGGGGATCTGTATCTGGGTGTAGAGGTCCTTTCTAGGTACTGATCCACCATCTGGTCTGGATACATACTGGATCTGGTGGCTATGGTGACCTCGGAATAAGAGCAAAACAGACTAATATTAGGGTAGATGCCATTCTTCTAATGGTGTAGCAAGTACATCGGGTGGTATGGGAAGTGTTCCCGGTTCCGGTTTACCTAATAAATGCAGCATAAAAATCTTTTAACGGATTTGGATATTAAAAGCATATTAGTATGTTATGTGTAAGCCAGGTTAAAGAGATATGTCTTTAATCTAGATTTAAACTGCAAGAGTGTGTCTGCCTCCCGAACAATGCTAGGTAGGTTATTCCAGAGTTTAGGCACCAAATAGGAAAAGGATCTGCCGCCCGCAGTTGATTTTGATATTCTAGGATTATCAAATTGCCTGAGTTTTGATACTTCCTGGTTCTATTAAGAACTCTTGCTGCTGCATTTTGGACTAGCTGTAGTTTGTTTACTAAGCGTGCAGAACAGCCACCCAATAAAGCATTACAATAATCTAACCTTGAGGACATAAATGCATGGATTAACATTTCTGTATTGGACATTGAGAGCATAGACCGTTATTTAGATATATTTTTGAGATGGAAAAATTCAGTTTTACAAATGCTAGAAACATGCCTTTCTAAGGAAAGATTTCTATCAAATAGCACACCTAGGTTCCTAACTGATGATGATTGGAGATATGCTTGGTCAATACTCAGTGTGCGCTTTGACTCCCTGACTGCGGGTGTCGCTGTTGGACAGCCATTGTGAATAAGAACCTGTTCTTAATGACTTGCCTGTAAAAATAAAGGTTGACACTGTTTTCTCTGCTTCCAGTTGGCCTGCTGGTCTTGCTGAAGCTGATCATAGTTCCGTGTAGCTGTTTTTTCTCTAGAATCTTTATCTTACTATCACTCTCTGTTGTTTAAAGTGATAAAAAAAAATAGTTGTGGGTAAAAACACTGCACTTCTCTTCCAATCAAAACATTAGACAGGTTCTGCCCACTCAGTGATGCACCCACTGAGAAACCTAATGAAAGTGCTCTAGTTATTGGCTATTCTATTGTACAGAACATGAATATAGAGACACCAGCCACTATAGTCCAATGTTTACTGGGAGCCAGAGCACCTGACATCTTGGAAAATTTTAAAGTTCTGGCTAATGCTAAAGGTTAATACTGTAAGATTGTTATTCATGCCGGTGCTAATGATGTTCGACTTCAGTCGGAGATCACTAAAAATAACATTAAAGAGGTGTGTGAACTTGCAAGCATGATGTCAGACACTGTAATATGCTCTGGTCCCCTCCCTGCTTACTGTGGTGACAAGATGCATAGCAGATTGTCATCAATCAATGGCTGGATGTCTAAGTGGTGCAGAATAATAGGTTTCATAGACAATTTGACGAGCTTTTGGGGCAGACCTGACCTGTTGAAAAGAGATGGTCTTCATCCCCCCTGGGGTGGCACTGCTCTTCGCTCTAGAAATATGGCAAATAGTCTTTGGTTCTACCATGGTTCTACCATACTTGTAACAAGAAATAGAATTTACAATTTTGGCTATATGAAGTTTGCACAAAACTAAATAATGATCTGAGATATCATCACTTGGCTGCATAATTTCAAAACTATCAACATCAATTCCATGTGACAGTATTAAATCTAGAGCAGTGGTTCCCAACACGTGTGTTTGCGCGGCTTACTGCAAACAATTTACTGACCTCACTATTGTTGGGTTACTAACTTTAGTACTCAGAAGCTAGATTGTTAACTGTATTTATTGAATGAACTAGGGCTGTGCGATATGGACAAGAAAAAAAAAACTATTGCGATTTCTTTGATCAATTTTGCGTTTTGTGATTGTGACACAGATATGCTTTATAGTCATAAATGCATTCAGGATTAATTTGAAACATATTTCCAAAAGAAAACCAATTAGAGCTTTATCAAAAAGTAGTAACCTCTCTAGAACAGACATAAGTCAAAATAATCACTATAGAAAAGGTGTAACAAAATGTATAGACTTATGGCAAAAAATATATAAATAAATAAATCCCGTGTCCAGAGACTTTTTTTTTTCCTTCTTTTTTGCCATGCATTGTTCATAGAGCTCATTAATTATAGCGGTGCCTCAGGTGTTGAAATAGATTTGTTATACATTATACAGGTTCACATGTACTCCATCTAGTCTGTATACATTAATGTAACGCGAAAGCACATTAAAATAATGCACGAGCGCGAATCTCTCTGGTCGCACGCAGATTTCCTTTGCTCTGTCACAAAACCAGACGTGCTTGCTCATATAGAGACTGTGTGCACTAAAAACGTGTATCCTTACACTTAAACTGCGTCCTGTGCACTCACAACTCTCTCTATTCTT
The DNA here is from genome assembly GCF_023724105.1 of Carassius gibelio. Classification (NCBI taxonomy): domain Eukaryota; kingdom Metazoa; phylum Chordata; class Actinopteri; order Cypriniformes; family Cyprinidae; genus Carassius; species Carassius gibelio. The sequence goes on along the minus strand of NC_068386.1, from coordinate 29,415,720 downwards.
GTGTGCTAGACATAAATTATTTTCGCTCGTTTTTATTTCTAGCCTTTTACCGCGTGAACGCTCTGATCAGTTAACATGGGCTTGGAAAAAAGGCGCATCACAGGCAGTGTGTGAACCTGGAGTTACGTAGCCATATGCCCAGTGATTGGATCAGATAGCATACTAAGGGAGGTCAGGGCCGCGGAAAATTATGCTATGAAGAGATTTAGACATCGTGTACGCTCTAATCGTGAGCTTATGACGATTTCAATTAACCACACAGACCTAGAATGGACTGGAAATTTACATTTACATTACATTTACATTACATTTACATTTATTAATTTACCTGAAGCTTTTATCCAAAGTGACTTACAATTGCTATATGTCAGAGGTTGCACGCCCATGCTTGATAAGATAACATATGATTTATGATACCCAGAGCAAAGACATTATCTAATTGGTCAATACAACATTTGAGGTGTGGCCAACAGGCCAGTTTATATACCGTATTTTTCGGACTATAAGTCGCATCTGAGTATAAGTCAATCAATCACCTTTATTTATATAGTGCTTTAAACAAAATACATTGCGTGAAAGCACTGAACAACATTCATTTGGAAAACAGTGTCTCAATAATGCAAAATGATAGTTAAAGGCAGTTCATAATTGAATTCAGTTATGTCATCTCTGTTCAGTTGAAATAGTGTCTGTTTTTATTTGCAATCAAGTCAATGATATCGCTGTAGATGAAGTGACCCCAACTAAGCAAGCCAGAGGCGACAGCGGCAAGGAACCGAAACTCCATCGGTGACAGAATGGAGAAAAAAACCTTGGGAGAAACCAGGCTCAGTTGGGGGGTCAGTTCTCCTCTGACCAGACGAAAACCAGTAGTTGAATTCCAGGCTGCAGCAAAGTCAGATTGTGCAGAAGAATCATCTGTTTCCTGTGGTCTTTTCCTGGTGCTCCTCTGAGACAAGGTCTTTACAGGGGATCTGTATCTGGGGCTCTAGTTGTCCTGGTCTCCGCTGTCTTTCAGGGCAGTAGAGGTCCTTTCTAGGTGCTGATCCACCATCTGGTCTGGATACGTACTGGATCCGGGTGACTGCAGTGACCCTCTGATCTGGACACAGACTGGATCTCGTGGCCACGGTGACCTCGGAACAAGAGAGAAACAGACAAATATTAGCGTAGATGCCATTCTTCTAATGATGTAGAAAGTACGGTGTTATGTGAAGTGTTTCCGGTTCCGGTTTACCTAATTAATGCAGCCTAAAAATCCTTTAACGGATTTGGATATTAAAAGCATATTAGTATGTTATGTGTATGCCAGGTTAAAGAGATGGGTCTTTAATCTAGATTTAAACTGTAAGAGTGTGTCTGCCTCCCGAACAATGTTAGGTAGGTTATTCCAGAGTAGGCGCCAAATAGGAAAAGGATCTGCCGCCCGCAGTTGATTTTGATATTCTAGGTATTATCAAATTGCCTGAGTTTTGAGAACGTAGCGGACGTAGAGGAGTATAATGTAAAAGGAGCTCATTCAAATACTGAGGTGCTAAACCATTCAGGGCTTTATAAGTAATAAGCAATATTTTAAAATCTATACGATGTTTGATAGGGAGCCAGTGCAGTGTGGACAGGACCGGGCTAATATGGTCATACTTCCTGGTTCTAGTAAGAACTCTTGCTGCTGCATTTTGGACTAGCTGTAGTTTGTTTACCAAGCGTGCAGAACAACCACCCAATAAAGCATTACAATAGTCTAACCTTGAAGTCATAAATGCATGGATTAACATTTCTGCATTTGACATTGAGAGCATAGGCCGTAATTTAGATATATTTTTGAGATGGAAAAATGCAGTTTTACAAATGCTAGAAACGTGGCTTTCTAAGGAAAGATTGCGATCAAGTAGCACACCTAGGTTCCTAACTGATGACGAAGAATTGACAGAGCAACCATCAAGTCTTAGACAGTGTTCTAGGTTATTACAAGCAGAGTTTTTGGCCCTATGATTAACACCTCGGTTTTTACTGAATTTAGCAGTAAGAAATTACTCGTCATCCAATTTTTTATATCGACTATGCATTCCATTAGTTTTTCAAATTGGTGTGTTTCACCAGGCTGCGAGGAAATATAGAGCTGCGTATCATCAGCATAACAGTGAAAGCTAACACCATGTTTCCTGATGATATCTCCCAAGGGTAACATATAAAGCGTGAAGAGTAGTGGCCCTAGTACTGAGCCTTGAGGTACTCCATACTGCACTTGTGATCGATATGATACATCTTCATTCACTGCTACGAACTGATGGCGGTCATATAAGTACGATTTAAACCATGCTAATGCACTTCCACTGATGCCAACAAAGTGTTCAAGTCTATGCAAAAGAATGTTGTGGTCAATTGTGTCAAACGCAGCACTAAGATCCAATAAAACTAATAGAGAGATACACCCACGATCAGATGATAAGAGCAGATCATTTGTAACTCTAAGGAGAGCAGTCTCAGTACTATGATACGGTCTAAATCCTGACTGGAAATTCTCACATATACCATTATTCTCTAAGAAGGAATATAATTGTGAGGATACCACCTTTTCTAGTATCTTGGACAGAAAAGGGAGATTCGAGATTGGTCTATAATTAACAAGTTCTCTGGGGTCAAGTTGTGGCTTTTTTATGAGAGGCTTAATAACAGCCAGTTTGAAGGTTTTGGGGACATATCCTAATGACAATGAGGAATTAATAATAGTCAGAAGAGGACCTATGACTTCTGGAAGCACCTCTTTTAAAAGCTTAGATGGTATAGGGTCTAACATACATGTTGTTGGTTTAGATGATTTAACAAGTTTATACAATTCTTCCTCTCCTATAGTAGAGAATGAGTGGAACTGTTCCTCAGGGGGTCTATAGTGCACTGTCTGATGTGATACGGTAGCTGACGGCTGAAAGGTTGCAATTTTATCTCTAATAGTATCGATTTTAGAAGTAAAGTAGTTCATAAAGTCATTACTGTTGTGGTGTTGGGAAATGTCAACACTTGTTGAGGCTTTATTTTTCGTTAATTTAGCCACTGTATTGAATAAATACCTGGGGTTATGTTTGTTTTCTTCTAAAAGAGAAGAAAAGTAATCAGATCTAGCAGTTTTTAATGCTTTTCTATAGGATATGCTACTTTCCCGCCAAGCAATACGAAATACCTCTAGTTTTGTTTTCCTCCAGCTGCGATCCATTTTTCGGGCTGCTCTCTTTAGGGTGCGAGTATGCTCATTATACCATGGTGTCAAACTGTTTTCCTTAACCTTCCTTAAGCGTAAAGGAGCAACTGTATTTAAAGTGCTAGAAAAGAGAGTCCATAGTTTCTGTTACATCATCAAGTTGTTCTGAGGTTTTGGATATGCTAAGGAATTCGGATACATCAGGAAGATAACTTAAAAAGCAGTCTTTTGTGGTAGAAGTGATGGTTCTTCGATACTTGTAACAAGAAGTAGAATTTACAATTTTGGCTATATGAAGTTTACACAGAACTAAATAATGATCTGAGATATCATCACTTGGCTGAATAATTTCAACACTATCAACATCAATTCCATGTGACAGTATTAAATCTAGAGTATGATTTCGACAATGAGTAGGTCCTGAAACATGTTGTCTAACACCAATAGAGTTCAGAATGTCTATAAATGCTGATGCCAATGCATCTTTTTCATTATCGACATGGATATTAAAATCACCAACTATTAAGACTTTATCTGCAGCCAGAACTAACTCGGATGTAAAATCACCAAACTCTTTAATAAAGTCTGTATGGTGCCCTGGTGGCCTGTATACAGCAGCCAGTACAAACATAACAGGGTATTTATCATTAACATTGGTTTCTCTGGATAATGTTATATGAAGCACCATTACTTCAAACGAGTTATACTTGAAGCCTGCCCTCTGAGAAATCCTGAAAACGTTGTTATAAATTGAAGCAACTCCTCCCCCTTTGCCTTTTAGACGCGGCTCGTGTTTATAACAATAATCTTGGGGGGTGGACTCATTTAAAATAATGTAATCATCAGGTTTTAGCCAAGTTTCTGTCAAACAGAGCACATCTATATTATGATCAGTTATCATATTATTTACAAAAAGTGTTTTCGTAGAAATGGATCTGATATTCAATAAGCCAATCTTTATCATTTGTTTATCCATATTGCATTTGTTTTTTATTTGTTGAACCTCAATTAAATTGTTAACCTTAACTTGGTTTGGACGTTTTTTGTATTTTCTAGTTCGGGGAACAGACACAGTCTCTATAGTGTGATATCTAGGTGAAAGAGTCTCTATGTGCTGAGAATTAACTGACCTCTGTGACGGGATGCAGCTAGCAGACGGTCGGTTTAGCCAGTCTGTCTGCTTCCTGACCTGGGCCCCAGTTAGTCAAGTATAAACACTAAGACTATGTGCCATATTTCTAGACAGAAGAGCAGCACCACCCCAGGAGGGATGAAGACCATCTCTTTTAAACAGGTCAGGTCTGCCCCAAAAGCTCGTCCAATTGTCTATGAAAACTATGTTATTCTGTGGGCACCACTTAGACATCCAGCCATTGAGTGATGACAATCTGCTATGCATCTCGTCACCACGGTAAGCAGGCAGGGGACCAGAGCATATTACAGTGTCTGACATCGTGCTTGCAAGTTCACACACCTCTTTAAAGTTATTTTTAGTGATCTCCCACTGGCGAAGTCGAACATCATTAGCGCCGGCATGAATAACAATCTTACTGTATTTACGCTTAGCATTAGCCAGCACTTTTAAATTTGCCAAGATGTCAGGCGCTCTGGCTCCCGGTAAACATTTGACTATGGTGGCTGGTGTCTCTATATTCACGTTCCGTACAATAGAATCGGCAATAACTAGAGCACTTTCATCAGGTTTCTCAGTGGGTGCATCACTGAGTGGGGAGAACCTGTTCAATGTTTTGATCGGAACAGAAGAGCGGTGTTTTGACCCACGACTACGCTGCCTCACCGTCACCCAGTTGCCCTGCTGCAGGGGCTCTGCTGGAACCGGACAATGTACAGGAGTCCCTGAGCTAGACGCATCCAAAGCCATATCTAGAGCCCTAACATTCTTACTGTCCTCAATTAAAGTTTGGATGCGTGTCTCTAATTCTGAAATCTTCTCTGTCAGCCTAACTATTTCCCTGCATTTATCACATGTGAATCCCTCACCAGCGACAGAGATAGATAAACTGTACATGTGGCAAGAGGTGCAAATAACAATTGTAGGAGAAGCCATTACTCACCGTGCTTGATGAAATATTCTTACTGCGGTTGTTTGATGAACTTGTGGAAAACTGCAGCGTGAGAGAGGAGAGGAGAGGAGAAAAGAAAACGCTAATGACAAGCTAACGAGTGCTAACGCTTTGCAGGTGTACTGCAGTCACGGAAGAGTGAAGGTCACATCAGTCAAAAAATCAGTCCAAAAATACGTCATGATGAGGAAAAAACATATATAAGTCGCACTGAACTATAAGTGGGGAGCAATGAGCAGTATAGAGCGCCCTCTCGCAGCAGGAGACGGTAATGTTTTCTCTTGGTTCAGTTCTCTTAGTTCATTTCTCTTGGTTCATGTAAAATTAATTTTGATAAATAAGTCGCACCTGACTATAAGTCGCAGGACCAGCCAAACAATGAAAACAAGTGTGACTTATAGTGCGGAAAATACGGTACTCAGGACACCATAAAATTCTGCTTTTAGTATGCTTTTTGCTTTTAGATGCTTTTAGCTTTTAGCTTGTAGCTTTGCGATTAGCCATGCTTTTAGTCATCACTGTTAGTGTTCTTTGAGCGCGGTTCCAGCGTACTTCGGCCAGCACGTCTGCTGCTACTTAGCCACGAAATATAATTTATATAATTTTAACCTTATTGAGGAACTCAATGCGAGGGTTGATTAAGTGATTGATGGCGTGATTGATGGCTGTTCATGTCTATGCAATTTCATGTATTGCTGTAAACTTGGGATTCCACATTTTCATTCTCTTAAACTCATTCTTTCCTAACTTTCTATCTTCCTGCAACTTGTATGAATGTGTGAGTGCGTGTGCTTATGTGTTAGATCAGTTTATATGCCTTATTCATATTGAAAAGAGAAGTATCTTGTGTTTTGTGCTTACAAGTTAATGTCTTAAACTGCCGATCTTGTGACTGTGCTAATTAATAGTGTTTTCACTATAGTTCGGATATTAATATCCAGTGCACATTTGATGTGAAACAGCTCATTCAGTGAATTGCAGGGCGTCTCAGTGATCAGCTGTGAAACGGTGATTCTGTTCAAATTCCCTTTAAAATCTTAAATGATTCCCTTTGAGCTAAATTGACCTGTTTCCCTTACGGCAGATTACAGTGTGTGACATCGTGCTTGCAAGTTCACTAACCTCTTTAATGTTATTTTTAGTGATCTCCGACTGGCCACTTTCTTCAGGTTTCTCATTGAGTGCATCACTGAGTGGGGAGAAACTGTTTAATGTTTTGATTAGAACAGAAGAGCTGTGTTTCGACCCACGACTATGCTGCCTCACTAGCCGTCTTTCCAATGTTGAGCTTAAAGCGGGAGTGCTAGTGCTGCAAGGGCCGGTTGCGTTTCCACTGTCACTTCTGGGACTTGATCGTGCCTCGTCGGGGCTTCCCCCTCCCTGCTTACCATGGTGACGAGATGCATAGCAGATTGTCATCACTCAATAGCTGGATGTCTAAATGGTGCCCACAGAATAACATAGGTTTCATAGACAATTGGATGAGCTTTTGGGGTAGACCTGACCTGTTGAAAAGAGATGATCTTCAACCCTCCTGGGGTGGCACCACTATTCTCTCTAGAAATATGGCAAATAGTCTTAGTGTTTATACTTGACTAACTGGGGCCCAGGTCAGGAAGCAGACAGACTGGCTAAACCAACCACCTGCTAGCTGTCTCACGTCAACAGAGGTCAGCTAATTCTCAGCACATAGAGACTCTTTCACCTAGATATCACACTATAGAGACTGTGTCTATTTCCGAACTAGAAAATAAAAAAAGTCCAAACCAAGTTAAGATGAACAATTTAATTGAGGTTCAACAAATAAAAAACAGATGCAATATGGATAAACAAATGATAAAGCATGGCTTGTTGAACATCATATCCCTTTCTACAAAAACATTTTTGGTAAATAATATGATCACTAATCATAATCTCTGTGTGACTAATCATAATCTCTGTGTGACAGAAACCTGGCTAAACCTGATGATTACATTATTTTAAATGAAGTAATGGTGCTTCATATAACATTATCCAGAGAAACAAATGTTAATGATAAATCCCCTCTTATGTTTTTACTGGCTACTGTATACAGGCTACCAGGGCACCATACAGACTTTATTAAAGAATTCGGTGATTTAACATCCGAGTTAGTTCTGGCTGCAGATAACATTTTAATAGTTGGTGATTTTAATATCCATGTTGATAATAAAAAAGATGCATTGGGATCAGCATTTATAGACATTCTGAACTCTATTGGGGTTAGACAACAGGTTTCAGGACGTACTCATTGTCAAAATCATAATCTAGATTTCATACTGTCACATGGAATTGATGTTGATAGTGTTTAAATTATGCAGCCAAGTGATGATATCTCAGATCATTATTTAGTTTTGTGCAAACTTTATATAGCCAAAATTGTAAATTCTACTTCTTGTTACAAGTATGGAAGAACCATCACTTCTACCACAAAAGACTGCTTTTTAAGTTTTCTTCCTGATGTATACAAGTTCCTTAACATATCCAACATATCCCAAACCTTGGGTTGTAACAGAAACTATGGACTCTCTCTTTTCTAGCATTTTAAATACAGTTGCCCCTTTATGCTTAAGGAAGGTTAAGGAAACCAGTATGACACCATGTTATAATGAGCATACTCGCACCCTAAAGAGAGCAGCCCGAAAAATGGAGCGCAGCTGAAAAAAAAGAAAACAAACATAACCCCAGGTATTTATTCAATACAGTGGCTAAATTAACGAAAAATAAAGCCTCAACAAATGTTGACATTTCCCAAAATCACAGCATAAATGACTTTATGAACTACTTTACTTCTAAAATCGATACTATTAGAGATAAAATCAGAAAGAATCAAAATCGCATACAAGGAATTTGTTTTAGTGACATAAGCTTCCAGTACACAGAGACAACAACACACAGACAAAAAAAAAAAAACAAACTACAAGAGGAGATTTACAAATTGGCAAATATATAAGTGTATAAACAATTGTGCTATAAATGATAATGGAATAGGATTGAGATGCAGGAATGTTCTAGGATGGAGGGTTAACAAATAAATATAAGGATATTGCACGTTTATAAGCATAGGTAGGGAACATTAACTGTTCATAAGGTAGATTGCCTGGGGGAAGAAACTGTTCTTGTGCCAAGAAACAAATCTTGTGTATTTGCGGCTCTGAGGCGCCGACCAGATGGCAAAAGTTCAAAGATGGGGTGACTTGGATGTGTGGGATCCAGAGTGATTTTCTGAGCCCTTTTCCTCACTCTGGATGTATACAGTTCTTGAAGGGTGGGCAGAGGAGCACCAATAATCCTTTCGGCAGTCCGAACAGTTCTCTGTAGTCTTCTGATGTCTGATTTTGTTGCTGAACCAAACCAGACAGTTATTGAAGTACACAGTACAGACTCAATGACGGCTGAGTAGAACTGTTTCAGCAGCTCCTGTGGCAGGTTAAACTTCCTCAGCTGGCGAAGGAAGTACAACCTTTGCTGGGCCTTTTTCACAATGGAGTCAATGTGATTGTCCCACTTCAGGTCCTGAGAGATGGTGGTTCCCAGGAATCTGAATGACTCCACTGCAGCCACAGTGCTGTTCATGATGGTGAGTGGGGAAAGTGCAGGGGGGTTTCTCCTAAAGTCCACGATCATCTCCACTGTTTGAGTGCGTGTAAAGCTCCAGGTTGTTAAGACTGCACCAGACAGCCAGCTGCTCAACCTCTTGTCTGTAAGCAGACTCATCACCATCCTGGATGAGGCCGATGACTGTAGTGTCAACTGCAAACTTCAGGAGCTTGACAGAGGGGTCTTTAGAGGTGCAGTCGTTGGTGTACAGGGAGAAGAGCAGAGGGGAGAGAACACATCCCTTAGGGGCACCAGTGTTGGTGGAGCAGCTGTTTGACATGAATTTCCCCAGTCTCACTAACTGTTACCTATCTGTCAGAAAGCTGGTGATCCACTGACAGATAGAGCTAGGGACAGAGAGCTGGGTCAGTTTGGTCTGGAGGGTTGTTGGGATGATGGTGTTGAAAGCCGAACTAAAGTCCACAAATAGGATCCTCACATAAGTCCCTGTTTTGTCCAGATGTTGCAGGATGAAGTGCAATCCCATGTTGATTGCATCATCCACGGACCTGTTTGCTCGGTAAGCAAACTGCAGGGGGTCCAGTAAGGGTCCAGTGATGTCCTTCAGATAACCCAGAACCAGTTTTTCAAACGACTTCATGACGACAGACGTTAGAGCCACAGGGCTGTAGTCGTTAAGTCCTGTTATCTTGGGTTTCTTTGGAATGGGAATTATAGTGGGAAGTATGAAGCAGGAAGGCACTTCACACAACTCCAGGGATCTGTTGAAGATCTGTGAAAAGATGGGGGCCAGCTGGTCAGCACAGATTTTCAGACAGGCTGGTGTAACACCATCTGGGCCTGGTGCTTTTCTTCTTTTGTTCTTTCTGAAGACCTGGCGCACATCATCTTCACAGATTTGAAGAGCAGAAGGTATGGAGAGTGGGACTGCAGGAGGTGTTAATGGATGATGGTCAGAATGGGTGTTGGGGGTTTCAAATCTACAATAAAACTCATTCAGGTCGTTAGCAAGTCGTTGATTAGCCTCAGTGCAAGGGGATGGTGTCTTGTAGTTCGTGATGGCTCTCAGACCTCTCCACACTGAAGTTGAGTCGTTGGAAGTAAACTGGTCTTCCAACTTTTTAGCGTAGGTCTTTTTAGTCGCTCTAATCTCTTTGTTCAGTGTGTTCCTGGCCTGATTGTACAAGACCCTGTCCCCATTTCTGTAGGCATCCTCTTTGGCCTGATGAAGATGTCTGAGTTTTACGGTAAACCATGGCTTATCATTGTTGAATGTTAAATAAGTCCTGGTAGGAATGCATATATCCTCACAGAAACTAATATAGGATGTTACGGTCTCTGTGAGTTTGTCCAGATCGGTGGTAACAGCTTCAATTGTAACCATTCAGCCATCAGCTACAGTATCACATCAGACAGTGCACTATAGACCCACTGAGGAACAGTTCAACTCATTCTCTACTATAGGAGAGGAAGAATTGTATAAACTTGTATGTTAGACCCTACACCATCTAAGCTCCTAAAAGAGGTGCTTCCAGAAGTCATAGATCCTCTTCTGACTATTATTAATTCTTCATTGTCATTAGGATATGTCCCCAAAACCTTCAAACTGGCTGTTAAGCCTCTCATCAAAAAACCACAACTTGACCTCAAAGAACTAGTTAATTATAGACCAATCTCGAATATCCCTTTTCTGTCCAAAATACTAGAAAATGTGGGAATCCTCACAATTATATTCCTTCTTAGAGAAAAATGGTATATGTGAGGATTTCCACTCATGATTTAGACCGTATCATAGTATTGAGACGGCTCTCCTTAGAGTTACAAATGACCTGCTCTTATCATCTGATCGTGGTTGTCTCTCTCTATTAGTTTTATTGGATGTTAGTGCTGCGTTTGACACAATTGACCACAACATTCTTTTGCATAGACTTGAACACTTTGTTGGCATTAATGGAAGTGCATTAGCATGGTTAAATTAAACTTATATGACCGCCATCAGTTCGTAGCAGTCAATGAAGAGGTATCATATCGATCAAAAGTGCAGAATGGAGTACCTCAAGGCTCAGTACTAGGGCAGCTACTCTTCACACTTTATATGTAACCCTTGGGAGATATCATCAGGAAACATGGTGTTAGCTTTCACTATTATGCTGATGATACTCAGCTCTGTATTTCTTTGCGACCCGGTGAAACACACCAATTTGGAAGTATGCCATATTAGCCCGTTTCTGTCAACACTGCACTGGCTCCCTATCAAACATGTCTAGATTTTAAAATATTGCTTATTACTCATAAAGCACTGAATGGTTTAGCACCTCAGTATTTCAATGAGCTCCTTTTACATTATAATCCTCTACGTCCGCTACGTTCTCAAAACTCCAAGCATCCAAACTCAGGCAATTTGATAATACTTAGAATATCAAAATCAACTGCGGGTGGCAGATCCTTTTCCTATTTGGCGCTTAAACTCTGAAATAACCTACCTAACATTGTTCGGGAGGCAGACACACTCTTGCAGTTTAAATCTAGATTAAATACCCATCTCTTTAACCTAATATGCTTTTAATATCCAAATCTGTTAAAGGATTGTTAGGTTGCATTAATTAGGTAAACTGGAACCGGGAACACTTCCCATACCACCCGATGTACTTGCTACACCATTAGAAGAATGGCATCTACGCTAATATTAGTCTGTTTCTCTCGCTAATATTAGTCTGTTTCCGAGGTCACCGTAGCCACCAGATCCAGTCTTTATCCAGATCAGAGGGTCACTGCAGTCACCCGGATCCAGTACGTATCCAGACCAGATGGTGGATCAGCACCTAGAAAGGACCTCTACATCCCTGAAAGACAGCGGAGACCTGGACATCTAGAGCCTCAGATACAGATCCCCTGTAAAGACCTTGTCTCAGATGAGCATCAGTACAAGACCACAGGAAAAAGATGATTCTTCGGCACAATCTGACTTTGCTGCAGCCTGGAATTGAACTACTGGTTTCGTCTGGTCAGAGGAGAACTGGCCCCCAAACTGAGCCTTGTTTCTCCAAAGGTTTTTTTCTCCATTCTGTCACCGATGGAGTTTCGTGTTCCTTGCCGCTGTTGCCTCTGGCTTGCTTAGTTGGGGTCACTTCATTTACAGCGATATCATTGACTTGATTGCAAATAAATTCACAGACACTATTTAAACTGAACAGAGATGACATCACTGAATTTAATGATGAACTGCCTTTAACTGTCATTTTGGATTATTGACACACTGTTTTGCTAATGAATATTGTTCAGTTGGTTTGACCTAATGCATTTTGTTTAAAGCGCTATATAAATAAAGGTGACTTGACTTGACTTGATATGGGTTCTAGTCCTCTCACTCTACTGGCACTATTGGGAAAATGGACAGCCCTCAGTCCACACGATTTTTTCCTCAGAGGTCACTACAATAAGGATCAACTGAGTGATGAATAAACGTGTAGTCTCTAAAAAAATATTTTAAGATCTCCTATCACAGGTATAGGTAGTTCTTCTAATATCAAGGATGGTTTACTCCGCTTATCTGGACTGTTCGAGCGACAGCGAGATACATGGCTTTGGTGTTTCTTAACGTCACTGAAAGGAGGAAAATCCTTAGTTCACACCAGGTGTGCCTCTAACCCTGGCAGGGGCAGAAGAGTCCCTTAGCAGGACCAACGAGGAGAATGACCACACTCAACTGGTGGCTTAAAATCCCGCTCTTTGCTCCAACTGATAAAGAGCCTGCCAGAAAGATTGAGAAGCAACTCAGTATTTAGAAAAAATAGAAAAAGAGAGAGGAGAATGCAAGAGAGACTGATAAAATCATCCTGATCCCGACCTCATTCTGATACAGCATAGAGATTAATAGATTATAATGTGGTTTAGATTTATCAGAATCATTTTTTTTGTACATTTGAGATTACTGATAATGTTGTGGTTTTAGCTGACTTGAGTTACTGCATAGGTCTATAGAACTGATATAGACTTTAAAAGTTAATTTGTTAGATTAACTTGATTATTTACTAGAAGAAAAAAAAAGTTTGTTGAGACAAACTTTAAGTTGGCTTGAGAAAGCCTGACCAGAAAGTTTGAAAAGTTTAAAGGAGTATGAAGTTTAAAGTTGTTCAAAGTTTAAAGTAGTTTAAAGTTAGATTGATAGATTAGTTGAAAGATAGAAAGATATATAAGTTGGAAAGAATGATAGATAGATTAGTTAGAAAGATTGATAGATAGATTAGTTCAAAAGAAAAATGATAGATAGATTAGTTTGAAAGAATCGTAGATATATAGATAGATAGACTAGTTTGAAAGAAAGAGAGATTACTTAGAAAGAGATAGATAAATAGAAGTTAGAAGCATGTTTCAAGCATGATTAGCATGTTGCTAGCATGATTAGCATATTGCTAGCATGTCATTTACATGTTTCTAACATGTTTAACATTCGACTAGTATGTTTCTAGCATGATTAGCAAGTTACTAGCATGTTGTTAACATGTTTCTAGCATCATTAGCATGCTGCTAGCATGTTGCTAGTATATTTCTAGCATGATTAGCATGTTTCTAGCATGTTTCTAGCATGATTAGGGTTAACATAGTTAACATATCACACATAAAAATGTGTGGAAAACGCTAGGCGTGCTGCCTTTTCCTTCTCCAAAGCACTCCTTCTCCAAAGCACTTCTCTCCATGAAGACGTGGAAATTTCAGCAACGGATAAATGGATTTGCAGCACTGGAAATTGCTTACAGTAGCTCTGCTAATAAATTTATTTCAAAATGGCAATCCGCATATAGCTATCGTCAGCTGTTCCTTCATCTTGGCTGAGCATTCAACGTTGTTACGGGAAAGGATGAAGCTGATTGGTTAGTTCTTGTTACATGACCTGCGGTGCGCTTGCGGCTCTCTGAAAAGTTGAGATGTTTTTAACTCGATGCGGTGTGGTCCTGGAAAACGAGCGCGTCGCTTCCATTATGAGCGCGCATACCGTGTGCCTACATTGGAAATAATGAACATGAAGACGGAAACTGCCTGTTTGGGGGAGGGGCGCTGTGCTCTTTCTCTCCATCAGTAGCCTGCTACATGACGCTAGCATGTTTCTAGCATGATTACCAAGTTAATAGCATGTTGTTAGCATTACTAGCATGTTGCTAGCATGTTTCTAGCATGATTAGCATGCCACTAGCATGTTTCTAGCATGATAGTTACTAGCATGTTGTTAGCTTGACTAGCTTGTTGCTAGCATGTTTTTATCATGATTAGCATGCGACTAGTATGGTCCTAGCATGTCGCTAGCATGTTTGAGCATGATTAGCATGTTGCTAGTATGTCACTAACATGTTTCTATCATGATTTGCATGTGACTAGCATGTTGCTAGCATGATTAGCATGCGACTAGCATGTTGCTAGCATGGTTAGCATTTTTCTAAATAGATAGATAGATAGATTGGAAATATTAGATAGATAGATAGATAGATAGATAGATAGATAGATAGATAGATAGATAGATAGATAGATAGATAGATAGATAGATAGATAGAAGAGGAAGAAGAAGTTTAAATAGGATTTCAGTAAGTTGGCTTTCTCAAGCCTAAACCTAAAAGTGTAGCATGAGTTACATGAGTGAAAAATGATTGGACCACATCTAAAAGTCCACCTGACATTAAAAGCCTGAAAGCTGTATAAATCCTCAACCCAGCAGACAACCAGGTGACATTAGGTGTAAGTTTTTATATTGCCGAAATCTGCATCGACTCTGCCTGTCCAGTTATATAGCCCAAATCTGACTGATCTGGTTAAGGCCTCATACATTAAAGATATCCCGTTGGGGAAGAAGAGGTATTTTTAGAAACTAAAGATATGAACAATGTAATGCAAATGCATTTACATTTTTGCAAGTACATAAAAATATTATTTGATCCTACAGCTCCAAACTCAGTCCTAGAGGGCCGGTGTCCTTTAGAGTTTAGCTCCAACCTTAATTAACAGACACACTAGAAACTTCCAGATAGGTGTGTTTAGGCCAGTTGGAGCTAAACTCTGCAGGGCATTGGCCCTCCAGGATCTAGTTTTGAGACCCCTGTCCTACAGTGTTATTACTTTGCACATGCTTTTTGATCATTACAAATAATAATGTAAAATTATTTTCTTAGAATAGGAGATATGATGTCTCTCGCATTACATACATTATCAATAGTTAAGTATGTGTTGTTGTTGTTTTCTCACTTTATTAAAATGTTCCATATAAAGAAAATATAACATACAATTACAAAACATATACATATATAACCTTCATATATATATTTTGTTAATAAAAGGATCCACACAACAAATGATAAGAAATAAAAATCAATACTAGAAAAAAAAAACAGAACAATATAATTATTAATAATAATAATAATAATAATAAAATCAAGAAGATAGTAAGACAAGCAAATAATAATAATAAAAAAACCTATAAAGCTTGGTCATCCATAACTATAAATAAATGAATAAAATAATAATAATAATAAAAGTATAATAATATTTTTAATAATAATAATAATAATAATAATAATAATTCCTTATGTTTATATAGGGCTTTTCTAGACACTCAAAGCGCTTACATAGTCAGGGGGTATCTCCTCATCCACCACCAGTGTGCAGCATCCACCTGGATGATGCGACGGCAGCCATAGTGCGCCAGAACGCCCACCACACACCAGCTTACTGATGGAAAGGAGACGGAGTGATGAAGCCAATCAGCAGATATGGGGATTGTTAGGAGGCCATGATGGTCAGAGGCCAATGGGCGAATTGAGCCAGGATGCCGAGGTCACACCTCTACTCTTTTTGAAAGACATCCTGGGATTTTTAATGACCACAGAGAGTCAGGACCTCGGTTTAACATCTCATCGGAAGGACGGTGCTTGTTGACATATAGTGTCCCCATCACTACACTGGGATGCTAGGACCCACACAGACCACAGGGTGAGCACCCCCTGCTGGCCTCACTAGCACCTCTTCCAGCAGCAACCTAGTTTTCTCAGGAGGCCTCCCATCCAGGTACTGACCAGGCTCAGCCCTGCTTAGCTTCAGTGGGCAACCGTTCTTGGGCTCCAGGGTGATATGGCTGCCGACAAAATAGAATCCCAGGTACAAAGAGGTGCTAAACATATTGAGCACAGCCGACATATCCCTAAATTGGGAATCAATTTATATATCGGGGGAGGAAAATAATTACTACCAGAGGAGATGTATAGACAGATGAATGAAGGCCTTTCATTTTCCTACATATCCAAGGAAAGGTCGCCAGATTCTATTGAAATTATCAGAGGATCCATTCATTGTGTGTCTGATATTTTTCTAGTTTAACAAAATGGAAAACATCTTTAATCCATAAAGAATGAGTAGGATGTTTAGGCGATATCCAGTTTAATAAAATTAAACACCTTGCCAGCAGTGTCAGAAAGGCTACAAAGTCAGACTTATATTTGGGTATATTAAGAGAAGGGGAAATAGTACCAAATAAAGCAATGAAAGCCAGATGTTCAATATGATTTGTAAGAACTTCAGATAGTGTTTTAAAAATTTGGGACCAATAATTTTGTAGGGAGGGACAGGACCAAAACGTGTGCAGTAGTTGCATGGGCCTGGTGACAACGGTCACATGTGGGATCCACATCAGGATATATTTTGGAAAGTCTAACTTTGGTCCAGTAAGTACGGTGGAGAATTTTAAACTGAATCAAAACATGTCTGGCACAAAAAGATGAAGAGTGTACACACCGTAGAATCTTTTCCCACTGTTCTTCTGAAATGTTTTCTCCTATGTCCTCCTCCCACTGAGATTTAATGATTGCGAGTGGGCATTCAAAGCAAAGTGCAAATTGCATTATAAAGATATGAGATCATACCCTTCGTAATATGGGTGGGCTTGAAAAAAAATCAATAGGAGTAGCTCTGTGGAGATTAGGAAATTGAGGGTGCATGTCTAACGAAGCTACGAAGCTGCAAATACCTAAAAAAGTGATGTTTAGGCAGTGTAAATTTTTCTGTTAGTTGCTGGAAAGATGCAAAGACATTATCTATATATAGATCATTAAATGTTATAATGCCCAGTGCTGACCACTGTGGAAAAGAACTATCCATCAGTGATGGTGGGAAAACAAAATTTGCTGCTACAGGTGCAAAGATGGAATAGGTTTGTAATCCAAAGTGGTGTCTGAATTGTCTCCAGATTCTCAGCGTAGTTTTAACAATGACATTTTTAGAATAGGGAGACAAAGAGCATTTAAATGGGGCATGTAATAAGGCTGTCAGTGAAGTGGGCATGCATGAAGTAGCCTCCATATTAAGCCATCCAGATGAGTCTTGAGATTGATCCTGATTCAACCAGTATTGCATGATTTGAAGCCCAATAATTAAATTGTAAATTAGGCAGAGTCATACCCCCAAGTATTTTGGGTCTCTGAAGGAATGTCTTACGAATTTTTTGTATCTTTTGTATTCATCTGGAATCTTTTTATTCCAGATAAATTTTAGGATCAAGGAATAAATTTTACAAAAAAAGTGTTGAGGCAGGAAAATAGGTATACACTGAAAATAATAGGAGAATTTAGGAAGAATATAAATTTTAACTGAATTAATTCTTCCAGCCAAGGATAGGGAAAGCAAAGACCAGCGCTCAAAATCTTTCTCCATCTGGAGTAATCAATTTGCAAAGTTGAATTTAAAAAGATCTTTGAATTGATCCTTGATGCAGACTCTAAGATAAGTAAATCTATGGTGTGCAATCATAAATGGAAAATTATGTAAAGGATAGTCCCTAGCTGCAGAATTCAGTGGACACATTTTGCTCTTGCTCAGATTTAATTTGTAAACAGAAATTATTCCGAATGATTTCAAAATATTAAGAGCTGGTGGTATCGATCTAGCTATATCAGAAATATAAAGGAGGAGATCATCCGCATACAAAGACACTTTTTGCTTTGAACCTATTCTTTTTATGCCTTTTATAGATGAATCAAACCTCAGTGCGATAGCAAGGGGTTCGATAGCGATGGCGAAAAGGAGTGGACTCAAGGGACATCCCTGACGAGTGGACCGGTGGAGAGAAAAATAGTCAGAACAGGTATTGTTGGTTCTGACAGAAGCTTGGGGGGCAGAATATAGTAACCTAATTTCTCTAGTATGTAAAAGAGATATTTCCACTCCACCTGGTCAAAGGCCTTATCTGCATCTAGTGAAATTACTGCCTCTGGGACAGCAGAAGAGGAGGGGTTATATATAATGTTAAACAGTTTTCTAATATTAAAAAAATAATGTCTGTTTTTAATAAACCCAGTCTGGTCTGGAGAAATTATGGTTGGTAACACGGATTCTAGCTGTAAAGCCAGCAACTTAGACAAGAGTTTACAGTTTTTTACAATCACTTTGTTACTATTTTCAGAACCTTGATGTCATTTTTCACAACTCTAGACACAAAACTCACAACTAATGATCAAAATGCAAATTTTTCAAAACTCTAACCCTTTTCTCAATTGCTTGGATACAATCCACATAATACTTAGATCATTTGTTCATTCAACAAAAATCACCTGTTCAATATGACACAACTTAACATCAAAGTGCCACTATTTCAAAAGGCAATTCACACATTACATTTCAAATGAGTGTCTATTCATTACAATGATCTAACTATCAATTGATACAACTGCTCAAAATGATAAGTAACTTTTGCATTACTCTTAATGCAGTTGTATGGAAACAGACAAACAATCGTCCATGTTTACTGTAAATCATGAACCAATTAGACTACAATATCCATGGATGTAGCCTAATATTTTATCATAATGCTTCATCAGACACTGTGTCTATGTCTCCAAATACTGTACCACCTTTTCAGACTATTTACAGTATACTGCACTGTATATATGCAGGCCCTTGTAATTGCTTGTCCAATTCTGCCAACTCATTACTGATGACTGAGTGCACATTGTGGAATGAGAATATAGTGAAGAGTTGATTGGGATCCAATTGCAAGAGCATAGTGATACGTAACATGGAGCCAGCAGGTGATCCAGGTCACAATGGAGGTGAAGCAGTGGTGGGAGGAAGATGAGGAAGACGTGTTGGTCAAAGGAATGGCAGGGGACAGGCACCACTTCTGAGAGGTGGTCGTGGGCCTCGTTTGAGAGGTGTGGGGGAACGTGGCAGAGGACAAGGCCACGGACCAAACAGCCTGCAATGACATCACAGCAGACCAGTGTCAGGCCTGGATTCACCATGCCCGAAGGTTTTTTCCAAGATGTTTGGCTAATGAAAACATCCATTGTGATGTAGATGAGAACCTGTGGCCAAATCCACAGTTGATGACAATGTAGAAGTACAGTAATCACTCCTGTTTTGTTTATTACAGTACAATCAAGCAAGTTGAGGAACACTGCATTTGATGTTTTACAGTCCTGTCTTTTCTTTTCTATTTCATAGCTAATTATTTTTGCTTTGATTCAAATAAACCTATGGTGTGATTGTACTGTAGTGTGTTTCATCAATATATTACAAACTTTGTTCAATGATTCCACTGTGTCTGTAGTATTCTCTCTACTACCGCAGTACTTTTACAGATATGTATTTACTGTACATGTAGTACCATAATGAAACCTGTATCACCTATTATGTTCTACAATATTCAATGATTGTACGAACAATGACACAGTGAAACTATCGGTTGCTTGTGTGTGGGTGATCTATAGTTATGTTTCAATGGTATTTCACAGTAAATTTGTGTTTTGAACCAATGATTGTGTGCAAGTGCAAGATTTCTTTAAAGATGTGGATGCGCAAGGCAATGTTTTGAACATTAGACAGCCTGTGTTACAAGTGATAACCGTTTTGGGTTTTGTGTCTAGAGTTTTGAAAAATGACATCCAGGTTCTGAATATAGTAGCAAAGTGATTGTAAAAAACTGTAAAGTCAACATTAAGAAGGCTGATCGGGCGATAGGAAGTGCAATGCAAGAGGATCTTTATTTTTATTTAAAATTAGAGAAATAGAGGCCTGATTAAGTGTTTGGGGAAGCTTGAGCAAAACAAATGAATCAGAATACATTTAAATTAAAATGGGGGCCAATTTATCAAAAAATATTTTATAAAATTGAACTGGGTACCCATCTTGCCCAGGGAATTTACCAGACTGCATAGAAGTAACAGCCAGAGTAAGCTCTTCAATAGTGATAGGTTCTTCTAACTGAGCAGCAGAATCAATAGTGGGTAAATTCAGTTCACAAAAAAAAGCATCAAAAGCCCGGGGGTCATCAATTTGTTCAGATGAATAAAACGAAATAAAATATTCTTTGAAATAATCATTAATTAGCTGAGGGTTTGTTGTTACCCCTGAGAGGGTTTGAATCTGAGGAATGTGATGAGAGGATGAGTCTTGTTGTAACTGATGGGCCAGTAGTTTATTTGCCTTGTCGCCCTCTTCATAATACTTGTATCTGGATCTAAGCATTAAATTCTCTGCATGACTTGATGAAAGTATGTGAAATTATGCCTGTAGAGCAAGATACTCCTTGTATATATCTGGAAGTGTAGAGACTGCACATTTACTGTCTATTTGGGCAATTGTCTGAACAATCTCGGATCATTTCCATTTCCTCATTTTTTCCTTGTATGCAGTATATGAAATGATTTGGCCCCTTAAGTAAGCAGTTTCCCAAAAAAGGGTTGGTGAAACATCTGAAGTCTTGTTTGTTGATATAAAGACATCTATTTGGTTAGACACAAAATCTGAACGCATACGGGTGTTTAGACGCCAAGGTGGGCGTGTACCATCGAGCTCCTTCATACAAACCTTCAAGCTAATTGGCGCATGGTCTGAAATAACTATAGCACTATATGAGCATGATTCAACTAGTGAAATCAACCTATTATCTATCAGAAAAATGTCAATCCGAGTGAAAGTATGATGCACATGAGAAAAGTATGAGTATTCTTACCCTGATGGGTTGAAAAACCGCCAAGGATCTGAAACATTGAACTCTTAAGTCATAAAAGACTTAATTACCTGTGCAGACTTTGAATGTGTATTATATCTAACAGAGGAGTGATCAAGTTTAGGATTAATCCAGCAGTTAAAATCAACTCCCAGAATAAGATGATGTGAAGATGTATCAGGCAGCATGGAGAATAAATGTCTAAAAAAATTATCATTGTCCCAGTTGGGCGCATAATCATTGGCGAGAATAACTGGCAAATTACTGATTTTACCTGAAACAATAACAAAACTCCCATTAGAATCTGCTATAAACATCAGAACACACAAAGGGAACAGACCTGTGTATCAGGATTGCCACGCCCCTGGCTTTAACATGAAATTTAGAGTGGATTACTTGACCTACCCATCTTCTTCTCAACAATAGGTGGTCGTGAATTCTAAGATGTGTTTCTTGAAGATATACAATGTGGGCTACTAATGCAGCGTTTCCACCGAAATTACCCGGAACATTTGTACCAGGAACTTTTTTTCCCAGGAACTTTTTTCCCCCCAGACCTGTTGCTTTCTGCGTTTCCACCACGGTGTAAAGTACCGGGTAGATTAGGCAAATAGACTGGTGACGTAGGTCTGCGCGCGTTTCTCAATACAAAGTACCGCTGATAAAAAAAATAGCTGATTTTGGACGTGCATCCTCGGTAGTTGGTTCAGACTTTGTGCATTCATCTCAGGAGTGTGATATCCGCGACGACGCAAGTCCGGTAAATCTATAAACAGCAGCGTACTTGATAACTTCAGTCTGCTCGTCATGGCTACTGCAATTTTCCTTACTGTATATTTACAATAAAACGAAATATGATATCAAATACCACTGCCTCCTTTCGTTTTCATTTAAGCATAATAACAGCTGCAGAAATGTACTTAGTTCAGGGAAATGTGTATATGCAGCCATTACAATGAAACGAAATATTATATAAATTTGCCTTTTTTATTTTCATTTTAACATATAGATAAATTGAATACAGACCAAAGAAAACCTGTTAGATTTACCCCGCAGCTGAATTATATGTTATGTTTAACCACTAAAGACACATCGGAGCCAGCGGCACATATCAGAAGGTCTATCCCAGGAGAGGCTGCTCTCTGCGGATACATAGGACTGAGCTCCCGCTGATTGAGTGGAGCTCACCGTCTACGAGATCGGCGAAACACATTTTTTAAATAGGCATGATCTTTATAAATAAACCATAGATTTGAGTTTTAAACAACTACTTCTCGCCTGAAATACTTTTAAAATTACATTTCATGACACAATAACAGTAATATTTGAAAATTATCCGAATAAATGGTGGTTGAATTCAACCAATGCTGCGTGAACTCAGATTGCTTTGGCTACTGCAATTTTCCCCTCAGTATATTTACAATAAAACGAAATAGGATATAAAATACCACTGCCTCCTTTCATTTTCATTTAAACATAATAACAGCTGTAGAAATGTACTTAGTTCAGGGATAAGTGTAACGTTATATACAGCCATTACAATGAAAGAAATATTATATAGACTTGCCTTTTTATTTTCATTTTAACATATAGATAAATTGAATACAGACCAAAGAAAACCTGTTAGATTTACCCCGCAGCTGAATTATATTTTATATTTAACCACTAAAGACACATCAGAGCCAGCGGCACATATCAGAAAGTCTATCCCAGGAGAGGCTGCACTCTGCGGATACATGAGGACTGAGCTCCCGCTGATCGAGTGGAGCTCACCGTCTACGAGATCGGCGAAACACATTTTTAAATAGGCGCTGTCTTTATAAATAAACAACAGATTTGAGTTTCAAACAACTACATTCTCGCCTGAAATACTTTTAAAATTACATTTCATGACACAATAACAGTAATATTTTGAAAATGTTGATCCGAATAAATGGTGGTTGAACTCAACCAATGCTGCGTGAACTCAACCAATCAGAATGTTTAGCGCCAAAGTCCCGCCCCCGAAAGTTCCTGAACTTTAAAAAAGTACCACCTCGCCAGCAGGGACTTTCTGGGGGGCATTTTTTTACCTGGAACTTTTATTTAGTTCCTGGTTCCTGCGGTGGAAACACACCAAGTACCGGACCAAGTCCCTAGTTCCTGGGTAAAGTTCCTGCGGTGGAAACGCGGCTTAAATGTTGGAGGTGTTGTAATATCTTGCTACGTTTAATTGGTGCGTTCACTCCTTTACAGTTCCAGCTAACGAAAGTGAAACTGCTCCTGCCTGGTGTTCAGTCGTTCATGAGTCGTTCTAGGCTGCATCATATTCAAAATGTATCAAATTGTAAGTCGGCGAAATCAACCTTTCCAGTGTGATTGACCGATACTGATATGGAGACCAAGAAAAAAAAACACAACTTGCAAAAGTGAACAGTAAAGAAACTCCTTAATCAGCCCAACCCATCCCAGCAGAAGCATCTCCCCAAATGAGGAGTATGCATTCCCCATTTAACACAACTACAATTTGGTAACACTTTAGTATAGGGTCCAATTCACACTAATAACTAGTTGCTTATTAGCATGTCTACTATTAACATATTGGCTGTTTATTAGTGCTTATAAAGTACACATAATGCATGACATCCATAATCCTACCCAATACCCTAAACTTAACAACTACCTTATAAACTATTAATAAGCAGGAGTTAATTGAGGCAAAAGTCGTAGTTAATGGTTAGGTAATAGTGAGAATTGGACCCTAAAATAAAGTCTGACCCAATTCACTTCCACTGCCTCGGAGAAAACGAAAGTATTTAATGATAAATCCAATGTTAGGTTTGTACTGGCTACTGTATACAGGCCACCAGGGCACCATACAGACTTTATTAAAGAGTTAGTTGATTTTACATCCAGTTCTGGCTGCAGATAAAGTTTTAATAGTTGGTGATTTTAATATCATAATATGCAAATTAGATGGGGAAATGTAATCCCTACATAAACAATGGGTCACCCTTAATATTTTTATAATTGACAGAAAGTCTCTATCTTTTATCACTTTTAAGATATAGCCTTTTGAAATTAAGATGTCAAAATCGAACGTTTTAGGAAAAAAACTCTGGCGCCTAAAGGGTTAATAATTATGAAATTATTCGAAAAGGGTAAAAGTAGACATATGCAATTCAAAACAGAATTGAAAAGAGAGAGAGATCAGAGAGCTGAGCAGTGAACCAACTTAACAGGAGTCAAGTCACCTTTGTTTATATAATGCTTTAAACAAGATACATTGCGTCAAAGCAACTGAACAACATTCATTAGAAGAACAGTGTGTAAATAATGCAAAATGATAGTTAAAGGCAGTTCATCATTGAATTCAGTGATGTCATTTCTGTTCAGTTAAATAGTGTCTGTGCATTTATTTGCAATCAAGTCAACGATATCGCTGTAGATGAAGTGACCCCAACTAAGCAAGCCAGAGACGACAGCGAGGAACCGAAACTCCATCGGTGACAGAATGGAGAAAAAAACCTTGGGAGAAACCAGGCTCAGTTGGGGGGCCAGTTCTCCTCTGACCAGACGAAACCTGTAGTTAAACTCCAGGCTGCAGCAGAGTCAGATTGTGCAGAAGAATCATCTGTTTCCTGTGCTCTTGTCCTGGTCGTCCTCTGAGACAAGGTCTTTACAGGGGATCTGTATCTGGGGCTCTAGCTGTCCTGGTCTCTGCTGTCTTTCAGGGATGTAGAGGTCCTTTCTAGGTGCTGATCCACCATCTGGTCTGGATACGTAATGGATCCGGGTGACTATCTGGATACAGACTGAATCTGGTGGCTACAGTGACCTCGCAATAAGAGAGAAACAGACTAATATTAGCATAGATGCCATTCTTCTAATGATGTAGCAAGTACATCGGGTGGTATGGGAAGTGTTCCAGGTTCCGGTTTACCTAATTAATGTAGCCTAAAAATCCTTTAATGGATTTTGATATTAAAAGCTGTAGCAACAATGAGTTACAGAATAATTAACTCAAATGATATATAGGGAATTTGAATAATTAATCAGGAATATGATTAATATATATATATCTCATATGACAGTTACAATAAATTTTATTGATTATGAAAAATAGCAATTATTGTGATATCTCTTACTGTAAATTACTGCAAATCAAACAGTGGTTTGTCGAGCAAACGGCCGTAAGATTGACCTATCAATTTTCAATAAAGTTATCATAGTTAATAAGTCAATAAGTTATCATTCTTATAATTCAAGGAAAAAATATTCTCTGGCCATGAAAACATTATCCTATCATTATGATAAATTAAGTTTCTAAATTTAAAGCTTGTAGCGAAAGATCAGACATCTCAATGACTCGTAATGTGAGCGGGTGGTGGAGACAAGAATCATGAATATATGGGTTTTTAATAATTGACTAATAATACAGCGAAACTACAAATCACACAGAGTAAATATGCGTACGACAATACAGATAGTAAACTTTTTACAAGACATAACGGAATTCAAATAAAGGAGAGAGAGAGAGAGAGAGAGAGAGAGACAGAGAAAATGAATGAGATCACAGAATGAGCTAAGGTATGGAAATCAGTCAGTAACCCTTCTCAGCCAACAACGGATCAAATCATAGCAACACTTTAAAGCAGCATTTAAATCTCCATAGAAAACTATACTTGCATGGCCCAGTGTGCGTGGCGTGAGACTGGCGACGCGCGTGTGAGCTGCGCTGGATGGCCTGAGCATGGAGCCGCCTGGTCCTTTGTGGCAAGGGGTGTTCGTTCATATTCCGGCTGTTGCGGGATCGCGCGGTAATTGAAAGGTTTAACAAGGGAGTGTTCCAGAATTCGTCTTCCTTGTGTGGATTCACAGTATCCTCCAGAGTTAGATAAGTCCATACATACCTTTTTCATTTCTGTGCGTTCTGTAAGTGTTATTTGACGCACCCACCGCTAGCCTAGCTTAGCACAAAGACTGGATGTAAATGGATACTGTTAGCATAGTAATTCCAATAAGTGACAAAATAATGCAAACATTTTCCTAATTACATGTTGTGATCTGTATAGTCACAGTGTGTACAAATAACAAGGCTATATGAGACAGAGGCCATTTTTAATCGTATAAATACTGGGAACTATATTCTCACTAGGCGTAGGAGCACAGCTAATGTTACTTAAAACATCGGAGTGTTCTTTTAAAGATTAACACATGCTAATAAATTGCAGATAGTCCCAGTTTATATGGGAAACATCTAATGTACCAAAAAGAAATATTTAATACATTTAGAAAACATAAAAACAAAAGGTAATAGTTTAGAATGCATCACAAAAAGAAACCAGTGACTTGGCTTCTCTCCTGTCCTGTTGCTCAGGGGGGTCATAAAGTTTTATGAGCTGCAAAGGAGTGGGGGGTTACAGAAACATGGCTCTTTGAGAAGGTTAAGATGAGGAGAACATTTCCAATTTATAAGATAGTAAAATTATAATCCTCGCATAACAAGGATTAACCATTGTACCCACAAACATATTCAAAATACATATTATTAAAGACTTACATAAAAAGTATAAAGAAAAGTTAGTTTGCGTGTGTGTGCTTATGTGTGTGTGTGTGTGTGTGTGGGGGGGGGGGATTTCATGTCCCCTTTGAGGCTCGCACGGGTATCGTAAATAATTTAAGTCCAGCCAGGCTGGCGCCAGGCCAGGCATTTAGTGCAAAAAGGTTTCATTTGTATGCCTGAATTTAACCCATGAATCGATGACCTGCATATCCGTTACAAAGCATATTACTATGTTATGTGTAAGCCAGGTTAAAGAGATGGGTCTTTAATCTAGATTTAAACTGCAAAAGTGTGTCTGCCTGACGAACAATGTTCGGTAGGTTATTCCAGAGTTTAGGCGGAAAATAGGAAAAGGATCTGCTGCCCGCAGTTGATTTTGATATTCTAGGTATTATCAAATTTGAGAACTTGGCGAACGTAGAGGATTATAGTGTAAAAGGAGCTCATTCAAATACTGAGGTGCTAAACCATTCAGGGCTTTATAAGTAATAAGCAATATTTTAAAGGGGGGGTGAAATGCTATTTCATGCATACTGAGTTTTTTACACTGTTAAAGAGTTGGATTCCATTGCTAAACATGAACAAAGTTTCAAAAATTAAGTTGTACATTTGAAGGAGTATTTCTGTTCCAAAAATACTCCTTCCGGTTTGTCACAAGTTTCGGAAAGTTTTTTTCGAGTATGGCTCTGTGTGACATTGGATGGAGCGGAATTTCCTTATATGGGTCCTGAGGGCACGAAGAGCGCGCGCTCCCATATAGCAGAGCAGAGAGAGGCTGTGCACAGACATTCACTGATCAGAGCGAGAGCGTCGCGAAATTTCACAAAAGGAGTGTGATTTTGGTTGCCAGGGCAAGACAACCCTGCACAGATTACCAAAGAAAAAACAGCATTAAGGGACCAGTGGATGGAGTTTATTTTTACAGAGCATCAACGGAGTTGTGCAAGTGTTTGTTCCCTGCATTTCTAAAATGCTTGTTTTACAAACAAAGCCCAGTTTGACGACGGATTTGCGTATAGTTTATTTCTTAAGGATGATGCAATCCCAACGAAAAAGGGTCACGATTGTGTGTTGGAACCACAGGCGTTGAGTAAAACTGCTTAACATATCTCTGCCTCCTTGTTAGTGCGTCCGCCTCCCATCGGAGACCCGGGTTCGAGCCCGGCTCGGAGCGAGTCCTTGCTGCTGCTGCTCTCGTTCAGTTTCAGCCTTCACAGCTGTCACAGCTTCCAAACGCTCTCAATGCAACTGGCGCTCGTGATTCTTTAGCTCTGCCCACACGTCACGCCTTCAGGCGCTCGTGTTTTTCCGGGAAAAATCAGTACAGACTATCTTTCTCTTATGAATATAATAAAACTAAATACTTTTTGGAGTTATGAAGGATGCAGTACTACTCTATAGGTACTCAAGATTAACATGATATTGAGTGAAAACGAGCATTTCACCCCCCCTTTAAAATCTATAGGATGTTTGATAGGGAGCCAGTGCAGTGTTAACAGGACCGGGCTAAAATGATCATACTTCCTGGTTCTAGTAAGAACTCTTGCTGCTGCATTTTGGACTAGATGTAGTTTGTTTACTAAGCGTGCAGAACAACCACCCAATAAAGCATTACAATAATCTAACCTTGAGGTCATAAATGCATGGATTAACATTCCTGCATTTGACATTGAGAGCATAGGTCGTACGTGTTGCTGTGAAAAGAGAATATTGTCAATTTTGAGTGCAGGAGAAAAGTGTAGGGAAAGGAGAGGGGCCATGATTGTCAGCGGAGGCAGCCTCCATATGAAGGTATTTTTGATTCAAATTAACTGAGCACCTGTGGCAGTGCGATTTGTAGTTGTAGAGAAAAGCCACACATGTGTATCAGTAAATTTGAAGTCACAGAGTGAAATGTTTTAAGAGTTGCAAACCTGTAGCCTTTTTTTCTCTCCCACAAACACAACACAACAGTTACACCTTCTCAAATTCTTCATTGCAGGTGCACAAATCCTATTCTACAAATCACACATTTAGAAACTCGTACGCTCACATTTTTGAAACAATTGCTGCAGTGAATGTGGTGCAAAACGCATTTACACACCCGCATCAAGAAATGTGCAGTCGTGGAGAAATGTTGAACATCCGCAAATCAGTACGTGAATTCATCAAATGAGAGTTGCACACTTGTAGAATATTTTCTCAGAATGTCTTGTATATTTTTCTAACACAAACACAAAGTACATAACTACAGCTTCTTGAATCTGCTGCGATGAAGCTCAAACACTGTTTTTTCGCTTTCAAGCGACAAGTTTCGCGCTCTCCCTTTTGCACCGAGATATTTGGTTCAAAAGTGATTTGTGCATCTGTAGAGGTAGTGGGCGGGACTGTTTAGAGATTACAGAATTTCAGCCAATCAGAAGAGCTACTGAGCCAGTAGATATACGCCCCAAGCAGTTTTACGCCCCTGTTGTTCCTCATGCGTCCAGTAGGGGGAGGCTGCAGACCTATGACCTACTGTAAAATGTATTATTTATATATATTTATAAACTGTTTTTATATACAGAGATTGACTGATATATGATGTTGTGAATTTATATTAAGTTATATTTAGATATTAACCATATTCAGGCCATTAGACATACAGTACTGTGTAATCATATGGATGCTAAATGAAATATTTGCTTTACAATTCACAATTGCTCGTTATACAGCAACAGAACATGTTCTACATAGCATTTTATGAAGACCAAAAAAATTTAACAATTTTCTAAAGTTCCAAGGGTCATTTAAAAGAAAGACAATATTGTTGTTCACAAAAAAAATTTATTAACACCATGACTTGGTTATTTCTTAACAGCATGACTCCTGTAGATGACTCTCCAATGGTTTGCCACTCTTCTTTAATTGTTTCTTTATCCTGCGGTCAAAGTGATCCCACTCACTGATAAAAATAAATAAAAAAGCAAAAGTTGCATAGTGGTAGAAAACAATGGTTTTTTATAAATAATGGCAGGATGTCATGTTTCAATTTTTTTTTTCCTTTATAGGATCCTTACAGTACCTTGCGTCAATGACAGGTCCTCGAAGGAATTTCTCCTCAGCCTCCAAGATGGACACATCTTTCACAACAGCAAGAGCACAGATGATGGACTACCAGAGAAAGATTTATCACAGCCCAAATAAGCCAAGCATCATTTTGCTTTTTTTTTTTTTACAACAAAATCCAATGTTCCTTTTCTATATTAAGCACAAAACTATTATTTTATAGAAATTATCTAACATTATGGATAAACTATTTGACATTAAAAACAATGTGAATATGACACCATGCAGAGCACAACTAACACACAAGACCATACCTCTGGAAAAGGGACATCCATAATGAATCTGATCTGGTCACTGTGGGTGTGTGTAGGTGTGCCATCCAAAATTGAAGTCATCTGAGTGTAGATAACATCAATTCGCTCCTGATCTTCAATGAACAATATTGATGGAACACTTGGAAAAAGTGTCAAGTCACTTTGATTGTTTTTTTTTTTTTTTTTTTTGTCCATTGATGATAGACTGTGGTTAGTTAAGTTTGAGTCAGACAGAACATCTGACTCAATCAAGTACTTTTGCCTCTCGAAATAAACTGATCCATCTTTTGAATTGATATCGCTATTCTTTCTTATTTAATTGATCAATCTTTTATAAATAATAAATGTTGCATCATTACACAATACAATCAACAACAAGTACTTTAGCAGATTATTTAACATACCTCATCCGTATCGCTTCAAGAAGGTCTGCTGCTATCATACATATAGATATGGTCTGCTGTTCTTATAAATGACTGGGCTCATATACTAATATACTGCCTTCCCCTACTGGACGCATGAGGAACAACAGGGGCGTAAAACTGCTTGGGGCGTATATCTACTGGCTCAGTAGCTCTTCTGATTGGCTGAAATTCTGTAATCTCTAAACAGTCCCGCCCACTACCTCTACAGATGCACAAATCACTTTTGAACCAAATATCTCGGTGCAAAAGGGAGAGCGCGAAACTTGTCGCTTGAAAGCGAAAAAACAGTGTTTGAGCTTCATCGCAGCAGATTCAAGAAGCTGTAGTTATGTACTTTGTGTTTGTGTTAGAAAAATATACAAGACATTCTGAGAAAATATTCTACAAGTGTGCAACTCTCATTTGATGAATTCACGTACTGATTTGCGGATGTTCAACATTTCTCCACGACTGCACATTTCTTGATGCGGGTGTGTAAATGCGTTTTGCACCACATTCACTGCAGCAATTGTTTCAAAAATGTGAGCGTACGAGTTTCTAAATGTGTGATTTGTAGAATAGGATTTGTGCACCTGCAATGAAGAATTTGAGAAGGTGTAACTGTTGTGTTGTGTTTGTGGGAGAGAAAAAAAGGCTACAGGTTTGCAACTCTTAAAACATTTCACTCTGTGACTTCAAATTTACTGATACACATGTGTGGCTTTTCTCTACAACTACAAATCGCACTGCCACAGGTGCTCAGTTAATTTGAATCAAAAATACCTTCATACCTCCAGCTCCTGTAGCAGAGGCTAGCGCAAGGCTGTCTCACACTAACCTCTGCTACAGGAGATGAAGGGATGGTGTCCTGACATTTCATCCTACCCGTCAGATTGTCCTACCAGGGCTTACTATGCATATGCACATATATTGTGTCAGTTTTCTCACGCTGAGCAACACATAATTACTGTATTTGCATTATTGTAACTGTAGGTTGGGGATAGGTGTATGCGTTAATGACAGCATAATCTGAATTGTAGCATTTTTTGTTGTCCCATTGTGCTACCCATTGTTTCAATGGGAGGTGGCAAAATCTGACAGGGTAGCCTTGCGAGCTTTGCCCAATCTATTGGCCGACCTGAGGGCTGTATTGGATTTAGGAGTGAGGTTGGCTGATTTGCAAGTGATGAATAGATCAAACAAATCCCTTTTTTTTAATTCTCGGAAAGCAGTGTTTGAGTCCCTCAAATGTCTAAAAAGATGCATTTCAAAATCATAAAGTCGCTGCTCGAAAGGGTTCAAATATGCAAAGATGCTGGAAAACTGAAGAATCTGCAGGACCTTAAAGATTTTTCTGAAGAATGCTGCTCAGTTTAACTGTTCAGAACAAACAAGGGACTCATGCACAACCATCACAAAACAGAAAGACAGTCGTGGATCATCAGGTGACCACACACAGTACTAAGAACCAAGGGTTCCCAAACTTTTGAGTGGGATTATTTTAATAATTTCAGCATTTTTATTTTTTTTTTGTCTTGTGGACTAAATGTTAATATCTTTTATTTACAATATCTTACTCAGGACAGTACTAAATAAAATATAATATGCATTTAGTATGATCTCTCTTATTTTTTGAAAATTACTCGCATTTTCACAGATTCTGCAAAGGGTGCCCAAACTTTTGAGCCCCACTGTATGTATATATATATATATATATATATATATATATATATATATATATATATATATATATATATATATATTAGGGCCGGGACTCGATTAAAAAAATTAATCTAATTAATTAGAGCCTTTGTAATTAATTAATCGAAATTAATCGCATTTTAATCACATATAAATATTTGACCTGAGAACAGTGAGAAGTTTTTTTTTTTTTTTCACATGGATTTATAGTATACCATTGAATAATGACTGAATACATAAGCTTAAGCAACAAAATATTGTTTATTTTTGTTCAACCAAGTCTAGCAGACCAGTGCAATTTTTGCCATTAAGTGTAGCAATAGCATATTTAGAAACAATTTAGAAATAGTACATTCCAGAAATTCAGGAAGCTTATAGGTGCTGGAACCTTCTGTAAAGTGTTTTTTTAAGTAAAACACAATACTGTCAATTACATTCAGAACATTGGAAACACTGACTATTAGAAAACATCTCTCTGTTGCTTCAGAGGCCATAACATACTAAGTCTAACTCTCAATAACCTTGGCCAAAACAATAAAGAGTTAAACATAAACTGCCAGCAGTTGCACCAACAAAATAATACATAGTTCAACATAAAGTGTAAAGTCCACGCTAGCTGCTATATGTTTTGCGTTGAGGTGATACTTGAGGTTCGATCCCAAGGGGCAAGGAACTTGACCGGAAGTTGAAGTCGGGTGGGGGCTGCCATCTTTTAGCAGAACTTCACTTGCGTTAGCATTCCCATTGACTCCCATTCATTTTGGCGTCACTTTGACAGCGAATAACTTTACATCTGAGGCGTTTAAAGACTCTGTTTGTCCATTATTTATTTCTAAAGATACACAACAATGTATAAAGGGCTCCATTACCTTCTATGTTACATTATGGCCCCGTATAAACAGCTTTTTTAAAAAATAGGCTAACGATTGCGTCATAACCACTCGGCTCTCTGTCGCATTACTGTACAGACAGGAGGAGAAGCTCGCAGGCAATTAACTTAATATGGCGTACTGGCGTTACATTTTAAAATACTATACAAAATAATTAATCAGAATACTTACTCCTGCTCACTCACGACAAAGAACTCCCCGCTCAAGCTCGCCGTCTCTGCAAGATTAACGATGGCAGTTTGCACGCACAGCCACTTAGAAGATTTACATCTGGCAGACAGGTTGCTGACGTCGTCAAGCTTCGTTTGAGTCTGCGCGTCAGAAACGGAAGTGCTAAAAAATGCTAAAACTGGGCTTCATTTGTCTCAATTGAGTTCCAATGGGGTCGCTGTGTCCATTTCTTTTACTGTCTATGGTTCGATCATGTGCTGCGGTGATATGCGAACGCTAGTTGGTGCTCCAGTATAATCGGTCCGCTGAAACTCATCCAGTGAGAAACGTTCCGCGGGGCAAAAATACGTTATTAAAAATGCGGGAATTTTTTTTCTGTAATTAATTAATCTTAGTTAACGCATTATTTTTTGTGTAATTAATTAATCTCAATTAACGCGTTAAAGTCCCGGCCCTAATATATATATATATATATATATATATATATATATATATATGTATGTATGTATGTATGTATGTATGTATGTATGTTTGTATGTATGTATGTATGTATGTATGTATGTATGTATGTATGTATGTATATATATATATATATATATATATATATATATATATATATATATATATATATTGTGTTAGTTAAGATCTCCACAAGCTCCACCTGTGCCAAATTGGTTGATCATCTGATCGTGCTCTTTCACGAACCTTGTTAAGAAAACATAATTTAACAAAGCGGATTTGTGATATTGTTCACAATGGAGCTGCTCATTTGATGACTTTATAAAATAACCATAATCTTGTTCCACACACACAGAGCAGTGAACACACACCCGGAGCAGTGGGCAGCTATTTATGCTGCAGCGCCCGGGGAGCAGTTGGGGTTCGATGCCTTGCTCAAGGGCACCTAAGAGAGAGAACTGTACATGCACTTCCCCCACCCTCAATTCCTGCCAGCCCAAGACTCGAACTTACAACCCTTCAATTGGGAGTCCGATGCTCTAACCATTAGGCCACGACTTTCCATTATATGGACCTTTCTTCTTGCTTTTACTTCTTTTTAGATTCTTAAAGCATATTACTGGAATACATTTTATACGAGTTGGGGATCATATTAAAATATTACAAATTTTTTAGGCCCCAAGATTGAAAACCACTGATAAATTATATCCTGGTACTACCAGCCACAATGGGATTTATCTCACTTCACTTTTCATGCCAACGCACCAGTTTTTTTTTATTTTATTTAGCTTTATAGCTTTACACAAACTTGCATTCGTATTGTTAGTTCATTTAGATTTTGTGTACAGGGTGATTGAGAGCATTTCCATGGAAGAGATATATTTGCCTGGGAATTGTCTACACAGAGAGCCATTTATGTATAGATTGAAATGACTGAAAGGGCCAAATTTATCAGCCTTTGCTTAATGAATAAAGAGACAAATATATAAGAACTTGTGAAGTCAGTCTTTGTCTAACTTGTTAAAAAAATATAAAAAATAAATAAATAAACCGACATGACATTGGTGAAGCTCTACTGTCTGGATCATTCTGTGACTTTTTCCTCTGTCCTTAACAGGAAAAGACCTCCCTTTTCCACCACTGTATGTTTTACTTCCAGATGCAGTGGCTTTTCTTTAAACCTAAAATTATCCCTTTTATGCCGGGTAAGAAAAGATCATGTTGTATTTAAAAGAGTACTGCTCCTTACCAGTCCTGTGCCATTTTTGTTTCATGCTTGATATTAGATTATGGTCTGTTCTCTGAAACTTGCTTGGTCGAGTTGAGTCATACTGTTGGGGAAATGACAAATAGCTCAAAAATGTCTCCAACAGAAAGACAATATGGTTTGTCATCTGTTATAGTAAGTTGTTGTTGTTTTTTTAGAGTAGTCAGGAAATACTTACTGCAAAATTTATAAGGAATTATTGAAGAGCTAGCAGGTAATTTTTGATTAACAGTTAACTGACTATTGTTAACTAATAAGGAAGATGTGTTAATTAATCAGTATGTAAATTTTTTTGATTGTGTTAAGTACAGTTAGCTAATCAATAACTAATGTATTCTGTCATACCTCCTGAAGAACTACTATTAATTATCTATTAGTTAATATTTAAATTAAATTTACGCATTTAGCAGCCGCTTTTATCCAAAGCGACTTACAGTCCATTCAGGCTATTATTTTTACCTATCATGTGTTCCCGGGGATTTGGACCCCCAACTTTGCGCTTGCTTGCTTGCTAACGCAATCCTCTACCAGTTGAGCTACAGGAACACTTTAATATAATAATAATATAACTATGAAATAAATACTAATGAACAGTTATACACAATTACATTGAATTTTGACCCTTTCATATAAATATTATTATTAGTAGTAGTAGTAGTAGCATGAAAATGCAATATTAATAAATGTAATATTAATAAATGCAATTAATTCTATAGAAGTTTTGCCTGTGTAGTGAATTGTTTTTGTTTTTGTCTTTTTGTAAGAAATTGGCTTCTGATAGGAACCCCACTACCACTCAAGTGCCTTGCAATAACTTACCTTAGTTTTTATATTGTATATACAGTACTCTATGTGTGCCTCCTCAGCATAAACCACATTACCATTCATTATTTCCTTTATATAAGGCAAGGACTAAGGGAAAGTGATAATGCACATAACCAATTAGTAACTAATAAAGCTGAATTAAGTCTGCAAGACTTATTTCAAACCTGAAACAATATGTCTATTCTAAAGTGAAATTATAGTGAACCTTTAGTAATTAATAAAGTATTATTAGATAATTCTGCTAGAATTACTTAGAACCTGAAACCAAATTATAAAGTGAAAACATAGGGAACCCATTAGTAATTAATAAAGACTGATCAAATAATTCTGCAGGACCTATTTCAAACCTGAAACAGTAGGATAATTCTAAAGTGAAATTATAGTGAACCCTTTAGTAATTATTAAATCATTATTAGATAATTCCGCAGGAATTACTTAGAACCTGAAGCAGTATTCTAAAGTGAACCTATTAGTAAATAATAATTGCTACATCATTTTGACTCATTGAAACATCCAATCAAACTTAACCTCTTAAAAAAAAAACACCTATAAAAGTAATCATAAACTTTGTAAAATACACGACACAACTTATTCTGGCCTCGGTGCTACTGGCCCAAGGCTATGAGCCCCGCCCGGCCCATTTTAAGCCCTGGCTCGCACTGGCCCGTAAGTGGAAATGCGGCTGTTCACCTCTAGAGTGTGGCCTTGGGTGGCCTTCAGCACATTTAAAGAAATGTGTCAAAACAAACAGGTGGCTAAACTGTCAGTTGTGTCCACTGTACTCCAAGTGGTCAACAAAAATAAATCCGACTATTGCTCTTTTTTTTTCTTTTTTGGAAGTGTACATTTACTCTCACTAGAATGAATTTGACTTCTTCTTTGTATTGAAGAGGAGCAATTCAAATAGAATGTAATCATCTGCTGGCCTGATAAGACTTACTGACTATAGCAGTTTTAATAGTAAGGTTGGTTCTTGTTGAGACTGTGCGCTTTATGCCTGAGATTCATTAAAAGAGATCGATATTGTTGTTGCAGTGACTTAGAATATTTAAACAGTGACAATATTTAGTCTTATTAACTTAAGGGGACAATGGGAGATCAAAGGAACTGTTCTCATTTATGTGGTATGAGCAAAATATTTAGCTGGCTTCACAGGTGGTCAATGTATCCTGGTAAGAATCAGCATGAAAGTTATTTTATACTGCATGGTTAGAACAGTTAAGATGGAGTAGCTGCCATCAGCTTCAAGTACTTAGGGTGTAAAGCACTAGATTAAAGCAAATATTTATTCCTGTGTTTATCTTGCCAGCAAATGTGTGACATATAGTATAAGTGCTGATGCCAACTAGAAAGGTCTCCCACAGCAATGAAGGTGCCAAGACTGAAAGGACTAATCAGATTACAATATTAAATCTGTTATTTAAAGGTTCCTTAGAAATAGTGAGTTCTGTTTTATAACTATTTTATAATGGTTCGAGCTAACTTTTGGGTTAGTTTTTGTTTGTTTCTTTTTTTTATCTTTAACTGGCAAAATACTTGACAGTATTGTTTTTTCTGGAGCTCAATCACCTGACTACATAAACCGTCAACACACTCTGAATAGAAGCTTGATATATTTCTTAAAATGTATATAAATAATAATTTTCAATAACTTTTCACTCAATTATAACTTTCTTACTAGTTTCCTATCAATGCTGTTTTTTTTTTCTTCTTCTTGATTTTAACAGAACATAATTTGGACCACAACATATTGAATTTATGATCCATACTGTTTGTTGGGTTTATCTATAAATATGCCCTGTCACAAAAAAAAAAAAAAAACTTAAAGTGCCCCTATTATGGATTCTTGAAAATTACTTTTCATGCAATATGTAACACAGCTCTAAGTGAATGAAAACATCCTGCAAAGTTTTAAATCTAAAAGTGCACCGTGTATAAAATAGTTATCTTTCAAAAGAGAGAGTTGTCTCGAGTCAGTATATAAATAATTACAATTAATTATGATTAATTACATGTATTTATATGAGCTGCCAGTAGTAACTTTAGCAGAATTAAATTGCCATCCACTAATCAGTTCGTCAAGCGAACATTTAGCATAATTTCATATAAACTCTAAGAAAGGATATTCGTGGCCACAGAAAATACTTTCATAAAGTATTATTGCATTAGAGCATGTAGCAAAATCGGAATTGTAAAGGGACATCCCATTATCGCACCCAAAGATAAACTGCAGTGCTTTACAAATATAGGACAGGAAGAGCTAAATAAACTTATCACTGTATCTAAACCAACAACATGTTTATTAGATCCTGTACCCACTAAATTACTGAAAGAGTTGTTACCTGTAGCCGAAGAACCGCTTCTCAATATCATTAACTCGTCGTTATCTTTAGGTCACGTCCCAAAACCATTCAAGCTGGCGGTTATCAAGCCTCTTATTAAGAAACCAAAACTAGATCCTAGTGTACTGGCAAATTATAGGCCTATTTCAAATCTTCCATTTATGTCTAAAATTTTAGAAAAAGTTGTGTCTGCTCAATTGAGCACCTTCCTGCATAAAAATTATCTGTATGAAGAATTTCACCATAGCACAGAAACTGCACTTGTTAAAATTACAAATGACCTGCTCCTTGCGTCAGATCAAGGCTGCATCTCATTTCTAGTCTTACTTGATCTTAGTGCTGCGTTCGACACCATAGATCATGACATACTCATAGATTGATTACAAAACTATACAGGTATTCAAGGGCAGGCTCTAAGATGGTTTAGATCCTACCTGTCCGATCGCTACCATTTTGTTTACTTAAATGGGGAGTCATCTCATTTATCATCAGTAAAATATGGAGTGCCACAAGGATCTGTCCTAGGTCCCCTTCTATTTTCAATATACATGTTGCCCCTTGGTAATATTATTAGAAAATACGGAATTAGCTTCCACTGTTATGCTGATGATACTCAGCTATATATCTCAACGAGACCAGATGAAACTTCCCAATTATCTAAGCTAACAGAGTGTGTTAAAAATGTAAAAGATTGGATGACAAATCATTTTCTCCAATTAAATTCGGATAAGACAGAGATATTAATTATTGGACCAAAAACACTACACAGAATCTTGTAGATTACAATCTGCAACTAGACTGATGTACTGTTACTTCCTCTACAGTCAGAAATCTGGGTGTTATATTAGACAGCAATTTGTCTTTTGAAAATCACATTTCCAATGTTACAAAATCTGCATTCTTCCATCTTAGAAACATTGCCAAGCTACGAAACATGTTATCTGTTTCTGATGCAGAAATGCTAGTTCATGCATTCATGACCTCTAGACTGGACTATTGTAATGCACTTCTAGGTGGTTGTCCTGCTTCGTCAATAAACAAGCTACAGGTAGTCCAAAATGC
This sequence comes from Carassius gibelio, assembly GCF_023724105.1. Lineage (NCBI taxonomy): Eukaryota > Metazoa > Chordata > Actinopteri > Cypriniformes > Cyprinidae > Carassius > Carassius gibelio. Next base: position 29,376,871 of record NC_068386.1, on the reverse strand, counting down.
AGCAGCTAGAGTCCTTACGAGGTCAAGAAAATATGATCATATTACCCCAATTTTACAGTCTCTGCACTGGCTACCTAAGTTCCGTATCAGTTACAAATTATCAATACTTACCTATAAGGCCCTAAATGGTTTAGCTCCTGCATACTTAACTAGCCTTCTACCACGCTACAACCCATCACGCACCCTAAGGTCACAAAACGCTGGACTTTTGGTAGTTCCTAGGATAGCAAAGTCCACTAAAGGAGGTAGAGCTTTCTCACATTTGGCTCCCAAACTCTGGAATAGCCTTCCTGATAATGTTCGGGGTTCAGACACACTCTCTCTGTTTAAATCTAGATTAAAAACACATCTCTTTCGGCAAGCATTAGAATAATGTATCTTTTAAATTGTGAGTGCATCTGATCAAAGGTGCATTTTTATTCATTAGCTTGGGTTAAACTAATTTTACTTTGTTGGATCAGCAGCTATGCTAATGATGTCTCTATTTTGTTTCTATGTTTTGCCACGGGATTTACATCCCGTGGTAACTAGGATTTACACAAGCTCCAGTCTGGATCCATAACACCTGAGAAGAGATGATGCTGACCCTCAGAGGACCTCAGATGATGCTAACCCTGAATCAACAAACAGAACTAACGAATATTGCTACATGTGTGACTGCATCATATAATAACTTAATTAAATAATATTGATAGTTCATCGTCTAGCTGACTATGTCTTGTATTATTATTATTATTTTTTCCAAAATCCTGTTAAATGTGCAAAAACTACTAGCTACTACTAAATATTGTAGAAACATAATTTTCTGTAAAGTTGCTTTGTAACGATTTGTATTGTAAAAAGCGCTATACAAATAAACTTGAATTGAATTGAACATTGATTTGCAAGGCAGAATCAGAAACGCAAGCAATTTGTGCAAAAGAGTTTTATTTACTTTACACATTAACGAAAACTAGTCTAACCAACAAACAAACAAACATACAATTACTCATACAGTGGAAAGGGCAAAATGAGATTTGATGGATGATACCATCAGGAAAACCAGAGAATGAAGCTATGAAAAGAGTCAGTTAACCACCTGAGTAAAACCATCAGCGCGGCTTATAACAGGGTCTATAGCTTATACAAAATACTTTAATTAATTTAGTTAAAAGTACGATACTTGCATTTCCTTGGCCTGAATGAGTGTCTGGATGCAAAGTAGGATTGACCCTGAATAGTAGATGAATCAAAGCTTTGATTCGAGGAGGATTCAATGTCTCTGCTGGCGAGGTAGTACTTTTTCAAAGTTCCGGAACTTTTGGGGGCGGGACTTGGGTGCTAAACATACTGATTGGTTGGTTTCACGCAGCATTGTGATTTCAATCACCATTCATTCGGATCATTTTTAAAATATTAATGTTATTGTGTCATGAAATGTAATTTTACAAGTATTTCTGACTAGAATGTAGTTGTTTAAAACACAAACCTGCAGTTTATTTATAAAGACAGCGCCTATTTAAAAATGTATTTTGTTGATTTCGGACATGGTCAGCTCAACGCGATCAGCGGGAGCTCAGTGATCATGTATCCGCCGAGAACAGCCTCACCTTGGCATGTCCTTCTGATATGTGCCACTGGCTCTGATGTCTCTTTAGTGGTTAAACATAAAATATAATTTGTATTTTTTTGCTGATATAAAAGGAAATCTTTGGTCTTTATTCAGTTTATCTATATGTTCAAATGAAAATAAATAATAATTGTAATGACTATATACACATTTCCCTGAAGTACAATTCTCCTGCTATTATTATTTTTAAATGAAAACGAAAGGAGGCAGTGTTATTTGATATCCTTTTTTCGTTTTATTGTAAATATACAGAGGAAAATTGCAGTAGCCAAGGCGAGCTGACTGATGTTATCAAGTAGCTGCTGTTTGCAGAATTACCTGATTTGGGTCGTCACGGACATCACACTCTCGAGATGAATGCGCAAAGTCCGAACTACAGAGGATGCAAGTCTAAAATTTGCGTATTTTCCAAAGAGTTCCTGGTACAATTGTTCTGGGTAATTTAGGTGGAGATGCTGCATATTAGTGCTATTGGATCTTAGTGCTGCGTTCGACACTATTGACCACAACATTCTTTGGCATAGACTAGAACACTTTGTTGGCATTAATGGAAGTGCATTAGCATGGTTTAAATTGTACTTATATGACCACCATCAATTCTTAGTAGTAAATGAAGAGGTATCATATCGATCACAAGTGCAGTTTGGAGTACCTCAAGGCTCAGTACTAGGGCCATTACTCTTCACTCTTTACATGTTACCCTTGGAAGATATCTTCAGGAAAAACGGTGTTAGCTTTCACTGTTATGCTGATGATACTAAGTTCTATATTTTCTATATACCAATTTCAAACACTAACGGAATGCATAGTTGATAAAAAAAAAACTGGATGACGAGTAATTTTTTACTGCTAAACTATGAAAAAAACAACAACAGAGGTGTTAATTATAGGACCTAAAAACTCTGCATGTAATAACCTAGTAGACTGTCTAAGACCTGATGGCTGCTCTGTCAATTCTTCATCATCAGTTAGAAACGTAGGTGTGCTATTTGAAAGCAATCTTTCCTTAGAAAGCCATGTTTCTAGCATTTGTAAAACTGCATTTTTCCATCACAAAAATATATCTAAATTACGGCCTATGCTTTCAATGTCAAATGCAGAAATGTTAATCCATGCATTTATGACCTCAAGGTTAGATTATTGTAATGCTTCTTTACTTGTAATGAGTTCTTACTAGAACCAGGAAGTATGACCATATTAGCCCTGTTTTGTCCACACTGCACTGGATCCCTATTAAACATCGTATAGATTATAAAATCTTGCTTATTACGTATACAGCCCTAAATGGTTTAGCACCTCAGTACTTAAATGAGCCCTTGTTACATTATAATCCCCCACGTCTGCTGCATTATCAAAACTCAGGCAATTTGATAATACCTGGAAGATCAAAATCAACTGCGGGCTTTTCTTATTTGTCACTTAAACTCTGGAATAACCTACCTAACATTTTTCGGAAGGCAGACACATTCTTGCAGTTTAAATCTAGATTAAAGACCCATCTCTTTAACCTGGCTTACACATAACACACTAATGTGCTACTAATATCCAAATCCGTTAAAATATTTTTTAGGCTGCATTAATTAGGTAAACAGGAATCGGGAACACTTCCCATACCACCCAATGTACTTGTTACATCATTAGAAGAATGGCATCTACGCTAATAATAGTCTGTTTCTCTCTTATTCTGAGATCACTGTAGCCACCAGATCTATATCCAGGTCAGAGGGTCACTGCAGCCACCCGGATCTAGTACGTATCCAGGCCAGATGGTGGATCAGCACCTAGAAAGGACCTCTACAGCCCTGAAAGAGAGCGGAGACCAGGACAACTAGAGCCCCAGATACAGATTCCCTGTAAAGACCTTATCTCAGATGACCACCGAGAGAAGACCACAGGATACAGATGATTCTTCTGCACAATCTGACTTTGCTGCAGCCTGGAATTGAACTACTGTTTTCGTCTGGTCAGAGGAGAACTGGCCCCCCAACTGAGCCTGGTTTCTCCCAAGGTTTTTTTCTCCATTCTGTCACCAATGGAGTTTCGGTTCCTTGCCGCTGTCGCCTCTGGCTTGCTTAGTTGGGGTCACTTCATCTACAGCAATATCGTTGACTTGATTGCAAATAAATGCACAGACACTATTTCAACTGAACAGAGATGACATTACTGAATTCAATGATGAACTGCCTTTAACTATCCTTTTGCATTATTGACACACTGTTCTCCTAATGAATGTTGTTCAGTTGCTTTGACACAATGTATTTTGTTTAAAGGGCTATATAAATAAAGGCGAATTGACTTGACATGACTTGATTATGTTGAGTCATAAGTTATCAAATTTGGGACTTGAGTCCAAATCGAGTCTAATTCATGCAACTTGATTCCACAACACTTTCTATCAATTTTCCTCTTAACATTTTGAAGGGCTCACATACTGTCTAGGATGGATACATTTAGCCCTTTATAAGCTTAATTGTTTTTACTTAAACAAATAGAAGAGACACATTGTGACCTTTTGGATTTCTGAATTTCTGCTCAGACAGATCCTGTCACACACCACAACCTCATCACTGTAAGGTTTGCACAGACTCATGGACACAAGCTAACCACAATAGTTTAATTTAAAATTAGAAAGAGCAGGTGAGTACTCTGTTTTCAACAAACATTTATAAAAGTAGGTAAACTTGCAGTAACAGCATTTTACAGCATATCTTTTACCAGGAACAGACAATGAACAGTGTGGACAACAGGAGGAAGTAGAGGTGGACCATGGCCGTGGACCAAAGGTAAACCATGGCTAAGATGAGCGAGCATGGAATGGCTTCTGTGGCCAAGTGCCTTGGATGAGACAAGTTTACATGGCAGAGCCAAGGGAAATTGGAACAGCTGCAGAAACTTTGAAAAATAGCAGGGAGCAGCAGCCATGACTGAGATGATGGAGATTGGAATAGTCTCTGTGGCAGAGAGAAGTTAATATAATATATAATATAGATGCTATAGCCCCCTAAAATGATTACTCGGCCCCCTCTGAAAATTTTGAGATATATTTTTATTAATATTATTTATTATTATACCCTCATTGGGGGCTGAGACCCCCTAAAATTAAAATCTTAGTATAGCCCCTGGATACTGCCAAACCTCAAACTTTGCAGAACAGTCAAATGAAACAAAGTCTAAGGAACTCTGCCAGAGACACACTGAGCTTTGCAGTTGGAGAGACTGTGCTCACAAGAAGCTACAGGGAAGACTGCAAGTGGGTCATTGCTGCAGTTCAGGAGCTATTAAACAACATGTTCATAATTGTTTGCTCATTTATATGTGGAGGTTCAGTTCAGTAAAAAAGCTTATGTGAGTTCACGTATGCACCTCATCTTGTGTTGCGTACACGTATCATTATTTCACAGACATAACAGATGTAATGCCACAGTTTCCAGCCATCATGGATGTCATGCCACAGTCTTCAGCCATCATGGACGTCATTCCTGTGAAACTGTTCATAGTGAAAGTTGACATTTGGTGCAAATCTCGAGTTTGATGGACTCACCACTGGTTTAGGCCAGAGCAGCTGGCATCCCAAGGGCCTCAGCACTGGGTGTCACAGAGGCTGTTCCCCTACAGTCACAATCACTAATATTGGCATGCTTGGTAAATATGAGCAAAGTTGGCTGTGAAAATAAATCTGCATTGTTTATCTTTTTGATCTTTCATCCAAAAAAATCTCTAAACTCTACCCGATTAATTAAGAAAATAAAAATTTAATTGGGGGTAAACTCACATTATGAAATAAATGTTTTTCTCCAATGCATGTTGGTCACAATTTTTGGCACCCCTGGACATTTTTATAATTAAATTATCTCTGAAGTATATTTCCATTCAGATTTATACTTTTTTTAAGCACATTTGGGTGACTGGGAGCATGAAATTCTCCAGCCTTGACTTCCTGTTCAACAGGATTATAAATATGAGAAACACAAAGGCCAAATTCCCTTAATAATCCATCACAAAAAGTAAAACCACAGAATATAGTTCTGATTTGCAGAACAAGATCATTGAGCTACACAAAATAGGAAGTTGCTGTAAGAAAATAGCTAAAGCATTGAAAATCCCCATTGTTGACACTGCACACATACAGTTAAGCTTCTGCTGGTCTGGCTCCCTAATGGGAGGAGGACAGATGGCCTGAAGTACGACAGGCCTTGGTGTAGATGAGCAAACTTTAGTGATATACCCTACTCAAGGGTACAAAAACACTTTGTCCAGACCAGACGCAAAGTCAAGAGAGGCAGGGGCCACAGAAAGGGCCTTACTCCCTTACTAATCCCTTACTCTTGTTAAGAGAAGATATCGCTAGAAGAAAGGTAGTCTTTATTGTAAGATGAAGATCAGAGATCTCCTCAATTGGCTCGAAAGGAGACTTACAGAGAGCTTTTAACACCACAGCCAGGTCCCATTTGGAGACAAGAGATCATACAGGAGGCCTCAGTGTTAGCACACCACGGTGGAACAAGGGGGTGTCTGCCCACTGACTGACCACCAAAAGGGGCGTGGTAGGCCACAGTGGCCACCACATAGACCTTCAGGGTGGAGTGGGTCAACCCTGCAGAGAAGTGGGCCTGCAAGGACTCCAGCACTGTACCTACCGGGCAGCTAACTGGGTCCAGCAGGCGGTCTCCGCAACAGGAGTTGAAAATTTTCCACTTCAAGGTGTACAGTTTCCTTGTTGAGGAAGCTCTGGATTGGAGGATGGTCTTATCAACCTTGGCTGAGAGGTCGGAAGCTACGAGCTGTGCCCTCTCAGGGGCCACACCCATAACTTCCACAGCTCCTGGCAGAGGTGAAATATAATGCACTCCGCCTGTGAGAGAAGGTCAATCCTAATGGATATACCCGGCTCGGCCAGAACGGGGCTACCAACAACAGCCGGACTCCATCCCGGGGCACTGTCTCCAGAACTCCCGGATTACTCCCAGAGCAATCGGGCCACATCTGTGCCATAGCATTAAAGCTGTAGTCCAGTCCAGCTCTGTCAAGTCCAAGATCAGGACTAGTTGAGACAGAGTCAAGACCAAAGAGTCCAAAGAGGTTTGAGTCCAAGTCAAGTCCAAAAGTTTTGAGTCCAAGTCAAGTCAAGACTGAGTCCAAATGAGAGAAAAAAGGATCCTCTTCAAGAACACATACTTGGGGGGGGGAGGGGGGGGCACTATTCCTTGTTTAGGATGTAAGACGTGTTTCCCCGCTGCTCTGTGAGAAAGTGCTATATTTATTCATTTTTTCGCACAGTTTTGTACATTTACTTTGGACAAGTTATAAAACTTGTTTATTATCATTATTTAGTCCACGTATATAGACTGTAAGTCACTAATATGTCGTCGTCTGGAGCGAAAACGGACATTGGTAAGAGTGGCCGCAGCAAAACTGCACAGTCATCGGATGATACTGATGTGGCCTCCGCGAACACAAGTTCTGCTGACAGTTCATCTGCAAGTATGACTCTCATTCAGGGCATGCTGGAGTCGTTCAAAAATGACATATGCAAGAAAATGTATTCCCTGTCAACCGATTTGCATTCAGAGATCGCCACAGTTAGACAGGAGGTGGATTCTAATGCTGACACTATCAGAGAACTGGAACGCTCAACATCGGACCACAGTGATCGCATAACCGAACTAGAATCCACAATCTCCATGCTCCAAAAACATGTGAAGACCTGGAATGAAGATCCAGACGAAATAACATTCGCCTTGTCGGACTACCCGAGGGAGCTGAGGGTACACATCCAACAGAGTTTGTATCTTCTGCAGAGCTTACTACAACTCCAGGAAAAGCCTCTACTTGATCGAGCACATCGCACACTTCGTGAGAGGCCAAGGAAAGGGGAACCCCCCCGTCCCATTGTCATCAGAGTTCACTACTTTCATGCCCGCTATGAGATTCTACGACGCACTGCGCAACTGTCTCCTCTGACTCATGATGGGAATAGTCCTATCTTCGCGGACTATACAACGGCAGTTTTCAGGAAAAGGGCTGCCTTCAGGGAGACAAAATGTCTTCTACACTCATGCCCCGGGGTTAAGTTTGGCCTTCTGTTTCCTGCTGTGCTGCAGATCTCTCTTCCCAATGGAGCTGTACACAAGTTTGAGGACCCCGTCCCGCATCGTATTTCATAAAAAAATTGACTGTCTTGCCCGCAAACGCTTGAGGTAAACAGTTATTATGGCTTTGACACACGGTAAATATAAACGGACAGAATATGAATAATGCAATCATTTAGATAACTTGTCTACTCCGTGGATTATTTCTAATATTATAGCTATGTTAGTTTGAGATAAGTTCGCACAAGTCTATGGGTTAATGGCACTGTGGACGGAGTTTAATCACGTGTTTATATCGCACTGTCTTCCACTTTCTTTTCTTAAAGATTCTAGCTTCGATATTTGACCAATGTTTTGATAAAACATTGTTGCAGTGACAGTTATTTAGTAATTTATGTCAGGAGTGCAAAATAATAAATCCGTATTATGCCACATTTTGAATAGAAATTCACCACTCATTCATATTCAGTCACGTCTGCAGCGGTTTATTTGTGTTCACATAGACTCACTGAACAGCGTCAATAAGGATTTATAGACCAAAGATGCATATCCACGGAGATGTATGGATATATTTACTGATGTTTACTTCATATTTCTTCAGACAGAATCATAATTTCTATTCATTTTCCACTGATTTACGCGATCTGATGATAAATAGCCTCTCCCAGCACTGTCTCTGTGTGTTTGCTTCTGTGTACTTGAGCTGTGACCCAGACAGACTCTAATTGTCAAATCCGGACAGCGTCAGATCGTGTCACATGTTTCATGTATACTTCCTGGTTCATATCTGCTCTCAAAAAACACTGATAGACCTCTGTACATACGAAATATCAAAATAATAAACCCGCGATTGCGATAAAAAAGCTTGGTATGAGATTTTCTTGAGATCTGGGGCATTTTTATATATAAAAAAAAAAATCAGAAATGCTAACTTGTGCAGCGATGCAAAAGGCTACAAATAGCATATTTTTACAATAGTAAATGACCAAATTCCACCCGTGTTTGCTAAAGGAAGTAATTACAAACGATCGATCGGGGTGAGTTTTGAGTAAAAGTGTACTAATAATTTCATAAATTGTCTGATGTAGATTGATGCTAACGTTAGCTCTAATGCTACTAATAACAGGTGCATTTTTTCTTTATAATGTATTTCTGTCACAATAATTCACGTTAAGGTCATAAGAAAATGTTTTGTATTTTATAGTAAGACATTTGATAAATAAGGGGTAAATGCATACTGAGACTGAAGTGAGATCTCTGCTTTGTTGCTTTGTAAACATTAAAGATAAAGGTGGAATAAAAACAAAAGAATAATGTGGATAATGTGTCATACCTGGCGGAGGTGTGAAAGACTCGTTTTGTGAGAACAATGGAACCATGAATCGGGAGTTTTCAAAGCCAAAAACACAGACAAAGGACACAGGAGTGTTCCCATGTGAGATCTTACAGGGATGACAAGGGCCATAAATCAATCTGATTAGCCTTCTCTAAAAACACACATGACATGGCCTTAGAAAAAAATTCATAAAATTCACAGTTTTACAGATTAGATTATGAAATTTCTAATGAAGTTTTGAAAGAATTGTGGCTTTAGCTACACTGTATTTCTTAACTCATATCTTACATCAACAATTTTTTTTATACATTTAAAAAATACGTTTTTAATATTTTAATTTTTGTTTTTATATTTGAGGTTATATCAAGTCAAGTCAAGTCACCTTTATTTATATAGCGCTTTAATCAAAATGCATTGCGTCAAAGCAACTGAACAACATTCATTAGGAAAACAGTGTGTCAATAATGCAAAATGACAGTTAAAGGCACACTGTAAAAAATTAATCACGGGTCTTGTAATTTTCATCAAAAAAAGTAAGGTGATAATTACAAATAATGTGTGGATTTCATTAAGGAAATTGTGGTTCAGTGTTGTATAGAAAATAATGAGGACTTTTTACTAATAAAACCAAGAGATGCGTTTTCCTCATTTTGTTTTAGGAGACTTAAGCAGTTTTGGTGCTTGAATTGGGGAACTGATTAAACTAAAATAATTAAGGAAAGAAGGCTGCCTATTTAATTTAAGTGAATTAGCTCAATTTTGCAGTTTTATTTTAGAGGTGATTGTTAGTTACCAGCATGCTTTGCATATGGCTGGATATGGAAAGTAAATTTTGTAATTAAATGCTACTTTATGTTTTTGAGTGAAGGGAGGCATCTATTAATGTTTAATGTTCAGTTACATTTGACATTTGTAAGAGTTTCTGTAACATCAAAGTTTCCATTGCACAGTGCAATCGTTACCACTGTGCAGAAGAGTAGAGCTTGTAGTTATGGATACTACTCTTGTAGTACTACTCAAGGTACTCTAACCTTGTTTAATGAGCAGTAGCCTTGCTACTGCTAGTGCTAGTGCTAGTGCTAGTGCTAGTACAGTACTTTCCTGTATTTCTCAAGTATTTTCCTATTTGAGCTGATTGGCTGTATACAGTCTTGTAAATGTATAAAATAACAAAATACAAACAGATCTCAGTTGAAATCACAGACTTTTGAGAATAAACTTAAAATAAATGAGCACATTTCCCTAATTATGTTAAATTTATTGTGCCATAGACTAAATAATTTAGGAATTTTTACTTAATTTATTTGGGTAAATTTCACAAAAAAAAAAACAACCTTAAAATGTACTCAAATATAATACGTGTAATATTGTTACCATAATTTTTTGAAGCAGATAGCATGTAATATTTTTTTACAGTACAGTTCATCATTTAATTCAGTGATTTCATCTCTGTTCAGTTTAAATAGTGTCTGTGCATTTATTTGCAATCAAGTCAACAATATTGCTGTAGATGAAGTGACCCCAACTAAGCAAGCCAAAGGCGACAGCGGCAAGGAACCGAAACTCCATCGGTGACAGAATGGAGAAAAAAAACCTTGGGAGAAACCAGGCTCAGTTGGGGGGCCAGTTCTCCTCTGACCATACGAAAACAGTAGATCAATTCCAGGCTGCAGGAAAGTCAGATTGTGCAGAAGAATCATATGTTTCCTGTGGTCCTGTCCTTGTGGTAATCTGAGACAAGGCCTTTATAGGGGATCTGAATCTGGGGCTCTAGTTGTCCTGTTCTCCGCTGTCTTTCAGGGAAGTAAAGGTCCTTTCTAGGTGCTGATCCACCATCTGGTCTGTATACGTACTGGATCCGGGTGACTGCAGTGACCCTCTGATCTGGATTCAGACTGGATCTGGTGGCTACGGTGACCTCGGAAAAAGAGAGAAACAGACCAAAATTAGTTGCATGTTTCCTGATGATATCTCCCAAGGGTAACATATAAAGCATAAAGAGTAGTGGCCCTAATACTGAGTCTTGAGGTAATCCATACTGCACTTGTGATCGATATGATACATCTTCATTCACTGCTACGAATTGAAGGCGGTCATATAGGTACGATTTAATCAATGCTAATGCACTTCCATTAATGCCAACAAAGTGTTCAAGTCTATCAAAAGAATGTTGTGGTAAATTGTGTCAAACGCAGCACTAAGATCCAATAAAACCAATAGAGAGATACAACCACGATCAAATGATAAAAGCAGGTCATTTATAACTCTAAGGAGAGCAGTCTCAGTATTATTATACAGTCTAAATCCTGACTGGAAATCCTCACATATACCATTTTTCTCTAAGAAGGAATATAATTGTGAGGATACCACATTTTTTAGTATCTTGGACAGAAAAGGGAGATTTGAGATCGGTCTATAATTAATTAGTTCTTTGGGGTCAAGTTGTGGTTTTTTGATGAGAGGCTTAACCCTCTTGGCGCTACGATCGAGTCTGATGCAACACTGAATAAAACGGCCGATTTTGTCAAATAGGGTGTAAAAGATTGTAATACTTCATCTCTGACTCAAAAAAACGTCATGCTTCTATACAAAATCTTCGATCTAGAGCGCATTGAATCAGTGCGAACAAAAGCAGACTAAATGTGAGAGTGAGCCATTTTATTAGAGCAATATTGTCAATGTCAACGAGTATTGGCATTAGATTATTATTAATGATATTATTATCTAATGGCATCAATAAAGCTTCAATAAACCAGCAATGAAGTGTTGGGACTTCTATTCGCGGACCCTGATTCTGAAGGGGAATATCTGCATTCAGAATATGCCGGTGATACTGAAAGTGAAAGTATAGTCCTACACCAAGCACAAACGTAGATGGTCCCAATGTAGATGGTCCTTTCCCCAATTTCAGTGGTGTGAACAATGTTCCCTGGGGTCAGAGTGTTCATCGTGTTCATCGTGAAATTAGCAGGCATGTTAGTGTTGCGGGGAACAAGGCGGGAGATTTTTACCGTGCTAGACACAAAGCTTTGTCTTCTGACCATGTGCCTCTCCGCAATCACGGCGACAGTATTGTGTTGGAGACGTTGTCTAATGCCACTGGGTATGTTTTAGACGTGGTCAAAGTATTCATAGGACAGTTAGAAGGCAACGTGGAGGCAGGGTGGGGAGTCGCAATGACAGTAGTCCGAATTGTGCACACTCAGTGTGCGTGAGGCAGATCTGCACGCGCTGCTCGTAGCAGGAGCAGAGGCGATGTGGCACAGGGCATAGCTTTTGAGCTAAACAGGTCTTGTCTACTTGTGTTTGTATGTCATATGAATAATATATATGTGCCCCATACATGGAATCAAAGTGCCTGCTGTATGTAGTCAATTGAAAATCCAAACCGCTACATGCATTCGGTCTGTTTCTACCATTTATTAGTAATGATTTACACAGTTTGTTTACTACTTACTATTTACCTGAGCATTCAGTATTGTGCAATATAGCACACAGAAGGTGAGGAACATTTTGGGGGGAAAGAAGTGCTGCATTTTTTCATTTAAACTCGTGACTTTTCATGAAAATTCTATAATTCAAGATGACCAAATATGCAAAATAGATGGGAAAATGTAATCCCTACATAAACATTGGGTCATCCTTAATATTTTTATATTTTACAGAAGGTCTCTCTCTTTTATCACTTTTAAGACATAGCCTTTTGAAATTAAGATATCAAAATCGAACGTATTAGAAAAAACATCTCGCGCCTAAAGGGTTAATAACAGCCAGCTTTAAGGTTTTGGGGACAAATCCTAACTTGACAATGAGGAATTAATAATAGTCAGAAGAGGATCTATGACTTCTGGGAAGCACCTCTTTTAGGAGCTTAAATGGTATATGGTCTAACATATATGTTGTTGGTTTAGATGATTTAATCCTTACCGTATAATAAAGCAGCAGGGTCCATTGAATTATCAAGTGGCATTGGAGTCCACAGGGGAAGATGTTCGCACTGTGCATGTGACTAATTTGAAACCATTTTACCCCACATCAGAGGAGTTTGACATCCAAGAGAGGCAACAAATCCTTGAATCCGCTAGTGAGGATGAAGATTTCTTGGGTTTTTAATCTGGTTTCAGGGTGACGTAGTCTTTGGGGCTGACGAGAGCGAGTGAGCTGCTCAGGTGAACGAACTCCTGTTTAAACTTCCTTGGTGTAAAAGACTCCAACCGACAAAAAAAAAAAAAAAAACAGTTTCCTTCCTTTCATTATCGGCCCGAGCTCAGCGCTCCTCAAAAACACATACACTACACTAACACACAAACATACCTGAACATGCAAGCACGCCTATTCATCGCATCACACCAAGGCAAAGACTTATTACATTTCCTGGTGTTTGGTACGATTTAGCATGAAAAAAATTTTTTTCTTGTAATTATTGTTTTTTTTTGGTTGGTGAAAATATATATCTGAATGTTAACTTTCTTTGTGTGAGACTCTGATTTATGTTTGTAATCGGTGGCTAATAGAGACATTCCATGGTAAAAAAGCAACAAATCGCATTTGTATTTTGACAAGATTAAGCTTTTCTGGCACACAAACTGTGTATAGATAAGTTAGACATTTTATTTAAGTGTCTTTGGGCCTGCTACCGTTACATAACAATTTTATACAATTCTTCCTCTACTATAGTAGAGAATGAGTGGAACTGTTCCTCAGGGGGTCTATAGTGCACAATCTGATGTGATACTGTGGTTGTAATGGTTACAATTTTATCTCTAATAGTATCGATTTTAGAATTAGTTCATAAAGTCATTACTGCTGTGATGTTGAGAAATGCCAACACTTGTTTAGGCTTTATTTTTCGTTAATTTAGCCACTGTATTGAATAAATACCTGGAGTTATGTTTGTTTTCTTCTAAAAGAGAAGAAAAGTAATCGGATCTAGCAGTTTCTAATGCTTTTCTTTAGGATAGGTTACTTTCCCGCCAAACAATACGAAATACCTCTAGCTTTGTTTTCCTCCAGCTGCGCTCCATTTTTCGGGCTGCTCAGAAACCAGGCTCAGTTGGGGGGCCAGTTCTCCTCTGACCAGACGAAACCAGTAGTTCAATTCCAGGCTGCAGCAATTCCGTTTTACCTAATTAATACAGTGTTTTCTCTACTTCCTGTTGGCCTTCTGTAGCTAATGGTAGCACTGTGTAGCTGTTTTTATTTTTTTTCTCTAGAATCTTTATCTTACTATCACTCTCTGTTTTTTTAAAGTGATAAAATATAACTTAATTCACACCATATTTCTGATATTATCGATCAATCTTATCAGATTAATTTTGATTGTTCACTTTTATTTTATATCTGAGTGCAGTACACCTGCAAAGCGTTAGCACTCGTTAGCTTGTCATTCGCGTTTTCATTGGAACCTTTCACTGTTTTCTGTTCTCCTCTCCTCTCTCTCGCTCCAGTTTTTTACAAGTTCATCAAACAACCGCAGTAAGAATACTTAATCAAGCACGGTGAGTAATGGCTTCTCCTGCTATTGTTATTTGCACCTCTTGCCACATGTACAGTTTTTCTATCTCTGTCGCAGATGAAGGATTCACATGTGATAAATGCAGGGAAATAGTTACGCTGACAGAGAAGATTTCAGAATTAGAGACACGCATCCAAACTTTAATTGAGGATAGTAAGAATGTTAGGGCTCTAGATACGGCTTTGGATGCGTCTAGGTCAGGGATTCCTATACATTGTTCGGTTCCGGCAACAGAGCCCCTGCACCAGGGCAACTTGGTGACAGTGAGGCAGCGTAGTCGTGGGTCAAAACACTGCTCTTCTGTTCCGATCAAAACATTAAATAGATTCTCCCCACTCAGTGATGCACCCACTGAGAAACCTGATGAAAGTGCTCTAGTTATTGGTGATTCTATTGTATGGAACGTGAATATAGAGACACCAGCCGCCATAGTCAAATGTTTACCCGGAGCCAGAGCACCTTACATCTTGGCAAATTTAAAAGTGCTGGCTAATGCTAAACGTAAATACAGTAAGATTGTTATTCATGCTGGCGCTAATGATGTTCGACTTCACCAGCCAGAGATCACTAAAAATAACATTAAAGAGGTGTGTGAACTTGCAAGCACGATGTCAGACACTGTAATATGCTCTGGTCCTCTCCCTGCTTACCGTGGTGACGAGATGCATAGCAGATTGTCATCACTCAATGGCTGGATGTCTAAGTGGTGCCCACAGAATAACATAGGTTTCACAGACAATTTGACGAGATTTTGGGGCAGATCTGACCTGTTGAAAAGAGATGGTCTTCATAACTCCTGGGGTGGCGCCACTCTTCTCTCTAGAAATATGGCAAATAGTCTTAGTGTTTATACTTGACTAACTGGGGCCCAGGTCAGGAAGCAGACAGACTGGCTAAACCGACCGTATGCTAGCTGCTTCACGTCACAGAGGTCTGTTAATTCTCAGCACATAGAGACTCTTTCACCTAGATATCACACTATAGAGACTGTGTCTGTTCTCCGAACTAGAAAATACAAAAAACGTCCAAACCAAGTTAAGATTAACAATTTAATTGAGGTTCAACAAATAAAAAGCAGATGCAATATGGATAAACAAATGATAAAGCTTGTCTTATTGAATATCAGATCCCTTTCTACGAAAACCCTTTTTGTAAATAATATGATCACTGATCATAATATACTGTAGATGTGCTCTCTTTGACAGAAACCTGGCTATTGAAACATGAGCCGTGTCTAAAAGGCAAAGGGGGAGGTGTTGCTTCAATTTATAACAAAGTTTTCAGGATTTCTCAGAGGGCAGGCTTCAAGTATAACTTGTTTGAAGTAATGGTGCTTCATATATCATTATCCAGAGAAACAAATGTTAATGATAAATCCCCTGTTATGTTTGTACTGGCTACTGTATACAGGCCACCAGGGCACCATACAGACTTTATTAAAGAGTTTGGTGATTTTACACCAGTTAGTTCTGGGTTTAATAGTTGGTGATTTTAATATCCATGTTGATAATGAAAAAGATGCATTGGGATCAGCATTTATAGACATTCTGAACTCTATTGGGGTTAGACAACACGTTTCAGGACTTACTCATTGTCGAAATCATACTCTAGATTTAAGACTGTCAGATGGAATTGATGTTGATAGTGTTGAAATTATGCAGCCAAGTGATGATATCTCAGATCATTATTTAGTTTTGTGCAAACTTCATATAGCCAAAATTGTAAATTCTACTTCTTGTTATAAGTATGCAAGAACCATCACTTCTACCACAAAAGACTGCTCTGTGAGTAATCTTCCTGATGTATCCCAATTCCTTAGCATATCCAAAACCTCAGAACAACTTGATGATGTAGCAGAAACTATGGACTCTCTCTTTTCTAGAATTTTAAATACAGTTGCTCCTTTACGCTTAAGGAAGATTAAGGAAAAGAGTCTGACACCGTGGTTTAATGAGCACACTCGCACCCTAAAGAGATAAAATATATTTAATTATCCCACTAAATAATTTAATATTCACTTGCGAATGCAGTTAAACAGTTTATTAGGAACAATCAAATCTGACTTCCAAAGCTTAATTTTTTGTATCATCACTCCAGTCACAAAATCCTTCAGAAATCCCTTTAACAATCTGATTTTCTACAAAAATAAAAAAAACATTTATTGTTTTTAAAGAGATATTCAGCAGGCACAGCTAAACCTGACCTGACCTAACCTGACTAGAGTAACTTACATGAGTTGGCACATGAAAAATAAAATTCTGCCAACGATAGTGATAGTGAGAAACCAAAACAAAATGAGAGCAAAATTAATTACTGTAGCAATTTATCCAGTCCTCCAAATACAAAAATAAATAGTTCAAGCTAGTTATTGAATTACAATTACCCTTCAGTTGATTGAAAAGGTTTGAATTTATTTATTTTTTTATTTTTTTATGTTTTATTAGTTAAACCATGTGGGCATGTGAAATTTAAAAGCAATCCATTAGTTTTAATTAATTAATTTATGCATCATTCTCAGACTAGACTAGACTGCAAGTAATTAGTAGCATGATATAACTGCCATCCCCTTAAATTCTTTCGCTCTCGTGGTGTGAATCATAATGTACTTCACCAGCTAAATGAGAGGGTTACCATTAAACCACATGTAAACAATTAGTCCCTACAATAATACCTCTGCACAGAGTCATACCCAAGCTGTGCACAAAGTTGGCCACAAGCAAGATGGCCATTGGGGGAATCAAATAATGTTGAGATTTCTAGATCTTGACACATTCAAAATTAACAGCCTAGCCTTGACCACAGTTTCTATTTATGAAGACTAAAAAGGAAGGGGAATCACAATTCATGAGAAGAATCTTCCCTACCAAGACATTTTGCTGTATGTTTCCTCACAGGAAATCTTAAGCCCCTAAAACACAGTACTAACTCATGCATTATTCATCATGAGGTCAAAAGAGTGAATGTTATTATGTTAGAAATTCTACAGAAATGACCAATCTAGAGAGACAAACAATCACATCCAAGTTATGAGCCAAGTATGAGTCATAAGTTCACAATGACCACTGTGTCCTCCCAAATTCCTTAACCAGTTCAAAGTGAGAATGGTTGAAGGCATGGCAGATTGGCCTCATTTTTTAAATTCATTTTCTTAATTTCTGCCTTCGTAATTTCAGTAGAAGTGTTAGAACCGGTTCACTTGCTCATTATATGATGTAGCCATATGAAATGTTCTCGAATCACTAAAATTCAGTCATTTTATTTCTTTCATCCCAAATTCTTAAATACCTGATGCAATAATATGAAACTCGTTATTATTTATAATCTAAACCTGATTGAGATCATCTATGTAATTAAATTTTTAGCCATTGTTATAGCGGGTACAACCAATAATAATAAAACACTCAACTCAACATTACAATTGTTAACCACTATAGTGTGATATTAGACTGTAATTTGACATTAAGTGGTAAGTTGACAGTTTTTAAATATTACTATAAGCATATGTAAAAACAGTGACTAACTAAACATCAAGAAAGTGTTTGGGTGAAAGATTGGGGTCCATTTTTGTTTTGCAGTTTGTACACACTAGATGAATAACAGACAACAAACTATTTAGACTATTATTTTAACATTTTGCAAGGTGATAATCCTTTTTTAAATCTATATATTTGAATTCAAATACTTTTTATGTATATTTGTACATTCTAACAGAAATTATCTTTAGGACGGCAACAGTTCTTAACACAACCAAATTCCTCACTTGAAGTGCGAGGAGATAATCTAGGTTCTGGACAGTGTTGTTTGAAAACTAAACACTGATATGATAAGGTCTGGTAAACATAAGTAAAGCTCCCTTTTCACTCTTCTCTTGAGAACAGAGTGAAGTTTGTTTTCAGTGCATGTCATGGATGGACGTAATTTCAGCAGAAATCTTTTTTTATTTCTATTTATTTGTAATGTATACCTTTATTGTACTACAACTGAAGTCTGCTCCAATAGCATTCTCCCTGGATCTAAAGGTATTTGTTTTAGTTGGTTATATATATATATATATATATATATATATATATATATATATATATATATATATATATATATATATATATATATATATGTTTTTATGGAGAAGAAAATGGCGTTTTATCACCTTACAGATTGAACACTATTTTATTATTATCATTATTATTATTATTATTATTATTATTATTAATTACTATTATTACATGACATTACTGAATGTATCTAAATGTATTATGTTACGCAAACAAAATTTAATTTAAAAATAAGATCGGGTATAAATAGCTTTATAAAGGTAAAAATTGCAGGTTACCACTTTTTCTATTGTTGGCTTTGTGTTGGTTGTTATAAGGCTGAGAATATACTGTAGATGAAAATATCAATTTAATGTGCTAGAGTAGCTTCTTGCATTATTCATATATTACAGGAACCCTGCTTGTAAACCCAACAATGTGCGTTTGTTAAAATGATGTTCTATTATATATAGGATAACATTCTCAGCAAGGGATATCATTTAGAACTATAATGCTGTAAATACCATGAATAACAGATTTCTGGGAATGAGTGTGTGTGTGTAGAAAGAAATTTAGGGTTATATATATATATATATGTATATTATATATTTATTTTTCATGATATATTTTGTATTTCCCCACGGTTCATAGTTTCAGCAATGCCAATAAACTCACCCTCCTAGATATTGAATAACTGTCTATATTTAAACAACTGTGATGTAATGGAGAAGCTTGTTTGGGTAAGACCCATCCCAAACAGTTCTGTCTGTAAATTTTCTGTTTGAGAGGTCCCAATCTCTAACTTTGCCTCTTCAAATAACAGGCTATCCAGGTGAGGTGGGAGCAGAAGGTGAAGAGGGAAGAATGGGGAAAACCGGCCCACCTGGCCAGCGAGGTCTCTGAGACGTTGTTGGTTTGTTTTTTAACAAATCAGTGATAGATTAAAGGGAAGTTGGTTAGAGTATGGCTGTTTACTTTTCTTAACCAAAAGTATCCAGTGAGAGCAAACAGCTCAAATATATCATAAAATATTGATTTTAAAGTGCAGTTTAATTAATTTTCTAGTGTAGTGGCTCTTTCTTTGTTAATGGAAAATGTCACATTTTTCAATCCAATTGCAGTTTAAGGAAAGTATTATGTCAGTCTTGTGGCATCACCTGCAGTAAAGCTGCATCCAAACTGGATCTAGTGAGGTCATGGACATCCCAATAGGAAAGTAATTTAGAAGGATTAGCATAGCCACTGTTCATATTATTTTAGACCAAGACGATTATGAGCACAGACATAAATGCATTTCTTGGTTATGAGATGTTACAGTATATGTAATCTTGGCTAAAGAGATGTGTCTTTATTCCAGATTTAAACTGACAGTATGTCTGAGGCCCAACCATTTTCAAGAAGGCTTTTCCAGAGTTGCAGAATAGCATACATTCTATTTTGACCTGAAATTAGTTGTTTGCTATATATTTGCCCTCACTAGGCATTAAAGTATAGCTGGTAGAAAGTCTGTTTCTGCCAGACCACATCTTCCCTTGAGGGAAGTCACATCAGAAGCAGGCAGATGTGTTAACTCTGGCCAAGGGCTAGTGTTTCCATGTGTTTAAAGATGGAAGTGTAACCTGTAGTGCAGCAGACAACCCTCTTCCAGGCAAGCTGTTTACTGAATTAGTACAAGAGGGCCTGAAACTAGGATCACAGGAAGACATGCCCTTTCTTACACACATACACATACTTTACTAAAAACAAATAAATGATGCCAAAAAGAGCAGAAATGCCAGGAAAACTTAAAAAAAAAAAATATTCCCTGTAAAGAGTAACCACATTAGGTTTTAGCCATTAAGTTGGCTGTCAACAATAACTATAACAGACAGCTAGATCTGTCAAAACCATAGAAGACATGGCTTAAAAACAGGGGGTACAGAAAATAATTATTTCAGTTTTTAATCAACCTCACACCCTCAAAGCAAAAAAAAATAATAATTAATAATTCACAATTATATACAGAGAAAAAAGTTCCAAAGATTAAAAATGAGGTATTGAAGGATGTCATTCTGAGACATTTAAATGGTTTGGTTCACCTTTTCCAAATATACTGCAGGTGGCAACAGCAACAGAAACACATTCTTCTGTAGAAAACACACACACACACACACACACACACACACAAAAACATAACAAAACAAAAAACAAAGATGCATACAGAAAAAAATATGTATGGGAATGTCAATGTCAGAATGAGTAATCACAGAAATTATATTGAATGACAGTACAGAAATGAAAGTAGTTGTATCCTGTTACTGTTTTGTGAAACTCAGGAATGACTAATACCCTTTTCTAGATGGATATTTGCTTAGGAAATTTAGTCTGAGGCTGCCACAAGCAGTCTCAAAAATAACTCTTCAAACCTTTTCGCAAGCTGGAAAAATGTGTTCAGTTTTAAATCTAAGACTGCCTACACAAAATTAATGTTTGAGGCTAAAACAATATGCATGTAATAAGATTTATTTTGCTTTGATAGTGTGCTTATTTTCTTAAAAAAAAAAAAAAAAAAAAAAAAAAAAAAAAACATTGTGAGACAATTTTCATGAAGTCAGGAGACCAGTTAACTTCATCTTCCACAGGCCTGACTGGCAGATATGCAGAAAAAGGAGAGATGGGAAGAATCGGAAAGATGGGCCCTAATGGAATGAGAGGTAAATAGACTCTAAGAAATGACTGAATGCTCTTTGTTTATTTGTGCTTTATTTACATATACTAGGGAGGGGAGGGGGAATCACAGTTAGTTCTAAACAAACATTGAAGTATTTGCACTGCTGCCATCTACTGGTTATTCAGTGTTATTACTAGATTATATAAAAATATCTGGGTTATATTGTTTATATTAAAATGTTACTGTAAACAGGTGACAAGGGGCAAGATGGAATTAATGGTCTCCCAGGATTAAAAGGAAAACCTGGTAAATGTCAAAGTGTTTTCAGTAAGCATAAGATCTTATTTTTTTTAATTATTATTGGTGATCTAACATAGCCTAAAGATTGCATAATACCTGTGACAGGCACTACCTGTGACTGTGGGAGGTACAGAAAGGTTGTCGGACAGATGAACATCAATATAAGCAAACTGAAAAATGCTGTTAAGTTTCTTAAGAATGGTAAGACTTGCATTTTTAAATCCTCACATTTGCTTGTTTGACTCTGATATTGATTTAATATTTATATGACAAACATGCCAGTTCCATGATTTCACGATTATGACGCAAATAATATAATTTTATAGTAAGATTGAAAGGTGTTATTGTTTTTCTCATAACTCTAAGAGGCATCATTAATAATTGTTTCTAGAACTGGGCTGTAAGGGCTTTTATGCACTTTTAAGTGGGTTAATCATTCAAAGAAAAAAATCTACAATTTTGACCCATACAATATTTTTTTGGCTATTTCTAAAAATATACCCCAGCGACTTAAGACTGGTTTTGTGGTCCAGGATCACAAATGTTGAGAAGACACAGACAAATGTTGAGAGGGGGTTCAGCGAAAAATCGGCAGCTGTCAGCAGGAAGTGGCTGCCAATAAAACTGGATGGCAAGCTGTCGCTAAAACCCGGAAATTGGAGGAGGCTGCCGGCGGCAACAAGACAAATAAATAATTATATACATTTATGATTATTTTTAATACTTTTTTAAATAAGTATAAAGGTCAGTATTGTATATAACAATATCAATCAGAATCACTAACAACAATCTGGAGGCATTTTCAAGACTCTTAGTTCAGAACTGATGAGGTATACGGAGTTACTTCTCCAGCATCTTGCACCAATCACTGTAAAACCCAGGATGTATGAGCATCTCTCCTCATTTTCCTCTTCCAACATGGTCAAGTCAAGCCTCCTTTATTTATATAGTGCTTTTAATAATACAGATCAAAGCAAAGCAACTTTACAGTATTAAATAGGATAATAGTGTGTCAGTCAATAATGCAGAAGGACATTAGTAAACACTCAGATTTTAGTTAAAAGGCAGTTTATCATTGAATTAAGTGGTCATCCTTCAGCTCGGTTCAGTTTAAATAGTATCTGTGGAATCATTTGCAATCATGTCAATGATATCGCTGTAAATGAAGTGACCACAACGCAGCAAGCCAGAGGCGACAAGGAACCAAAACTCCATCGGTGACAGAATGGAGAAAAAACAAGGTCTTAACAGGGGATCTGTATCTGGGGATCTAATTGTCCTGGTCTCTGCTGTCTTTCAGGGCTGTAGAGGTCCTCTCTAGGTGCTGATCCACCATCTGATCTGGATACGTACTGGATCCGGATGACTGCAGTGACCTCAGAATAAGAAAGAAACAGATTTATATTTTGAAGATCTTAATATCTATACGATGTTTGATAGGGAGCCAGTACAGGGTTTACAGAACTGGGCTAATCCGGTCATACTTCCTCATTCTAGTAAGAACTCTAGCTGCTGCATTTTATTATTCATAAGAAAATGGTGACTTTAATACCTAAATTGCTTTATTAACAGTAGACATGCATGCACAGCTATATTAATGATTATTCCCATTGCATCTTGTCATCATGTACAGAGCAGTGATTACATTTTCATGCATAATTTGCACACCTGGTAAGCAGTTGTTGTAAACTTCATCGCAGTGTCTGCTTGGTGTACATTTTGCTGAATTCCTGGAATGGCTTAGACCTGTTCTCCATTTTGTTACACCTGTATATTGAGATGGGGAGCATAAAAACAGCATTATTACAAAGATAAACATTCAGACATGGCAACTGAGAGATTTAATGTTAAGGCATCATTTTAAACCGAATATCAAATATGTAAAAGAAAATTCACCGTCAAGCCAGCTGAATTGTGCCCTCTTTTGAAAGGAGTCTATACAGTACAACAGACTTCTGAATTTGGAACAAACCAAAGACAGACTTAATAATGTAGCATCACCCTCCTCCAAGATCACGTAAAGAAGAATTACCAACAGGACAGCATCTGGCAACTATTGGGTATTACAAAAAAAAAAAAAAAAGTGTTTTGCATTCACATGCTTACAACTTCAACTGGTACACAGAACAGTTGAAACTCTCAAGTTAATGGATATCAGACAATCTCCTGAAAGACTAAACAAGCAAATTTAGTGTTGCACATTTATCTTCTATCATTCCAGTCAAACAGCATTAATTTATATTATTCAATAGACTGTTAACACGCTAACAAACGTTAATATTTAATGGTACGTTTAACGTAATTTAAATGGTATGCCCCTAACAAGGTACACAATGTAGCATGGTACACAGACAACGTTGCTACAACTAATTAGATTTCATTGAACAATTAAACCAAAGTAGGCAAAGTTACACTGTCGTTCACCAAGATAACAATTAAAACAAACTTACAACGCAAAAAATATTAATAACTACGATCACCAATTTCCGAACTTACCGTTTGATCAGTCGCAACCATTACTCAAGCATTTGGGTGCAGTTATATCTGATTGGTTGCGCCCACTTTGGTCGATACTGATTGGCTGCCACCGATTGGCAGGTCCCGCCTACCTTCCGGCTGTCAATGGCAGCCACTTCCTGCTGCCAGCTGCCGATTTTTTTATCTGAATCCCTGCTGCAAATGTTTGCAATACATTAAGCATTAATATGTTTTGTCAATTTTATTAAAGTGGTTCTAGGTATCAAGGAAACAGAGAAAATGTTTTACCTCCTGGTGACAGAGGCACGGAGGTATCGAGACTCACTTCTAAACTGCAAGTTACGTGGGGGGTCTCTTGCTATGCCCAGAACTACAGAGACGAAGACCTTGCTAGCCGACTATATCAGAGAAGCTGATCTTACTCATGTGTTCATAGGGCTAAAGGTAGGGGTGACAGAGGTGGGGTACATGTATGTTGATGGTAACTCCTTCTTGAATAGCACAGTTGGGTCTCTGCAGAGCCCACGCATGGATAAAGGTGACTGTGTGCAGCTTGATAGTACTGGAGCCTGGAGCCAGGTAGATTGTGGAACCACACAGTACTACATATGTGAGTTTGTAAAAATCAAAAATACTTCAGCAACTTCAGTCTTGTAATGGTTTAATGGACACAGAGGAATAGTTTTTATTTGTAAAAAATTTTTTTAAAGGCTCAACTGATGTATAAGTTAATGTATCTACTGTATTTAGATTTTTAGTAAAAAAAAAGAAAATATATATATATATATATATATATATATATATATATATATATATATATATATATATATATATATATATATATATATATATATTTAGTTTGTGTAATATTTTTGATTTTATAATTTTCCATCATTTTATGAATTATCCAGCACTATTTTAAGTAATTTAAAGTAAAGTAAATAAAATATAACAAGTGGAATGTGAATGTTTATTCCATATGCTTTAAATTTTACTGTAATCCACTTTTTTTCTAACAATTGTACTAACAGAAAATAATAATTATTATAATAATAATAATCAGATTACAACAAGCTACTGCAACTGATAATAATTATATTCTGAGTGCAGTACATACAGGTGCATCTCAATAAATTTGAATGTGTGGAAAAGTTCACTTATTTCAGTATTTCAACTCAAATTGTGAAACTTGTGTATTAAATAAATTCAATGCACACAGAATGAAGTAGTTTAAGTCTTTTAGGTTTGGAATGACACGTTTCTGTGTGTGTGCGTGTGCGTGTGTGTGTGTGAACTATTCCTTTAAGAAAGGAAGACCAAGAATGAGGACTCTCTAAATCAGACAACTCCAAAGTTGGTTTGAGTTCTGAGATGAAAAACAGACATCGATGGTTTTCATGAAATGAGCACATAATCACACTGTTGTTGCATCAAAATGTGAAGTAAACGGAGGACACAACAGAAACATTCATTTTCTACAAATAACTGACATCAGTCTCAAAAGAATGACGTTATCTTATGTATCTGGCTTTCAACATCTACAAAAACATCATTCTTTTAGTCTTAAATAAAAAAAAATAAAAAAAAACTTTAACATGATGGAATTAAGTTTACTTGCCTTAAAACCATCTTTCCTTCTCATCTGAAGAAGCTGAGAAAAATTGCCTCCTCACAAAATCAGGCTTCTGTGTAGTTAACTCCTGGCATGGGCACAATGAAGACTATTTTATTTTACATGCAAAACATTACTTTTAACAATTACCACTTTAACAGTCTCAAAATAATTATACTAGTCTTTATTACATAATGCTGTTTTCTTTAGGAAACTAAAGTTTAAATACAAGTGCCGCTGGGTTATGATCAAGACCAATTTTCAACCCAAGATGGGTTTAAAACATCCCAAACGTCCTATCATGCGATCTCAACCCAGCATTTGGGTTAAAAAAAAAACACACTTTTAGAGTGTAAGGCTGCAGTTCTCTTGGTTGGCTGTGCATCTTTTTCTTCCACAGTATTTCCTTGCAACTTTCTGTTAACATGTTTGGATACAGCACTCTATGAACAGCCAGCTTCTTTGGCAATTAATGTTAGTGGCTTACCCTCCTTGTGAGGGGTGTCAGTGATCGTCTTCTGGATAACTGATCAGCAGTCTTCCTCATGATTGTGTACCCTAGTGAACCAAACTGAGAGACCATTTTGAAGGCTCAGGAAACATTTGCAGGTGTTTTGAGTTGATTAGCTAATTGGCATGTCACCATGTTCAAATTTGTTGAGATAGTCAATTGGTGGGTTTTTTGTTAAATGTGAGCCAAAATCATCACAATTAAAAGAACCAAAGACTTAAACTACTTCAGTCTGTGTGCACTGAATTTATTTTACAAGTTTCACAATTTGAGTTGAATTACTGAAATAAATGAACTTTTCCAGGACATTCTAATTTATTGAGATGCACCTGTATCTGAACCTGTACCTGAAAAATCAGAGAACTCAGTCTCATATTAGAGGAGAACTCCGAGCTAAGAGTAGCGTGCTTATAGGCGACCCTTTTTTGGAAAAAGGGGTGCGCTGCTAAGTTACCACGAGAATCACCCAAATAGCCCCTCATGTTGAGGAAAGCCATGCTTGAGGTGTATAAACAAATACACACTGGCTGAATGGAGCCCAAGGAACCAAGGTCTAATCATCTCAAGAAAGGGTACGAAGCGGAACGTGTAACCCTTATCGTACCGGATTTTAGAAAGTTTGCGTGCAAACGTACTACTTGTGGATTTTTAGAAAGTGCGCAAAGTGTTCATGTGCACACTGACTACCATGTGGTTTTGAGAAAGTACACAAAGCTTATCGTGTCTACTTAAAGGTTCCTAAGCATCGCAGAGGTGCTGAATCTCACGGGAGAGTCAAGCTCAATTTTACAAACCTCGGGCAAGGGGAGCATCACCTGAGGCAGCATATACAAGAAGACTTCTGTAACTGCCACCTCCACTTCCTGCTTGATGCGACAGCACCCCTAAGCGGCCAGGGGACTCCTCGGGGTGACCTGGCCGGATATCCATGAAATTCCCTGCAGTGCTGTGCCAGGCCTGATGATCAAGGAGGCTCCCTCAGAAACCTGTGATCTCAGCCGCCTAATACCGGAACATGAAGCCGGATGGCTGGTGCCAAGTATAGTATATAGAAAGAGGGTTACATTTACTCACCCATCCTCCTGTGCTGGAGCCCCGCTCAAGGGGTGCCTCCTTTTAGTCTGGACCATCAGTCAGGTGGTTGCTATGAACATAGAACCATAAAAACATTATAGGTCCAGCATAGGAGACTGTTATGCGAGAGGTTTCCACCTAACCACAATCAGGTGTAGAGCTGATGGTTACAGGGGAATTAGGAAGGGGAGGATAAAAGCAGAAGTTAACCCTCTGAAGTCGATTAACGCATATACGCGTTTTTACTGATAACCTCTTAGACTCCAGAGGGTTAAAAATCCCCAAGGGGAACGAGTAGATACCTCGGTATCACTCTGATTCGGACGAGAACTTTGCCTCGTCTAGATCATACCCCTTAGGTTCTGCTTACCTCCTCGTGACCCACGATTCCTCTAACCCCTGCCCGCAGGTGGTGGAGGAGCGCGAGTTGTGACACTAGCCTTCTGTGCCCGTCTTTGATCCTCAGATCGAGACAGGCCAGGACCACTATGTTGTTTGGGCTGAGACCTGGACCTTTGTGGAATAAAGGATCTGAAAGCACCAGAGTGCGACTTCGTCTCCCTGAACTTCTCAAATCGCTGTCTCAACGGAAATACCGAAAAGCTCAGAAGTCGAAACCTGAGCATTGAGAAGAAAGCTTTTTCTTTCCTCCCAATGTCTGCCATGTTCATCCACAGATGTCTCTCTGCTGCCACCATGGCCGCCATAGTCTGCTCATGGTGGAGGCGGCCTGCTTGGTAGCACGGAGAGAGATCGGTGGTGTGGCGAAGCTCAGCTACCTGATCAGAAAAAGGCCCCATGCCTCTATCCAGGTCTCTTAGCAGATCAGTCTGATATGCTTGAAGCACCAGCATTGTGTGTAATAAAGCCACAGCCTGACCTGCTACTGCGTATGCCTTGCCATTTAAGCGAGATGATTTTCTGAAGGGGCTTAAACGGCAAGGAGGGAGATTAAGAGAGGATGTTTCCCCTGCAGAAAGAAAAAATGTTCACAGATAAAAATGTATAAATTATTTATAAAATGTCAGCCTGAGCCCAACGGGCCCCGATTTATTTATGACCCTAGGGCCGGGCTTCGGGCCAATTTTCACGTTATAGCTCACATGTGGGCTGGGCCTCGGGCCTTTTTTGGGTTATTCTTCTATTTATATTGTTAGGCATTAATAAAAAAAAAATTAAAAAAAAAAGAGAAGTTGACGTCGACGATAGAAAAACTCACATAGAAAGACATTTCATAACCTTATAACTTTCATAATCTGATAATTCAACCCGTTATATTACCCGTTATTACACTGACATACTGACATGACAGTCTCACGCACGTATTTCCGTCAGCGCGACCCACGATTATACTTCACTTATATCAACTTATTGTAGTAGTAGCTATTATAGGCCTCTAAATTAATGTATTAATCATAGCCTAGTTGGCCAACTAATAATTATAAAATGATGATTCATGTAGCGGCAAGCATTTATGTGTCTGCACCTGTTGCTGCGGGCCACGCAGCAAAGAAGAGAGCGCTTCCTCGGTACTTCCTCGCTGCCTCGGTATTTCAAAATTTTTCATTTTACTCACTGTGGTTTAATATGTAAAAATGTATTAAACTAACGGTCTGTGTGATAAGCTTGAAGTGTTTTATATTTATGAATTTTACTGTAGCCAGTAAAGTATTAGCGTTGATTTGAGAGGCTTAATTGATTAAATATGTTTTAGGCTACTCGCTGTCGGCTCGGCTGACTAACGTTAATCGTCATTTAAAAAAAATGCTTGGGTATGCTGAACCTATTCATTTGTAAATTATTAACAAAAGTTGTGAACTTATTTTTGTGCATGGCCAAACAGAATAAAATAAAATAAATACTTTAAGTAATAATGCTTGAAAGATTCATAGTAAATTAAACTGAATGCCCTACAGTAATTTTGCTCAACCGTGGGAGTGAAAAATTACCTAACAAGATGGGAGTGGCCACATGCCTGTCAGACCTGTTCCTGGTACATGACTCCAGCAGGATTTTTCTATGTAGTGCTTTGTTCAAACTGTTTTCGTCAAGTTGAATGAGGATGGCAGAAACACCGAACCCGGCCACTACCTCCTTTCCAGCACCAACTATTTCTCTAGCCCTTGGAATAGTAATATTGAGGACATATTCAGGGGGCCTGATTTGTTTGGAAATTGTAAGTGATCTTGTTTATAACTTTTTCAAGGCTTACTGGGTTAAACCTCTATAATTCATAAAGATATAGCCTTTCTTGGAATATGGCAGTATACACATCGATTTTTTTAAATTTATTTTTTATCAGTTGTTTGGAGGGATGGTGTGGATATTAGTAGCATCGACGAATGTGTCAGTGCGATTGTTTTAGGGTTGGGTGATGTTTGTGTCAGTAACCATGTTCATCTGTTCGTCTGTATACCTTGCTGCCCTCTTTCTGCTGGGCCTGGCAGACAAGATTAAGACTTACTGGAATTTCATGGTGAGTGTGTATGACTTTACAAATGCACAGTGCTAAAATTTATTTTAACCTAACCCTAACTTGGTAGAGCAGGAAATACCAGTGCTTGTTTTTAAAGTTACATTTTTAAATGGGTAGGAGGATTTGCATTTGTTCAAGATCATTTTCTATCCCATGAGTTCATTATTATTAAAATTAACAGATCTTTATTTTTCTAATATGAAGGTCACTTTTTACCCAAATTCAAGACTATACCTTTTACTATGCCTGCATTTTTTTTTTTTTTTTTTTTTATTGCATTTTATGTATATGTTGTTTTGTAGATCCTGAATTGTTATATTAAATATGAAAATCCATTTTAAATCATTACATAAATTACAACCAATTGTAGTGTTTAAATAGGTATTACACAACATTAAATGGAGGTTTCATCGCTGGTTTGTGGTGTAATTTCCACTACACCTAACAAAGTTAGTGTAATTATACAAATCAGTCAATGACACATTTTGCCATTGCCCACATACAGTGATGGCCAAAAGTGACATAAATGTTCTGTTTTGCAAAGTTTGCTGCTAAAGCTAATGTGGTGTTCATTCACATTGTTTCTAGATTTTTGTGCAGAATGATCGGATGCATTTTAAATAAAGTGAAAGTGAAAAATGAAAGTGACGTGACATACAGCCATGTATGGGTGACCCATACTCAGAATGCATGCTCTGCATTTAACCCATCCAAAGTGCACACACAGCAGTGAACACACACACCATGATCACACACCCAGAGCAGTGGGCAGCCATTTATGCTGCAGTGCCCGGGGAGTAGTTGGGAGTTCGGTCCGAGACTCAAACCCACAACCTAATATATATATATATATATATATATATATATATATTGCAAAGTTTGATATATATATATATACAGTACAGACCAAAAGTTTGTTAACTTTAACACACCTTCTAATTCAAAGAGTTTTCTTTATTTTCATGACTATGAAAATTGTAGATTCACACTGAAGGCATCAAAACCAGTAGCGTAGCCAGAAAAGAGACTCTTGGTGTGCATATGAAAATCACATTTATTGTCAGATTACTGTGCAAAATTATGGGATAGTATTTTTGTCGCACTGCTTCCATCCAACCATATTCCTAGTGGTAATTTGCAGGTCGTGTCAAAATGTAGTTAATTGTTAAATGTAATAATTTTCATCCAAATATGATAATTTTGAACTTCTGGTACGATACTTGGACATTTCCAATCTGGCAACACTGTTGATGTTGGGCCTGGAGAGGGAGAAACATCCTCATCAGGTGTAACGTTAAGGCCTTGTGTCCGGCTCTTAATCAAGCCAAGGTTTTTTGCTAAAAAAATTAAGAAAGGAGCTCTGCGACATATTGCTAGCTAGCAAATGTGCAATCAAAAATAATCTGTTTATATCATAGACCGCTGGGGTCACAGTCAGCTGCTGTTTGCTGATTGGTTGGCAGTCCATATGTCGGCAGATATGTTTTAACAAAAATTATTTAAAATGTAAATTACATTTTAAAATGTTTAGCATTATTTCACCATATATTGGAATCTTATTTCTGTGCCCCTGAGAGTATGATTTAGTGTGTGTGTGTATATATATATATATATATATATATATATATATATATATACTTAAATGCAAAACTTCTCAGGTTACGAATGTAACCATGGTTTCCTGAGAGGGAACGAGACACTGCGTCCTCTGAAGGGACACTATGGGGAACACCTCGTCGTGACCCGTGTCTGAAGCATACTTTGAAAAATGCCAATGTGTTGGCCGGCGACAGCCTCTGACGTCGCTACCGGCGCGACTATAAATACGCGCCCATAGGACCCGTCACTTATCTTCTTCGTGAAGCTTGCGTCCGAAGCATGGCAGGGAGCTAGAGGACGCAGTGTCTCGTTCCCTCTCAGGGAACCATGGTTACATTCGTAACCTGAGACGTTCCCTGTCAAGGGAACTTCGAACTGCGTCCTCTGAAGGGACACTATGGGGAACAGTATACCCACGCCACCATGCTGAGGGGAGTGCAGGCCAGAATCATGGGAAACACTAAGTACCAACTCTACCATTTCACCGGGAGTTGCCCCTGGGACGGTTCGACGGCTGTCCATGACATTATCCTTTATGGCCAAAGGCCTAAGCTACATACCCAACTTACCTGAAGGGCCTCGGCCCGGGGTAGAGCTGAAGGCTTGGAATCACGAAAGATTCCTTTAAAGGGATACGGCTAAGAACTAAGCACGGTTTATTACCAAGTCTTGCCTGTCACAAAGGAGGGGCTCTCGTGGCACTCTGATAGAGCAGCTCGTAGATGGAATAGGACCAACCAAAAACATAACAGGTCCAGGATAGGAGACTGTTATGTCCTCAGATCGAGATGGGCCAGGACCCCTTTGTTGTTCGGGCTCTGCTGCTGCGTATGATTTACCATTTAAGCGGGATGTATCCTGGAAGGGCTTAGATGGCAAAGAGGGAGTAGAACCCAGCAGAGCACTAACTTCAGTGTCAGAAAGGGTTAATGACAATGCATCTTCCTCCCGAAGTTCGCTCTCATTTGCCGCCGGAGAGTGTGAGAGGAAAAGTCCCTCTCTACACTCCTCAGCGAGATCCACCTGTGATCCCCATGAGCTCATTCTCCTCCGTGCCTCGGCAACGGTGGGTCCTGAGCCACGAGATCCAGATGACAAACGAGAGCGGAGCTTTTTCACAGAAAAACGCTCGCAGTGTGCGCAGATTGCCCCCTTTAAGGACATCGCGTGCGTACTCTTCGCCCAAACAAGAGACGCAAAGACTGTGTGTGTCATCAGGTGTCAAATAACGCTGACATGGATGCACACACTATTTAAACGCCTTGCTAGTGGATGCCATGATAACGATAATAGATCGCTCTTACCGTTCTGGTCGTTTCTCAGATGCACGCTTCAAACAAAACAGTCAATGAAGACAAAGAAGATAAGTGACGGGTCCTACGGGCGCGTATTTATAGTCACGCCGGTAGCGACGTCAGAGGCTGGTCGACACATTGGCGGCCAACACATTGGCGTTTTTCAAAGTATGCTTCAGACACGGGTCACGACGAGGTGTTCCCCATAGTGTCCCTTCAGAGGACGCAGTTCGAAGTTCCCTTGACAGGGAATCAGAACAAACATAATTCAGAAAGCAAGTACCGGCATAACTGATAACAGTTTTTGAAAGATGAACAATGTAAATCAGTAGGGGATTTTCAAACTCTAATGTTACATTAACATTTTCAAGATGAAGAAACAAGGAAAAGAAGAATGAAGTAGAAATAGAAATAAGTAGAAATAAACAAAATTTTTGAATATTAGACGGACGTTTACTTTTTTGATATTGCATTTCAGAATGAAAGATGAAATTTTAAAAAGGTGCAGCTTGGATTTTTGTTTATGAGAATGACAATGAGAAGACACTCTCTTAATTATTCATGACACCACGTGGATCTTTCCAACAACAGACATGTCAAGCAAGCTGTGATATCGCGCAGTAGATGAGTGAGGCGATCATGGGACGCAAGTGTTTGTTTTCGTGGTGCAAAAGTTCAAATGGGTTGCATATGTTTCCCCGCGATGCTGCCAGGGCTAAACTCTGGCTGAGGGCGGTTGGTTGGCCATCAACCACGGACACATCCAGATTATATGTGTGCAGCAAACATTTTTCGAGAGAGAGCTTCGAGAATTGGAGAATGGTGGACTTTGGCCTCGTTGACTAACAATGCAAGTTGCGTCTTGTGATTGATGCGGTGCCAAGTCCCGAGGACTTTTCTATCCTTTCAGAGGTATGTGTGTGTCTAAAATTTAAACCTGATCGTTTTACTTGCCTTTTGTTAAATAAGCGCTCATTATTAAAATATTTTATATTTCGATAGTACCTCAATTGTATGCTTAATTTGTGTAATTAATTTTGTAATATATTTAAATATGTTTGGGAAATATGTCTTTGGAAATTAATATGTTTGTATTGTCAGCCTAAACTGTGTTGCGAGATGGCGTGTCAGACCGAACAGCCTGCCAAAAAAGATGCTGCATGTCAAACCCATCCCGATATGAAGCATATGTCAACGCAACATCGCTGGAAACCTGAACGAAGGTGCGAGATTATGTTGCACACTTTACAGTATCAAACATCAAAAAACATTAATAGTTTCATAGTTTTTTTTTTATTTAAGTGTATTAGGCACAATGCATTTATTTCATTTAGAAATATCTAATGTCATAGGCACTCAGGTGAAGCAACAGAAAAGGCATGTTGGTTGCAACACTTCCACACCATTCATACCACTAGAGAAAGGTCCTCTTGCAACCTCTACCCCCTTGAAAAGGCCCAGAAGAGAGGCTGAGGATTCTGATTGTAGTTTCTAACCAGGAATGACTTACAGCAACATCTATAATGAGAGGTACTCATAGACTGGTCATGTTTTTTTAATGTACTTCTATTCATCATACATTCATATTTAATTATTATTAATAATGATTATTAATATTGCTGTTTGTTGTAGCACTGTAATTGCAACACCACCCCATATAATGAGGAAATGCATTGTTTATGAGGAAAACCGCATGGACCTGTTCAAGAATTACCCTGCCTGCTCAAGACACTGTGCAATAAAGAGCAGAACAGTGGGTACAGTTCTACATGTGGACCAGACCTGTGTTCATTGTGAACATCACAAACAGTGGGCCAGCCAACCGTATGTCAAGAACATACCAGCTGGAAATCTGCAGCTTGCTGCTGCTGTGCTCTCTAGTGGCTCATCCTTCTTGCAAGTCGCCAAGGTAAGATTTTCTTTTTCTCTCCAAAATATGTGGGATTTGTATAATAATCATTTTTAACAGTTTGAACTTGTATATTTAACTGTTTTTCTTTTGGGTCAGTTTATGCAGGCATTCAACATTCAGGGGATTTGCCACACTACATACCTGAAACACCAAAGGACATTCCTATTCCCAACAATCAATTGGCAGTGGAAACAGCATCAAAATACTGTGATTGCAGAAGCACTCAAAGGAAGGAATGTAGTTCTGGGTGGGGACATGCGTGCTGACTTACCTGGTATGTGCAGTTATGTTGATAATATGCCATTTCAGTTAGCTATAGAAATGTGCTGTTATAAATTACTACTACAGAGTTTATTTCAAGCACTAAAAATGTACATGCTAATATGACATTGTTTAGGACACAGTGCAAAGTATGGAACATACTCGCTGATGGACCTCAGAGCAAACAAGATCATGGAAATTCAGCTCATTCAGGTAAGGTTGTAGTGATTTGATTATTAGCATTGAATGAGTGGAAAACAGATCATAAATATTTCTTTGAACACAATCATGCTTAAAGTTTTTTGAAGAAGGTTGATATGATTTTCCAGAGCAATGAAGTCGGCAACAGTCAGCGTATGGAGAAGGAAGGTTTAGAAAAAAGCCTGAGAGAGCTAGAGCAGAGAAGAGTAACTGTGCGAAAGATTGTCACTGATAGACATCCTGGTGTGATGAAGTTCCTCAGAGAGAGTGGACCAAGCATTTTGCATAGATATGATGCATGGCACATGGCAAAAGGTTAATAATTTAGTAGTTCTAATAATAGCCATATCTAACTGAGAGTATAAAAACAAGGATTCATAATTATATGTTATGTATGTGTTGTCGCTCGATGGTCTCTGGAGGATGGTGTTCCATGTGTGTGAGAGCATGTAGGCTCCCTCATCCCGGTTGATGGTATCCTTGGCCCGCTTCCTGATTTCAATTGCCTCCTTTATCCATCTTCTGTATCTGTTTGGTTCTGATCTGATAATGTGTGCATTGTCCCAGTCCATAATGTGGTTGTTTCGTTTGCAATGATCTGATATAGCTGATTTTAGTTGTTCCTGTTGCGCTTTTTCCTTTTGAGTTCTAGTTAGTCGTCTTGTTGTTTCTTGTTCACATTCTTTCTGATGTTCTTTCTTTCTTGTGTTGAATGGCCTGCCTGTTTCTCCTACGTATGTTTTATTGCATGATTTGCATGGTATCTCGTATATGACATTACATTTTTTGTCTTTGGGGTGTACCAGTAACTGCCTTAACTTTGTGTATGGTTTTACTACTGTGTTTATGTTGTATTTTCTCATTGCCCGCTGTAATGGTTCTGTTATGCCTCTGATATATGGTAGGGTTACTATGTCCTTGTTTCCGGTTTCTGGTTTCGATTTGGGTTTTGTTTTTGATTTGGTTTGCTTGTTTGCGACTTGTTTTTTACTCCACCTGAACGTTTTTGTCTTTCTAGAAGAAAACTGTCTGGATTTTAATCATTGAGAAGACAAAATGAAAATCTTTGAACTATTATGAGGAAGTTATGGAAAAGACTGTGTCAAAGCCCTCCACCGTTTAGAGAGGCTGGAAAAAACAATGGCACGCCATAAGAACCACCTAAGATTCAACCTCCGATGTCGAGATGAGGATATTACACCAGCAAGCCTCAATTTAAGGACCCTATTCACACTAAAAATGCGGAAAAAATAATCAAAAGAGCCCGAAAAGACCTCGTGAAACAGAGGATAAGAACGACTGTAAGATCGAAAGAATCACAGAACAAACAAAAGTAGAGAAGGACAAATTCAAAGGTTTTTTCCATATAGATCATGACACGCAAACTAAAATAGACGAACACCTGGATACCACATACGAACAAGAGTTCAAAAAAACTAAAATCCAACAGTTAAATAAACTTCAAAAGCTGAAAGAGAAAGAGAAAGAGAAAGAATGCAAACAATAAAACATGCATGGAAACAAATGAAACGTGGGTACGGAATTTGTCACAACGCACACTCACGGAAACCGAAAAAAGAATTTTAACACGAGGTTTAAACTTTGCCATTACGCGAAAAAATATACCACACGAGGAGTACATACTAGCAACAGAATTGGCATGTCAAAAAATCCAAGACCAGGGACAAAAATCTGAGCTACGCAACACCATTTTAAAAACCGCAAAATTACCAACAAGCAACATCACAAAAGAGGAAAGAAAAGCAATAACCACACTCAAAAAGGATAAAACTATCACCATCATACCAGCGAACAAAGGACGTACAACAGTTGTCATGGACACGGACAAATATGAAAAACAGATGTAAGCACTGCTAAAAGACAACAATACATATGAAATACTAAAAAAGGACCCTACTGAAGAAAAGAAAAAAAAAGCATTAAAAGCACTTCTCAAACCATTACAAGAAAACAGAAAAATAACAAAGGAAGCATATGACAATCTAATTCACACAGCAAACATTATGCCACGAATATATGGAACACCAAAAATACACAAAAATGGCATCCCATTACGCCCAATAGTAGACAGTATCGGCTCGGTCACTTACAACTTATCAAAAGCATTAGTGGAAATTATAAAACCCCTCCTCGGCCTAACAGAGCATCACTGTCAAAACTCAAAACAACTAGTGAAAGAACTCAACAACATGAAAATAGAATCAGATGAAATTTTAATTTCACACGATGTCATATAACTTTTCACAAAGACCGCCGTGGATGTAACACTTCACATCGTACAAGAACGACTCCAGAAAGACAGGACACTTAAAAGACGCACAAACCTCACAGTCGATGATATAACTGAACTACTGAGCTTCGTCACAAAATCCACATATTTCCAATATAGAGGGACAATATTCAGACAAAAAGAGGGATTCGCCATGGGGGACCCACTATCAGCCATAATGAGTAGTTTTTTCATGGAGGACTTGGAAACTACTGCCATAGCCACAGCACCATCGCACTGCAGACCAACCCTCTGGACACGTTATGTAGGCGACATACTGGAAAAAATAAAAAACGGACATACACAGGAACTCACTGACCACCTGAACAGTATTGACCCCACCGGAAACATAAAATTCTGCAACAGAACCATAGCTTTTTTAGATTTAAAGATCCACCACAGAGATGATGACAGCATCAAAATAAGAGTCTACAGGAAACCAACACACACTGACCAATATCTACTTTGGACATCTGAACATCCCACGGCGCATAAATTATCAGTAGTGAGAACACTTTATGAACGGACTAGTTTCATCACGGAGGAAAAAGACAGAAAGAAAGAGGAAAAACATATCAGACATGCACTTGCATGCTGCAAATATCCGATATGGGCCATAAACAAAGGAAAAGAACAATTCGCAAACAAGCAAACCAAATCAAAAACAAAACCCAAATCGAAACCACAAACCGGAAACAAGGACATAGTAACCCTACCATATATCAGAGGCATAACAGAACCATTACAGCGGGCAATGAGAAAATACAACATAAACACAGTAGTAAAACCATACACAAAGTTAAGGCAGTTACTGGTACACCCCAAGGACAAAATAGAGCAAGACAAAAAATGTAATGTCATATACGAGATACCATGCAAATCATGCAATAAAACATACGTAGGAGAAACAGGCAGGTCATTCAACACAAGAAAGAAAGAATATCAGAAAGAATGTGAAAAAGAAACAACAGGACGACTAACTAGAACTCAAAAGGAAAAAGCGCAACAGGAACAACTAAAATCAGCTATATCAGATCATTGCAAACGAAACAACCACATTATGGACTAGGACAACGGACACATTATCAGATCAGAACCAAACAGATACAGAAGATGGATAAAGGAGGCAATTGAAATCAGGAACCGGGATGAGGGAGCCTACATGCTCTCACACACATAGAACACCATCCTCCAGAGACCAACGAGCGACGGGGGGGCAGGGCGTGGCCAGCCCGGCGGAACTGTCATGTCCGCTGGGTTGGCCACACCCAGAAAATAACAGCTGATAAACGACACGTCACAGCTGTCAGATGACGCTTCTGAGGAAGGCTGCAGGTTGCAGTCGAAACATGTCAAGGTAAAGAAAAAGTTTTTTTTCTCCACCTGAATGTTTTTGTCTTTCTAGAAGAAAACTGTCTGGATTTTAATCATTGAGAAGACAAAATGAAAATCTTTGAACTATCTGTAATGTACTAATTATTTTTTTAATGTTCTGCAGAATATGTTGACAGATTGCAGGATCTGCTTTTTGAAAGTGTGTTGGAGCAGCCACAACTGTTTCAGGAACCTCTAAAAGGACTGCAAATTCCTGACCACCTCTGCACACAGTTTCAAAGACCTGAAAAGAGTGAAGCTGTTGCACAACAAACGTCACGATTTAGACCACCTTCTGTCTGTCTGTGATCTAAAGTAAATAAACAAATTACATGGAAAAATTGAAATGATAAGTTCTTTATTTTAGTCAAGGGGAGGGGGTTGAAAACCTGAATAGGTTCCAGTGTTGTCAGGGAACTGCTCTTTGATGCTGGTAACAGCACACGAGGGAATCACCACCCTAATGTGTCGGCCAAGGTACCCCTAGCACCACCGGACAAAAATCCTATAGGCCAGGTGTCTGTAGCAACTGAGATTGAAACTATAGTTTAACTTGTTATGGATCATTACATAAAATACTAAAATGCTACCTGTACTGTAAATGTATGTTAATCTGAAATTATAAGTTTAGTTAACACCAAGTAAGAATGTTACTAACCTACTGAGGACTGTGTTCTCCATGTCACCATAGAGCTGGCGATATGTAACATAAACAGCTTGCAAAACAAATGTGTTTAGGGCGACAGGTTCAAAACCTGGATGAGCAGTTATGCATGCTGCCCCACCAACCTGCTCACATCTGTGCATCACCTACATGTTAGGAATTAAAAGTAATAATAAAAGGTGTATTATATATATATATATATATATATATATGTGTGTGTGTGTGTGTGTGTGTGTGTGTGTGTGTGTGTGTGTGTGTGTGTGTGTGTGTGTGCGTGTGTGTGTGTGTGTGTATGTAATGGAAACATTTTGACTGATTACATACTGAATTGCAATACAGTGAATTGAGTGTCAAGTTGCGTTTACCTGTGCCACCTCTCTACAGCACAAGTTTTCTCTTGGAGACAGCCTGGTACAGTGACCACAAGTACACCTGTTGCATATTATACGTTTATGAATGAAAACGCTATTTTCAGGTCTAGTGCCTGCAGAAGAGTTTTTAGTCTTCTCTGATTAGTTAGCTAGCAGCTAGCTACCATTCTGACACTTCTCCCATCCCCGCAGCCTCCGGTTCATCCATGTTTTCGTCCACAGTCACGGCAGGGGCTACTGGCTCAAATAGATAGGGCAGAGGACCTGAACCGCCATCTACTATGTCTCCATTTAGCCCTGGGGAATCAGGAGGAGAGAAGTCCTCCACCTCCACAGAGCCCTGCGTACTGCTGCCACTGCAAATTTCTATGTCACTGTCCATCTTTATTTGGGGTTCACCGGGCGCGTAGATGCTATGTAAGCAATGTTTTTTTTAAGCGTTATTTTATTATTATTATTTTTTTAATAAATGCATTTATAGTGTGTATATAAACAACTTTATATTTTATAATGACTGTAATTACTCATGTAAATTAATATGTTTTAAATAGAATTACGATTACTGTAGGATATATGTAGCAGGGCATTCAGTAACTCTTGAAAAGACAAAAATAAAGTGTCAGTGTATTTCATTAGATTTGAAATTTTCCAGTTTTTTTTAAAAAATTAGTATTTCCTCAAGTTTTGCCACTGATTTTTAGTGACAGTCGATATGCATGGGCTACTGGCGATGAGATTTTCCCCCCTCCCCTCTCCTCTCCCCTGCTGTACCACACCCACTCCCCTCCCCTCTTGTCACAGCCACCACGCCCATTTAAGTTGCATTTTTCAAAAGGATTGTGAGCTAGATTTGAGCTGAAAGAGGGGGGTTTCATGACCCTTTAAAATGTCCCACATACCAAAACAAGTAAACAGTTTGGGGATTTTAAACAATAGGGCAATTGATCCTCCGTTGAAAAAAAAAAATGCTGAACAGCTGTTCATTTAGAAACATTCTCAACATTCTCCTAGAACTCACACTTTGCATTCAGTTAACAGATCCACATGAACCATGCATGAAATAGAAGTTTATAAACTCAAACGATAGCTTTATGTGATTTACAGATGAACTTGAAGTCTTTATTCATTCGAGAATAAAGACTGTTCAATAATAGATCATCTTTGACTCGGTAATACAAATTCATGATCCGATTCATGAACAGATGATTCTTTTGAGCCAATCTTTTAAAATAATCATTTATTTTGTTAAATAATTTTGTTATTTTGTTTTGATAGATATGAGGAGCAGGGCATGCAAAATTTCTAGCCCGGCATCCTGGGGACTTTTGTTTTTACAGTCG
Organism: Carassius gibelio; assembly: GCF_023724105.1. NCBI lineage: Eukaryota > Metazoa > Chordata > Actinopteri > Cypriniformes > Cyprinidae > Carassius > Carassius gibelio. The sequence continues at coordinate 29,335,883 of NC_068386.1, read as the reverse complement.
GGCAGCATATATCCTTGCTCTGCCCGACGGGCTATCGTGAACAGTGATGTAAAATTCCTAACTTTTTCGCATTGTTCACTTGCTTCAATGGGTGAAACGGATCGTAGTTGATCATTTGCACTTGTTTCTAAATCTTGCCAATTCAAACGTCTTAACAATTAGCATGCGTTCGGAGCTTGCGCTCACTTGTTCAAAGCACACGTTGAGAGCAGCATTGCAGACAATGTGTGTACACAGAATTAATTCATCTTTCACGTATCGTAACTTCTGAATGAACACATGCACACAAAATTATCTCAAAATAATTGTCTCTGCAAGTATTCTCGTAAACACGGTTATGTTTTAAGTGAACGTATACAGTGGCCTGCAGCTCAGAAAAATTAGCTGTACCGGATAAATCTGTGGCGGAGTGACTGTGACGGGGCGGAGCCAAAAATGAGGAAGATTAGTTCCGCCCGGACCATATATCGCAAACACCGCCACTACCGGGAACGCCGGCAAACCCAAATCGGCGTGTTATTGGGAACGGGTGTCTTGTTGAGCGTGGCGATCACTGATTGGGCAATTCGGTGAAGAGGAGACACATAAATAGGGCATCAGAAACACAGGAAGTGGTTGGTGATTCCCAGTAGTTATTGTGGGTGCAACGGAGCGGAGGAGAGAGTTGGAGAGAGAGAGAGAGAGTGTGTGGTGTACTGTGGAGCTTGGGCAAAGAGAGATAAACACACAGGGCTGAGTATACGAATATCTTTATTGGAGCATTGTGTTCAGATGCATTGTGTGATGTGAAGTTAACACTCATTGAAGATCTGCTAGGATTTCAGGAAGGAGATCGTGCTGCCAGTTGTGTCGGACGTCGGTTATCTGGAAGAGAAGTGGAAAGATCCAGTGTTAATGAAAGTGTGAGTACACTGAAATATTCATAGAGTCAACAGTTATTTTGCAAGTGTGGAATATCCATATACCTCTTGTGAGTTGTGACCAGTGTGAGTGGCCCCACCGTAATAGGATTGGTGGGTGAGCCGGAACCAGCGAAAAAGGAGTCTGGTGCCTTGTCGTGGCTGTGACGTTTCCTCTGGCCGTCTGCTGCATCGGTGCCCCCAACGTCCAGGAACTAATCCCCGGTCCTATGTGGTTTTGACCCTAATTCACTGTGAGTGTGTGGAGTGCAGTGGGCGAGTCCTTTTCTTTGCTGTGTGCACACTTGAAGTCTGCAGTGTCGTGCTGTGTCATGTTGTCAGTAATCACCCTCTAGGCTGGGAGAGAAAACCCTTTGGAGAAGAACGTGCACCGGTGTTGTGAGATGACCGTCTTTTATA